>NC_071626.1:19068750-19730000 GCF_014839835.1 Dryobates pubescens | reverse complement strand
TGTCTCACCTTATGCATGTATCAATGAATTGAAAATGGCTGTGAGCAGTGGTACAGAAACATTTGTGTTTGAGGCAGAATTGTTCAGGTCAGGGCCAGAGAAGATAGCAGAGGACTCCATGCAGGAAGATGAGCAGATTGGCTACCCATGCGTGGTGTTGACACATGCAGAGTAGTGCACATCAGGCAGAAAAATGGATGTGACGATGCTGTCTGCTCCGTTCTAGCATAACTCTGACCGCTTGGCAGTGGAAGAGAAGATGACCTATGTTGTCTTACAGAATACTTAAAGGAGGTGGAATTATCCAAAGACAATATCCAGTTGTTGAAAACATAATAACAAATAATGCTGAAAATACCAGAGTGGCATGTCAGTAGCAAGCCCCTTCCTGTAATACTGAGTTATTTATGAGCTAGGCTACTTGATGAATGATGTAGAAGAAATGCAAAGAAAAGCAGAGCAAACGTTAATTTTGAATAGACTCTATGATAAAAAAGCTTTGAGACTGTTTAGAAAAAAATATAAATAATAAACCCAGGAGTTTATGAAATAAAAGAAGTGAAGATTGGTTACTCCTTTTTCCTTTTGCAATAATTACAAAACCAGAGAACCATTTAGTCAGATGAAAACAAACAAATACCAAATAGGAAACTTCATGCAGCTTGTAATTAATTTTTTGGTTAAGATTCTCAAAGTGTTTCCTTATAGAAATAAAAACACTCACATGTTTATCTCTGCAGTATGTGTCCCAATACAAGACTTTGAGGTTAGCCATGAAAAAGTTGCCTTTGCAGACTACAGCTCTAACAGGTGAAGTTCTCTAACACAGCAGGCTCTATATATCGGGTATAGCCTGTGTATCCAGGAGCTTCATCCAGGGGTGCCTGGACTTGCACTGATCAGCTGTGGTCCTCAGAGGGATGTCCAAGGACTTAGGGTGTGCCTTGGTTGGTACTTCATGGTATCAAACTTGGTAATGTGCTTGCCTGTTTTTCTGAAGTCATGTATATGCCAGAATTAAAGCAGCCAGCAGGAGCCGAAGGACAGGAATAAACTTCCCTCTCTCACAGAACACTTGTCTGGTCTGAGCCTCACTTGCTTTGAAACATCTAGGACATAATGTAGTGGAGAGCTGTCTCTTGTTGGGAAGCTGGCTGCAGTTTCTGTGTTTGAGGCAGAATTCTCACTTAAATACTATGATGATTTTTCAAACTATCATAAGAGAACTTGCATTTATTAAATGATCTGGTTGTTTTTTTCCATGCCAGTATACACAAGGCCTTGAAAACCCTGCCTGCTTTTTTTTTTTTCAGTGTCACAACCCACAAATCACACTAAAAACTGGGGGATTTTTAGAGCTTGTAGGTACAAAGCTTTGTATGGTTGCTTTTGTGCCAGAGGCCTGTCCTGACTGCATATAACAAGTTTGAACTTTGACTACGATATTGGGACCCCTCTGAGAAATGTATGGCAAGCTGCAAAAAAAAACCCCAAATGCAAACCAAAAACCCAAACAACAAAGAACCAAAAAGGGCAGTTAAAAAACAAACCCAAAGCCACAAATAAAAACAAACCAAAAACCCCTCAGCAAAACCAAAACAACAAACCCACCCAAACAGCCAAGGTAGGTGTCTGCCTCCTTTTATTTTCCACTTGATTTGCACTTCTGGAGACACCTGCTGCCATTCTAGTGCTTGCTGGGAATTCATTAGAAAACAAGTTTCACCTGTGACATTGTAGCATGTGAAATCTTTGCCCACGTTTTGTACCACATTGCTCTTAAGAAAGGGCAGTGGCTACATGCAATTATGAAGAGAGATGGTTGGCAGGATTGATTGTGTGGGGTCAAATGCTAAAAAGGTATGTATCTGATTTTTGTTTCTCAAAAAAGTGCTGAAAGTCCATCTCTGATACCTGAATGTGGCAACATTCACCGTTTCTTCATTTCAGCTTTTTTTTCTCTGTATGCCTCAGGCTGTTAACATGCAGAAGTTATCCAATTTATTTTATTTTATTTATTGGACAGAGGTCAGGCACTTCGTAAATTATGGACTGCATTCTCAGTGAATCAAAATATTTAGGTTGCTTGTGAGGTTTAGTCCTTGGCATCGTGTCACTAATTACTTTTACACAACCCTGAAATAATGGCAAAAGGAAAATGCATCAACAAAGAAAGAGAAATTAAACTTTGTAAAACAAAACAAAAGCCACATCAGAAATAGAAAGTGTTGTTTAAGGGGAAAAGCGGGTGACCAAATGTGCAGTCTGGATTCGGTACAATGTTATATGGCAAGAGAAGAGACGCTCAGCTTTGGATCCTCTCCAGGCAGAGGAGAATTTATGACATGAATTTTCTTTTATAAACATTCCTGAGAAACGTCTTTGTATTTTAATCTTAATGAATGTTTGTCTCAACCCAATGGTCTCTTGTTTTCCTTTATTGGTTGGTTGGCTGTGGGTTTTTTAGATCTCATTTCTGATTCTTTTATATTCTGAATAGACTTCAGTGACAGCTGTTGAAAATCTGTCTTGCTTAGAAGATAATTAATTGTGGAAGGTAGTCAACCCTGTACCTAGATAGCATTAGGGATTTTGAAGAGTGTCCCCAGATATTCGGATTTCCCCATACTCGTACTTCAGATTACTGCAGTAGTATTTTCTCAGTTTTCCTCCATACAAGGTGCAGAAGCATTCCTAGGGGCCTTCAGCATGCTACATAGGCAATGTTTCTAGCCCTTAGCTGTCCCATGTAATGAGAGCTGAGAAGCAAGAGTTAAGCCTCCATAGAAATGGCAATACCAACCAGGCATTGGTCTGTTTTATACTATACTTAGGCATTTATTTCTCTGTGAAATTGGCTGAATTGGAGTCTGTGTGTTGCAAGTAGAATTTCAGCTTTTTGCTTTGACAGAACCACATGACACTAGTTTTGCTTTTACTCAAAAATGGAAAATCACTCATAGAACTGCATCAGAGTGTCGTTAAAATGAATGAGTGTGGCATGCTTTTGTAACTTCATAAATGAAACATAGCTCTACGCACTGATTGATTGCTGTTTCGCTGTGCAAGGTATAAGATAGCAGCGTGGTTTATAACTCCATCCCTTACAGAGATGTGTTTAATGTCATTGGAATCATTGCTTAATTTACAGTAGGATCTTCCCAGTGACATGTCTAACAAATTGAATATCAGCAGAGTGCATTTGATAAACATTAATTCGTATTAATCTTATTGTAGACTGTATCTGTAAGGTAGGGGCCCCGTGTGTGGTACAGAGGAAAGGGAATATGTTTACGAATTTATTCTGAATTTCAAAACTGCACATTGCAGCATCTACATTTTGGAAACATTTACTAGATAGTGGTTACGTGAATTCTTTTGATTATACAGACTAAAAAAATGCATAAAATAGAGAAGCAATTTAGAGAGTATTAGAATATTACCTTTTGTGTGTGTGTGTTGTCTAATTACGATGACAGTCTAAACTGGTTCAGATAGAGGATGTTTCTTACAGAAGACATAAATCTTCACTGCTCTTCCAGTACAAAGTGAATAGAAATGGTAATGGTAATTGAAATTATTTTATACACTCACTTTTTCTCTAATCCAGTGTAGTATATAAACCAAAGAGCATCTATGAATTGAGCTGTATGTTAGTATCATGCCCACTGCCAAAGACCTCGATCTGGTTTGCTGAGTGTGGCTGTAGTCCTAGGGCAAAAGTGTCCTAAACAATTTGTAATAGCACTGAAAGACAATAGATGTGGTGTGGAGAATTTTTATTTCAAACACCAGAGCAAACCTCATGACCACAAGAAGGTTGGAATGCCTTTGCAAAACACAAGACTAGGTGCTGTGGATTATTCCAAAATACCTTTGCACTTTTAATGGATGCTTCTTTATATCAATCAATGGAAGCAAATCTATTTTAAAGCCAGCATCCTTGCTGCACAGGTAGGTAAAAACAGACTATAGGGAAAAAGCAGTCAGATTATAAATACAGAGACAAAATGTCATGATTCTAACCCTGTCCAATGAATAAGTTTCAAAAAGAGCATAGTTACTGGGGAAGTGATCAGAATATGATGATAAAACCTGCAAGAATCATGTTGGGAGACACACAGGAAGTCCCGCTGGGTTAAGCAGAAAGATCTCCATTTCAGTGAACTTGGAGTCAGGCTTGATGATTATTGTCTACTTTTAAAAACAGTGCTTTTAGGATACTTAGGCTCAGAAGCTTATATGTTTGGCTATAAAACTTCAGTTGCCTGTTCAGAAGAGACTTGATTTCTACCAACTACTCCTCCACACGTGCAGCAGGGGAAAAGGGAGGTAACTTCCTTTTGATGGGAGGTGGTTATCGGTATGAACCGAGTTAGGTTCATTGTCGGTTATATTGTGGCAGGCATTTACATGTTTGTAACAGTCATTGGAAATGACACCGAGGAAGAACATTCCTGCTGGCATTGTCATCCAGAGGCTAAGGATTGGATGGGCACTGACAGTAAGCAGGCCTGTCAGTCAGAAAGTAATCGGGCTGATCAGGATGGAGGCAGAGCAGGGAGAGTGCCTGCAAGGTGAGGCTGTGGGCTTCAGTCAGGACATTGCATTCCATGCAAAATAGCTGTAGTGAAAAAAAGAAGGGGGAGGGGAGGGGGGGAGTCTGAGAGCAACAGGCTCCTATTTTTCCTAACATTTTATGTTCAGAACCGTAACAAGAAACTGCAATTTTGAGATCCAGTTAGCCTCTTAAATCACTTCAAGCACAATTCCTATCCATGGACGTGCCTTCTATTTCTGTGACTATTTTTTTCTTAAACTGTCCACTTTTTACCTTTTTTTTTTTCACACTGTTTTTGTGCAGACCAAGACTTCTATAACAGACAACAAAGAGGCCCTGTAGCTAACTGACAGTATAGAGAAACAATAAGATCAGCTGTACTTAAAGGAATCAGAAGTAGGGATGGACATGATACAAAATCAGGAATATATCCTGTCTCTAATTTTTCTCCTTTTCATGATTAGAAGCTACTTATTGCCTAGATGTACAAATTCATTTTAAATGTGTTTACATACACTACTTTTATTTCTAAAACCCCCATTTATTTTATAGATAGTTTACATCTGGATTAACTTTGAGGTTCATTTACCCTGGCTGATGCATGCCAACATCCATTTAAAAAAATTATTAGGAGCTTTATTGTAATATTTAGTGACCCTGAGGGAAGTTTGAATTCAAATTTTAGATGAAAATTCCAATTTTTATTTTTTTTTCCTTAAGGGTAGTGTCAGTTCTCAGATGCAGATGGTAGGCCCTTGCTGAAATTGCAAGTAAGTAGCTGATAAATGAGGGCTTCCCACTTGCAAATGAGATGGTTTTACTTTTACTTGAAGAAATTCAGTAAATTGAAAAACTCTAAATAGCACAGAAATTGCAGTCCTCCAGACCGCCTTCTCCTTCTCGGATTTTGCTCTACTATATTCAGCACTCAGTTTTGCCAACACTGAACATGCCTGATGTGGCATTTACATTCTTTAAAAAAAGCATAGATTAGTTATATTTCTAAGAGTTAACTTCTTCTCTTGACACATGTACTTAATTCCCATTAATGGAAATGGCAGCTAGGCATGCACACTGAAAGGAAAAATCTGTTCCTAAGCATATGATCCAAACTGCATTGTAGCTAAACATTTCCATACTCTGAAGTAAGCACTCATTATTTGTGAGGTATTCTTCATAGTAAATGCATCAACGCCAGTCTATTCTCCTTCCATTCTCTTGCAACCTGTTCCAAAACACCCTTGCTTAGGAATCTTATGGATTTGTTCGTAATGCTGCAGTTGTTTTAGATGTGTGCCTGCAAAAGAAAATGCATTTAGGAACTTCAGAGTTTTACATATTTTCTGTAAGAATTTTCCAGTAAATCATTCTGTGGAACATCTTACATTTCCTTGGACTTTGGAGGTCTCTATTATTAAAACCTACAGTGGAAACAACAAAACCCAAAAAGCTTGCCTTTTCCCCCCCCCCCCCCTTTTTTTTTTCACAGCACTTCCTTTACTTACTGTACTGCAGTGGCTGCCAAAGGCACTAGGCTAAAGCGCTGTCGTTTGATGATTTAAAATAAATAAATGTTTTTAATGTAAAGTTTTCATTCTGCCAGCACGCTTTCATAAAGACGTGTGGATTCCATCTATGCAATATTCCAGAGCTGTGGCATTTCTTACTGGAGCTGGGTGGATAATTGATTTTTTTGGTTCACCTCTTGAACTGGAGAACCAGTATAGTGACAGAAATTTCAGTTAAGCAAAAAAAATTCAGATAGGAGTTTATAAATCTGGTTGCTTCCTTTCAGCCAAGTGAAAATCAGAGCTTTTTTGGTTAGTTCAACCCAAACTGTCCATTTTTACCTGGACTTGTTTATTTTGAGCACCTCTTAAAGCAAGCGATGCAAGAGAAATGGAACTTCACTGAACTGTTGGGGGAGGTGTGGAAGGAGGTTTCATTCTTCTCATCAGCTGGAGATAATTGTACGTATATCCTGACTTCTTCAGTTGAGAGGACTGAACTTGGATTTGCGAGGTTGCAAGTGGATTTTGTAACCACGGCCCTCGGGGTAAAAAAGGGCATCAGATCTTGCTGTTACCAGTCAAAAGTTTCAGAGCAAGATGAAATGCAATATGTTAAAAACTGGACAGTTGCATATTACATACATTATCTTCTTTCTCAGTCAGTGGTCATTTATCCCAGTTCCTTCTTTTTCCCACTTTCTGTCATGGTAGCAGCCTTTGTGATATGTCCTGGCAATTTCTAAAAACCAAGCCTTAATATGAAATGATTCGTAGAAAAGTTTTAACATTCTCTCAAACCATTTGTCTGACTTGCTTTCTCTCTCTTGTGATTGCAGCTGAACATACTACAAGAACATAATTTTATTGGTAAATCTGTGCAACAGACTGTTAATAATCTAATAATCCAGGCTGAAGGAGTGGGCTAGCAAGAACCTTATGAAGTTCAACGGGGACAAATGTAGGGTCTTGCACCTGGGAATACACCCAGGAATGCAGCTCAGACTTGGATCCACGTGGCTGGAGAGCAGCCCTGTGGAGAGGGACCTAGGGGTCTTGGTGGATAACAAGGTCAGCATGAGTGAACAGTGTTCTACAGTGGCAAATAAAGCCAACAGGGTGTTGGGTTGTATCAACAAGGGCATTGCCAGCAGAGATAAAGAAGTCTTTGCCCCACTCTACTCAGTGCTTGTCAGGCCACACCTGGAGTATTGCATGCAATTTTTGTCCCCACTGTACAAAAAAAGAGATGTGGACAGGCTAGAAAGTGTCCATAGAAGGACCATGAGAATGGTTGGAGGCCTGGAAGCCCTGCCAGGTGAAAAAAAGCTGAGAGAACTGGCTTTGTTCAGCCTTGAGAAGAGAAGGCTTAAAGCTACCAGGATGATGGAGACACCCTTTTTTTCAAGGAGTCCCATGGAATAGACAAGGGGTGATGGGTACAATTGGAATCCAGAAGAAAATTGTTTACAATGAGAACAGTTAGAGATTGGAATTGTCTCCCAGGGGAAGCAGTGGATTTGCCTACATGGGTCAGTTTTAAGACTCAGCTTGACAGAATGCTGGGCCATCTCATTTAAACTATGCTATCTTATAGAAAGGTTGGACCAGGTGATCCTTGGGGTCCCTTCCAACCTGCCATTCTGTGGTTCTGTGTAAGAACCATACAACGATAGAGTAATACAATACAATGTTAATGCAATAGTAACTCTTTTTAAACTCCTTTTTGGACCCAGCTCTATATAACCCCCACTCGGCTGGGAGAGGGAGCTTAGTAGCTACAGAAAACATAAAATGCAAGAAACAGGGAGGAAGAGGCAGGTACCTCAGCATGAAGTGTGTTTGCATAGATGTAAACTAAGGCAAGAGAAAAGAAGGATTCATGCTAGAAACATTCAGGGGAATGATCTCTACTTCCTTCCTTGCTTCCACATCCTCTCCCTTTCTTAGTTCTCCCTCCTGCTCAGCTATCTTTGTTTTCTCCCCTGGACATTTTTTTTTTCCTTTGCCCCACCCCCTGCTTTTTATTATGGTTCTTTGTACTTCTTCCTAGTTTAGCCAATATCCTCTTCCACAATTCCTGATGGTGATGGCAATGGCTCTGGTTTATAATCATATTCACTGAGAGCCAGCAACCAAGGAACCCTATTGTGTTAGGCATTACACCGGCTTGGAGGAGTATGTGATCATTGCCCTGGAAAAAGCTCCAATAGGAAACGATAAAGGAAGAGGTAAATACATGCGAACAGGTGAGAGAAGGACATGGTAGAAGAAGGGCAGTTGTGGAGTGGAGCATGAGTTTTGCATGGATATGAGGTTAGAGAGCCAAGTGGATCTATTGTGCAGTCAAAATGCAGAAGTAGTGCCCAAAGTGATGGAACTTTTTTGAATAAGAGGTGGTCGTAATTTTTCTCCAGATGGAGTTTTGGAGTGGCTTCTCTCTGCAAACTTCTCCCGAGGCCAAGTATGAGGAAACAGGGGAAGCAAAGCAAGGCATAGCAGAGAGGAACAGCATTTATGGATGGGCATCAAAGGGAAAATGAGACCAAGAAAAGGGGCCCTACAAATGTGAATAGAGCAATGAAGTATGTATTATCTGAACAGCAGATAAAAAAAATCAGACCTTTATGGAAAAAGTAGCTGAAATACATGTTTCAAGAGTGTAAGGGCTGTTGTCGACTGTGAGGCACATGAGATCTTTGGTTCTCATCTTTTTCCTGGAGCTGGCTAACTGTGTCAACTTGGGCAAGCTACTAAGCCTGCCTGCGTCTCAGTTTCCTTATTTGAGGCCAAATTCTCCTACTAAGTAGCCTCCTACTCCACACAGAGATTTACTGATTTGAATGGAGCCCCTGCAGAGTGAGATACTTTTCAATACAAATAAAGTTTTGGAATTGGCCCTAATTATATTTATTACCTGCAGAGGAGTAATGTGAGACTTAACGTGGTTTGGAGACCCTCAGATGAAAGAGAAAGTATTTGTAATTGTTCTTTTTAATCAGCTGCTGCCTTTTCAATGTCTACTTCATGGCTGTCCTAAAAGGGCTAGCGACTAAATAACAAATTAAAAATCCTTGTACATATGTGCATAGCTTTGTCAGACTCCTCTGAATGGGCCTCTGTGGAAAATATTATTTGCTAGGGGCTACTGAAGGAAGTCAGTTTACCCTGCCCCACAGTGAGGAGCCATTAGATCTACCTCATGCCAGAAGTTGACAGATTGTGTGCGACTCCGCTCTGAGCGCTGTGGTGGTGTAAGGCAGGCTGGAGGCAGCCTTCGCAGATCCTCTTTTATGAGCTGCAACGAAGGCGCCTTTGCAATCTTAGCTTCAGTGTTTTGTTTCCTCAATGGTCTAATGCTCTTTGGGGATGATGTGCATGAGTTGCAAGTGGGTTTGCTACTTGTGATTAAAATGATCATCCCAGACTTGTAGCTGATGATGTCTTTATGCCAACACTGGACTGATGCCCCTGTCTGAGCCTGCTGGTTTATAACATATGCATTGAGAGGGAAAGGGAGCAAATTAAACAATGTAGCTGTTGGATATTAATAAAAATAATAAGATTTTCTATTTGGATTTTATTTTTTTTTAAGCCAGTGGGCATGAAAACATTGAATGTTTTACGGCCTCTCTGGGCCAATATGTGTATGTATTTCAAAAAGTAAACTTGCTTTCTCTGTGTCCCTGGGAGGCAGGGATAAGAGTGGAAGAGAGGGGGCAGTGGACCTAATCAAATTGTTGTGGGGTCAAAACCTCGTGGTTTTTAAAGGCCCTTAATGTTGTCCAGCTGCAAATTAAAGAGGAAAAAAAAAGAGAAAGGAATTAGGGCTGTGGAACTGGAAAGAATGGAGTATAGATATGTGGTTGTGTGTGGGTGTGTGGGCTAAAGATCAGGGAGACCAGATTTTAATTCCCCCCCCCCCCCCTATTTTTATCCCCCACGCCCTTACTCTGGAGCTAATCCCGGGGGCTCGGACGGGATTTCCCCGCGGCGTTCTCGCGGCCGCTGCCCCCCTCTTCCCGCCGGGGCGGTCTGCGGTGTCCCCGGGCCGCCGGGGCGGGCGGGATGTGGGACTGTCCCCGCGTGTCAAAGGTCCATTACCTGATTGCCCTCCTCGTCTGCCAGATTTTTATCTAGATCACTGGAAGTGCCGCGGAGGCTGCGCTGCGACAACCAACCGGCCACCTTCTTATCGGGGGCTGTCTAGGCAGGGGAAATTAGGGAGATCCACGGCGGGAGAGATTCCTCTTGCTCGTCCGGGGTGGGGAGGAGGGTGGGGGTAAAAAGGAAACAAGAAAAGCCCTAGCAGAGGAACGGAAAGTTTATTTTGGTTGTTTGTGCGTGCGTGCCCGCTGTTCTGGCATGTGGCTACCTTTTTCCTCGCACAGAACGGGGCTGTTTGATGAAGTTTGGAGCTGAGGAAACTTAGGGTTTGTTGCCAGGACGGTTCGCAGTACTTTGTGGAGAGCAAGAGCTAACAGTGAGACCGACAGAGTGAGTGACAAGTTGTTTACAGGTTTCCTTGAAGGGGCCTCTGCTATATTTCAATCTGTCAAAGTTGCTTTTCTTCCCTCAGAACAATGCCTGATTGTTGTGCGGGGTGGTTTGGGTATTTGTTTCCCCCCCTCTCCCCAAAGAGAAAGAGGGAGAGAGAAAGCGAGAGAGCGGAGAGGGAAGGGGGGGTGGGGGGAGAGAGAGAGAAAGGAATGAAAATTCTTCGGAGCACAAATGCCTTTGGTAACATGTTTATGTGTCTAATCTCGCCCCCCCCCCCAACTCCGAGAGAGTTGATAACTGTTTCAATTTAATCACTCTGCTCTTGTTCTATCTTCTTTCTCCACTGATCTTCCTCAGCGCAGGGAATTTGCTCCTGGTTTGCCGTTTGAGGTGGATTGCCGGGCTTTTTGGGTTTTTGTGGTGGTGGTTAGTTTTTTTTGTCCCCCCCCCCCCTTTCCCCCAACAGCAGCCGCCTCTCCCCCTCCCTCCCCCCCCCCCTTCTCCCCCCCCCCCCCCCCCCCCCCCCCCCCCCCCCCCCCTCAGGTTTTAGGACATTGAAGGGCTTGACTTTCCCCGTTCTGCCGCCGTGGCGGCGGGAGAGCAGGACCGGCAGCGCGGGGACCGGCAGCGCGCGGCGGCTGCCCAGCGCCTCGCGGCCGCGGCGGGGGGGGGAGCTGCGCGAGCAGGCTGGCTCGCGGCGCGCTGCTGCCCCTTTAAGAGACTGGTCAAGGAGTCCTAGCTCTGAGCGAGCCGGGAGGGAGGGAGGGAGGGGAGGGGAGGGAGGGAGAGAGGGAGGGAGGCAGGCAGGCAGCGAGAGAGAGAGAGAGAGAAAATCAATCGGTTTTAGAAGGTTTGGACTCACTTGACAGGTTCAGTTGGAGGCGACCATAGGTGGCTGCTGTGACAAAGGGAAATTGTGCTTTTCCAGCATGCTAACTGACCCTGATTTACCTCAGGAGTTTGAAAGGTGAGTCGAGTTGTTGGGGCGGGGGGGCCGCTACCTTTTGCCTTGGGGGGTGTGCGTGTGTGTGCTACCTCCCCCCCCCCCCCCTTTTTTTTTTTTGTTTGTTTTGTGGCTTCTTGTTGTATTTTAAAATTATTTTTCTTTTTCTTTTTTTTTTTTTTTAACTGTATTTACATGAGCACGCGTGTTTGCGCGCCTGTGCGCGGCTGGGCTGCCCACGGTGCAGGCTCGCACGGACACACGGGGGACGGGCGCGCAACTCCGGCGCTTGGCGGCAGGCCGGGGAGATGCTCCTCCCGGTGTCCTGTGCCCCCACCCCCCCTATTCCTGGCGTTACCTTGGCTATTCAGACGGCGTGTCGGTGGGGTAGGGGCGGGGCGGGGGAGCCCCGTGCTTGCGGCGGGCGCCGCCGAGCCCCTCTCGCAGCCACCCCGGCGGAGCGCTCGCGGCGCGCAGCTCTTTTCCGCTGCGTCGGGGGCTGCGGTGCCCTCCTGCAGCCCACCATAACCGGCCCGCCGTGGTACACTGAGCGAGCTGCCTTCCCGGGCAGCACCTCCCCGCCCCTATCCGGGGACTCCCCGGTCGACAGAGGATGCCCGGTGGCGGGCGAAGCAGGGGGTTCAACTTCCAACCTCGCCCTCCCGTCAAACTTGGGAAGGCGCTCCGCCGAGCACATGATCTTTTGTTGATCTAGCAGGAGCGATTATTTTTAGGCAAGTTAATATCCCGGGCCTCTGTCAGGAGAACATCCTTCTGCCTGAGGACATGAGAAAAGGGAAAAAAAAGGAAAAAAGGGGGGGGGGGGGGGGGGGCAAAAAAAAAAAAAAAAAGTGAAACTCGTGCCTCCCAAGTTTTGGCCGCCGCCTGTCGCGGAGTATCAGGAGCGGGGTTTGGGTATGACGTAGGCGAGCCCCTCTCCCCCTGCCCGAAGCAGAAGCCTTCCCTGCTTGGAATTAAGTTTTTGCTGTCACTGGCGACGGCTGGTGACCTCCGATAGTTTCGTCTTTATTTCATATGATCTGGCGCACCTAAGAGATTTTGAAGCGTTTTCTCAGGCGTTTGTACACGGGTCCATTGATGATCTGGCATCCCTTCCCTCTGGCTTCATTTTTGAAGGTTATTAATAGTCACTTGTGCGGCTGCAGTAAACAATCCAAACTTTCATTTCTAAGTGGTAAATAAAAGAACGCCAGGATGCGCGTTACTTAGGTTTTTCTCATCTTCGTGAAAGCTACCTCCTGTATAAACATTTGGTTGTATCTGACTATGCAATACAAGCTAGGTGCTAGACCAGCTGGTTAAAAATATGCTAAGTCAAGCTGTTCATCGTTCAAACCTACTGAATTTGATAGTAAAGGCATAGAAAAGAAGACAAGATAAAAACATTTTAAGTGGGACGAGGAACACGCATGCAGAGAAAGGGAAGGAAAGAACGTTTGAATTAAAAGATCGGAGAAAAATAAAATAGGGAAATGCAGATTAGAACTATTTTAACGCTTGCTATTCTTATGCTGCAACTAGAACACTTCCTTACTAGAAAGTGGAATTGGCGTGATTGCAAGCTTGTTGTTAATACAATTAATTTTCCAGACCTGCTTGGAATACTTGGTGTTTATCTTTGGTTTATCATCAGTAACAGAACAAAATTGGTTTTGTTCACGTGCATTATATTAACTTAGCTCAACTACCTGAGGAAGTGGTTACTGTTTCTGCTGTTGAATCTGGTCTGTCATCATGATGATGCATTTGTCTTGTTCATACAATATAGTATTTCATAGGCTTCATTACGATCATGCATGTAAGTTTACAAAAGCAAGCGCTTTTGATTATTCTTTGAACTTTGTGATTAACTGAATACTTGTAAACTTTGTGAAGCAGAGCGAAGTCCTTTCATTTTTCCTGTTGGGGGACTTTCTGAAAAAATCTGAAGTCTGTCTGCAATATAAATATATCCATATAAATTTTATATATAAATAAATATTTGTGAACAAAACATCCTCCTCAGAAATGGAGCAAGCTTCTCCACTCTCCTCCCCCCTGCATACATTTCATTTTCAGAGATCCCAGCTTTGCTCTTGTAAACATTCTAGTTAAATAATCAATACGCTGCTCTCCTTTTGCTGTGCGGATAATAGCAAGCAGTAGAAATGGGAAGCAATAAAAACAAACCTCGGAACATGTAATTTATTTTTTTCTTTTTAAATTTCCCTTCTGAAGTTGAAATTGGTAATACAAACCAATATCTGTTAATCATTACCATTTGTTTACATTGTGTGTTTGACTACAGTTACACACACATACACAGATACTGTCCGTGTAATGTATGTGTTCATCAGAAAACAGCTATGAGGATGCACTTTCTCTTACACAGATGCACAGACCCTCACACACACATGCTCAGAGAGTTCATGTCTGTATGTGTGCATGATGCACAATTATTATTTTTAGACACTTATGGCAGATTATATTCTCACAATCTCGGTAAACAGAGTTCTTGGAGCACATTTCTGTAGTCGCTGGGGTCCAGCATGTTGGTTCTGCACGACCGACTTAATTTTTGTTATTACTGTCCATGTCCCACTACTCCCTTTTAAACTTGAATACAAATTACAGGGAGGCAAAGATTTATCAGGTGAAGTTGTTTGCAGTTCAGGTCTCAGAGGGTCTGTGTATATCTCAGGAGGTTACTCTTCTTTCCGTGTCATCTTTCCCGTGATGTTTCAGTGTATTCTAGTAAACTGCAAACAATTCAGAAACTTTCAGTCACCTCAACTGAAGGGATCTGGATCAAGGGGACTGCTCTTGTATGTCTGTGTCTATTATGAGGGACCATTTACGGTACACAGTTGGAATGAAAATGAATCCTCAGTGTCAGATGAATAAACATTCATTAATTCATTCAGCATCACTAGTAAATTGCAGTAGGTTTTGTGAATTAGCATGTATAATTAATTACCATACCAAAAATGTGAGGGTTTTCATCCTTTCCTGAGAAGCTGCTTGCATGTCTGTATTTCTGTTTGTGGCTGTTCGGCTACCTTATTGAGGAGCATCAGAATGCATACACTGAGGGGGATGATGTTTGCAGAAACGTAGGAAGAAATTATAACTGGGATCTGCTCCGTTTGTTATACAGGGAACGGATAACTTCTGTGATGTACTTCGTGGTCTACCTGTGGCACACTGAATTTGTTTTAAAGATCTCAAAAAGAGTAACTGTTTTGTTTGGGTTTTCTTCTTCCCTTTTTTTTAATTAAGATGAGCCATTATATTTGAATATAACAAGTATGGACACAATAGAAAGTTTACTTCATTGAAGAAAAGATAAAGGCAGTGTGGCCAGAAACATAGTGAACAGCTGTGAAATTTACAGAATGATAAAATCTCAGAAATGTTCAACATAAAGTTTTAATGTCTTAATAAAATCTGATAAATGAAAAATAGATAAAGTGACTGCTTAACAATGTCCCTAGTGTATGGAATGTCCTTAAACCCAAATTAATTACTGCATATTTACATTTCTCTGTAGACTGAGAGGCTGTGCTAGGCATCTGAACAGTGACATCCTTTATCTTTTCTTTCTCTTTCTCTTTTTCATTCTTCTCTTCTTCCTTTTTATTTTAAAAATGATTTTCAACATGCTAATTCAAGGAAAAGGGGTACGCAGTGTTTGTGGGAGGAAGAAGGATGGATTAGTGCTTCCATGGGGAAAAGAAGTAAGAGCTGGAAAAGACAAAAGGCGTGGATGGGAGCAGTAGGGATGGGGACAGTAGATCAGGTTTAACAGTTACAGTCGCTAGTTTTGTGCACTCAAAATGTTCTCTGTGTTAGTGAATAGCTTGTAGAAAGGAAAGGCTCAAGGATGTGTAAAGCAAGCCTCTGCTGGGAGGAAAAAAATATACTTAGCTGCTTAACTGCTGCACTGCACGAGTCATTTCAGACTCCCACTGAATTTATTTTGGGATTGTACCAACACTGTCAAATGGAGAAATCATTTTCCTAAAAGGAAACTTTGCGTATTCTGAAGTGCTTTTCTTAGCTAAAGTTACCCTAAAAGCTTTCTTCTTCTCCTGTGTTTGCTGAGAATTTTGGAGAAAGACTAACACCTTTCTATTACCCAGTTTGCTCAGAATTACGCTCCACTCTCCTAAAATCTACCTGTAGAAGTAAGAGTGATTATTCCTTCATTTAAAAGAAAACAATGAGATTTCTGTAATACTGGGCTGAATAGCTTTTACCTTCCACTGAGATGTTTTGATAAAAGGACTTTATTGCTTATGTTTGTAGTTCTAGGGATCTGGGATCTGGAGGATAAATACAGTGCCAGTTAAAAGTTTCAGATACCGTTTTTTTTGCAGTGACATGATTCAGTTTTTCAGAAATAAGGCAGAAGGAATGAATGCATTTGTAGACGACTCATTAATGTCCTGTGTGCGCTAATTTCATTTGTTGCGCTTATGCTTAGCGAGGAAGAAGTTGACTGTTACAGATGATAGATTTTAATGAACATCTCAATAATTTACCAGTTGCCTAAATTGTGCGCTAGACTCGGAAGGCAAAAGCCCAAATGAGAGAGCTGATGAGTGACACACCAGCCCGCACAATTCAACTGCTGTATTCATTGCATTTGAATCAAATCGGGAGTTTGGCATTACTAATTCTGGGTGGCTGGCTCATCATATGCATTCAAGGAGTTAATTAAAACACACACAAACACATACACACACTCTCCCACCAAGCATCTTGTGATGTTTATGTGCATAGTGTGTTTGATTGGTACCTTTAGATAGGAGAGGAATTGTTTTTCCTTCTCTTGCTGTCCAGAAATCTTAAATATACAACTAGTTTACAAAATATTTGCTACTTCTCAGGGAGCTTTTAACAACCATTTATGGCTTTATCATTTAGGAGGCATACATTACCTAGTTGAGTTACTTAAATGTGAAGCTCCCTGGAAGGATACCCATATGTCTGTGTGGTGTGATGTATCTGTAGCTGTAAAAAATGCACTTGTACAATGTTTATACAGGAAAAGGAGCATCTCCTCCTAAGGTAGATTTATAGTTTCTTCGTATGTGTTTCATACTATGCTTAAATCTCTTACTGTTGAATACCTGCATGTGTACGTGTCAGATACCTTTGCATTCGCAACTCTGGTAGAGGTGAGTCTTGACCTCCTCGTTGTGTTGGGGTTTATTTTATTATTTTTTTAAAATTAATTTCTTACTCAGGCCTTGGTACAGTATAATTGTATGTGGAGGGAAAAAACATGTCTTTAAGTTATACCTCTACACACTGGAAGTATTTAATACCTGGCAATTCTGCTACTGTAGTCGAGAAAGAAGCACTCAGAGCAATTAATCAATAGCTGTAGTATGTGTCTGCCTATGGCAAGGAGTTTAACAAGTAGGATTGTTAGAAGCAAAGTGCTTTTACTTTTTAAAGCATCTGTGGTTTTTAATTGAACTTGGAAAATGTATGAAGTCTTCTGTACTTCCTACAAAAGGTAGAATTGTGTTGAATTTGAGTATGATAGGAACTGCACTATAATTTAAGCAAATCCTCATCACGTTGTATCATCCAATTCATAACTGCTTGAACTTTTGAAACTGGTTGCGTTTTTTCTCTTGAGCTTTAGGCTTTGGGCAGTGGGCAAGTATGAGCAGTTGTGTGTGCTATATCTGATGAGGATACACAGTATTTGTACCTTTTGCATCTCCTTCCACAGGCCCTGCTGCTGTCAGAGGACCTAAAGTTTTCACCCACGCCTTTGCTGAGGGTTATGACGCTAGCCTGCAGTCTGCCACTCGTCTCACCTCTCCCACACCCTACCAAGGGGCTAACTTAGTCCCAGTGGCTTGTGCCTCGCCTGGGGCGGGGGCTGGGCTTTTCCTGTGGCCAGCGGGGAGCCCCTCACTATGCAGCCTCTGCGTGAGAGACGCTACTTGTCACCTCCGCACCAAGCCCAGCCTTCGCCAGCCTGAGGAGGCACAAGTCTAAAAGTTGTTCCTGAGCCTTCATGTCCCTGTGACAGTGTGAAGCTCTGCGCGCGCGCGGAGAGAGCAAATTTTGACAAGATTTTGGAAGAATTTTGATGAGCACTGCTCGCAGGGGCCATGGTACTTGAAGTGAAAGTAAGGAATGAATGGAAATTGTGAGATGTGCAATGGGAATTCAGAGAAGCTGTCTGTCTATTTTTAGGATAGGTGCAAATGTTATTTATTTATTTAAACAGAAAAAGAAGGAAAGGAGAAAGACACAGGTTGAATTTTGGTTGCTAGAATCCTCAGGCGTTAATATTAAGAGTCAGGAGCACTAGAGCTGCTGCTGCCCATGGTATTGATGGGGCGATGGGGGCAGGAAGGAAAGGTGGGTTGGTTTGTTTTGAAGGAAATTTGTGAAAAATTTCCTAACCCCTTATTTTTGGTCTGGCATGGTACTTCTCTTCAACTTGTCCTTTTGTCACCGTGTTTAAGAAAAATAAATGCCAACTTGACAATTACTATTTTTGGCTTCCAGAACTCTCAAGAGTTGAAGTGAAATTTAGAAAAAGCTTGGGGCTTGTTTTGAAAGTTTGAAATGGCTTTGACCTTGTTTCCCTTAAAAGTAGTGTGGGATTAATCAGGTAACATTTATCAGTTCTCAGACTGTAGTTACATTTGCTGTTAGTAAAATGGGTGTAATGTACCACATTACCTTTTTAATTTGTTAACATTTTTTTTTAAAGACCAAATGCAGAAATTCGTATCGAGAGCTGCTCTTTGAGATCCATAATTATTTTATTTTGTTTCACCATGTACTTCTGCCTTTGTGTTCTCTCAAGTTTATAGAGACTGTCTTCATTGTGTTTTATTTTTCTCCTAGGATGTGAGTGCGTGCTGTTTGATCTAAACATATCATAAATGTTACCTTAGTGATGTGTTTTTGTGTATGTTTGACTCCCATTACTACGTTTTTGTTTCTGTCTCTCTAATCTTAACATGATTCTATTACTTTTGGAGGGAAACATAAGTAGAATGAATAGGAATTTAATTTTCTTGTCTGAATAATCAGAATTGATTTTAGTGATGTGTGTGAGGGTATGCACTATTCTGCCGTAGTTAAGACCATTATTTGCATCTCATGTTCCTCATGAACCTTTGTAGCGCAAGAGAAAAACGGCCTAGGAATGTATTTTAAGTGGAGAGAAACCGATACAGTTTGTCACCCCCTTGGTTTCTTTGGTGTCGCATGTGATATTTGAAAAATGTGAGAATGAAGGAATACCCCACGTCTCCATTAATTCATTTCTCAGATTGGACATGGACAAAGCTAATGCATCTGGCAGTGATCTGGAGTTACTTGCTATTGCCTGCTCAATAGACAACATAAGACTAAGAGTGTGGAAAATGTTCGTGGTTCCGAACAGTTTTTAATTTTGTTTTTTTATCCATAGTTACATGAAAAGATTTCACCACAGTTTCTTTTGCCAATTAAAACAGTGAGCCTAAAAAAACCCGCAGAAGTATGTGTACCCATATGTACAGACGCATTCATGTTTGTTCTCTGGAGAGTGGTTTGTGCATTTACTGGGCTTCATGATGCTGCGTTATCTTCAGTTTGGGAATCCTAAAGACACCCCGCTTTAATAGAGTGTGATGCAGCTAAAATTCATCACAATCTGAGAGGCCAAACTCCATCTCTCTCTATAGTTTTTATAATGCTAAGACATTCCTTATTTCAAGAGAAGTACTTCCAACCCTTCATTAAAAATTCTATGGTGTCCTCTCACCTTTTTGGGTGGCCTGCCTGAGTTAGGGTTAAAGCACTTCAGCAGAGCTTTGTGCTGGGAGGGAGCATTCAGCTTGCTGTAGTTCTGCCCATACTGTATTTGACTGTAGAGAAGTTACTTATTTTCAGAGAAATTCACTTAGTGAAACAAGACTGAAAACATTTTCTCCAAAGGTTTAGTCAAGTTTCTATTCATAAGGTTTTCTCTCTAAATGTTGATGCTGTGGCTTCACTGGGGCAGAGACATTTTTTGATAGAAATAAGATGTGTGGGAAGGTGATGGTTGGTAACGGTGGAGGGAAGGATGTTCTTACCCATTTGGCATGTCTATAACAAACTAGGTCATTTTGTTGTGTTGTATTTACATGGCTTGTTCCTGTGCTGGTGTGAAATGTGAATCACCAAAACATGATGATTATTTAAAACAAAAAAAAAAAAGAAAAGGCTAAATGAAACAAAACTGAGAACTGAAGGGCTAAATGAAATCAAACGAAAACAGAACGTGCAACATTATTCTTTTGGTACAGCTTCTTTCTGCAGTTGCTGAGTAAAGTCAAATAGGTTTCTTTTCCATATCTGTTAAAACTATGCCAGCTTCTGAGTTTGAAAATCACAGGGACATAGAAAATACATTTCTGCATTGAAATTTGGCCTTTAGTTTGTCTTTTTCTCATGGTTTTTGGAGATTTAAGTAGGTATCTATTCTGGTCAATGTGTTGTAATGAAGGCTATTTAGTCTCGTCTTTGTTGAAAACGTATGGGCATCAAGTTGATTTTGGTTTTGAAACTCAAATTAGAATTTGGCAGAATTTCTCAGTGGAAGGCTCTCATCCTTTGCTTATGTTTTATGAGTTCTGCTCACTTTTGCTGTGCTTGCCTAAACTCTGAAATGAATTGTGTGATTCGGAAAACCATGCTAGGCGTGGTGTTTGCATGAAATACTGTGCAAAGTATGGGAAAGCTACTGTGCCACTCAAGTATGCCATGCATCTCTGTTACAGATAGTCTGCATGTGTATTAGTGTCATTGATTTAGTGTGTTTTTGTAGAGTGCAAGCATCCTGAATCAGGACCCTATTATGCTCGTCACTGTACAAACACACAAAAAAGAAGGTTTCTTTCCATTCCACAGAGCAGCCTTTGTGCTTAGAGCTTAGAGTAATATCAATGTGTCTTTGTATGGGGAAAATTCAGAAACGGAGAGTAGGTAAGAGATCCCTACCATGGCTCATGAATGAGATTTCAGTCCTGAAGCCATGCTTTAGAATTCATAAATTGAGCAATGTGTGTTCCCATATATTCTGTCTGTATTTATTTTCTGCACATGTATGTAGAAGTTGTTTTACTGTTAGAAGTACTGATAATATTAATAATAGATTTATGTTTACTATAAAGTCTTTTGATTAGGAATTCAGAGCATTTGGAAACCATTACTATACAAATCATGAGGACTTCTGTGCTCTTTAGGCTGAGAAGCAAGATTAGTCTCAAGCTATAGATGAGAAAACTGTCACAAAATCATTTGCATGGGTGAGTATGAAAAGTAGAGACACTGACTGCTAGGCCTGTTTTTTAACCTCAAGACCCTCCTTTTCCTTCTTGAGATCCTCAGAACTGCAAATTATAGACTCTGTCTCACCAATTATAATTTCTGAAGGTTTCATTCTAGCAAGATGAACTACAATATTCAAATTACTTAAATATGTAAAATAGGGACTTTGGAGTGTAATTAAGAATATAACGTAAAGAAATATTTACAGCCCCAGCTGCATCAGTTAGGGCTGGGAGGGAGTACTGTCTGTAGTCCCTGCAATTATCTGAGTGTGCTTCTAAACTAGCTCCCTACCTGGAGGCAAGTTCAGAGAGCTGGAGTCAGTAGCAGACCCGTGGTGCTTAAGCAGCAAATTGAGAGACAGTGTGTGCTGCTAACGGTCAGGTAGAGTTTTCATCCTGGAGAACAATTACCATATTCAGCCATATGTACAAGAGCTGTATGTTTTATAAGCTACAGACCAGGCACTAGGGAAGTCCAGTAAAAAATTCTTCACATGGAGACTGTTAATGTGAGGAACAGAGTCTACTGAAAGCAGCAATGTAGGCAGCCACAAGCAAGCAAACCAGCTAGCTTAAAAGGAGAAACCACACTGCAGAACACAAAATGCATTGTGATTCTTACCCACATATTTGACGTCTGTTTTTTAAATGTGTGACAGAGATCCAAAACGAAGAAAATGATATAGGCTTATCAATAGGGAGGAATTACTTCCTTTTTCATGATAAAAGTTCTTCTAATCTGTATTTTGTTTTGATTTTTTCCTCATTTCCAACTGTCTGCTCAGTAAAAATAGAGCTGAATTACTGAGTTCTGCAGGTAGATTTTGATCTAGCCTGTGTTGCATCTCTTACTACACACTGTTGAGAAACATTCTAGGAGTCCTAGCTGGATTTGATCTCTGTAGCCTATGAATATTATGACTGAGCTACTAGCTTGTTTTCTTTGATAAGCTTTCTTAGGGAGACTACTTTCAAGGTAATGGTTTATAATCGGGTATGTTCCATAGTGTTTCAGTAGTAGTTATTCAGCAGTGTGTTCACAAAGACCTTTTTTTTGTGATAGGGCCAGTCAAGGCATCCTCCAAAAAACCTGTCCATTCATTCTGTTTGGACTCAGTGGCACTGTTCAGTGTCAGGTCCTAAAAATATAGGCCTTGTTAATATGCTGTTCATCCCTATCAAAAGGGCTGATGTTTTTCACCCTACTAAACCAGAGTGGCATGAAATGGTGACTCAGGAGGAGATCACTGAGCAGAAGCCTGACTTTCCTTAATCTGCAGGAAAGTTCTATCAGTTGCAATGCCGCCAACATTTCTAAAGCGTCAGGAGAGATTTCTGCAGGCTTCTGCAGATCTGTAGACTTCAGAAGTTCTGTGTCGGCGTGCTTTAAAGACATGTTAACTCTCTGCTCATCCTAAACATGTATCCCTGGCAAGATTAGAATGATCAAAATGAAGGTGATGAAAATGTATCTGAGTTCTGCCAGGGCTAACATCTGGGCTTTAGTGGACTTGGCACGGTACACAAAATCAATCTTTGTTTTGAAACTGTGCGTTTCCTAAGGTACCAATTCCCAGTTGTGGCCATCAAGGTCTTAAGCGAGGCTGCTGCACAAAAAATGCATTCTTCCGAATATGCATTTGTTTGATAACCTCAGTTGTCAAAAGTGTGACCTCTGTTAATTTGTCACCAGGCAAATTATTGTCACCACTTCCCAGATTCCATGAGAACCCCAGGCAGAGGGCAGACCCCCATGCTGGTAAGCATTTCTGGTTTTGCTGTCTGTGGTGATAAACAACCTACTCACAAATGAGTTGACGAAGGTACCTGCCACTGAGATGACTTGACATGGGTTGTCCAGCGCAATAGCAGCAGACTCGGCAGTGGATTCTTGCAGGGCTCACTGACTTCCTCTAGGGCCGATTGCGCCAGAGCAGCATGGACCATCTTACATTTTCATATTAAGTAAACTAAATGAGTATCAGATAAGAAAGAGACTTACTGTTGAAATGATTTATAGAATTTCCTTCTTTATGAGAGTAAAAGAAGGTTAAGGATGCTGCTGCTGTTGTATTTGGGCAGAGTCTGACATGGAAGACTGTATTTTTAAAAGCTATAAAAAAATTAGAGCATAATAGAAGTTAGAACAGCATTTTTTTTAAAAGGAAGATAAATAAAATAGCTTTTTTTCCATACATTTGCAGTCTATTGAAAGGCCATCCAAAGTACTGATAGCAATTTAAGAAGATGATCTTTTGCCTTAATTATACATCTGGGAGATATTAGCTGAACATTTTGTGGAGAACTGTGAATACCTTAGTTGCCAGTTGTCTAAAATGCTGCTAATGATGGCTTCAGTGCCAGTGTTTTGATGGCTAGAACCTAGGCCTGAATATGAATACAAAGAACTCAATCTAAAAAAAACACGTATGTGCACACACTTTTTATACAAAACAGATTTCTGCCATCTGCTTGGCACTTAGCTTTGTAACTATAGGCTCTGATATGAAAGGGAGCACTGTCCAGGTTATGAATGGTATCACTTTTGTCGCTACCTTAGAAAAATCATAGTGTTTTTAGAAAGCTTGTGTATCCAATGGTTTTCTTCAGTGGAATAATGAAAACAGCTGCCTTAGCCAAAGTTTTATGCCTTCCATCATTCTGATGACAGCATCTCCTTACCCTTGCAAGAGGGATTTTGTAGTGAAGAAAAGTTTCACTTCTGTACCTCAGCATTTCCAAGTGTATCATAGGAGTTTATATGAGTGGCCCTTAGAACTGACACCCCAGATGGTTTATGACACAAAGCACTGTTTGCTTAGGAATACGTTGTATAGCAGAGTCTGTTGCCCAAGCACTGCAGAGCGTGTCAAATCAGCATGGAAGTTAATGGACCAAAAGCCCTTCTGAATTTAACACTTTCCCATTTGATCTGAATTTACAGCTTTAAACCAGAACCGCAGTTTTCCTTTAGTAGTTCAGTCATAGAAAGTAAAATTGATAGCATAAATTGTTGGCGTATAATACAATCATTTTGACCCAATTTATGTGTTTAAAGATATAGATTGAATGAGAGTGACTAAAATCTTTTGTAAAAGCCTATTCATGAAATACATTTAAAAATTTTGGGTGTTAAGAGGAACCTTTGCTGTGTATTAATTTGGTATGCTGACCCGTCCATGTTTTACTCTGATATTTTAAGCAGAAGAAATTGGACTGTACGAAAAATCAAAAATCTTTGGCTCTTTCACTCTTTGTTAGCAAATATTGATTTACCTTTGTTAGATTTATCCTTAAAGCATGTACAACAAAATATGTTTCTTCTTTGCTTTTCTTCTTTGAAAGGGTTTGATAATATTTTCCCTTGGGTGCAGGTTTGGAAAAAGATGACGAAAACGCAACCCCCTGCATGTAACAAAGCCCTTGTGTTTGGCCATCCATTTAGTGCCGTGTCACATTAGTACTGCATTGTTAACACCTTTGGACAGGGCTAAAGGTTCCTTGCTGCTGTGTCTAGAGAGCTGCTTGTGCCAGATCGTAATATTGCTGGATGCTTTTCTCAATAATTGTACTTTCCATTTAAAAGTAGGGCTGGATTGTTTGCTCCTGAATTGTCAGGAGGGTGAATAGAAAGACTAATTGTTATTTACACTCTCATTTTATAAAGATTTCTTTTTTTTCTGTGCTACACGATCTTGAGAAAGCACAGCTTTTAAACTATTACATTTTATTTGCCTGAGTCTGCCTTTTTGTGATCATCCAAGATGATGAAAGAAAGATTAAGTTGGATCTCTGTGGATAAAGTGATAATAATACTGGAAACTGAAAAGCTTCTGCATAGTTTTAGATGAATCATAATGTACAGACAGCAAAAATCTGACTTAAAAAATGTGCGTGAATTAAGTCTTAACAGTGCTTAATAGCCCTAACAAACTAATAGACTTGCAGCCCTCTATTATGCCTGGACTGTTTATTCATCCCTCCAGTCTTCTCCTTCCTTTCACCTTTTCCCAACAAGCAATTTGGCATCCTTTCTACAGTTGTATTCGGAGACCTGTTATTCTCACAGGTAGAGTTGAAAACAATAAACCTATTAAAGTTAAGAAAATTCTGAGTCCCTTTGAGTGGTCATCCAGATGGAAAAGAAAAAAAAGGCAAGCTAGTTCTCCAGCCACCGTCACCATGCCTTCCCATAGAAACTCTACTGAATTTACTTGTCTTATTAGAGAAACAGTTCTTCATGTTGCATGGGTTTCATCAGGAGTGGGAAATAGCAGCCTATCTACTGTTCAGCATTAGTGATTGCACAAGAATAAGCTCCTGTATTCAGGGATGATTGAGAAGGAATTCTGTAAGAAGCATTATGAGTTAATTCATAATGAAACCTTTGCTATTCAGGCCTTGTGTTCTTGGAAATTTCAGAGGGGAATGTCTCTTTGACCAATGTCAACAGTTTGGTAATTTTCTTTGCTTCCCCTCCTCCTGTCTTTAGGTAATATAATCATATGTATTGTCAATTTGTGTTCTGTAGATTCCTTTAATCTGCTTTGGTTGGAAGGGAATTCTGGAGTTAGTTCACATCAAGGTACATTTGAGACGGCAGTTGGTGGTGTGGGAGGAAGGCCTGGGAGAAGGAGGAGGTAGAGGGTTTAAGAGTGCAGCTACAATTTTAAACAACCTGCAGTTGTCCCCCTTTTTATTAAAGTGCCAGCTTTCATGCCAGTTCCCTGAACTGTTTAATTTGATCTACACTGTTAAGACTTAGTTCCCTCATGCTATTAATAAGAACTGAACCTTGCTCTCTCTCTTCTTTGTTTTTGTTTTTCTCCCTTTTTCCTTTCCACCACTAAAATTCTAGTTATGTTGCTTCCTGGTCTCTTTCTTTTGGTTTTAAGTAAACTGTTGCATTGTCACCTTTCCCCTTAAATTTAGAGAGCTGACTTAGGAAAAGCTTGAAATCACAGAATTACAGAATGTTAGGGGCTCAAAGGGACCTTGAGAGATAATCTAGTCCAAAACCCCTGCAAGAGCAGGATCACCTAGAGCAGATGGAGAGGGTGGTTTGCAGAGGAGGATACACTTGGTGGATCTGGTGTGGCTTCTTAGGATTTTAAGCCAGTTCATTGTTTCCATCAAGATACAGTTGCGTTAAAATTGGGAGAAGGTTCAGAGGCTGGACTTCAATTCTCTTTGTGGCCTGGTCATAATCCAAAATAAAATTAGGTTCACAATATGTAGCTACCAAATGGCTATAGAGTATCAACCTGCCAGTTTCTTGGATGGTCTAGCTCCAGTGATGAGGGAAAGTGAGATCACGCATGTGTCAGTACGGGACTTGGAAGTCCCTTGAAGCAGTATGTGCCTTCCAGGGAGCCCTAGGTGCAGGTTTGGAAGTCTCCAGAATGAAGTTGCTTCCCACATTTCAAAGGCTATATAACATCTGTATTTTCAAAGATTCTGATGCCATGTTTAGCACGGAAAGCAGGAGGGAAGAATGGATGTGTGTGTAGGAAGAGTGCATGATTTTTGTAAAGAAATGAAAAATTGTGTGTGAAAGAATTGCATGTGAGTCAGCTAGTGCAGAAAACTCATGTGTCCTTTTAATTGTCCTACAGTTCTAAATGTGTTTCATAGTTTGGCTCATGCATGTTTGGAAATACACCACAGTGCCTTGTGGCAGCCCGATTCTCAGGAAATGAGTTGGATACTCTTATTAGTAGTCTTAGAAAAGAGGAGAAGGACTGAGTGAGTCGAGAGAGCAGTGTTCATCCTCATCTCCAATGCTTTTATTACTGGCTCTTCTGCATCCCTGGGTAGCAACATCACGGGAAGTTTGTTCTTCCTCTGGCTTTGCATTATTGCATGAATAAATACGCAGGGGCTACGCTGATCATTCGGCTTCCTTGTTTGAGCCCCACATTGATGTACGAGTATCGGGCTCCTACCGAAAGCAGTTGTGAGACTCTTATTGGCTTGACCTGAGCGTTGGATTGGGCCCATAAAACAGTAAGAAAATAAAGCAGAAGTGTTCTTAGTGATTCCTATTAATGCTTTTCCTGGCATAGAGTACTGCAGATAATTGTTTTTAGATGGATTACAGTTGCATCTAACTGCTACATTTATTAGCTTTTTAAAGGAGGAACAACCAAACTGGACATATGGGGTGTTTGAAGTGTGATTGTGTGAGACTAAGATAGTTTCAGGAGAATAGCTTAAGTCGCAGGATATGTGTGATGCCCTTTGTATACAAGATGTGGGATTGTGGAATTTATTTTGCATACGCTGGTTTTCACTGAGGAAGAATCCAGAATGCAAATACATAGTCATATTTAGAATATATGAGTAGAACCTTGCTGCTATAGACTTCACTATCAGGCCTCATAGTGATGTGATCTCTGAAAATACTTCAGTTAAGCAGGTTTAATCCTTATTAACAGTAAGTTGCTTGAAACCATTTTGAGTAAAGTCTGAGAAGGAATATGGTAGATTGAACTCGCACAGGCCAGCCCTCTTAGATTCTGAGCGGCTTTGACTCCTTTGAAGTTCTGTAGGTTTTGCTTTTGCTACAAGATCAGGACAGTCACAAAATAATTTTCACCTATCTTCATATTTTCCCACTGCAATTGACAATGTAATTTCCTCATTAAAAGGAGATAGTACTTTTGGTTTTGTTATTATTTAGGTGTTGCCTCAGCCCGTCTTATGACTTGGGTAGAGTATGTGGTAAAAGCAGATACTAAACAGTCTGCTTTTCTTAAGCCTTATTCTGGAGTGTTCAGGTTAAATGATGTGTATGATTTGTCCACATTTTGGAATATTTCCTGTTGACTTCAGTGTGATTTAACTGTGGATGACTGTCATCCAGAGCATTTTAAGAACAAGGGAGACAGGAGAGGGCACTGCCTGTGTGACTGCTTTCTTCTCATTTGATCTGGAGGGTGGAAGGAAGGAACGAAGCGGCAGAGCTTTTTTTTGTGCCGCTTGTTTTTGGGAAATGTGTTCAAAGAACTATTTTGGAAGATGATGGTGAAGTTGTTCCTACTATTTGCACTGCATGGCCAAAACATTGTGCTCTTGTATGAGGTAATAGCTGCGGTTTGTGGTGGCATTATGACAACATTGGTTGGTTATGATGATTGCAGGAAAAATCCCAGATACATGGTAACCTATTTGCAATATTTTATTGCAGTGAAATACGGAAAATACAGCATAGCTTAGAGTCCCCTTGGACTGATTTCATGTTTCAGGAATGAAGAAGCAATTGTGCAAAATTTAAATGGGTGTACATGACATCGATGAAATGATAGATTTGGGCTTATTTTAGTATAATATAGTAACCTTTTTTTTTTTAAATAATGTCATTTGGTTGTTAGTAGGATGTGTTTTACATTGCTAATAATCCAACCTAGAAATTCGCCCTGTGAAGTAGAGGCAATAGCAAGTAAAAAGTAACATTACTGCTGGGTGCAGAATTAATGGAACATAGGTAATACCTTGCAGGTTACATAGTACAGCTGTTGAAGTCTACCTGAGTATCTAGATAGGCAAGAAGACCACAGACTTTCTTCTCAAGATGTGATTGTGAGGTAAGGCACTCAGCATAATCAACAGAAAGAGATTCATACTGTCCCTTTACACACTTTGGCTGGACAGACTAAGTTCCTGTGGTTCCCAGCTGTGCAGAGAAGTTTGAAATTTTAAAACTTCTGAATGCCTCTTTATTTACACAGCCTGGTTTTGTTTCTTCTTTAATTCCTTTTTAGTTAATGGGCATTATTAAGTCTGAAAACTTGAATCCTAGCTTTTATGATTTTTTAAAACTATTTTTTAGTTTATTAAGGGAATAAAATTAAAGCAACACAAATATGGCCATGATGCCCCAGAGCTCTAGGTGTGTAAAACTGCTTGTTATCCTGTTTTTACAATTTTGTGTGCCTGCTAGGTGCGTGGGTCCTGCAGCTCAAAACCTGTTTGATCTGTGTTGTCTTCTGTTGTGTTCAGATGATCAAGCCTGAACTTCTGAATGTTTAGTGGGAGTCAGATGCAAGAGAGTACCGGTGATAAATGTTTAGAGATTGTATGAGAAACAAGTCCCAGAAAAGGTGTTTTGGAGCAGTATGTCACTGTACCAGCAAATCAGCACTGTTGTTTGCTTCAGCCTTCCTCCCCCACCCCCGTTTTTATCTTTTTTTATCATGAATTGCAGAAGACTACTCTGATGTTTAGAGAGCTGAAACTTCTGCAGTATTTTCCTAATGCCTGTTGTTATGACTTGTTTCCTCTAAAGCAAAGCAGGATCTACAGCAGAGATGTAATGAATGACCACAGTCAATTACTGTGATGAACAATTGATTTCTGGGTTTTGAAGATACACCTTTAATAATAATTTGGCTGAGATATCCTGTTCTTCTTTATATGAGTTATATGGAGAAAGATGGAAGCATGATACATGTTATTACTCTTACAGCTGTGTCAGTAATGATACAAGCTATATAGATGTGACAAATAGACTAGAATACATAATGGCAAAGAACTAAACGGAAGTTTTTTGCTTTAGGTAAATAGTGGCTCTTTTTCATATGTTTAAAAAAGCTGGACTATAAAAACATAATCTCAGAATAACTATATAAAAAAAATCCCTTGACTAAAATCTTCAGAGATTTTTTTTATATGGTTATTCTGAGACTATATCTGCATGGTTCTTTTTCTGCTTTATATGGTGATTTGTCCAAATAGGCATTATATTTATTCTGTGCAAGAAAGAGATATTTAGGTTCATGTTTTGTTTGCACAGAAATGTCCTTTTATGATGCAATAGGTAGTAGTTCTTCACCGAGAGAGTCTTTCGTCATTGGAATGTGCTGCCCAGGGAGGTGGTGGAGTCACCGTCCCTGGAGGTGTTCAGAGGAGATTGGATGTGGCACTTGGTGCCATGGTCTAGTCATGAGGTGTTGGGTGACAGGTTGGACTTGATGGTCTTTGAGGTCTCTTCCAACCTTGGTGATACTACTACCAGACTACTAAAGCAGAATAGTTAGATTAACAAGGTATGGGCTTACAGAAAATCAGCATACGTTAATTAGAAAAGGGATATATAATTTATATAATAGATATAGATAGATATATAGATATATTTACATAATACATGTATTAATATAAAGATCTATAATGAATTGTCCTAATGCTGTAAAGTTCAAAATGGAGCACAGAGAGTTTCTGTTAGAATCAACTGCAGCTGGAAATGTTGTGGCCTTTGCAGGGTTAGGCATCCTTCTCACATAGAATCAATAAGGTTGGAAAAGACCTCAGAGATCATCAAGTCCAACCTGTCACCCAACACCTCATGACATGTGGCTTCAAGTGCCACATCCAATCCTTTTTTGAACACTTCCAGGGATGGTGACTCCACCACCTCTCTGGGCAGCACATTCCAATGGCCAATCAGTCTCTCTGTGAAGAACTTTCTCCTCACCTCCAGCCTAAACTTCCCCTGGCACAGCTTGAGACTGTGTCCTCTTGTTCTGGTGCTGATTGCCTGGGAGAAGAGACCAATCCACTCCTGGCTACAGCCTCCCTTCAGGTAGTTGTAGAGAGCAATGAGGTCTCCCCTGAGCCTTCTCTTCTCCAGGCTAAACAATCCCAGCTCCCTCAGCCTCTCCTCATAGGGCTTGTGCTTGAGACCTCTCCCCAGCCTCGTTGCCCTTCTCTGGACACGTTCAAGAGTCTCAATGTCCTTCTTAAACTGAGGGGCCCAGGACTGGACACAGTACTCGAGTTGTGGCCTAACCAGTGCAGAGTACAGGGGCACAATGACTTCCCTGCTTCTCCTGGCCACACTATTCCTGATACAGGCCAGGATGCCATTGGCCTTCTTGGCCACCTGGGCACACTGCTGGCTCATGCTCAGCCTAATGTCAACCAGCATCCCCGAGTCCCTTTCTGCCTGGCTGCTCTCCAGCCACTCTGACCGCAGCCTGTAGCACTGCTTGGGATTGTTGCGACCAAAGTGCAGCACCTGGCATTTGGACTTGTTGAATGCCATCCTGTTGGACTCTGCCCATCTGTCCAGCCAGTCAAGGTCCCTCTGCAGAGCCCTTCTGCCCTCTAACAGATCGACATCTGCTCCCAACTTGTTGTCATCTGCAAATTTACTGATGACTGACTCAATGCCCTCATCCAGATCATCAGTAAAGATATTGAATGGGATGGGGCCCAACACTGATCCCTGGGGGACACCACTAGTGCCTGGCCGCCAGCTGGATGTGGCACCATTCACCACCACTCTCTGGGCATGACCCTCCAGCCAGTTCCTGACCCAGCACAGAGTGTTGCTGTCCAAGCCACAGGCTGACAGCTTGGCCAGCAGTTTGCTGTGGGGGATGGTGTCAAAGGCCTTGCTGAAGTCCTGGTAGACCACATCCACAGGCCTCCCCACACCCACTATGTGGTCACCTGATCATAGAAGGAGATCAGGTTGGTCAGGCAGGACCTGCCCCTCCTAAATCCATGTTGGCTAGGCCTCATCCCTTGGGCATCCTATAGGTGCACTGTGATTGCCCCCAAGAGGATCTGCTCCATCATCTTTCCTGGCACTGAGGTCAGGCTGACAGGCCTGTGGTTTCCAGGTTCCTCCATCTGGCTCTTCTTGTGGATGGGCATCATGTTGGCCAGTTTCCAGTCATCTGGGACCTCTCCAGTGGTGGATCCCATCTGGTCCTATGGACTTGTGAGTATCCAAGTGGCTCAGCAAGTCCCTAGCTACTTCCTTATGGACTTTGGGGGGATTATACTGTTCCCTGACCCCATCTACCAGTTGAGGAGGCTACAAGGTGCTAAAGTCAAAAGGAGCTTCTGGTGTGATATAGCCTAACTATGCAATGCTTGTCTGCAAAATGTGGTGGAGTGAAAAAGGGAGTGGGAGAAGGGAATGGAAAGGGATAGAATACTACTTAAGTAAATTGTGTGAGATGTACATCTCACTGCCTTCTGTCCTGCTTTTTGCATTGTAAAAGGGTGGTGGACATAGTATTAGTCATTTGGTTCCTGGATTTATTTATTTTACCTTTTCTTTTTTTTTCCAAGTAGTGGTCATTGGTCATTTGGTGTTGCTTCATTTTGTTTGTAACCAGGGTCAATGGGAGGGTTTGGCTGGCAATATATAGGTTGGGGAGGGTACAGCTGGAAACATACAGGACTGGCAAAAAAAAGGACAAAAATGGGAAACAGAAGTTAGTTTAGTCTTCTAGAAGGTGTATGGTTATAGGGGTTTTGAGATTCATCACTGAGTGGGAAAAAAAGTGAGAGACAGACCAAAGGAAGTAAACCTGTTTATTTGACTAGGCCTTCCCTTGACTCAGTATGCTATAATCATCTTTATGCTGGTTTTCTTTCAGAGTATAATTAGCCTGGAAGTGAATCTGGGTGGTGGGTGGTATGGAGTAGTTCTTCAGAAAAAAATAAATAAGAAAAAAAAATGTCTGCTGAAGAAATAATTCTTGTGTAGCTTTCCAGTTTTTTGGTTTAGACACTGTATGTGTAACTCCAGAAGCCAAAGCTGTCCAGAGTTGTCCAGAGAGAGTTCACTAGGAACAGTCTAATTGGAACGTGCCCCAATTTATTACAATGATGGCAACAGTTTGTACTTCTCTTGTGCCTTGTGCACTAATATCTCAAGGTACTTTACAAATGTTAGGGAATTAACTTGCCCAGTGCTACTGACAAATAGGTATTGTTACTGTCCCTTTTTACACACACAGTACCAAGGTGTGCAGCATCTCAGTTGTACATTGCCTTTGCCTGAAGAGAACTTAGGTTAAGTCCACCCCACGGTAGCCAAAGCTATGATTATAGTAAGAGGAAAACTTAGTACCTCTGTCCTCCTGAATGTTTGCAGCTCTTTGCTTAGATACATTCAGATTTGTTTTGGTAGACAAACTTGCAACTTTAGAGGGACAGGAGGCAAAGTTGTAATTAATTCCTTCTTAATTGGCATAGCAGTAAGTAATTCTGCTTAATCCATTCCTTGCTGTGAGGATGAATTAAGGCTAAACATCTGAATTGTAGAGAGAACAAGGGGAAGAGGGAGGGTAGACAGTGAAAGATGGGAAGAGGGGGAGTAGGCAGTGAAAGATGGACAGAAACAGACATTTCTTATGCTGTTGTAGGCACACGTTAAGAAATACCTACATAAATAAGACACCTTTCATATTTTTCCCTCAGATTGCATCTTGACTTAATTAGGTGAAATGCAAAGAAACAGACAATTTAGTTTGGAAAAATCCACTAAATCTTTCCTACCCCTTCATGTCTTTCATTCAGTCCGTAAGTCTCTGGAGTGTGAAATGTGAAGACACCAAATTGGAATTAATTTTGCTTTTTCATTTAACAGATTGTGTTACATTAACACCACACTATTGCCAAGCAGCAAACCTTTCCTTTCCTCAGATGTTAGCTACTAATACAGACTAAAGAATGGTTATACTGAAATGCTTTATTTAAGTTTATCCTCCCTTGTGGCTCATGTGGGCCCTGATTCTGCTAAGATGTATTCACATGAGCAGTCTCACTGGGTTCACTTTTATTGCTTCCTGGCAAGTAAGCTGTATTCTATTTCATATAACATCACCCAAGTTAGAATTTCAAAGCTCACTCAATCCTCAGAGAGACCTTTGCAAGACTCTCTTCTCCTGTATCTACACAGGCACTAAACACACTGAGGACACAACTGAATTAATCAGGACTACTCATGTTCAGAAAATCAACCAAGATTCTATTTAAGAGATGACAACTTTGATATCATACTGTTCATTACCAGCCAAGGAATTGTTGCTGCTTATGTAACCAGATTATTAAATTGTTTACTGATAAGTCTTGCTTCCACTATTAAACATGCATGGAGAGTCTTTAGTGTAGATCTACTGAAAAGAACTAGCAACACAGGATTTATTTTCTCTCCCTAAATTGTGTTTTGTTTGCACTTTTGAGTGTGTTTATTCATTTCCAGTGCTTCAAGTTTAGCCCAGGGTCTGACGGTCAGGCAGAGTTCTGTTGTGCTCTTGGATGGTGACCAATATTCAACTGCAGCAGGTTAAATTCTTCTCTTGACAATACCTGCCTTTCTGCAAAATGTTCATTTTGTTCCTCTCATGGTCAGGATGGATCCTAGAAGTAAGTTATGTATATCCCAGGGGTGTTAAATCTGATTCAGCAATTAGTACATTTTTGTATGGTATGTGACTAGAATGAAATGCTGTTCAGTGGCCTGTGGAGTAATTGATTCTGCAGGACTTAGGAAAGTAGTAGTAGTGGTAAAGAGGCATCAAATAATGAAAGAAAACAAAACAAAAGAAGTGTACTTGACTGTCTGTGGATGCAGCACTCTGGACTCTTTATTGAGGAGGTAACATTTAACATTACTCCTGTCTAGGACAGAGTTGCATCCTAATAGTTTGGACGTCTCTGTTTTCTTTGCTGGCAGTATTTAAAGCTCGAACTGCTTCAAGAGCAGTGGCCCATTCATTGGCACCATCTCACTGAAGAAAATACAAATCTATTCCATTCATTTTTAGCAGAATTGTTTCTCATTTGTCTGTAAGAGACTATTCCATTTCAGACTTCTTGCCCTTTGAACTAGAATTTTCATACATGTCATTTAAAAGACCCTGTGCTACAAATGTAATCCTAAATTACATGACTTTGAGAGAACCTAAGCAAAACTGTCTTTGAGGGATGATTCTTACTCTAGCTGTGGTACTGTTGCCTTTTTCCATCTTTATGACAGTAATCCTGTTGGTTTGGAATCATCAGGATTCAGTGTGGACTGCTGCTGATGGACCTGGGACAGTTCTCTTGAACGTGAATAAATTATTTTCCCTGTGTGTTTATATGTCTACATGCTGGCACAGATGTAGAATTATCTAGCCTGCCTTCTATTGCAAAAATAGGGAAATATGTTATAGTGCTGCTGGGACTGCTAGCCTCAAATGTAAAAGGCTTCAGCTGTTCTGTTACACCTACAGCCCATGGTGGTGGGTACTTCACCTGTTTGTTTATTTTTAAAAGAAAAATGTGGTCACAGGCTTCATCATCATCCAGCGTTTCCCAAGGAGTCTACATTTCTAAACATTTTCATTACCTGCTAGGTCTTCCCTCTAATGTTAATGCTTTGTTTCCTTGAACTATGGTTTGTGTCACAGTGCACAATTAAATTGTCACTAGGCCTGCAGTTTATTGCTGTCATGGTTGGTTTCCTGTTTGGTGAAACAGGTTTTTAAAATATGATTTGTCAGGTGTGTCTGATCGCACTGAAAGTGCAAGGTGCTTGACATCCAAGGCTGCCCCAGTGTGTTTAACTGGCAGATACCCATTAAGTTAGATGGAGTAAAGTAGGAACTTCTGAGAATGTCTGATGCTGTATGCTAGTCATAGTATTACCCAGTATTCTGAGAATGGTCATGTAAGGTATCACGCCCGGCAAATCCAGCATCCTGGGGTGTATTAAAAGGGGTGTACTTAGCAGGTGGACAGAGGTTCTCCCCCTCTACTCTGCCCTGGTGAGGCCACATCTGGAATACTGTGTCCAGTTCTGGGCCTTTTGGTTCATTAAGGACCTCAAGGAATTGCTTGAAGGAGTCCAGAGCAGAGCCACAAAGATGATGAAGGGAGTGGAACATCTGTCTTGTAAGGAAAGGCTGAGGGAGCTGGGGCTCTTTAGTTTGGAGAAGAGGAGACTGAGAGGTGAACTCATTGATGTTTATGAAGATGGGTGAGTGTCAGGAGGATGGAGCCAGGCTCTGCTCAGTGAAATCCAATGACAGGACACAAGGGGAAATGGGTGCAAAGTGGAGCAGGGGAGATTCTGTGTGAACATAAGGTAAAACTTTTTCACTGTGAGGATGGTGGAGCGCTGGACCAGGCTGCCCTGAGATGTTGTGGACACTCCTTCTCTGAAGACATTCAAAACCCACCTGAATGTGTTCCTGTGTGACCTACTCTAGGTGATCCTGCTCTTGCAGGAAGATTTGACTGGATGATCTTTTATGGCCCCTTCCAATAAATTTATTAAAAACAAACAAACAAACAAACAAACAAACAAAAAAAACCAACCCTCAAAAAAATCAAGGCTCCGCTGCATTTTGGCAAGCAGTCTCTTGCACATGAAGATTCCCCTCTGTTTCTGTGCCATGTGGACCTGAAGGTAGCTAACACTAATCTGTGTTACTTGCAGCTATCTCTTCCTCAGTTCTTTTTCACAAAGAATGCTGAGATTTTGGTAGATTTTTCCTGTCAGGTTGTCAGTGTTCACTTCTAGTAGGAGAAAAACAGAAAAGTGCAAAAAGGGGAAATTAAGTTTCTATACATAGAATAGAATAAACCATGTTGGAAGAGACCTTCAAGATCATCGCGTCCAACCCATCACGTCACGTTGAGATTGGCAGTTTGTGCTTTATTAAGCACGGTTGAATGGGTCTGAATTAATTGTAACTGCTACTATATGTGTGAAGGTATAGAATGTGAAACACAACAGAAATGCTTTCCTCATGTTGGATAACTAATTTTTAAACTGCCTGGAAAATGGAGTTGCTGGACAGGATTCGCTCAGCAAAGCTGCTGCCTGCCATGTAACTTCTCTGGTTTTAATAATTGCTGCTTACACAGGTGGCAATAACAACAATGGTTGAGTTCCTGAGAAATGCATTATTTTCACAGTGCTGCTGATGGAAGAAACGCTTAGTAACAGCTGATAATTAATGATCAATTTGAAGATTATCACAAACAATTTACAAAGGTTGACTTTTCCTTTAGAAGTCTCTTTGGATAAACTGGATGGTAAATTACCTGCCTAAGGCTTTTACTTTACTTGTGCTAATAAGATGAAAATGAATGTGTTTGAAGAGCTCTGAACTGAACTTCTCAGACTGTCTGATAATCCATACAACTCTTCTTTAAACATCTTAAGTCAATGAGCAAATAGAGACTATAATAAAATTGAAAACTATCATATGGGCACATGTTAGCACCCGGTCTAAGTAATGGGGCATGACAAATAAGAGGCACTGCTGTAGAGTTCATATTTTAATTTTATGGCATATATTAAATATTTGATCATCAGCCAGCAGACAGAAACAATTTGGCTAAGAGTATCATTTGCAAATAGAAGGGTAAGATTTAGATTGTCATAGTCTGAGCATGGGATGGAGAACTTCTCTGTCTTAATCCATTTTTCAGTATTGTCTCTCTACGTTGTGGTGTGCAGACCACTTAAAATCCTCTTCTGTATTTCCTCAGTCTGTAAAAAGGAGTTAATAATCCGTATTTACTTCAGAGGGGATAATAATCCTTATTTACTTCGTAGAAGTGATATGTGAAGGGTAATTAACATTTGTAAGTGCTTTTAAGGATGAAAAGAGTAGTGCAAGCACAGAAAGCTCTCTAGTAAATTGTATAAATGAAAAGACAGAAGTAGGTTGAGGTTTTTAGAGGTATGTAGATATAAGAGATACAGATGGGCTCCTAGTCAGAGGCTATAGCTTTCTTAACACTGGAAACATGTTTGAAGATCTCTTACAGCAAGACAAACTCCATGGTTTTGACACTTTAATATCTTTACAAATCTGACTTTTGCTTTGTATCTGTGACACAGGGGATGAAGGGCATGGGAGGGGAAAGCAAAAGAAGCGGGGGATACAGGTGTAAAGTGTGGTAATAGCTGCACTTTCTGATGTTTCCCCACTAAGGCAAGGATGGATGTGGAAGATGAGAAGACAGTAGGAGAGAAAGGAAAAATAAAACTGTAGATCTGATGAGCTCTTTTACAAAGGTTTTTTTCCAACCTTAAAACACCATCTGGGAATCCCATTGTACAGCTGTATACCTAATCCACAGTATGAGTAGACTAGTGGATCCAGAAGTATGCTGTTGGTTAAAAATGTTCCTCCAGCATTATTTTTGTACTTTTGAGATTTTACTTTGTGGTTAATGTTCTTAAAGCTTAAAATCTGGTCCACCTGTGTGAGCCATTTAAAAGAGAAAAAAACTAAACAAAAGGGTCTTTGCTTCCTTTGTGAACAAAGGGATGGGTGGCTAGGTATGAGTTCTTGTAATATAGAAACTACCCTTTCTAAGGTGGTGTGCCTTTTTAGTGTGACTTTATAAATAGTTACCCAGGGCAGAGGTTGGAAAGCAGGCTGGTTTTAGCTTTCCATCATTATCTTGGTAGGGCTTTTGATGAATGCAGTATGCTTCATTTACATTGTGCTGAGAAATTGTCATCAGAGCTACTGTGTAATAAAGGAAACTGGAAATCAGAGCTTGTGGCTTGTTGTTTGAATTTGGCCCTGATGTGCTGTGAGGGGGTGGGTTAGAGCTCTGACTTTACTTGAGTGCCAGTACTGGGCAGTTTTGTAGGTAAACAAGAGCCAAACTGGCGTCTGTAACGGTTCATCTGTGAAATGGGTGTTGCTGTTAGTACTTTGTGATGAAGGTATGTGAGGTTCCTTTAGAACAGTTTTCCTGTGTAAAAACTGCTTAGTAACTGTAAATTATTATGGCATTACCTGGCAAGGGGTGAATTTTCTGCTTGTGTGAAAGACAGAGAAGGGGATCCAGTGAAAACTGGACAGTGTAACAAAAAGGACTCAATGGCATTTTTGTGCTAAATGTTTAGGGTTTGGGGCTTTTCTGCACTGTCAATGCTCAGCAGAGAAAATCTTTACATAAATACAGTAATAATAAAAAATAATACATTTTAAAAAAATATTGGGATCTGTTGTCAGGACTGTATAAAGAAACTTAGTTTTTGCAGTTTCAAAACACAATAGCTGAACAGAGTGTTTAATTTTTGCCTTTGCTTATGTGCTAGTATGTAGAATGACTTCAGCTAAATCAGTGATACAAGCTAGTAATACAAATGGCTATCACCGATAAAATGTTTTCTTTAAAAGGAAAAAAAAAAGGGAATTTGTGCTTGCAGAGCTTTTTATAAAGGCAGTTAAACATTCTTATCTCATGTAGAAGGAGAAAAATTGTGGGACAGAAAGATTCAATAAATTATGTGGAGTCACATGGGAAGTCGTTGTTGTCTTCTGAATTCTTAATATTTCGTAGCCCATACTGAGGTAGGGTGCTCAGCAGTAAACTACTTGTTCAGTGTCAATGTAGGTGCTTCTTCAGCAATGGTCAAAAGTGAAGGACATTGCTATACTGCAGAATGAAACTTCGGTGAGGTATCTCAGTAAACCAATCCACTATCCTAGCTGTTATTCAAACAACTGTAGAGCTCACCAGGTAACTACTTACAGCATAGAGTGGACTCTTCTTGTTGTGTTTTGTGTCCAGGTCAGCCAGGTACACCTGAAAGCAGAGCTTACCATCAGCCTGTGGCATGGTGTTTCGTCAATGTCTGAATCCGTGGTTTTTCTTGATGGCATAGTTTAATGTGACTATAATTACTCAATTATTTTGTTTGCAGTAGGTAACCCATGAAGCAACTGGGCATTCTCTTCCAGTAAAGAAGTGTTAATTCCAGTATCATCCTCTGTCACCAAAAAACTTTCTGAGCGATCTACTTGCTGTTGCCTGTGCACTGCACTTTTTAATAGGGATTTGTGCTTGAATTGCTCTCAGGACCAAAGCCATGTATTTAGTAAAACCAGCAAGCTGTCTAAAGGTGGGTGTGGGGGATGGGGGGTGGGGTATAGAATAAAACAAGGGGTTAGAAAGGAAGTTTGGTTGTGCTTTTTTGTTTAACAAATAAATGAATTTTCTAAGGCTCTGAGCACCTACACCTCTTATGCCTGAAGGAATCTGAAGGTCTTCACTCTCTTCAAGGCCAGTGGTGCCCTTTAAATGCCTCATTCTCCAAGCAGTGATCAATTTCCTGGTAATACTCATGGCATAACTTTTATATCTGAGCATCTGGATTCAGGTTTACTTATAATATAATGAGTTGTATCCCCAGTGGGGAGAAAGTTTTCGATAGAAGTCTTTTCAAGAAAGCTATTACACCACTTGTTATGGCAAGAGCAGTGAGGTTTACTTCGGTGTATATATATATTATTTTTTTTTCAGAAGACTATGCCTCTCATCTGAAGGTAGACCTCCATGACTACATATGTCTTAGACTGCTCAGTTGTTTCAATACATCTCAGTAAAAATAGTTCTAGACAAGAGCATTTTAATGGTGATTATTTTTTTTTTTCTTTTTAAGCATCTTTGAAGGCAGTCTATGGGCAGTGTGATCTAGGGGAAGAGCCAAATGTTTATTTTAAGATGTGTTTGAATGAATCTGCCTACATAAACTCCCCAGTGTTAAGAGAGAGGGGCTCTGCCCCTTTTAGATCACAAAGGCCTCTCAGTGGGGGATGGTTTTGGTAATGGAAAAAACAAAAAAGATTCCAGTATGTGGTGGAGGAGGTAAAATAAACAAACAGCAATGGATGATTACTTCTTTCCATCAAGGCTTCTTTATCCTTGCAAGCTCAGTCAGTGGTCAGCGTGTTAAGCATTCCTCCCTGGTTTATCCGTTCCTTAACTGTGTTCTTTGACAGCATTGGTTTATACAGCTGGGTCTTTGTGAAGCTGGATGGGAATTGCTGTTGAACAACAGATATGAAGGTAGACAAAGCACCTGTGGAAAGGTGAAAGGTAGATTTCCTCTCAGCTTCTCTGCAGGGAAAGATACTGATTTAAAGGTTTTTCTCCTTTCCACACCATCCCTCAGCTCCTGAAGAGTTTTTGAAGTGGACACCTTTTTTGACGGCGTTTCAGTGCCTGCTACTGCAGCCTTTCTAAAGTAACATGCAAGACTTTTTATGGTCCTGTAGGTAAATCATCTGTTTAGAATGGACTTTTATTTTCACATTTGTAGATTTGTTTTCACCTTACATACCAATACACATTTGTTTGTGCAAGAGCATGTATGTTGTATGACTAATAGCTGTATTTTTCGTAGCTAACAGCTCCAGCACTAGGCTTAATGTCTATTGAGTTGGGTAATTATCAGCTGGTTATGATTGTTCTTTCTCCTGAAACTTGACAGGTATTTCTTGAATCAGATAAAGCAAAAGAAATAAGCTTTTAGACAGTGGTGAGCTGAAGTCAATCCATTTACCTACATGCACTGTTAGACTGGTGAGAATGTTCAGAAATTGGAAAATTACAGAAGTGAAAGGGGCTTGTACAGCCCAAGTTGTACTGTGAACTGATACTCGCGCAAGTGAACTGACAAGTGCTATGATAGGTGGTTATACCATACATTCCTTAATGTAGATTTTCAATTCTATGAATAAAAAGTGATAAAATGATACAACTGCTGTCATCTGACTAAAGACAACTTCACAGTACAATACAAACAGTGAGTGAAGCAGCAGTACTCACATCATAGCATAAGCGGTTTATCCCTTATGCAGTCGCTGGTATGAACAGAGGTTGCAAGATTCTGTGAATAATTGGAAGTACGAGTACAAAACCACCTGAACCCATAAAAATGTTCATATCCTTTTATGGAATATCAGAACATCCAAGTAAAATTATTTTTATTTCAACAATTTTTGGTTTTACTTTATTTGTATTTCAAAGTATTTTTCAGAGGCAGCAATTTTCCCTAGTTTCTGAAAAGCAACATCTGGGCTTTGGAACAATCTTCTTTCAGCTTTGAAAATTCTACCTCAAATTGCTTAGATGTTGTGAATGCTCAAAATTATTTTTTTTGTTTTTGTAGGTTTGTTGGTTTGTTTGGGTTTTTTTAAACACAATAGAAAGGCAATAATGTATTTATTCCCTGTCATTTTATCTTCAAGTTCAGCTTGATTTATCTTTACTGGGCTCTCTGGGATAGCTTACTGCTGGGCCAAGAATGCACCTGTCATGTATAAACTCTCTAAAGAGGGGAGCACACAAATTCACTTGAACAAACAAACAACAAAAAAAAGATTATAGGCAGCTGTTGGAAAGAAAATGTTTATATCCATTAGAGACATTACTCTGCCTAAGTATATTTTTCTCCTTACACATGCACACACACAGATGCAAAAACCATTTCACTGTGCCCGTAATTCTTAAATAGTACACATGGATTCTCTGAGGCCCCAGTTCTGCTCCCAATGAACTTATTTAGAGGCCTAATATTTCAGTAATGCAAGTTGAAGCTGTGAATGGATATGCATAGCTACTTTTCACTTGCATTGTCAGCTTTACCAGAAACATACAGCATATAGATGGGTTTATGTGTTCCTGTGTTTATTTACCTTTTTTAAAGGGGTAGATGTGATGCAAATGTGTATATGAGTGATGGTTGGAGCAAGAGTTTCTGTAACAGTGATAGAATGATACTGTAAGTTCAGATGTTTAAACAGCAGTGGGGATATTAAAAATTCTTTCCAAATTGCAATTATTTATTAGAAACAAATGTGCATGCAATATGAACTTACTATTCTGAACTTAACCAGCAGCAAAATTCAAAGTGGGGAGAAAAAAAGTGGTTTTTTCCTTCTCTTTTTTTTTTCCTTTTTCTTCTTTTTTATATTCTCTTTCTAGATTGTGTTTTTGCACAAACTCTGGTGAGGGATTGTGACTGTTCTTTAAGAAATACAGATCTAAAATTCCATTTTTTATAGTTTGAAATGTGAGGAAAGAGAAACGAAAGGAGAAGGGGTTTGAAGCTTGATAGCTGTTTCTTTGGCGCTCTTCCTTACTAAAGCAATGGCACAACGGAAGAGTGCGAAAAGCTGCATCATATTTTACCATCTCAATTAAAAGAATGGCTTCTTGTACTGAAATCTGGGCATCTTTTGAGCAAGAATTCTTCTTATTAATGTTGATTCTACTGAAAGTAATTTAATAGTGCTTGAAGAAAATTTTATGTCAGCTTGATTAGACAAAGACTAGGAGTGACCAAGAATAAGCTTTCTAAATTGCAAAAGTTTTAGTGTTGGCTCACTTTTCAGCATGAGCCCGTGTTTCCTCAGATTTCTTTGTAATAAGTCAGTCACTCATAATTGTCATAATTTTAAAGCTTTTTCAACTCTTTGCCTTCATTTCACTCAATGTCAATGGAAATTAGGTATGCACGTCTGTGTGTGATGTATGGATTCCTTGTAGCATGCAGCACAGCTCTCCCACTCAGCGTCTGGAAACTGACTGACTTCTTTCCCGTCAATTCCAAGTATTAGTTTGCACAGTGAAGTTTCAAGACCTGAAATCTCTAATTATTTGACTAGATTCCTTTTTGTAGTTTAGCAGGCAGAAGAATGATGATTACCTAATGTCATAGTAATTGTGATAGTTCCTTCAGCAGTGAGCAGTTCCTAAAACTTTACATGAAAATAAAACAAAAACTCTGCTGTTTCTGCTGTGACATGTGGACAGATGTAAAATAATAATAACAATAACAAGTGAAAAAGCAGTAAGTCTGAGGAGCTGAAGAGTGGAGGGAGGTACATTTCTGAAAGATTGGGGAGAGAAGCCAGAGTTAATTTGAGGATGTACTGGAAAATAAATGAGCTTGTGGATTTAATTCAAAATCATCCAAGCAGAGTCTTTTGCATGAAAGAAGCCAGTGATCAGGCTCAGTTTACTTGAAACATCAACAATGACTGCATCCTGCTGTTTCAGAGTTTGTGCTGATAGATGCTCATCGTCTTTGACATGCCACCATTACTGTTGTATATTGCTTGTAGTGTAACCACATTTTCACTACATGCCTCCTCTGGTTTTGAGAATTTCTCAAAAAAATCCATGTTTTTATCTTTTAGAAACATACTTCTCAGAAGTATGTTGTTTCTGGGTTTGTAAACTTGCTATTAGATTTTTGGCTCTTTTTGTTGACACATAGACTAGTGAAAAACAAAAAGCATATGAAGTCATCAGGTACCATGCAGAACCGGGATACAGCCTCTCATGCCAGAGCTGATTTTGAGTGTCTGCCTGCTTACCAATAGGGACAATAATACCAAGTCCTGATTATCTACGAAAAATTGGGTCATATTTTTTACGGTAATAGAATGTAGTGTAAGGATGAGAGTTCCTTCATCACCTTACAAGTTCTGTTTTGGTTGAAGGTTGGTTTGGTTTGTTTTAGTCTAGAATATTCACTAAACAACTTAAGTCATGCACAAAGAATCTTTCCCAGCTACCTGCTTCAAAATGTCAACGAAAACTTTTGCATAATGACAGGGAGAAAATCTGGAAAGCAGACGGGAGAAAGTGAGTTAGGCGAAATGGAAATGACTTGTGGTGGCTATGGTAATAGACAACTGCACAGAAACATTACACAGGTTATGCCATAGCCGTCTTGGTTTGTATTAACACAAGTGACTTGTTCACTAAACCCATTTTTGAGTAATACAATTATTTATAGCATATATGTATTTTAAAGGATGGCTGATTGATATGATCTTAGAAAGTAATAATTAACAGATTATCCTATCTCAGTGTGATTGACAGATGAGAGTGTGTTTCATGCATGTATTTTATTGATTAGCTGAATAGAAATGTTTGCTTTTCTTTCCTTTTATTTTTTTTGTTTTGTTTTGTTAATGTAGAATTACTTCAGTAAAGAATTCCAAACCAGACTGTAAATGACTCAAAGATATTGCCAAGTGAAGTCTGTTTTTAGTGGTATGTGTAGAAACAAGTCAGGCTTGCGGTTCCCAGTGGGACAGAGTGTGGGAGTCTGCCACCCTTACTCATGTTGAGTAATACCTTATTACACAAGTAATCTTGTCAAAATGAACAGAGCTGGGGTTTTTTGAAGGTACTAGTTACTCAGTGTACATAAATAATGAATGAATTTGGGAGCAAAATGTAATGGAGACAATCAGTAGTATTAACTAGTGCCTTTTGCTTGTACTGTCTGTAGAGAGATCAAAACTTCAATAAACTTGGGAATACAAACCATTTTGTTAGTACTAAATGTGGTCAGACGTGAAGCAGATGGATTGCTGACATTTTGGAGAAGTCTGTGTTGGTGCATTTCTACGTGTGTGTATACTTACCCATTAGATACACTAATAGTGATGCTCTCTGTAATTGTTAAGTGTTTCCAGTGGAAAAGCAGAGTCTGAAAATTTCCAGCATGTACTTTATTAGAGGGAAATATCCCTGCAGATTAGCAAGAGAGTCAGAATGAATCCCACTGAAGTTCCTGGGAGCAGTTTAGTGTAGAGTATTTGGTTTGGAGTCGGGCGGTGTTGACTAGTAAATTCCTGATACTGTTGGTAGCTGGAATGAACCTCCACACTGGAGGATCAGGTCTGTTTGTCATGCCCTTTTGCATTGCCTCAGAATGCGGTTCTGTGCCTGTCTCCTGCTGTATGGGTCTGAGTAATTTAAACTCAACCCATGAGAAAGACTTGGTTTGTAGCTGCCAGAGAAACTCGAGGTGAACATTTTCATGCCGATTCAGAAACTGGCTATGCAATTCCAGTCAGGCGCTGTCACGCCTAGTTATGGTGAGAAAACAACAATGCCTCTCTTGATAAGGAGGGAAAAAAGAAAGTCTTGCACAGTCAAAATTTTGACATACAATTTAAATCATCCCCTTGCATCCTGTGGACTTGGAGCTGTCAAAAAGGCAAAGCCTGTGGTTGAATGGAAAAGCTTTTTATTTCTTTAAAAAGTGTACCAACTATAATTATCCAGGCCTGTTTTAATGCTGTTTTATAATTACAGGTTTTAATGCTAGATTATACAAAGTCATTTATAAATAGTCAGAACACAGGGACTTTGGGAGTTTTTAACCTGTAGATTGCTGTGGGTTGTGGCAGCTGATGGGATTTTGCCTGTATATGTATGGGGTGAGCTGTGTGATGATTGATGAATCCCTTAATTAACTCCCAACAAGTTAAGATTTATGGCCTCATATCTTTTCCTCCTGACACATCTGTGTTTGTCACTTTTGAAGACATGGATAAGCCATTTTTCCAAACGCTTTTGTGGGTATCTGAAATGTTTCTGAGGTATTCTGCTTAATGTAAAAAGATTAAAATTTTATGACATAAAATTCATGAAATTTTATGGCATCAAATTGGGAGGGATGCTGGTTGTATGCTAGAGGGCACTATCTCCTTAAATACTGGATACCATTTTTGTATTTATTTAGGGTATACAATCATGTATGGAATAAACAAAAACCAATGAACAAATGGAATGTAGTGAGAACACTTAGATGTCTTCGGTTAAAAAAGATAACAAAAACAAAAGCTGTGGATAAATCACTTTTGTAAGGCACTGAACTCAAAGGGAAAAAAATGGAAAGAAAAAAGAAGCTACTTAGTAGACTGGAATTATTTGGATGGAACCAATAGTTGTAGATGGCATGAGGGGACAATTCATGGGGACACAGTGTAGCTCTTCCTCTCCCCAGTGGAAAAGTCTAGCCGTGCTGATGAGTAGACAGAGGATATCAGACCAAGCCTACAAAGACTCTGTTGCAAACTGAAGGGGAGTGAAGAAATGCATGGAGAAGCTATTGTAATGTGAATTCCATCAAATATTAGTGGCATAAGAGTGGGTTAGAAGAGTGAGATTTTACTTCCCTCAAACCAAACCAACAACCAAAACATTTTTGCTACTAGGAAAAGCATTTATTTAATATAAGTTTAACAAAAGGCATGTGTGTTTTTTTACTGCAATTTCTGGATATTAAGAAGCTTTTCCAAAAACAGACAAAAGAGTTCCTTTACAAGAAATGGGGTCATATCTGAATTGCTCACCAGGTTCTAAATCTTTAGTTTCATCCTAACCACTGATAAAGATTGAATATGGAGATAGGCTTTGTAATGTGGATGTGTCTCTACAGTAGGGTGAGTACTGCCTGTGTCCCACTGTGTCTGAACTTTGCAGATTTAGGTTGTCTAAAAAATGACTATTTAGCTATTTATATTCAGTAGAAATTTTTAAGGACAGTTCAAGATGTGGTTCTTCTTGCAGGTCTTAATTTACAACAGATTTCCTCTATAGAGGAATCTATTTTAGATTCAGAATCTGGTCCACCACTACTGTATTGCTACTTTTCTGAGGGCTTTGCTGTTTGGTTTTTTTTTTCTATCTGGAAGCTGATGTTTTAGGGAACATGTTTCTCATTGTAAATCTTCTGAGTTTAAACTAGTTCGAGAAGATGATCTTGAAGTCGTATAAGTTGTAAACTGTCATGTTATCAGTGAGGGTAGATCCAGGATGTTTGCAGTTGCAGTCTTTTGTGAAGATGGGATCATTCCAGTCCTTCATTAGACCTATATCTGTTTCTAAGTTATCTGTTTCAGATAATGTTGTTACTAAGTACTTGGATGTTTCCCTTTCCTTATTGTTTATAATAGGACCTCTACTTAACATCTCAGGTACAGAATCTGTTAAGACCTAGTATATGCTCAGTGGGAAAATGTAGATGTATGGAAAAAAAAGAGAATTCAAGGATACATGGGGTGGGATCATTTGAAATTCAGAAAAGGGACCAGTAAATCTATAGAGATAATGAAAGCCAATCTGTGAATGAATTTACCTTGTATCATACTGTGTTCTGCTCAGGAATCTATCAGTGATTTGATTCTTTGCTGCAAAGTTTTTGATACTTACTTTCCATTTGGACGACATTGCCAAAAGTAGATAGGGATTTACTTATTTAAATCTTCATTTTCTTGTAGAAATTACCTGGATGTTCATAAGGAGTAATTTATTTCTGCAAAACTCTGATGTTTGTCTTTAATGTTAGAAGGCTGATGAGATTTCTGAAGGGCCGGATTATGCCTAACTTGTTGACTGTGGACAGAGCTACCTGAGAACAAATTGCAGTCACTGTCTGAGTCACGCCATGCATTTCTTTGAATGTCCTAGTCACGTGGAAGACTCATGCAGATTAGCTCCTTTGCTGCCATAGCCTTTTTAGCAATTTGTTAGCCTTCAAGCATTGTGGTGGGCATATGGCTTGTAATTTGAACTGCACCTTTAATGGTCTGCTTGAGGAGGGAAACAGTTTCTTCTTCCCTCTCCGGTATCACTGTAGGTTGGTCTACAGTCCAATCAACATGTAGGTTTTTTGTTAGATCATAATAATAATAATACCTGTTACTGCTTGTGAATGGAGATGATCACCTCTATTGCTACCTTTACCTGTTTTGATAAATTCCCTGCAGAAGATTCTAACATCCCTGTTGGGAGCAGTGACAAGCAGAAGGGAATGCTGATCTGCAGTGTGCTAACTGAACACAGAGGAAACTCTATATTCAGTTACAAAGTTAGCAGAAGAGCTTTATTTCAACATGTTAGTCGAATTTTCATTGTGAAGCAGTGTGACAGAACCTGGGTGCTTCTAGTTTGGCAAGAGTATGGCTTTTTAACACAATTTGAATATCTTGTGTAGAATACAAACCATCAATAGAAAGCAAGGCACCCTTCCCGTTTTGGTGTCAGAGTGAAATGGAGTGGAGATTTCTGTAGGTGTTTTACAATATTTTTAGTAATTTTATGGAATTAAAATGTTCTAAAGTATCGAACATTATTGTGGAATAGTTAATGATTTTGTGTCCCTTTCCTTTTGTTTGCCAAAATTGAGGCAATTGCTTAAGTGCTGGTTTTCAGAAGGAGAGATTTTGTAAAAATCCAAGTTTTTTGTTAGAGGCAGTGTTGAAATGAATAATAAAAATGATACCCTCAGAATCAATAGCAAATAGATACCTTGTTGCAGCGCAATGCAGGATATGAATAATTCACATGAACTTCAGGAGGGAGTTCCATGCTTCTGCAAAAGAAAAGCTTGGGATCGGGAATGTCAAACATAGCTGTAAAGTGCCGAATTCAGTGGACTAGGAGAAAACTGCCAGTAAGAGTCTATCTGGTGATCTTTGTCTTTATGCATATGCTTCACTGCAGACATGTAGGTGGGAAAGCCTAGAAGACAGAAGTCAGGTAGGATGTATGAAGTGTTAGTCTGTTGGACTAAGTCAAACATTAATAGAAAATACAGATTGCTTTGCTGTGTGCAGGCAATAGGTGGTGTTCAGAACAGCCGATGTGCAGCTGAATATAGGTTCTGGTAGGGATGTTTTTTGTCTGAGGGGTGTTTGCATTTGTTTTGTTTGTTGGTTTGGTTTGGTTTTTCCCCCCCCCCCCCCCCTTTTTTTTTTTTTATATACATATAATCTAAGTTGTCTTAGGAGACAAAGCTCAAAATGAGATCATTAGAAACAAAGTCCTAACAAAGGACTGTTTAAAGTCACTGTTTGTTTTCAGACCCAGTTGACTGCTGCTAAGAACCATTTCGTGCTCAATATGCCAAATCGTATGGACATGCTTCACCTCACAGCAGCCCCACACATGGTTCAAGAGGCTGCTGAGCTTTTGAAATGCAGTCTTTTAACTGTGAAGTGGAAAATCAAAATGGGGTAATTAGAATCATAAATACTAGATTTTTGAGGAGGTGCAGTATTACTTCAGTCTGTCTTTTCAGCTTTTACATACAATAGTCTTCAGTATCCTTGTTCATAACTTCCAATTTTTCTATGAAATGATTCTGTTTTCTTCTTTTGACTGTGTCTAGACATTTCTTATTTCTCATTCCACTTCCAATTACAGATGCCCCTGTTCAGCAGAGTGGCCCCACTATATCATCCCTGCACATACTTGGATTTTCATGAACAGTATTGCTGTAATTAATCCCAGAAGTTGTGTACATTTTAGTGCTTCATTGGACCCCTCTATTTTGAAGACCAAGCTGGAAGTGCTCTGGGTTCAGATTGTCCTATAAGAGTTTCAGTAGTGCCTGATTCGGATGAAAATTGCATTTTTCCAATGACATAAGGATTCTTTCAGTCTTTCTAAAAGTTGAAGAAATACATGTGCTGTCGGAGCAGTGTTATCAGTCAAAAAATTCAGATTGTGCATAATTTCTTACAATACATGCTCTATGTATCTTTTTACATAGATAGAGATAGCAATTACATTTACATGTGTGTTTTCCCTGATCCGGCTATATGAAGGAAGTATTGGGTATCTTAATAGCAAAGCGTCATTCACTCAGTACTGCCCTGAGTTTTTGTTGTCAAAAAGCCTAGATTATTAATGTCCAAATGTTTAATTGTTTAACTGTCCCAGATCTGGGAACCTGAAAAGACGCTTTCAGTGTGACTGTAACACTCTGGTGTTCACATGGGTGAAGTTTTACAAACACAGAACTTTTGGCTCGACAGCAAGTTATTTTATTTTACTTTATTTTTTAATGTTATGGTTAAATCCATGTGGATGATTATTCCTTAAAAACTAAATAGGCAATACCATGTGTCAGGAGACATTCTATCTTCTTACACTCTCTTGCAAATACAAAACCAGATGGGTATTTTTGTAAAGGAATTGCATTTCATTATACAGTCTTCTTAGGTGAATTTTCATGTTTAAGAAAGCCAGAATACAAGAGAGTGCTATATTAGTGTATTATTCTCACAACAAACAAGCCACTGTTCTGTTGCTACCTGCTTGGCTATTGTTCCCAATTGTGTATGCTTTGCAGTGGTATTTGGATGGTTTCCTGCTCTCTGCCAGCACAAAAAAGGCATTTCTGTTACAATGGCCCCTAACCACACAATGACGGCATTAAGGATTTATTTGGAGGTTTCATTATTTTCTCCTCTTTTGTTCCTTCCAGGATGTCTTCCAAGCGACCAGCCTCTCCGTATGGGGAAGCAGATGGAGAGGTAGCCATGGTGACAAGCAGACAGAAAGTGGGAGAAGAGGAGAGTGACGGGCTCCCAGCCTTTCACCTTCCCTTGCATGTGAGTTTTCCCAACAAGCCTCACTCTGAGGAATTTCAGCCAGTTTCTCTGCTGACACAAGAGAACTGTGGCCATAGGACTCCCACTTCTCAGCACAACACAATGGTAGGTTTCCTAACGGTCTATTGTGCTTACATCCATTCTTTGAATTCTGCCTCTACAGTAGTTTGGCACCCAGATCTGTACTTTTATGGAGTATACAATGCACAGTTACACGTACAGAACATGCTACAATAATGTGAAAGCTTTGACCTAGCTGGACTGCCTTTACCCTCCACTACAAATGCTAAATCACCTGCAGTGCAAACTCTGCTTTTCCTCACCTTTGCCTGCTGGCATTTGGGGTGCTAAAATGTTTTAGCTACAGTGATGTGAATTTGAAGTGTATGTGTTCAGCAAACAGAAAATGGTTTTGGAACACTGTGAGTGAGAGTCAGGTTTGGCATGGTGTCTGAAATACCACCCCAATGCCAAGTTTATGTAATAGTAAGGCACAGAAGTCTGTATAAAGGGTAAAAAAAAGCAACTTTGGATTTTGCATGGTTTAAAAACTCACATTGGATGTGTATTTTGTGTGCTACAGATACCAACAAGAAAACTTGATTTGCTTATGGAATTAAATCAGCCTTACTTGTTCTTCACTTGTGAATTCCCACCTTTTTGTGCCTTTCCAAATTACACTGTGCACTTAATTCATTATGTTTAGCAGTCCACTGGAAGTCCAGAACTGGCTCCATCTAAAAGCAGACAAACAAAAAGCACAAAAAGTAAGGCTGTGTTGCTCACTAATATCAGTGTCACTCTTATAACATGATGCATTTGGGCTCTTCATCCAGAATACTGTGACACATTTGAAAAAGTGGAAAGGTGCAGGGAAAGGCATTGAAACCCCAGTTCTTGGGCACCTTGACAAAGCTGTCTTTTGTGAATACATGCACATACACACACACAGAGCTCTTGTCTGTTTACAAATTGACTGTAACTTTTCTGTTAGTTTCCCATTTTGACAAAGGCACTGACAATTTCACTTTAAGTGAAGATAATGAATGGACCTGCATATTTGAAGGTCTTTAATAAGGCATTGCAAAATAGGTGATAGTGTATTCTCATAAAAGCCTGCAGCAGCTCCACAGTGGTGTTTAAGCCCTTACAGCTCATTATGCATATGTAACAAGCCCTAAGTAAAAAGCCTTAGGGATTATTATTTCTCATAGGACCAAGTCAGTGGATATTCACTGCAACTGCCCTCCAAGACAGAATAATTCATTGATCCCCATCCACTTTTCTTCCTTTTTGGTTGAATGCTTAAGTTCAAACAGTGGTTTAGAATATTTAATTTTACTTTGTGTTATTGCAACTTTAAATGAAGAAAGAATTACTTGCAGGAGCACATGGCATTATCTTTTTCTACCTTGTTTACTTGTCATCCATTATTGTTTATGGAGATGTTCCATCCAGTGGGATGTTAGGATATGTAACTGATGTATGAGCTTTGCTGGATTTTGGCCTGTTTTAAGAGTGTAGTGAAGATAAGATGTTGTTCCTGACAATATTTAAGTAAATAGACAAACTTCTGATTATGCCAGTGGTGTAGAATCAGATCCTAATGAAATAAAAACTCACTGACTTCTAAGGAGCCCTACAAGAATATTTGAACTACAATTCACTGACATACTTAACTTTAAGTCATTTTCACTAACTTCTATATTCATTTATAGTTTTTAAGACCAAAAAATTTAGCTCGTCATCTAGTGTAACTGTGTCTAGTTCTGGCTCCCCAGTTCAAGATAGTCAGGGAACTGCTGGAAAGAGTCTTAACAGAGGTCAGCAAAGATGATTAGAGTACTGGAGATCTCTCTTATGAGGAGAGGCTGAGAGACCTGCGGCTCTTTAGGCTGGAAAAGAGAAGACTGAGAGGAGATCTTCTTGATGCCTATAAATACCTAAAGGGCAGGTGTCATCAGTGGTGCCTAGTGATAAGACAGGAGGCAGTGGACACAAACTAAAACAGAGGAAATCCTAGACATGAGGAGAAGCTTCTTTGCTTTGAGAGTGACAGAGCACTGGAACCGGCTGCCCAGAGAGGCTTTCAAAATTTGCCTGGCTGTGTCCTGGTGCAGCCTGATCTAGATGACCTGCTTTGGCAGGAGGGTTGGACTAGATGATCTCTAGAGGTTCCTTCCTTCCAACCCTTACCGTTCTGTGGTTTCTGCTATGAAGGGTATATTTAATGTGATGTGCAAGTAGTGGGATCTTTCTCTTTATAATACAAGATAGTAAATGATTGTGTGTTTTAGACAGTTGTGCTGTAGTGGTGAGATGCCATAAGCTTATCTGAGACACGTTTGGATTGGTTTTGTCTTCATACATATTTAAGAAAATTTCCAGTTTGTGTGACTGTGACATTTTGTTAACATCTCCCTTTTAGTGGAGAGTGTCTTGAAAAATCATCACCCAGATAGGTCAGAAAGGAGGTAGCCTTGGTGCCTTCAGAAAAAAGGAAGTGATCAATGTAAATGAGTAAAATACACATAATCACTTGCTCTGCTGTTGTGGTATGTAGATACAAGAAGGGAGTAACTGAACCTAGTGCTTGGGTAACTTGTAAATGACTTCAATTTGGGTGATTAACAGTTACAGAAGTAATTTCCAGAGGGTATTTGCTTTGGTAGCCTTACAGAGGTAATTTTTATACTGTTTGATTTGATTTTCTGTGCAATTTTATAGTCTATGGGAAGCAAATCCAGGTGTATGCACATGTGTACACACCACCACACAGTGCAGTCCAGTCCAGTTGTATTGATAAAACTCCAGCAGTGTGCTTCACACTTGTTAATGGCTTGTTAGCTGTACTACCATACCTGCTAAGACTTGGCAAGTGACTATGGAGCTCACGTTTGGCAGCTGTCAGCAGGGCACTCCTGTGCAGACCTCTCAGGCGTCCAATATGACAGGATCAGACTTGCAGCCAGTTTGAAATCATGCAGTGCATTACACTGCTGCACCCTTCTAAACCATACTGCTTTGTGTAGTTCTTAGACACACATGATACAGATCCGGAGCAATCATTCTGCACTAGCTACGTGTACAACACCCATTTGTCTTGGGGAGTAAGCTCAGCAGAAGGCGGCAACAGCCAAGGGGGGTGGAAAAGCTATGAGATTACAGAGCTTTGTCTCATCAGAAGGCTGCATAGCTGAATTCTTTTTGTGACTGCAGCCGTCTCTGTCCCCTCGTTCTCCCTCACAGTGCTGGGTCAAGGGACCCAGTGAAGGGACAGTTAGGAAAACAATTTACATCTTGAGAATCAATTTCTTGGCCTCACTTTCCTAGCTGCTGTTTCGCCCCATGTATCATAGATGACTTCCAGCTGTGCTTCCTTTTACAAGTCCTGCCAGCTGGGACATCCTAGGAGCCTTAAGGTAAAGGGCTGATTGTACCAGAGTACTAACTCAACAGTTTGGCCAACTTAGACCTGGGCCAGTTTGCCTTGTTACACTTTGCCAAGTTGTAACAACTGCCATCTTAGAGACACAGCTCAGAATACTGGGTAAATTTTATAAAAGAGCAGAAGTCTTCCAACCTAACCAAAACTGGCAAAAAGCTTCAAACCCCATTTTCAGATCAAAATGAACAGGGCATTTCTGAGAATGCTGGAACTGCAGCCTGAGAAAAGTTAGTGCAGTAGGCACTATCTGAATCACAGGAGGCTTCATCTGAACATCAGGAGCACTTTTTGCTGTAGGGTGACTGAACATAGGAGCAGACTGCTCAAAGAGGTTGTGGAGTCTCCTTGCTTGGAGATACTTGAAAGCAGTCTGAACATTGTCCTGGGCAGCTGACTCTAGGTGGCCCTGCTTGAGCAGGGGAATTGGACAGGGTGACTGCCTGAGGTCCCTTCCAACCTCAGTCATTCTGTGGTTCTGTGAATGGTGGGGGCAACTCTATCCCAAACTGTCTTCGTCTTGACAGAAGAAACTAGATACTTACTCAAAGTAGGAAAGCTCTCCCACTGATGAGAAGAGAAAAAATAATTTATCAGACTTAAATCAAGGGCTCAGTAGAAAATTAAAGACAAATCATTTGACATAGAATATGTCTGAGGCTTCCCTTAGGACATTCCTAGCAGGCCATAAGCTTAGTGGGAAACACTAGGGGATTAGAGTATCACTCAGTACCTATTTTGAAGAAACCTATTAAGGCTACAGGATTTGGTTAGCACAGATAGTTGTTAGCTCATCTAAATTACAAGGTTTGGGGGGTTTATTTCTATTTGTCTGCCTTAACGTGTTGATTTTGCCACCTCTGAAGACGCCCCATCTCACTAGCACTGTCTGTGTGCTGCTTTCTGAAAATGAGAGTTGTCAAGGCTAAAAGCACTGATTGAAGTGTTTAGCACAAGCACGAGATACTGTGGTCAAATGTGACTGTTCTTCACAGTAGAATATCAATCAAATGCTGGGCAAGAGTCAAAAAAAAAAAGTTCTGACCAAAAGCTCAAACAGCTAAGGTGTAATTTTGCCACAGTCCAGTTGTTCCAAGCTGCATGACTGTACTGCTGGCCCACATGTGTCCTGCACTTCCACTGGGGTTTAGAATTAATTTTAAGCAGTGCTTTAAGTTGATAGGAATATTGCAGTGTGCTGTTAAGTAGCTTTATTGCTTCACACTAAAAACGGTTGCATTTTTGTGGAGAATGTAATTTGAGAATAATACTAAGAAATTTTGTTCATATTAAGAATAGAAGTACTACTGGTCAAAGAGCTTACCAATACATTCTTTCATGCTTTTTCCCTACTTGTCCAAAATAAAAGGCTGTTTAATGCTGCATTTGAATTCTCTTATCACATACATCCTGGCCTGCACATCACCTGTTGGTCTGGGGTCATCAGCATGTGAATAGTGTTGGATCAGAACAACGTGCAGCTAGAGCACTTAGCTACTATTCAGAAGTTGCAAAGAGAATGGAAATCTGAATGCATATAGCTTTTTAAAGTCAAATAGGACTCTAATTATACTGAGCTAAAGAATGCCTATTAAAAAAAAAAACCCACAATGGTTTTTAGAGAAATTTTAATTTCCAGTGTACCTTTGTGCATCAAGCTTAGGATAAGTTATTGTGATGGTACAATGCACAGTGTTGTGAACACCAGTGCCGTTATTGTGCCAGCTCTAATAATGAGAATTTCATTGTTTGGGGAGAGCAGTCTCCTACACTCTAGACAAAAGTGTAATTACTTTTGAACGATGTGGAATGTGCTCAGTTTAATAGCACAGAGAATAGATTCACAAAGATTCAGATAAAGCTAGCTGGCTTGGAAGCCATATGTGCAGTGTGGCAGTATGAAATTGTTAGCAGGCACCGTAATTACAACACACACACACACAATTTCACAGTTTAAACTATAAACTGTTGTTTTTGTAAGAGGTAGACAGGCTTATCTGAACAAGACTAGTTCAATTAAAACAAAGCAGAAAGTGTGGTAAGTTTGCATTTGTCTTTTTTTTGGAAGTTCTTTCCTTCCTCTCTTAATGGTAAATTGATATTTATAAGATGATGAAATCACATTGTTGCAAACATCGCATTGTAAGTGTTATCACAAAAGTAGCACGTGAAAGCAATTTCCACAGATATAATTTCAGGCTTGTATCAGAGTTTGATCTTTTCAATCTTTACACTTGCACCGGTTCAGAGAGTGACTCTACAAACCGTTAGGAAAGGGAACAAATAAAGAAGAGTCATCAAGCACCCATCAAATAGCTGTACAAGTTTGCTACTGCGTCATTTAGTCCAGACCCTGGAAAAGTCTCTGCAGTTCTTAAGAGCCAGTCATAATGGAGCCAGGGAAAACTTTGTTGCCTTTCATATCTGCCTGACAAAGTATCTTCCAGTTAAATTACTGTAAACTGTCCTCCTTGTTGTGGTCTGTGTTCTCCCAGCTCTCCAATCCTGTCCCATCTATGAATGTAAGTGGTGTTTACAGTATTTAGCAATTCCTGGTAAACTACTTGTTGTGTGGGTCCTATATTAAGGCAAGTAAGCAAACAAATAAGAATGTTTGAATTGTTCAGGTGGGGCAGGGATGAAAATCTTAGTGCAGTTCAGGAGCAGTGTACTAGTTTATGGAAGTTCCCTTGGTTTGTTCTTCCCCTGTTTTAATACAGTGAGTGTTGCTTACTTGTGGCCATGGAGTGACAGACTGGATAATGGAACACTCCAGCTGAAGTCAATGGGCAGAAAGACTGGCTGAAGATGACCCCTTAGTGTTTTAATCTGATTCTGGAAGGTCCAGAGGTTGGTTAGGGGACAATAAATATGTAATGAAGTAGGAAAATGTTTCTTTTTTCTCCAACCAGGAGGGTTAGAACTACATTTAAAACAATAAATTAACAAATCAAGACCAGACTTATCATCTATAAATTGCCTGAAATACAGGGTGCAGAGGACTGTACTTTTTAAAGGCCATGAAGAGAAGTGGAAACAGCAGTTGTTTGTTTTTGCTGAAGATCATCTTACTGTGAAGCAGTCACGTTTTTAATGGATTCATTTGAATGCAGTTAAGCAGAAAATAATCAACAGAAAAGTAAACACCTTTGTTTCATGGAAGTGCTGGGAATTGTATGTATCCATTGTTTGCAAATGATTATATGCCTAAAAATCAATTCATTGACTTCATACTGAAAAATATCTTCATTTAAGCCTTTTGCATAAATACTAACAAAATTTATTTCAAGTGAATTGCTGAAAAATTCCACAGGGGAAAAAAAAAAAAAGATAGGTAAAACCATAAACCCCACAGTCTGTAGGAGCAGTTGAACCAGATGGTCTCTCTTACAATGAAAAGAACTACTAAATGCACTACGTTTAATTCCAAGCTAGTATCTCAATCCGGACTGCCTTCATGAAGTAGCTCAGTTTGGGATTACAGACATTTACTGAGACCTGCTGGGTAGTTTCACTGAGAATGCGATGTTTTTACTGGAAATAGTGCACTCTGATAGGTCTGCCTAGTGGTATGGGAATCTTTCATGTTTTGGAAGTGTAGCAGTGTGGCCAAAGCAGTCCAGGAGACTGGGATAACGATGTCTTCAGGAGGAAGAGTGGAAGAAGCAGGGGAGACTACAGATTTGGAACCAGATTTTGAACCTAACAATTTTAGGAGTGCAGAGAAAGGTGAAGACTAGGGTATGGAGAAAGCCCCATCAGGACTGCAGAATTGAGTGTTCCTCCTTCTTGAGGAACACTTTTGCTTTCAGCAATCAGTTCCTAGCTGCAATGTAACCTACACAGGATCTACAGTATGTCCATCCTGCTGGAACTCAAAGAGTAGCTGTGGACTTCAGATAGTTTCTCCAGCCCAGGTCTATCACCTGTGGCACTCCATCCAAATTTATTCTGAAAGGCTACCTTTTTGTTGTTGATAGTGAACCTTTGTGTTAGAGAGGCTGCCAATTAAACACCCAGGTCTCCGTGGCTCTGGAAAGAGAAGGCATCAGAGATTGAGTTTAGTTTTCGTGCTTTGTCTTTCAAGCCGTGGGTTTATCTCCTTTGGCCCAGCTTCTGCACTGGTAAGTTTGTGGCCTTGGGCTGGCACTGTAACAACTCTCAAAACAGTGTTCGACTTTGCTACTCTTACCTGACAAATGCCTCAAGGCAAGGCACGTGGGAATCTAAGCTGATTATACTTTGCACCTTACACAGTACAAAATTCTACTTTTGCACCCCACCTTGACACATTTTTTACTTCACTAATTGCCTATTCTTTTTAGAACTTCCAGAAACTTTTCCCCGGGTGCTTTCTGTCTGCTGCATACACTTTTCATGTCCACCTTGCTTCCTCCAAGCAGCTTGTGTGGCTTTCTCCCCTTCCTTTCATTGTAGGTGAAAGCTTTTTCTTCTTTTTTTTCCCTGTTTCTGGCTTTATGAGAACAATATTACTCATCACTTTCTGTTTGCTTGCAGTTGTCCTCTGGAAACCTTATTTTGCCTTTCCCATTTTCTTCCTCCGCTTACTTATTTAACTTACTAATTTTTATTTTTTTTACCCATTCTAAAGCCTTTTAATAAATAGCTCATATGAGGACATTGCACAGTACAAGAAAGTATTGTGCTTCTGCTTGGGCAGAAGGTCAACAAAGTAGAGAACGGTTGTTTCTTGGTATGCAGCTCTACTTTCAGTAGAGATATACCAAAACTGAAATGCATTGTGAAGTATTGGTCATGGTTTCTTGAATTTCAGCACTGCAAGAAATCTCTTGATTATCAGCTCTGACTCCTAGAGCTGCCAGAATCTTCTGCTACACTCAGTACTCACAGTCATGTTTTACAGTCTCTTCTGTCACTGTGAAATGCTGGTGTCTGTAGTTAGGATGTTACCCATTGCAGCAGCAATTTGAAGCCTGCCTTTCTTTTCTGTGATTTTAATGGCTCAGTGAAATACTCCTTCATTTATTTTGTCTCTAAGTAGGACTTCTCAGGTTACGCAAATTTAAGTTGGATTAGGCTGTGCCAAGGCTAGATTGCTTTCACTAATTTTCTTTGCCATCACCAGTGCTTTTGCAGACTCACCAGGAGTAATGATGGTTGGAGTAGTAATAAAAATGTGGCTTCAGGCAGTTGCTAGCATTTAAAGTGTCACGTCACCTACTCATGTGGTTTTTTTTCTTTCATGGCGCTAACTACTTCCTGTTGAGTATATCAGTGAAATGACAGCACCTTCTTCACTGTAATAAAGAGGATTATTAATTTTTTTCTAGAGATTTGTGGCTGGAGAAGAACCTGTGGTAAAACAGGTTCCTATATATGTTTGCTTGAACTACGAGCATCTGACATAGGTGGGTTACCTCCTAAGGCACATGCAAAAGCCTCCCTACAGAAGACACACTACAATGTTCCTGAACCAACCCATGTTCCAAAGTGTTTTAAGACAATTAAATGAAGGAAGCAAACTTTCTTAAGTAAAATCAGGAGGTTTTTGTCTGAAGTAGCAAGCTTGTCTGAATAGTTTGGCCAGCCTCACTTCCAAATTCTCTTTGTTTCTTTTCCCAGTTTAGGCACAGTTGTGTGACACCTTTTCAAAGGGGAAGTTGACTTGATGAGTCCTGTGGATTTAGCATCAGTAGGTAAATCAGTGGATGTAACTGAGAGAGTTGGTACCCAGTTTAACTAAGGATAATTTTTGCCAGAGCAATGTAAACAGGACTGTCATCGTGTGTGGAAAGAGTCTGTTTCAATGTACTTTTTAAAATGCTTTTAAAACTGAATCCACCCAAATGAAAAAAAAAAGGGGCTATGAAGGTTAACTTTTTGTAGTTTCTACATGCAACAGGCAAATTATATAGAATGTTCAAAACACAGACCAATAAAATCTAACATCAGACTGTTATTATCTTTATTTATATTGTACCCAGAGCATGATTTATTTTTATAGAGACAGAAAAAAGAAACATTCCTGCCCCAGAATGCTTAGCTTATGACCCTGTTCCTGCGAAATAATCTGTTTGATTGGAACCTAATGCTCATGGTAGCAAGAGGGAGGGAAGGAGAGGTCACCAACTATAACTCCTTCTGCACATAGCTTTTTGTAGGATTGCAGTTTGATGACACAAAATAAGAAATATTATGGCAAAAGGTAAAATCTTTCTGACATCTCAAGTCTGAATCACTGTGGTACATTGTTTGTGTACCTGTACACTAAGTCATGTCAGATGGGGAGGCTTGCATTGCTTATTAATATTGCTAGCCAGAAATAATACAAACTGTGTGTGGTTCAGACCTTTCTCTGTGTTGATTTTCAGATTGAATTTAAAGTGTGTGTTTCATCTTCAAAGCTGTGAAATAACCTTTTTTTTTTTTTTTTTCTCATTCTTTTCATTGTAAACTGCTGCAGTTGTAATCAGGGGATTACAACTCAGGTTTGGATCCATCTGTGTTCAGAGGCAGTAGCATTTGCTGAGGTTAGCATCTAGCTGCCTAGGATCTGTGCGTCTCCAGAAAGCATCTCTATAGCAATCATAGAATCGTTTTGGCGGGAAGAGACCTTAAAGATTGTCAGGTCCTCCTGTTAACCCATGTCGCTCAGCACCACATTTACTTGTTTTTTAAAGTCTCTCTGTGGTGACACCAACATTTCCCAGGGCAGCCTTTTCCAGTGTTTCACAGCCCTTTCAGTGAAGAAACCTTTCTTAGTATCCAACTTAAACCTCCCCTGGCACAACTTGAGGCCATTCTCTTTTACCCTGCCTCTTGTTACTTGGCAGAGAAGACTGACCCCCACCTCTCTCTGGTGGTGATAAGGTCTCCCCTAAAGCCCCCATTTCTCCAGGCTAAACAGCCCTGGTTCCCTCAGCTGCTCCTCATAAGACTTGTACTCCAGACCCTCCAGCATCTTCCTTGCCCTTATTTGAACATGCTCCAGCACCTCAGAGTCTTTATTGTAGTGAGGGTCTCAAAACAGAACCCAGTATTTGAGGTGCAGCCTCACTAGTGCTGAGTGCAGGGACACAATTACTTTCCTGGTTCTGCTGACCACACTATTTCTGATGCACATCAGGATGCCATTGGCCTTCATGGCCACCTGGGCACATTGCTGGCTCATGTTCAGCTGGCTGTTGACCAGTACTCCCAGGTCTTTTTTTTACCAGGCAACTTTCTGTAGCATTACTAGGGCTTGCCATGACCCAAGTGTAGGATCCAGCACTTGGCCTTGTTGAACCACTGGCCTTGACCCGTCAATCTAAACTGTCCCTGTAGAGCTTCACTACCTTCAAGCAGATCAACACACCTGCCTAACTTGATGCCATCTTTAAACTTCTTGAGGGTTCACTTAATCCCCCACATCCAGATCATTGATAAAGATACTTAAAAAGCCAGACCCCAGTACTGAGCCCTGGGAAACACCACTTGTGATCAGCTGCTAGCTGGGTTTAAAACTCCATTCACCACCACTCCAGGCCAGACCATCCAACCCTTTTTGTATCCAGCGAAGAGTATGCACATACAAGCCATGAGCAGGTAGATTGTACAGGAGAATACTGTGGGAAACAGTGTCAAAAGCTTTACTAAAATTGAGCCAAACAATGTCTACAGCCTTTCCCTCATTCACTGAGCAGGCCACTTTGACATAGAGAGAGATCAAGTTAGTCAAGCAGGACCTGCCCTTCATGAGTGCATGCTGGCTAAGCCTGATCCTCAGGCCTGTAGTTCCCTGGATCCTCCTTTCAGCCCTTCTTTTAGATGGGCATCACATTTGCTAACCTCCAGTCAATCGGGACCTTCCTGGTTAGCTAAGACTGCTGGTAAATCATAGAAAGGGGCTTACTGAGCACTAAATGCAGAGCTTAGGGGATTTAGAGCTCTGTAGGAGAGAGCTAGTTTCTTGTATACTTTTCAGTTATATCTCTGGGGCTTTTTATGGTATATGACAGCAGTCAGAATAGTAAATTTCTGTTGATTATAGGTCTCCTGATGCAGTAAGAGTACATTTTGGTTCTGGGAAGGAAGTTAGCATGAACATAGCCACTAACACAAGGATGCAATGTCATGTCAATCACAATGTCACTTTTGAGGTGGGGATTTAAGGGTGAGGACTAAATTTTTATTAACTGTATGTCCAGAAGTAAGCTAGTAACTTTAGGTTTAACTTTACAGTTAATGGAAGTAAGAAGGCAATAGCAGAGTGTGATTCCTTTTATCCTAACATAGTTTCTAAGTAGGTCAGAGATATCACACCCTAGAAGTGCCTATTTTTCTTCATAGGTTACAACTGGAGCTTAGGGTGATAAGCTCATCTGTTGATCCTTGCAGTTCAGAAATCTTCAGTTAGATAACTTCAACCAAAAAAGCCTTGAGTAAGAGTTGATTGCCTGGACAGAGAATTTGCTTTTTTTGTAAGTAACTGTTTGCTATTTAGTGCTTAGATCTATTGGTAATAGAAATCATTGTGTATCTCAGAGCTCTGAACACTCACAGAATCATAGAACAGTAGGGGCTGGAGGGGACATTCTGCCAAAGCAGGTCACCTCGATCAGGTTGCACAGGAAAATGTTCAGGTGGGCTTTGAAAGTCCAGAAAAAGAGACTCCACAGCCTCTCTGGGCAGACTGTTCCAGTGCTCTATCACTCTCAAAGTAAAGAAGTTTCTGCATAAGTTTAGGTAGAACTCCCTGTGTTTCAGTTTGTGCTCACTGCCTGATGTATCATTGGGCACCACTGAGAAGAATCTAGTGTGGTACTCTTGACTCTGGGCAGTCTGATCTAGTGTGAGGTGTCCCTGCCCATGGCAGGGGGCTTGGAACTAGATGATCTTTGAGGTCCCTTCCAACCCTAACAATTCTGTGATTCTATGATTCTATGTATTTTTCCTGTTTGCTTGTGGTCAGTGTAAACTTAGCTTTTGGGCAGAGACCATAGCTTCATTTTTTGAAGCTGTCAACATGAGTACTGGGTAATGTATTGACACAGGGCCACATGGATATTTTTCCACATGGATAAACTAATTTGAAATGTTACTTTTACATCTAGGGTTTGTATCTTTATTTTTCTCTGTAAAATGCCACAAACAGTTGTTGGACTCCATACTTGTAATTCCATAAATATTAACAAAAGAGGCAAGTTTTCAGTTTACTGGATGAAATTAGACTGTGGTCCCAGCTTCCCAGTTGTTGATTTATCACTGGTAATTCACTTTGCTTGCCTGTCCCATTGTACTACTGTATAAATTGGACTAGATGATCTTGGTGGTCTTTTTCAACCCTAATGATTCTGTGAAATTAAGGCAATTATATTTGTCCTTCATCCATGATGGTCCATAGTCAATTCAGTGTTTCCAAACTCATGGAGTTTCTTGAGTGCCATACAGTGAGATTGGGCTTCAGTGCACCAAACCTGGGGCACAGAAAAGTTAGGTGGTTGGGCTCTCTTCACAGTTGATGGAGAAAGATAACCACCTTCGTCCAATCTTAAAATAAGCATCTAAGGCAAGAAAGATTAATTGCCCCCTGAAAGTGCTTGTTCGTTGACTATAGAAGGTTCTTTGATGACTAGTTTAGACTAGACATCTAATTTGGGGCTCAAATTAGGAGAGAGTAATCCCATTCATGATACATGATGGTGTTAAAAAAATAACATGCATTCCTGTATAAATACTCTTGTGTTTTCCTAGAAGTAACCATGTTTGTTTGTTGTTTGTTTGGTTGGGTTTTTTAATGTGTGAATATTCTAGCTGACTTCTTTTTTAATCAGCACTGGTGGTATTTGTTGGGATTTTCCCTAAAAGCAAGCCTTTTGTTGTATATTCAGCCAGAAATGTTAAGTTCAAATAACAAATTTTACACGTACATGTACAGTTTGAAATGTGTTGGTTAGCAACATGAATTGGAGAACAGAAGCGATCCAACATGCCTTTAAAAAGGCTATTTTGAGAAGATTCTCTCAGTACTGAAAAATGGTGTTGGTTCAGTGGTTTCTCCCTTTATAAATGTAGGGAATTACTTCTCACTTACTGTTAGAAACTTATGTGCTTAATAAAGCATTCATCATTCTTACTATAGGTGGCAATGAATGTCATGTCCTATTATTAAATTTAATTCATTAAAGAGAACACAATGTGTCTCTGAAACGTTGATTTAGCCTCTCTTGGTCATTTTTGTAGCAGTACCGGCATGTCCAAATGACGTGCATGGGCTCAGCAGCTAAAGCCAGTAACATATTAGTTAAGAAACTGTAGTTACTTTCCAGTCTTATTCTGTAGAAACCTGTCTGCTGTGCTTGTTTTAATTCTCTTTATGTCCTCATCTGTGTAATCCAGAAAGTAGATACATATACATGTGCACAGTTTCATGTTTTGGCATTGTATTTGGTATATTGTGTGCTGCGACTTGTATCGTGCCTGCAGGCCATAGGAAAACGACACAAATTAAACATGAAATAGAGAGGAGACATAATTTAAAACTTACAAGTTCTAGAGCTGCAGTATGGCATCTGAGAGTTGTAACATATTGCAAAAACTTTACCCTATTTCCCCAACAAGAAGACCGTGTTTTCAGCTGTGTGGACTGCTGGAGACAGGCAGCTTTCTTAGCTCAAAATAGCTGTCACTGCATTTTATTTGAGAGTATCCTGACCACTTCCACACATCCTCTGCCTTCGTTCATGTCGAACTACACAGGTCAGTGTTCTCCTCTGCTCTCTTCCCTGATTCTGTAATTATATTTATTTTACACAGACATGTGAGTTCCCTTTTCTCTTTTACATATGTTGTTTTCCTTCATGCTGAGAAAACTCCACAGCCTGACAGGGTGCCTTTTTCTTTCTTTTTTTTTTTTTTTTTCTTCCCCCTTTTCCTTTTTATTTTTTTTTCCTTTATTTTTAAGCACTCCAAATTCTATCCAGCTTTAAACTCTTATGTTTATAACCCTGAATATCTCTAAAATGTCTTTACCTAAAACACTTTATGGTTTTATTACCAGGTTTATGCCAGTAATAATATTCACATCAGCTTTCTTAGGGATAATCTTTAAGCAGAACCTAGCAAGAAAGGCTTTGAAAACTATCATTCCCAGGAACGCAAATCTCAGAACATGAAACATCGGTTTAATCGCCCTCTCTGACAACTTAACACGACAGATTGAAAAATACAAGCCGATATGGAAGTGGGATCAATGGATTATCAAAGTCCTAAACATCTTCTCTTGGGCAGGGGGGGCGGAGGGGGGTGAGCTTTGGGGTCCGTTGGCATGCGTAAGACATGAAGTTTGCATAGCTTACCGCAGATCCAGTGCTGTCTGACTGGCAGGGAAGTTGAGAGGGAGAGAGAGAGAGATTTACATGAGGGAACTCGGGGGGCTTTGTCACGGCAATTGTATAAAGTGATATACAGTGCAAATCGACTCGAGCATGTCCCTGGATAGCAGGCGGTTTACAGCCTCTTCGAGCAGAGATTACTGCTTTATCTTGTCATACTAAATTAACGTGGCAGCACTCTGTTAAACAGTGGTGACCTCTTCATCTGTGGAAATTGCTGCCTAGAGGAGAGATGGTATTTAAGACTCTTTCTCTCTCTCTTTCTCCCCTCCCCACTTTCTCTCCCTCTCCCCCTCCCTCCCTCTCTCTGTCTTTTTTTTTCCCTGGAGGGCCCTCAGGCATTTTTGGGCTAGGTTGTAACATTAAAGACAAAAAGAAAGAAAGAAAGGGGGAAGGGAGAGGCTTTTAACATCAAGGTGACAACAGCTATGTGTTAATTGGGCCTTTGTTGTTTGATTAATAGCCACTTTGGTGTAGAATATTAAGACAGTTGTTTGGACAACTTTCTAAAAATGACATGTCCTTTCAGTAAATTAGGATTAAGCAATCTTCTCTGGTCTACACATTTTAACTCTTTATTGTTGTTGTATCTAGTCCTAAATTTACTGTTATTTAGGAGTGAGCATGCTGCCTGGCCCTCCTCAGATGGCGTAGATTGACATAGTTCCCTCCAGTGGCACTTCATTGAGCAGCTCTCATGCTGGTATTACTGAGGGTCAAGGTGATAAAAATACCACTGAAAGGTAGTTGGGCTCTTGTGCTGGGCTCTGTCAGAGAACTTCCAGAATTAAATAATGGTCCTGGAAATACAGCTAAAGCAGCAAAGGGGCATAGCCCTTTCATTGGCACTGTGATGCAGAACAATGGGAAGAATGCATCTTGTCCTCCTGTCTTTTTCAGTAAACTGAGGTGATGAAGGCGAGAATGACCTCTCTTCCTTAGACCAGGTTTTCTCTTTCTGATTTTTGTGTTTACTATGCAGTGATTCATTGTGGGACCAATCCAAAGCTCTTTGAAGTCAATATAAAGACTGCTTTGTCTTTAATAGGCTTTGGATCAAGGCCCACATGACCTTAGGACAAATGATTGCAAATCAGTGTTACGAAGCGCTTTTAAATTTGCAAGCATATGTGTCCAAAGGACTAATTCTTGCTGTAATTTTTTATAAGCAGTTAGGAGGCCAGGTGAAGATTGTTTGGCCAGCCCAGCATTGGAGACAGCGATATGTTCTGAAATTGGTAACACAATGGCTGCATGTTTGGGTGAAGGAGACCTTCCCTACCTCTTCCTTTGCTGAATGTCTTAGTTCTGCTCCTATGTTTTTAAGGTTATCAGTTAACAAAAGAAAATGCTTCTATGTCAGAAATGCAGTACTGACTCTGGGATGCCATAGGACTTTCACTACTTCAGTCATATGAAGAAGGTTATGGATATTTAATGATTTGAGATGGAAAATCTAGCTTGGATTTTTCCTTCCAGTAGACAGTTGTTCCTTACTGTGAATTTCTTGAGCTGCCACCTACACAGATTCATGCAAAATTCTGTGCATTTTGTATGTAACATTTTCAGAGGCAAGCTTTTATTCACTTCTCTGAGATGCCAGCAAAGCTTATTTTGCAGGAGAATATTTGCCATTTGGGATGCAATGTATCTGTGAACAGTAATGTTATCGTTATTTTCTTTGGATGAATTTTGAAGGCCACTGAACTAAGCACTTAAATGAGAGATATGGGAAGGACTGACTTCCTGATTTATTATTTTTAGAAATCAATGCATTTGATAATTTATGTAAAGCTTACAGAGGCCACCTAAGTGGCTCATGAATTGATCAGCAGCCAGCAAAAATGAAAGCTAATGAGCTGATTTCAGTAGCAAGTTGCTCATTAGCAGGTAGGCTCACTGATCTTTCAGGTTTTCCAGTTCAGTCACATGGTCTTCCCATGTTCTTGGATGAAGTAGTTTCCTTAAACAAAACAAAACAAAACAAAAAAGCAGGCACGGAAAGGTTTTGAACATTTTCTCATTGCTTTGGCATATGCATTTACGATAAATGCTTGGTATTGGGCTAGAGGGAGAGCTACCCAATGGTTTGCAGGGCTAAGTCTGTGTCCGTCACTACATCTCAACAACTTTCAGGTGCTGGAATTGAATTTATTAGTGAATTTACAAGATGTATGGAAACAGAAGTATGGAGCCCTCTTCTCTGTTTCTGCACAGAAATTGGCGAGTTCCCAGCGCAGCACTTCATTCAGCACGGCTTTTTCAGCCCAGGTTTTCTCCAGCTCAACAGTCAGATGTGCGATATTAGAAACTGCATTACTGTGCAGAGCTATGCAGTACGTGCTTTCCTCCATTCACAGTCAGCACCATGGACCATCCTGGTTAGATAACACCCATGTGTATTTCCTCCTTTCTCCTCATAATAGGTTGATGCCTTATATGAAACACTTCAGTGATTCCAGTAGGATTTTTCTAGGGCGTACGCAAAACCTAGCTTGTTTGGCCCTGTCGTTGTCCTTCTTGGTAGAGATACCCTGAACTGAAGAAGTAATGGGAATGAACTCTAGGAAGTACTCTTAAGGGGAAATGAAATACTAAAGAAGTAGTGTGGATTTTACATACTAAGGTTCATAAACCTGCCTAAGAGCAGGGGTTTAGCTTTGTGCATTTATCAGGTACATTGATGTCCAGCATGCCCACTGATTCCTTTAAAATTATTTTTCCCTTTTGGTAATGAAGCAAATTAATTATTAATCTTTTTGAAAAGCAAACCCACTGTTTTAATTACCAAACCTCTAATAGAAAATTCTTGAATCCTTGTGTTATTTATATTGTGTAAGTGTAGATGTAAAAGTATGTAGGGTGCATATATATCTCTCTCTATATACATACATACATGCATACACAAACAAACATTATTTAACTATTTCTTGCAGACATGAGAAATACACTGCTCCTAATCAGACTGGTAAGAAAGAGATTCCTGACAGAGTTGCCTGAGGCCCCTGCAAAAGAGGGACTCTCAAAACATATTTTAAAAATTATTTTTAAAAAGACAGATTCTCCAAACCTGAGGAATAGATTTTCAGCTGCCTGATTTGGCTTGAAATGAGTTGGCTGAATCAGTTTTGGGGTTTTTTGTTTGTTTGTTTTGGGGTGTGTTTTGATTATTTTTTCCTTTTAAGCAAGTCTATAAAGCTTTGATGAATCTGGCTCATTGTTTAGCACTTATCTCATGAGTAAAGCTTGAGAGGTTTGGCTTGAAACTTACCAAATCACATCTTTGGAAAATGGCCCAAGCCTATTGATTTATTTTCAGGGAAAAAAAAATCTGAAGCAAAACACAACCAAAAAAACCCACCCTGATCCAGCTTAGTGAGTAAGTCTCTCATGGATCTATAGAGCCCCTACTGAATGAGCCCATCCATTTCTCAATGTATGTGAACCCTACTCTTTACAGAATTGTAGGGCTAAGAGGAATTGCAAGAGGTCGTTCAATCCCAGCTTCAACTCAGGGATCAGCTGTACCAATGTCATTTCTATCAAATAATATTCTAACTTCTTAAAGTGCAGGTGACCTAGGAGCTACAGCTCTGCCTTGGGGTGCTGCTGTCTTTACCATTACAAAGTTATTCCTAATCTGTGACTCAGCTTTTCTGCTTCATTTTTAGCTCATTAATTCTTGTAGCCATTGCAGCAAGAGAAGTGGAGTTCCTCTTTTCAGCAAATATTTTTGTATTTGAAGACTGATGTTACTCCTCCTCTTCTCAAACTTGTCTTTCAATATGTGGAGTTCTTGTCTGCACCATACTTTCTCTAAAAATTTGTACTAGTTGTTTTTTTTTTTTTGTTTTCCTCTCTCTTCCTAGAAACTAGTAGTAGTGGGAACATTTACATTTGAGCATGTATGTCTCCTGCCTAACAGAAAATCATTTTCTGTTAATAATGTCTGCAGCAAGTGCATCTCACATGCTACTGAAGAACTCTAATTCCAGGGAAAAACTCAGGGTGGCTCAGTCACAGTCTCAATTAACTTGCAGTTAAATCCTCTCTGCTACTAGTCTGTGTAGTTAGCTTCAGTTTAATTTTCAAATAGAAGGAAGGCTTTGCATGTCTTTTGCTTAGTTCACTGGCAGAAGACAAGTTCTTGCTTACAGAGCTCTGACTACAAAGCTGTAGAATAGCAAAATGGATTGCAGTGCCTCTTGCATATCAAAAGAATTGATAGAGAAGTCTGGCTGCAGGATCTTTTCTTATAGGGAGGAAGAAAAAGAAACGTTGGAATCTCAGGTCATGGAGTGAGTTTCTAAGACAAGGAGTTGGCAGAGAGGAAATCTTTAAATTTAAGACATTTGATATGGAAGTCAGTGGAAACAAATAAACATCAGACCTCATGATATCAATTATCTGAGTCACGTTTAAAAAGTACTCAGTCCTCTGAACATAATTCTTTTCATATGTGCAAGGTAAAGTGTGCAACATATTTTAAATCAAAATCCGTTTCCTATTTTTGGTCATTAAGGAATCCACTGTTTGTACAAGCGAAAATAAGGTAACTAATATAATGAGGGTTGTGCTTTTCTGTATTTTATGGCTTTAATAAATACTCTGTTGAAAGGAGTTACCGCGTCAATCTTCCCACTTTATTAGAAGACACTTAGCAGAAATTGACCTTGATATCAATTTACTGTGTTTTGAGATACTTGATAAGAGAAAAGCTGTATTCCCCTTAAAGCAATTTGTTCTCCCTGTCTCTCTCTCTCTTTTTTCACATTTTGAGGTTTTGTCTTGTGTCCAGCAAAAAGGTTTATGTATGAGCTATCTCAAAACAGAGCTGTTTGTAGTCAGGGAACTTGACGCGTTTGACGAAGCAGTGAAGTACATACTGATCTTAAAGGGAGAGTGAAAACTAGGAGTATAGTTAATTTGTTGCATACCACTGCTTTTTTTGAAGCTCTTCTGTGGTAAGTATCACTGACTTCTTGAACTACAGTTCAGTCTAGGATACAGTAGAGTAAAGGGGTTTGCTTTACTGCAAAAGGAAAAGAAGTATCCAAGACGAAATGGCAATGATGAGATTTCCATTTGATCATGAGTGAATCTTCATGTGGTGAAGCCCTTTTCTTTTTGCTCTCTCTTGACACTCTTTAGTTGAAGATTTTGAGCATACTCCCCCTCGCTTGAAAGTGCAGGGTGCTACTGCAGTCAAAAAGTCAAAGTAATTGATGGCAGATGACAGCTGCTGCTGAACAGATAAACCTCATGCTTCAGTGAGGAATTTGTGTAGAATTTCATAAGATAAGGCTATTATAGGAGTCTTAGAGAATTAACGGAATTTGAAGACCACATGGTTATAAAGCACCATAGGTCCTGTAATAAACCAAAGTTTATAGGTACAAAGACGACGAGCAGCTCACCAAATAATGGGAATATTGTGGGCAGGCATAGTCCTTGTGCTGAAATTAAAAGCATGAAAGACCAAACATGTCAGAACTCTTCAATATTTTCTGTGTGTGTTTGTGAGGAAAGTCTTTGAAGACTCTGTAAATAGAGGATACTAGCATATATTATTTCCAAGAAAGAAGATGGAAATAAAAAAGAACAAGAAAACTGAGATTTTTGTCAAATCCAGTGTGAATTAAGAGACAGTCCTTTCAAATGGATGGCTGTGCTAGAAAACTGACTGGAGGACTTGACCCAGGAATTGTGGTAGGAAATAGCTCTTCATCACTGGCAAAGGATCAGTTTGTTCTGTTACAGTTTCGTTTTTTGCTTCCAGATTTATCAGTTCCCTGTCAGGTACTCTTTTGAACTGTTTTGATAAATAATTGTACTTGTGAAGGTTAATGGAGTGTCAGTCCCTTATTTACTCTCAAGTCAGATGTGGTGCATGCTAGTCAGAAGTGTAGCTCATGCTTCATGACCAGCTGACCTTAACGCTTTAAAGTGTGGTTATAGTCAGATAAATGACTAAAAATGACATGAAAGGGTCCCATGTTTTCTGTATTGCTGTGGCTTTAGAGGGCAAATTTAGTTGCATAAAAATACGGTATTTTCATTAATTGCTTATAATGCTACAACTTAACATGGGGTTGGAAAATAAAGTTGTATGGCAGTTAAAAAATGTCAATAAAGCAAGCAGATAGACATGACTCAGAAAATACGTGGGAGCAAACATGTTGAATGAAGATGACATTTTAATGCCACCGTTCTACTTCTCTCCATACTTCATTGGAGTTTCACCTGTTAAAAAAGCAGAATACAAACATTTCCGTGGAATCTTCTACTCCTCTGTGCCTGTCTCAAATGAAGGCAGCCCTTGCAGCCATGAGAAAAACTTGCAGTTTGCAAAGGTGTTTGTTGCTGTCTATTTTCCATTTTCTTTTTATTAGTGTCTTTACTAGGTATTTTAAGACAGTGCTACTTTTCATCAGTGCTTAGGCTAAAGAGTGAAACCTAAGACAATCTACTAATTCTTTTGAGAAATGTTCACAGCTAATTCTGGTCATATTTTAAGTGTACACTGTGCGTAAGATGACCTCTGTGGTACTAAGCCTTGTTCTGTTAACTTTCAAGGAAGAAACTTGTATATTTTAAGTGAATAAGAGCTGTGATAAAAATTACTAAATTTTCATGGAAAAAAAGGCTTAAAATGTGCTCTGGAAGCGAGATTTCCACATTTCTGAAGTGAGATTTTGCAGAAGTTTACTCTTCTGAAGAAGTGATCCCATTTTCACTGAAAATGACCTGTAGAGGTAAATGCAATTTGGTGATGGAGCTCTTCCGAAACTCTAGCTAATCATTCAGTGTTCTGTCCAGCTTCTTTAGAGAATAAATATGTGCTGTACTCAGGAGAAGCAGGCTGATAATTAGTATCTTAATGAAAAAATGTTTTTCAAAAGGATGTTGTTTAGACAGTCCTCAGAACTTCTCCATTTTGTCACTAAAACTAAACTTACATCCTCATTCTGTTCTACTGACCTTCCTATTCCTGATTTTCAACTTTGATGATGTTTTGCCTAATTTGCGTACCTGTGACTTACGTATGTTTATATAACTGATTTATCTTCGTATACCTAGTATCTTCACATTACCAATGCATTATGTGATAACAGCATCTTGATTTGTATAGGCTTGAGGGGAACTGGAAAGTACAACCAACCTAAGACCTCCTTATTTTAAGAATCTGATTTCTAACTAATCAGTGAAAACTGATTTAGTGATGAAGTTGTCTAAAACCATGTCGAAAGACAGGGCAGCTGGCAGTGTGTGTATGTGTTCCTTCCAGAGCTTTTTATTCTCCTTAACACAAGGCCTGGATGGAAGGAAGAAAGTACCTTACATTTCTATGAAGGACAGATGTACTTCCCAATTAATGTGGGATACTGATGAAAGAAAGAAAACGGTCGTATGGCAATGATTGCTAACGTTGATGGCCATGAATGTGACTATCGTGCACTACATTAACTACTCAAGAAGGCAGTCGGTGGTCAAGTATGGTGCAGCAGACCCTCTATTCTAAAAGCTTCTTTGCACCTTCAGTTATGAGACACTGTGTAATGATTTGGTAACAGAAGAACAATGCTAGAATGTCTTGAGAAGAGCTTTGTATAAATGTGGAAGTGCAGCCTCCAGTGCTGTAAGGAGGACTGGATGCCTTTCAGTTTGACTGGTCTTATGTGTCAAAACCAGGGTTTTTTCCCCTTGTACCTTGACCTCTCAGCATAGTTCCTCTTTTTAATATCATTTGCTTGTGTTTTTCACTCTTCACATGATTTAATTTATTGAGGCATTTTAGTTTTCAAATATGTAGTCTTCACTTACATGTACATCTGAAGATCAAAAAACTTGAAGCAAGAAACTTTATGGAACTCTTCTGAGTACATTTAAACACATTGTCAAGTGTAGATAGTAAAAGACCAGAATAGAGTCATAGAATCATAGCATGGTTTAGGTAAAAAAGCATCTCCAAAGGTCATCTAGTCAAACCTGCCTGCAGTGAGTAGGGACATCGTCCCCTGGATCAGGTTGCTCAGAGCTTTGTTGAGCCTGACCTTGAGTATCTCCAGGGATGGGGTCTCAACTACCTCCCTGGGCAACCTGTTCCAGTGTTCCATCGGCCTCCTAGTGAAGAACTTATTCCTGACATCCAATCTGAATCTACTCTTCTCTCATTTCAAACCATTACCCCTCATCGTCTCTCCAAGCCTTTGTAAAGAGTTTCTCTGTAGCCTTCTTGTTGGCCCCTTTCAGGTACTGGCAGGCTGCTATTAGGTATCCCTGGAACCTTCTCTTCTTCAGGCTGAGTAAGCCCAGCTCCCTCAGCCTGTTCTCATAGGAGACATGCTCCAGCCCCCCAGTCATTTGTGGGGACCTTGTCTGGGCCCACTATGTCAGGTCCATGTCTTTCCTCTGTTTAGGGTTCAAGAGCTGGACACAGTACTCCAGGTGAGATCTCACCACTGCAAAATAAAGTGTCAAAATCACTTCACTCAACCTATTGGTCATGCTTCTTTTGATGAGCATGTGATTTGCTCTCTGGGCTAATAGAAAGGAGGAAGAAATTAAGAGAACCCTTCAAAAGGTGCAATTTCTTTTAATGTTTATGAATGCATATACATATATATCTATAAAGATGAAGTGTGCCTCTTCTAACCAGACACCATGTCTTTGTGTTCACCCTGTGTCTGTGCTCAAGGTCTCTAGGTGCTCAGTTGGAGCTTTTTAATTATTTTTCTCTGTTTGATGTTATGAAGTATAATGAATGGATTGCAGAGAACTTTTTGTTACAAACCTCCTGTACATCATTTCAGTGCTGGTAGGCACCATGATTCCTGGCTGGATCACATCCTCAAACTCAGTCTTGATACATTTAAGGTCAGAAAAAGACAGATTTTGTAAAACCATAGGCTACCAGTGCATCCTCATCAGAAAGCAGGCTTATGTTCTTTCCAAATTGTGCCTTTCTTATTTGGGTTGGGCAATTCTGTGGGTTTTTCCAGCATGATGACTGAAAAACACAGGGAATATTCAGGAATCAGTGATTCAGAGGAACTTGGACAAGAGAGGCTATTTCCAGCAAAAGCTACTCATCCTCTGCTGGTGGCAGTGGGTAGTTGGCTATGTCTGTAGAAGAGGAGAGCTTTTGGGCTTTTTGTTTGTTTTTGAACATCACATACAACAGAGCACAAAATGAATCGTTAGGGAAAATATATAGTGGATTTAATTAGCTACAGGAGTATCATTTTATTTTTTTAAGGCATAAAAAGAATGAGAATTAACTGCCTTAAAGCTAATAAAGATCTTTTTTATTACTCAGAATAATTTAGATAAGTGTTGAGAAAGGGGAGGAAAATTTAGCATTTCTGTACAGTTTGCTTACTGTCTAATTCTTAATCAGGAGTGTCACAACATCCCTTGGTATCACCCTATCACAAAGGCTTCTTCCTAGTAGGCAGTGCATGCAGTTTAAAGGAACTGAAAAATGAATAACTGATCTGCAGAGTGAGAACAACTGAATCTGTCATAAATTAGAATTTAGTGGGCTTTTTGCCTCACTGCCACAGTCTAAGCTGGCTTTTGTGTGTGGGGTCTATGTGCATTTTAAATCTTGTTTAAAGTCTGCTTGAATGAGCTTTACAATGAGACTTAAATGATAAAATTACATCATGCAAGCTCCCCGAGCAGAGCATAATGTTACCATTTGAGGGGTATTAAGGTCCAGAAAAGTGAACAGAGAATTGGTTCTCAGTAACCCATGGATGCTGAAAGTGCTCTGCCATTTCCTTGCTTTGGAACCAGGCAAGTCAGTTCATGTCATTTCCTAATTCACCCCATGTACTTCACAAAGAGGTTGTGTGGGGATTAATTAACAGGTTTCTCAGTAGCTATAGCACATATTACATTTATGTATCGGTGTTATGTGGATTGACTTCTGTCATATTCATTTTTGTTAATTATTCTGATATATTTGGCATTCTCTGATCAAATACCATCCTCTGTTTGAAGTGCATAAGATTCAAATACAATTGAGTCCTACTCTGTGAACGTGTTCTATGGAAATGACTTTATGTGAATGTCTTTATTCTGTGTTAATAGAGACATTTATTTATTTATCTAAGCTTTCCTCTAAAGCTGAGAAAATTACTTTGGTGTATACTAGAATTCCAAATTCTGTCTCACTAAACTAGTGGAGCAGTCAGTGATAGAAGGAAAAGAAAATTATAAAAGACATTATGAGAAGAGCAGGTGAAATAAACTTCTGAGGAAAAAAACAGGTCTTTAAATAACTGCCAAAAGGGGTGAAACTGCTTGGAAGAATCCTGTAAGTTATTGTTTGTGTAGCCATTACTCAAGAAGTGTAAGAGAGTAAGCAGTAATTGGTGAAGTCTATAAAAAGCAGGTGAAAGAATTGAGTAATAAGATAACAGATCTATGAGTCCCATGTTAAAGCTGATAGGTGTTTCAAACAGAAATGAATGATGTAGTTCTCGGCCAAGAGAATTCATTTTGGAAACCTCATATTCTAAATGTGGCATCTTCTGCTGTAGTTAACTCCAGTGGTGACAATGGGACTGTTTCTCAAGTAGCTGTTCTGTTTTAATAAAGTGCTCATCTAGAAAAGGAGAACTCCCAGAAGATTGCTTTCATAAAAAGAAATAAAGTCATACTAATATCTGTGGAGGCAAAGATGATTGTGACAGTTACCATCCTGCAAGTTTAGGTGTAATCTTTTGAAAAGTGAGAGAACAAATACACAGTAAAAGTAGATAAACAGATGTGAAATGAGAAGGCTCATAAACAATATGCAACATACATAAAGCACAATATGGTTATTTTAAAAGTGTAGTGGATTTAGCCTTCATGTAGGACATGTGCAAGATTCCCAATGTTAAATGTGTGGGCTAAGAGTTAAAAAATAGTAAGTATAATGCTAAATAATTCCAAAAGATTTGATTATTGAACATTGCATGGAATTCAGTCATGTATTGTGAGGTGCTTCCTTCATAATGTTTCAAGCATCTCATTTGAATGTTCCAGGTAAAGTAACCATAAAAAAAGACTCAATAGTAATGCATTAAGCTGTTGAGAGGAGGAGCAGGTTATGTGCAATGTTATTTATTTTTTAAAGAGCATAAAGAGGCAGATACACAGAATGTCTGAAAGAGATGGATACGTTCTTTGAGAAGCCACAATGGCAGAGGCTGTCAGAGGGATTTCTTCAGTAGAAATGAGGAAAAAAAATCCTAGGACAGTATGTGTTTCACAGTATCACCAAGGTTGGAAGAGACCTCAAAGGTCATCGAGTCCAACCTGTCACCACAGACCTCATGGCTAGACCATGGCACTAATAGAATCATAGAATGGGTTGGGTTGGAAGTGAGCTCCCAAAGTCATGTAATCCAAGCCCCCTGCAGTCAGCAGGGACGTCCTGCACTAGATCAGCTTGCTCAGAACCTTGTCCAGCTTGACCTTGAACATCTTGAGGAATGGGGCTTCAATTACCTCCCTGGGCAACCTGTTCCTGTGTCCCACCAGCCTCATGGTAAAAAAAACTTGCTCCTAACATCCAGTCTAAATCTCCTCTCATTTCAAACCATTGCCCTTCATCCTATCACTGCAGGCCTTTGGAAACAGTCCCTCTGCAGTCTTCTTGTAGGCTTCCTTCAGGTACTGGAGGTCTCCCTGGAGCCTTCTGTTCTCTAGGCTGAACAAGCCCAGCTCCCTCAGCCTGTCCTCACAGAAGAGGTGTTTCAGCCTGCTGATCATTTTTGTGGCCTACCATGGGCTGTGAGAGCCTCCTGGTTAGGCAATCACATCTGTCTTTTGTGTTATTCTGAGATGGCTGTTAAAAACTGCAGACTGAAAGGACAATGCTGTGGCAGTCCTTTGCCTACAGTAATCAGTCTGGTTCTTGGTATGAGATTCATAGGACAGTGAGTGCCCGTAGCAGCATTTTAGAAATAGGGAGAAATAAATAAATACATTCTTTTTATAGAAGTTTGAGCAAGTGAATGACAATACAGTCATTAAAGTTGCCAGTTGTGCACCAGGGAGAACAGAACCAGAATATCAAAGGAATCAAGGGGAGGCTGCATGGCAGGATATAATCAAATCTAAAAGTACAAATTGATACAGCTGGATAAAGTAATCCAAAACACAAATAATCAATGGGAGTGGGGCACTTAGAAAACAGTAGTACTGAAAAAGATTTAGGTGTGTTAAAACAAATTAGATATGAGTTTATCATGCAGCAAGGCAGGGAAAAAGACGATAACAAGGAGGTAATTGTCCAGCTCCTCATAACTCTGCTAAGATTACATGTGAAATGTGTTCAATTCTGGCCACGTTAGAGAAGTCGGCAAATTGAAGGGATTTCATATTCAAGCAACAAATGATTAAAGAGTTGTAGGAGCAGCTTTGTGAGGGGAGACTCAAAGAGGAAAAGCTAAATGCAGGCCAGTCATAACAAAGTAAATATATGCTAACTGTCCAAAAAGATGTTGATGGTACAAGCTCTAACATGGAAGAAGTTGCTGTAAGAAAAATTTTAGGCTGAAAGGAAGCAACTATGGGAGAAATAAATTTCAAAGCAATAAGAGTTTCTTTATTGTGTACAGTATTTCCAGGGGGAATAGGAAACCTTACTGTCTGAGACAAGTTACTAGCCCAAATGTAACAACTGGGACCACACCAGCAGGCTTTGTCCTGTTTTATTACTGCTTTAGATGCTTGGCAGACTCACACTGCCCTAGTATGAGCATGAGCACAGGCCCTTAGGAATGTGGGATATTTTGTTTTAGTTGGGAGAGTTCTTCTTACCAGGCTGGATAGCATCCAAATTACCCTTGAAACAGAGGATGCACCTCTCCAGATTGTCCAGGTCCTTCTGGATGCTATCCCATCCCTCTGGTATATCAACAGCACCACTCTGCTTGGTGTTGTATGCAAACTTGCTGACGGTGCACTCGATCCCACTGTCTATAGCATTGATAAAAATAACAAACAGCGCTGGTCCCAGCATGGACCCCTGAGGAGCACCACTTGTCACTGTTCTTCATCTGGATTTTCAGCCATTGAGCACTCCCTCTGGATGCAACCATCCAGTCAGTTGCTTACCCACTGAACAGTCTACCCATCAAATCTGTATCTATCCAGCTTGGGAGAGTAGGATATTATCAGGGACTGTGTCAAAGGCCGTGCAGAAGTCCAGACCGATGACATCCATAGGTCATCCTTGTCCACTGATGTAGTCACTCCATCATAGAAGGCTACTAGGTTCATCAGGCAGGATTTGCCCTTAGTGAAGCCATGCTGGCTCCCTAGTCGCCATGTGCCTTGTCAGAGCTTCTGTGAGAATCTGCTCCATGATCTTCCCAGGCTCAGGGGTGAGACTGACAGGTTGGTCGTTCCCAGGATCCTCCTTTCTGCCCCGCTTTTAAAAACAGGCATAACGTGTCCCTCCTCCTGGTCACCAGGGACTTCACCTGACTGCCAAAACTTTCCAAACATGAAAGCAAAGTAGCCAGGAGCAGCCATGGAGCCATTACTGGCCTGTGACCTTCCTTTTATTGTATCGCTAAATTCTGTTCAGATGGCTCTCTCCCCTTCTTTTTTTGTCTTGGTGCCATGGGTTAGTTGTTTAGGTGGTGTTGGATTGGTTGATGGGTTGGACGCGATGATCTTGAAGGTCTCTTCCAACCTGGTTTATTCTATGGTTCTATGGTTCTAAGGAGTTAATGCAGACAGTGGGTTTGTTTCATAGTAAGAAAGCAGGTAATTAAACTATTTTAAACACTCAACACAGGTTTTATTAGGCCTGCAAACCCAGAGTTGTTGTATGTGGTTAGTAAGCTTGTATTTTTACACAGATAATCGTTTTATACCGCATGATTTCCAAACTATCAGAAGGATTTAATGTATACCAAAGACACTATCAAGCTGTTTTGATAAGTAGTCTTCTTTTTTGTTTAGCAAGGTCTCAAGGGTGATCTTTAGTCCCTCAGGGAAGAGATCATAAAAGTCTTAAAAGTGCTTTTGCAGAGTTCTATTTATTATTTTTAAGCATGAAGATTACTAGCATGAAGATTACTGGCATGAAGATAACAAGGCTGTTATAGTACAACATGTTCTTTGTTTTTGCAGGTTATAGCTAACATATTAGGAGTTCTCAAAATGCCACTGTTGTTTGTTAAGCATTTTGAAAGCAAATAGATGTAATCCTATATTACATTCTTAAAATGAGTTTGCCTGGAGAAAGAAGCAATAGGAGAGGACTGGTATGAGGATAGGTGTCAGGAATTATGCCATTAATTCCATTTACCCAATATAAATCAGTTGTTGCTGTTTTGCTATATGCAATACCTTTACTGTGTAGAAAGTTGTAAATCACTTTTATACACAATTAATTGCAAGAAGTGAGACAAAAGAGGGGGTAAAACCAAAACTAAGATCTGCAGCACAAGAAAAGACACTATTTTTTTTAAACTGTGTTAGACATCCAGTATAAAAAAGTCCTAAAAAATTCACTCACATCCTCTCTTACAGTTTTTACTACAAATAGTTCTACCTTTCACATACTATTCTTTTATTTGTAATAAATCAAGTAGAAATGGTGGGATAAGCAGTAAGAAATATTAAACTTGTTCTGCATGTTTGGGGATGGGCTGGAATGCAGAAGAGCCAGAGAAGAAATGTTTGTCTTAAAGCATTGGTTATCAGATTGTGCTCTGTACTGCAGATAGTCAGATAATGGTCTGTTGAAGAAGCCCAGCGAGTCAGCCAGTCACACTGTGCAGGTTCCACCTCTTTATTTTCAGAGACCTGTAATGAAATCAGTGGGAATTAATTTAATGTATGCATATTGTTGGCATTTAAAAAAATATCTCTATGCAACTCTTTATATCTTTAAATACTTTAAATCCTGGAAAAATCTGCTCCTGTGTTCTGTAAATCTCAGAGGATAAAGTTAGAAATCAATGCAAAACGGATTAGAAGTTGCTCCTTTTGTGTGAACACAGCTGAATAGTTTGTTACAACTCTCGCTCATGCAGTTACTGCAGCAGTCTCCAGTATCATGGTATTTGGAAAAAAATCAAAGTGCTTTCAATGTTACTGTCAGATATTGTGAGGTGGTGCTTGATATATGAGAGAATTCCCAATTTCCGGTTTCAGATGATTAGGCTGCAGTGCACCACAGAGTAATGTAACATCTGAATATTTATTGCATCAATAAAAATCAAAATACAACTGCTGTGAGGCTTTTGTCCAATGGACTCTAGGCTTCTTACATCAATTATATAAACCACCCTAAGCTGCAGGAAATCTTGATTATTGTCTCAGTTGCACATATGAAGGAAAAAGGTAAAAGGAAAGTGTCTAGTGTAGCAGAGTTCATATCTTTTTGAACTCAAATGATTTTCAACAAGGTTCATAGATACCTGACACTGGAAATACCTGTTAGTCTTCCCATTGAAACCTCTGCCAGTGTATTCTCTGCTTCATCAAAAAGAGGTCATTAGTTAGATACAGTATTTGACATCAAATGAATAACAATCTGAAGGACAAGAGATACTAGTGATTGTCAAAAAAAGAAATAAAATTCCTGAGTCTGATGGTTGGTAATACTTCCAAAATACAGATTGTGGAGTCCCAAGGGCATCCTCTGGCCAGCAGATAGAAAGAGGTGATTCTGCCACTTTGCTCTGGTGAGAACTCACCTAGAGTACTGCATCCAGCTCTAGAGCCTTCAACACAGGAAGGACATGGACCTGATGGGACCAGTCCAGAGGAAGGCCATGAAAATGATTGAAGGGCTGGAATACCTCTGCTAGGAAGAAAGGCAGAGGAAGCTGAGGTGGTTCAGCCTGGAGAAGGGAAGGCTCTAGGGAGACCTAATAGCGGCCTGCCAGTACCTGAAGGGGGCCTACAAGAAGGCTGCAGAGGGACTAGAAAAATAGGATAAGGGGCAATGGTTTGAAATGAGAGAAGAACAGATTTAAATTGGATGTAAGGAACAAGTTCTGTACAAATGAGGGTGGTGGAGGACTGGAACAGGTTGCCCGGGGAGGTAGTTGAGGCCCCATCCCTGAAGATACTCAAGGTCAGGCTTGACAAGGCTCAGAGTAACCTGACCTAGTGGAAGATGTCCTTGCGTACTGCAGGGGGGTTGGACTGTGTGACCTTTGGAGGTTCCTTCCAACCCAAACCATTCTGTGATTCTAAGGTGTATATTCTTGTTGCTCCATGAGGGAGACCTATCTAAATGTAGGACAGAATGAAAGAAATTCTGCAGTGTAAAAAGAGCCATGTCCATTGGGAAGCCTTGTAGAATGTGTATTCCATCTTCCTGAAGGTGTCAGGTTGACAGCGACCTACAATCCTTATAATGTAGAATGTGTGAGGAGAGAATTTTTCAAATCACTGAAGTGATTTGAAGATATGATTCCTATTGAAGTTCATGGCACTTACACTCCTGAAGCAATTACATTAATTAAGGCAAAGATTGTAAAGGCAAGGTTGGGGGAAAAAAAAGTCATTGTTAGTTTGTGACTAGGGTGTGTGTGATTTGTTTCTCATAAACCTTAAAAAATATTGGAAATGTCAAGTTTGGTTTTCCACATAATGGCTGGTGGACCTCCTGTGGGTATTAGGAGTGTTTTTATAGCTTTCAGATTTTCAGTTGAAGTAGCTATGCTGTTGAATCTCAAACATGGATATTGATTTCCTTAATGTTTATTAAGTAAAATAAATAAAAATAAATAGAAAGCAATACTAAGCTGCTTAAGGATCATTTGTCTTCAGAAGTGTCAATTGTTCTGTTTTTTGATTATGTCTTATGTCACACTGTTACCAGCTTCCTAGTCACTATGGAGACTATAAAATAGATAGGCCTACATGTATAATATAGAAAGCAGAGGGGGAAAAAATGCCTTTGTGTCTTTTTTGTACAATCTAAATAGAGCAAAGTTTGGGCAAAATTCCAGCTTTAAAAAAGAATGTGTTAGGTTGCTTTTAGGATAACAGGCTTCTTAAAATCAGACAGTATCAATGCTTGTTTTAAAGACACAAGTATTTTCTTCCAGGTGTTTTTGTCTGCAAAGCCAGAAGCTTGATTCTCAGTTTTGATTCTGTTGGGTTTTTCTTTTATTTCTTTCCCCCTGCAGATGCAGCCTCCTTGCATCCCATTAACAGTTTCAGGCATAGTTCTGAGTTTTCTTCTGCTTCAGTTATGGTTGGTTTGTGACAAAATTTTAGTGTCACAAAACCAAAGTTTTCTGTTTGAGTTTAATTGCAGATAGAAATAAGGTATATCTCTGGATGAGGAAGAAGAATGTGAGATCTATTTAGAGTAAGACATATTTTGGAAGTCCCACCAAGTACAACCTCTTTCTTTTCATTAAGCATTTCACTGCCCATCTGGAGAACTGAAATAGGTCTCAGCTGGACCCTGGAAGTGGAGAGAGACAATTTGAAAGATACAGTTGGAATGAATAGTTTCTTTTAACTGCAGAATGTTTGCACTTTTTATGAGAGCAAGGGTAACATTGTGTAATCTTTAAAAAAGATATTGCTTAGTGAGGATAAGTCCATTGTCCAGTGGCATGACTTTTCCTGTCAATCACAAAGGTGACAAGGGGGCTAGATTAAGTAAAGCTTGCCCAAGATTAACAAAGGAAGATTATTGACCTCATCCTGAAAGGGCAGAAGCCTGTTTTATCATTGAACCTTGGAAGAGGTATTTCCTACATAGGTAGAAAGCTGTTTGGCAACACAGATGCAACTTCCTTGTAAATGAACAAGGGCTCCTGTGGATTGTAGCTTGGAACAGAAGCAGAAGACGTGAAACGTGGGCCAGTCTCTTTTTTTTGCTGTCGTTGGTGTGGTTGGGGAGGAAAGAAGGGCCTTGGGTGTTTGATTCAGCGGGATCCGTGTAGATCCTTGTCTGCATTTCTGAAGAGGGAAAATCAAGAAACATCAGCATCAGGTGTTGGTGAGTACAATCCCAGCTCAGAGTTGGATGAAATATTGTGCCAGCACACATTAGCAAAGGAGGTTGCAATGCAAATGAACGACAGAACCTCATCCATGAAGCAGCTGCTAACTGTGTAAAACTGTTACCAGGATTAACAGTGCCAGAGGCTGGAATGTAATCAAACTTGAACAGGTGAAGTGGTTGCACATCTGAGAGAGACTGTTCTCAGGTAAAGGAGTGTCTTTTCTCCACTGCTTTGGTGACTGAGGGAGAGGTTTTGTGTGTGGCTTTGTGAAATTCTGAAAATGTCAGTAGCAGGTTCTTTAATACCACTCTTTAGAGTGCTTTTTTCTCTCAGTTAACTGAAAAAAATTCATATGATTTTTGTCCTTTCAAAAAAGGAACCTGTTAAATCTCACTTGTGGGGAGGGAACTTCCTTCTTAGGATATTAATTTTCAACTGTTGCTGGCATATCTTTCTGGCCATTAAAGATTTCTCTTAGTGTTTTCATGGGGATAGTTACACTCTCATGTGTAATATCAGGAGATTTTCCTTGCTAGAAGTTTTTTAGCTTTATGCAGTCATTGACATGAGTAGGTTTTGTGTGGAAGTATCCTTTCTTTTTACATGGTAAAAGTAAAAATCCAGAACCACTGAAAGTTCTTTTCGCTTTCCCCAGTAATGGCATAAGAAAGAGGAAAACAGAGGAATATCAATTGAAAACTGAGATAACAGCTGAGCATTTCAGGTTGTTCTAATGACCAAATTAAAAGATCAGGGACAAGTGGAGAAGACAGATTCTTGAGCTTATGTGCTGAAGGATCCATGTTGGACTCCCATCAGCAGCAGTAGTTGATGTATACATTCATATTCATCTGCTGGTGAGGAAAGGATTCCTCTTAGATTGCAAATCACGCAGTGTATGTGTGATTGCTACAGATCTTTTTGAATGAATAATTCACTGGTGTACTGTAATTTAGCCCACTGAGATGTGATTGCAGCTGTTCCCCTACTGTATATGTGTTTTGATTAAGTGGAGTGTATCTTAAACCTCACAAGTGTATAAATAGCCAATGTATGTGATATGCAAACACTGCATGCATGCACACCTAACAAGAACAGTCTAAGGAAACAGTTTGTTTGGGGACGGTTATGTAGATGGTTATTTTAATACAGAATTTAGCTTTTAAAAAAAATCTCTGTAGAACACTTTGCTTTCCTTTATTGTCCAGCTATGAAGTCTTCTGAACTGTGGTACTATATAAATGCTTTTAGCCAACATTGTAGTATCAAGGCCTTTGTGTGTTATTAATCAGTTTATCATTCTAAGGCCTTTACAATATAAAAAATTGTGTCTTTTGGGCCTGTCTTACAGGTAGGAAACTGAAATGTAGAAACAAAAGTGACTTTTGTCCATGGTTACATGGAACATCGGAAAGAACCAGAAATTTAGTAACCAGAGTATTTTCATGATGCATTATTGACAAACTACTCTCCTATCCTCTTCCCCTCACAATTTCTTTTCCCCTAAAAAGAGAAGCAAGGAAGTTTTAGTAATTTTGAAAATACCTGTGGGTTCCATTTGAATGCCAAGCGGATTGTGATTTTGAATTACCTTACATTGCTTCACATATCATTCAGGCCTTGTGTTCTTATACTCAGAATATATTTGTGTGTATGAAAATACTTTTGTATGCCCAAAATGTCCATGGAAACATCAATGATGATTCCCGAGGTTTCGGCAGCTCTTGCAGGTACTTTGAGTCTGCGAGCAGCATACACAGAAACACAAGGGTCATTGGGGCTCACTTTGGAATGAATGAAAGAATTTTGTTCCTTCTAAAATCAGGAACAGTACTGTTGCTATACTTAATTGATAGTATAGGTGGATTTAAGAACTGTAACTAAGGATAGTATTTGGCTTATCTGTCTTCAAAGTGTGAATAAGAAAGCAGCTTTCACGATATTTCCTCTTTTGGCCTTGTCTGTAGGAAAAAAAATGCCAATTGGTGATAATTGGTTTGAAGGTTAGAAAAAATGTTGCTCATCTAGATCAGTTAAAACTCAGTGTACTCAGGGGTATACATGTGGAAAAAAATTAAATTCAGCTCCAACTGATTCTTTTCTTTACATCACCTGCTAATTTTCCAAGTGTAGAACAAAAATGGAGGAAGTTGAAAGACGAAAAGAAAAAAATGGGGGGGGGGGGGCGGGGTTTGGAGAGAAAAGGATAATTTCCCTTAACTAGAGTTGGAAATTTTTTTAGGGCTTGGTCAAAAGCTGATTGACGTCAGTAGAAAGTCTCTCATTAACATCACTGGGTTTGGCTTTTGGGGCATATGATGGCCCAGATTGTAATCTCAGTTAAATCCGATTCTGTTAGGGAATTTGTTCACTAGTATAACACATTCAAGCTGCTCAAAACTCTTTGCTCTGACAGTTTTCTTAACTAAAGGTAATTTTTTACCCTTTTAACGCACTTTTTGCAGAGGTGGTCTGTGAAAACAAACACATACCTCATCACCTCCATGTTGCTTTATTCAGATTTTATGGAGATAATTTTTAGCCATCTATGTTATATTAAGTCATTTTTTTTCCCCCTGAAACATTAGGGTTTATTAAGCCAGAGATAGCCATTTATATTGTATTATGTTATAGTGTTATATTTTTTAAAGCCACTTTTTTTTTTTTCTGAAGTGCCAGGGTTTATTAATCCAGAGACAGCAAACATTACTTAGGCAAAAAGAAATCAAATCCCTACAAACAGTCTATGTGTTGCTTTCCTACCCTAAAGAATGAAAACAATGTTAGAATGAAGACTTCTTCAACAAAATCTGTAACTCTGTTCACAAGATGGTCTAGTGACTTTTTAGAAACAATACTCATTAAGACACCTGGAATATAAAAATTTAAAGAACTCAGGTAGTGAAAATTCAAAAACACAAAACACCAAACAACTGTGTAGAATCCAAGCAAAATAAAAACTGTTGACATTTGCAGCACTATGTTATGCAGTCTGTGCCCAGCTTTGGAGACACTGACCCAAGTTTTCCAAGGTATAGATGGCATATGCTAGCAGAGTTTAAAAAGGGGGTTTCAAGAGATGTGTACTGACTGGTAGGGTGTAAGAGAGACATAAAAGGGGAAAGGAATATATGCAGAGAACATTGCTTTATGTTGGAGGAGGCATGGAGGAGAAATCTGTCACATTAATCAAGGCAAATTTGAAGATGCTGGACCCAGTTCTGGTTTCCATTAAAATTAATGAGTAGACCTCTGTTGACTCTCATGTGAGGAGGATTGTGTGGTTGTTGCAGGAAGTCAGAGAGTTTTGCCATTGTGCTGCTAGTCAAAGTCATTAGGACCACCTTTGTGATTTTTTTTTCTCTACAAGAAATAAAGGTATGAGATAGGAGAGGGTTAGAAAACAGAAAACAATTGATTCATCCTTTATAGATGGGAGAACTACTTGAAATCTGAGTTAAAATAAGTCTTATAGTGAAGGGTGTTTAATATTTGATTACTGCTTCATTTCTTGCAACTAGCTATCAAGAAATTAAGTGCTTTATAAAGTCAGGAAATTAATGGTCCTTGAAAAAATGGAAGATTTTTTCCAAAGAAAGCTGTAAAAGAGCAAACAATTAAAGGTAATCAATACCATTGTTATTAGGAAATCTATGAATACAACACTTCTTCTCAATTAGGGAAAAACTGTATTTTATGTTTCCCTCTTGCAAGCTGATCTTTGTTCACTTCAGCCTGTAATCTTGGTTTATGCTTTATGGATAGGCTTTGTTCTGGATGCTTTTGAAGCACTGCATGCCTTCTTAAAGGTTTCAACAGAAGAACAAACAGCGTTGAACTCAAAGAACAAAGGATTGTTCTTCCTCTCCATCTTTTTTTTTTCTTTCTCCTTTAAGGAAAGAAAGCGATGTTTCATCTCATTTTTCTTCACTTTCAGGAAGTTGATGGCAATAAAGTGATGTCTTCATTTGCCCCGCACAACTCATCTACCTCACCCTTGAAGGCAGAAGAAGGTGGGCGTCAGAGTGGAGAATCATTGTCCAGCACAGCCCTGGGAACCCCTGAACGGCGCAAAGGGAGCCTAGCGGATGTTGTAGACACCCTTAAGCAAAGAAAAATGGAGGAGCTCATCAAAAATGAGCCAGAAGGTAAGGCCTGGGAAACTGGCCAACATTTTCTGGTTTGTTTTCTTTTCTCCAGATTCTTTGCATACATACACTTTTTAATCTTCCCATTTTCTGCCCCATTTGGTTTTTCTAACTAGTAAAATTGAAGTAAAGAGCTCATAGTTTTTTGTCTACATTAGGGGTGAATTCCAGCAATATCCCATCATAGCTAACATTTGTATCTTTTCCCAAATGAGAGCCTTTGTCTGACCTTTTTGTCACAGTTGGAATAGACAGAGCAACCTCTTCAATATGGGTACAATGAATACTGTAATTTTAACAGCCTGGGGGTCATTTTCACCAGTTCTTTCCCCTCCTTCATTTCTAGAGTGATAAACAGTGTTATCAGCAATGTCAGTGTGAAATTATCTAGTAGACGTGCCATTATTTGAGAGGTAAGAAATTAAACTGGAATTCAGGAAAGCTTTTGTCTGGAGGTTGTCCTATCATGTCATCGTCTGTTTATCTGTAGCACAGGTACTATACAAACAGACACAGTGCAGGCTTTCTCTGCATTATGTCTGGCCAACAAGGTTCAACCTTGTTGTATAGGAATCGTCTCTGGAGAATTATTTTTGAGAATATATGTCCACTTGATGATTTGTCCATTTGTGCTGTGTCAGCTGAGACTGAGAAAGACACCTCGCTTCTGCGAATCCACAGAACAGCTTTTCTTTAAGTAAGATTTCAATTCGTGCCTGTGTGAGGCAGAGTGAAACCCCTGACTGGAAGATGAATTTCTCACTCTGTTCACCATAGGTATCCAGCATGCATATTTACAGCTAGATTTCCTGGGGACTGTGAGCCAGTTGGTGTTTTGTGATTGTACTGTGCCTTATTCTCTAATGCACAGTAATAAGACTTCATTTTCATTTACACCTGCCTATCCTGTTGTGGAAATCTGTTTCAAATGTTTAAAAGCACAGCCCTCAGAGCCCACGTCAGTCTTGATGCATGAATTGACAACACCTACAAGAAAATTCTAGGACAACCTGCATACTGGAATGAAAATATGGGTGCAAACATAGCCACACTGTCACATCCAGGAGCATGACAGGATTGTAAATTAGTCGTCTCTTCTTGACTGGAGCACACAGTAAAGGCCTGCTGAGAAACAATAATCATAGGATTTAATTTTGCATTTATGTTGCCTTAATGGTCAGTGCCATGACCTATCTCATGCCTTTGAATGGGAAAGAGCTTTCCCGTGTAAGGTATGGGGTGAGGGGAAAGGAGACCAGACTTTTCTATAAGAGAGAAGAAAGAACAGGGGGTTCTGGGCAATGTCTAAATACTCTGTAGAGTATGAGGCTGTACAAGCTTCACAGACTGCATTAAAGAAAGGCCACAAATAGACATGGGAATGGTTACAGAGCCTGTACATTATTTCATCTCTACTAAAATGAAAATATACAGTACAAACAAAAGATCTACAGCTTTGTGAAGAGATTGGGAAAGAAAGAAGGGGGAGCAACTGAATGTTGGGCTTTGCAAATGCATGCAACAGAAAATCTTTTCTTCCCTCTAGCCATTGTTCTATTGTCTTTCAAAGGCCATTAAAATGAACAGCAGGTTGTGATGAAAATTTCATTAAGCCCTAGTTAAGTCATTATGAGAGTGCCATATTCATGTTCCTGCTTACTCCCCATCCAGGAAAAAATGAATAGGAAAGGGTTGGTGTTTTTTTTTTTTCTTCTCCTTTCTCCTTAAAAGCAAACTAACAAAAGTTCAGAAGTTAGAAGAGAATGGGAACTGGGATGTGAAACAAAAGGAGGCCAGAGAGGTGAGCTGGCTAGGAAGAAAATTAGACTTGCATAAGAGCATTGAAAGGTGGTCAGGGACAAATACATCATTTTGACAAGTCTACCCTCCCCCTTCCCTTCAGCCAACATGATTGTTTTTAGAGTGGCTAATTAAAAAATATATATTTATGGGTGCAGATGGCAAGGCTGTTAGGCACCCTTCACAAATGTGAATCTCTTTCCTTAAAAGAAGCGTGTATTATTGCAAGCACAATGTCTTCTTAGAACCCTATCAGAAAATCTCCTTATTGTCATGTCTTCTTCACGTATTCTTAAAGTAAAGTTGTCAGTCATCACTGGTTGCTAGTTGGGTCATTAGCATATTAATGAATTCCCCCATGAATGAGAGAAGTTAAGTGTGAATTTTGGGCAGTACATGTAGGTAACAATTCAACAGTGCATGAGTGCTGTGGTTTTCAGGAATAATTTGTAGTCTGGCTAGTTTGTGGACCACGAATCTTGGTTAAGCTTTGCTGCATTGTGTCAGCAACAGTAATATAATACTTTATGTCTCTTTGGGAAGAGAGGGAAATATTTGCACCAGTAGCAGCGGTTTAATTAAATCAATTTCCTGTGAATCTTTCAAAGACCAGATATGAGCCAGATTCCCATTTCTCTATGTACTCAAAAGTTTATATATTATTTAACTTGTGCAGTGGGCTATATTTGCCCTGTTTTTATTGTTTGAAATGGTCTCCTGAATTACTGTGGGAAATGTGCTTTTGAAGCATTCTTCCAAATGGCCTATTCATTCAAAAGCAGGAAAAAAAAGCCAGGTAGACAAGTGTAGGTCTTGATTTAAACCATGTGTTAATCAGGGAAAAGACCTCTCTTTTCTTAAATGGGTTTGGAGGACAAGAGAGAGATTCAAAAATATTGATAACTTGGCTGCTTGATTTTAAGAAACGTTACTGCTATAACGTAAATGGCTTTCTTATCTTTGATAAAAGGTAGTAGTTAATACTTAGTGCATTCTGTGGCTAAGTATTAGGAAACCCACTGCTCCGAGCACACCAATGCACACCTGTATTTATGCATGTGTGTAAGCACATGCACATATACACCCAGGAGCTGGCATGGGAGGCACCACTGTTCACAGAAATGCTTTCCCTGATCTGTTGTATATGTGTGCTGAGTTAATGTTCCCTGTAGGAGATCATGCTACCTACTCATTCCTAAGATCATTCCAAAAGCTTGTCGCTTCCTTTTCCTCCTTGCATGTGTGTATGGTTTTGGTTTTCATAGGGATTTATACTTGGCTCTAAACCCAGTGCTTTCTGTGGGGGGTTTCATTCCCCCCTAAACTTGCTATTTTATTCTTGTGTGACAGTATGTGACTGACAACGAGTCATGCTGCCACAGAGGCATGAAGTGTTTCAGTGAATCTCAAACTTGTGGAATTGTCCTCATTGCTAATACAGTGCTCATTTTTCTTCTTTCACATTCTGCAGAAAATCCTTATATGCGGCTTTAGTATTAGGCCCCTAAAGGCATAAACCTATTACTGAAGTCACACAATGTTATTTTACATGAAACATTCTGTCCTTTCTAACTTGAACTTCAGAAGAGGAGTCAGTCCCCTTTTATTCCTGGTATACAATAATGAAGATAATGGAGTGGGTTTGGAGAAGCCTTATATACTGTGACAGACCTCAAGCCCTTGCCCTGAGGGTCGTCTGCCGACCATGGGATTCCTTTTGCAGCTAAAATCATTAGGCGAATGAGATACAGGCATGTTTTTCTTCTGTTTTCTTAAGGCATCAGAGGATGGCAGACTCTCTCTCTGTTCTCTTCATTTGTAGAAATGAAATGGAAATCTCTTTGAAGTCACTGAGCTTGACACAAGTTCATGAAAGCAAAGACCAAAGCAGCCACTTAGATTTTTCTTTCACTATTAATGGGATTGGATTGCTGTATTTTAATTTATGGTCTGTTCTTGTGGAAAATTAAATCTCTGAAATCTGTGCAACCTTTCCTCTAAATGTGTGACTTGGCTTCTGTAAAAAAAAATAGAGGCAAACAAGTAATTTCTCTCCTATTTTTAGAATAAACCACAGTAGTCACTGGCTCTTTACATCTCCTAACTTCTAATGAAGAATCAATCTTCATGTTGGCAGTGTACATTTCTAACAGGTTATGTGCCTATCCACCTTTAAAACTTCTACACTGTATCTTCTGAGGCTAGATCTATGCTGTTGTACAGAATTTGTAGGCATTCTGGATCAATGGGATTGTATGGACATCTACCTGACCACGGAGACTGCGTACAGGAGCATGTGCACATGTGGGAGCACTCACTCACCTGCACAGCTCAGTGTTCTGTAATAAGGACCCCTGAAACTTCGCTTGGTGTGGCTGTTGAAGTGAATACTTTGAATTTGATAGAAATGCATGTACACAGATATCCATGTATACAAAGTACATGCATTGAATACATATATTTAGACATGTATAAATACACACATGCAAGAATTGTGTGTATATAGTGAGTGTTTAATATTATGCCTACTTCAGAATTTCATTCGACTGGTCCTTAGATCTTCTGAGCAGGAACAATTAATCTCTAGTGTTTAGTAAGCAGGTAATACATATGTTTGCAGGGCTTTAACAGGCAGTGTGAATACTAGAGCCTCATGTATTACAATATGCTGGAATACTGTAATTACTTTGTCAGAAAGAAAGGGATGAGAAAGGCCTCTTGGGCATGATTTTTGTCTTATGAACATCCCCCAAAGGCTATTTGTGCTTGATGTTTGAGTTTACATTATAAATCACAACACCTGTTCTTGTGGTAATTTAAATGGTTGTTGTTTCAGCAGTTGTGCAGTTTATAAAAGTGAACCACGTTGAATTCAGGCTCTCTAGCTGAAATAAGATCCCAGAATATCTCTTAATATTTATCAAACTTTTAATCAACAGATCTTGTAAAGGAATCAAGAGGTCTTCCTCTTGTTAAGCCATAAATTCTAAACCAGACCATTAACGGGCACAAGAAGGGAGACCTGTGAAATACAGACTCTTGTTTTCAAATCACGTCTGATGAAATGGCAGGAGATGTGGAGAACAGATTTGGAAAAAGCCTAAGGATAATCTAATTGGTTGAGGTTTGAATTTCTTTTATTTGGTTCTTCGCTGTCCCTTTGACAATGTATGTGTTGAAGAGGCTTTGTAACGCTGTTCTACTGAAGGACAAACTTTACAGTTGAGTACTTTCAAGCTTGTTCATACACTCCTGCTGCTGTGGAAGGATGTTTCAAGTGCTTTGTGGTTCCATGTTCATCTATGCAGTCTGTCAGTAGAAAATGTGTCTTTTCTTGTGCAGCAAGTCAGCATCAATTTTCCATGCACTTCTTTCAAAGACCCTGCCATATGGAAATGTGCATTCGTATACTGCTGATAAAAAAAAAAAATTAAAAAGATGAAGTTGATAAGCTAGGCCTGTGTGAAGATAAGGCACTGTTAAATGCTGCAGTGGCATAATCCTTTATTAACAAGTGCTTCTACTCTGCAACAGAGGTAGCCTAGTTTGAAGCCCTGCCAGCTCTCGCTTGCTCAAAGTGAAGTATATTCATTTGTCATCTTCAGTTTTTAAGTGTTTCCCTTCCTAATAGTTTAGCCTGATAGTCGCAGTTTCTTTCAATGGATGTTTTCAACATTTGCTTAGATTCCTTTCCAAGTCTCTCTTGCTTAAATCCTCAAAGGTTTCATAGCTTTGGGATTTTTCCTTTCTCTTTTGATAAAGGCATCTGAGGTGCTGGTACAGCATCTTAAATATAGAAGAAAATATTACAGTCAAGTGAGATTCAGGAAACCTTTGCTTTTGGAAAGAAAATAAGGTCCCTTTCCACTTCCCTGTTTTGCAATGAAAGTATGCTCTGCTGGACTTCCATAATTTAAATGTTCTTCCAGGGTGCATCCACTCCATTGTGTTGGACAAACAGCAACAAAAGCAAAAAACTTACAGTTTTACATTGCAGCATGTAAGTGGTTCAACAAGACGAATCAATTATTTGAGCTCCTGTCTGTCCCTAATTCCTCAGGTAGCCAGACTGAATAGTCATGATTCATTTCAGTTGGAGTTTTCAAGCCTCGGTGCCCCTTTTACCCCTAGATCATTTTTATGTGTCTTTTACCTCTAACACATTCCAGCCAAATCAATTTGCAGTCTACCCTCAGTCGGTATTGTTGAAAACTTTTCTATTTTATTTTATTTCCAACTGCCCTTCCCCAAGAAAAGCTGTTAGCTTTCTGAGCTTCGTTTCAGTCCTTGGATCGCTGCTGGAGACACCTCTGACCCAGCCTGGTAATACACAAATAGACATGAGTGAGTGTGCCAGCTCTTCCTATATGCTTATGTGCCACAGCTTTTTGGGTATGTCATTTATTCGAGAGTGAAGAGCGAGCCACCTGTTTCTCAGGCCTCTTGTCCCTCATATTAAAGGTTCAAGCCCTTGCTGAATAATAACATCTTAATCTGGGCAACATGCACAACATTTAGCTGAAGCCTATTTGTTGAGCTAGCAGGGTTTCTGGGATTTTTTTTTCCCTCTCTGTTACCCCTGAGGCGCTTGTCACGACTGTGCATATTAAAATTAATCAGACCTCCCAGGCTTGTGTGACTGTGTGGTTTAACATGAAGAAGTGGATATCAAGCATTTGCCCTAATTAAATAGGCCTGCTTGGTTTTGTTCTAGTGGATACTTGGTCTTTTTTTTAATAAGAGCTGCTTATGGAGGAGGCACGGCCAGCTCTAGAGTCAGTGGAGAGCTCACTTCAAAGTTTTTCCCACCACCTGCGCCCAGGATGCTGAGACCTGAAGGACTCCCTGCGTTCGTTCTTAACAGCACAATTTGCAGGAAGTAAGTGGAGGGGGAAGGGGAAAATATGGCCAAATGAGTGAGAAAGTGAACAGGGCAGAGAGGCGAGGAGCTAGGACGAGCATGTGGATTGGCTTTTTGAAGTTGATTAAGATGACCTATCATCCTGTCTGATTAGCTTTAGATCTCAGTCTGTGCCATGAGCTATTCACAAGTCTGTCTTGTGTCTTCTGTTTACCAGAAGCAAGGGAAAGCCTCTAGTGTTGCAAGGAGCAACGTTTGCAGCAACTCCTGATCACTTGTTTAGCTAATGAAGTAGCCTTATAAAAACACTCTTTAAGTTTGAAGATGTTTTGCTGGCTTTTATTAGTTATGTATCTGTTTAGCATTGGTGTTTTTAAGATGGTTTGAATGTTGCTGCTTTCACACAACTGTTTACATCTCCTGTATTCTAAGTAAGCTGTACTGGGAAGACAAAACTCCTTCCATCATCTTTTCTTTTTGTACAGGTTAATTGTACTGTGGTTTGTGCATTCCCTCAGGAGGAATCATGCTGTATGTGTGTCTGATTTTTATGTATTTTTTTTTTTAATACTGTGATGTATACATTCAGAAAGCACTTAAAACAGAGTCAAGAAGTGTTGGAGGGGACACAGCCTAAAACCTGTTAAATAGTAATTAAGGACTGATACCATTTAGAAATTCAACAAGTTAATTTTAGCCAAAAATAGTAGAAAATTTGGACTGGTCGACATTTTTAGACAAAATGTTTCGTTGGAAATGATTTTTTTGTGTTTGTTTTTAGATGTTTAAGCTGATTAATCTGAAAGAGAGATGAAAACATTTCGGTTAGAATTAAATAAAACATTTTGGGTCAGGTGGAAACAGCTTTTCCCCTGACTTGGTTTGGCAGCTGAAATGAAAAAAATTCAAACTGGTCAAATGAAAATGAGTTCCAAAATCTGGAGAGTTGGGTTTCAGGGGTGTTTTTCGCTCTACTGACGTGAGGAGGACAGATGAGCAATTGTTACAATGACAAATATTTAAGTGTATCTGAATGTAGTTTTGAGGGTAGCTTTAGGGTAGATTTAGGTTGGATGTTAGGAGGAAGATCTTTGCCATGGGGGCAGTGAAACACTGGAACAGCTTGTGCAGGGAGGCAGTTGAGGCCCCATCCTTCATCCTTGGCGATATTCAAGCTTGACAGGGCTCTGGGCAACCTGATCTGGTGGAGGATGTCCCCGCTCACTGCAGGGAGGTTGGACTAGATGTCCTTTGGTGGTCCCTTGTGACCCAAACCTTTCTATGATTAAATGGCAATAGTTTTGTTAGAAAAATGTTGAAATTTTTGTTTGTTTCAAATATGCTAATTTCTTTGTCACGTGAAACCTCAGCCAGAGGTTTTTTTGCAGCACCTAAAGCATGTTCTTTTGAAACACATTTTTGGAAGTCCATCATACTAAATATGTTGGACATGCTTGACATATCTTCGCAGCAGAAACCTCTTGAGTGTATTATAGACAGCCTAGAAATCTGCAATTGTTACACCCCCAGACTTTGATTTTGCTTTTTATTTATATTCATGGAGTCCAGTACAAAGCTTTATTTACCTGTTTCCATAACAGTTTAATTGCTGAAGTAAAACCCAGCAGGTAGGATGATACTCCATTGATTAATAACCGTATTGCATGTTTGTGCACTAAGTCATTGCCATCTTTCTGTCTCTCTCTCTCTCTAAGTATTATTATCATTCCTGTTTTATTTCTCATTTCAAACCTTGGCACAGCCCAAATGTAAAGAACCATGTTGACACTGCCAAGCATCTGTCTGGTGCTTGACAGCATCATAGAAACCCTTCCACTGTTTCATCTGGGTTGCTATTGGTTATTTAACAACACAATGCAAACGGTGAAGTGTGGGTGTATATGAAATGGAAAGAAAGGTTGAGGTGGGGGGAAGGAGCCCTGTACAAGTAAATATGTCTTTCATCATATCTTTTGTTTGGTCTGTTTGCTGTGTGCTATTCAGTAGTCAATAAAAGTTGTTTGACGGTTCTGCAAAAAGGGTAAGAAACCTTTTCTTAAACTTTTGTTCTCCTCTGTTTGTCTCAGTCCAGAAAGTTTTCTGCTTTTGTTTTTCTGGCCTCGCTTTGTTGTCACCTCTCTGTTGTTGAAGGGTTTTTGTCGTTGCTCTTTAGCTGACGTGACGTAAGCCGTTACTTGTGAAACACTGCTTATTGAGCAGCAATTTTGTGCAGGTGAAGTGGACATTTAGAGGGCTTATGAAAGTTTTAACTGTGGCAGTCTTGGAGCAAGAGTTCTTTCAAGCTTGTGTTTTAATTTATTTATTTAGCCAGGGGATGAAAGAGAAAAGAGAGTGAAGAGAAAAATCAGTCTGTGCTTTCTGCTGAAGAATACCCTGTTAGCTCTTGTGTGACTTGGTAAGGCTTTCTGAGATATTTAGCCTGATTTAATTCGTATTTAAGATCTTTCCTCCCAACACATTAATATAATGTCACTGTAGAATGCATTGCATGGTGTAATTACTGAAGAGAGCAGTAGTTGGGAAAACAGACGGTAATTGAACACATGGCTGTTCATTACAACAGGACAGTGCTCCTACGCTGGTATTTAGGGCATTAATAGGGAAGAATTGATTTGTTGTTTTAAGATGAATTCAATCACTGTTGCTTAGGCCTTTGTTTGTCCAGGCCGAGTTATGCTTTGTTTGTGTTATGTGCCCAAGAGGTTTACACACCACAGCATGGCATTAGTCATGCAGAGGGCTTGGGAGCAGAGAGCCATTTAAACGAACAAAGGACATTTTTCTTTTAGGCTCTGTTTATCTTCCTCTCCAGTTTTGTTACCCTCTAATCTATCTCCATCTCTCTCTCCCTCTTTCTCCCCCTTCCTTTCTACCTCAAACATTTTTGATCAATGCAGAGGTCCTCCTGCTTTCTTCCTTCCCCCTCCTCTTTATTCAACCACTTGAAGACAAATGAAACTCTGATTGACAGGTGGCAACGTGGGGTTGTGGCGCAGTGTAAACAGGAGTGGCTACTCCCAGGTTTGTGCAGGGAAGAATTGGGGCTGGGAGTGAGGAATGTTCAACATGGAGAAAAATGATTAATTTCCAAGTGAACAGAGCAGGGTGAGATGTAGTACTGCAGGGTAAAAGGGGGAATGCACACACCTTTTGTGGTTCCTGCTGGCCTGTGCTCTGGTTGGGACCCTGTGCAGACCCCATGCCCTGGGATTTAATGAGCCTTCCGCCCCCTTCTCCTTTGTACTGACAGGAGGTGGTTGGACGAAGAGAGAACCGTGTGACTGGTTGAATTCCTGCTCTCTCTGTTGTGAGCAGTATGGTTTGTATTTTAGGCTCATTGTGCTTGAGAGGAATCTCCTCTTAATTTATTTCAGAGTGTGGGAGAGTTAATAGACCCTTCAGAATGATGTGGGCCAAATTCTGTGCTCAGATACAAGTTCACAACTCCTGCTGAATACACAAGAGCTTTAAGAAGGCAACATTTGACCCAGTACCAGAGTTGTAAAGAACCCAATGTGAATTGTTGGTTTTTTTCTTTTTTTTTTTTATCCCTATACAGACAGGGATTAGGCCTGTTCCTGGAAAGAGCATTATTAAGAGAACTGAAAGGTAACAACAACAAAGTCTGTGCAGTCATTAATTGCTAGAAACTTGTATTTGCTAGATGGTGAGATACTTGTATCTAAGTAATATAGTGCTTGATGAATTAGCACCCGGACTTGTCTTTTGGAGGTATAGAAGGTACTAGCTTACACAGCACAAAGAAGGGAGAGCCAGAGATGTATGACATGGAGAGCCAGATTCTTACTGTTGGGGAGATGCAGCAATTTAACATACGTGTTCATGCACTGCAACATGCAGGGAAGGAGATGAACCACAGTTGTTCATTTGAGCCTTTTAGCTATAATTAATTACATTATTGAATCTCTGAATAAATAATAGAAGCAGAGGAGATGACAGCTGGAAAAGGATCTGACGTCCATCAGTGGTTTTATCCAGACTTGCAATCATGGGCAATTCGATGTGTATGAGACATGCTATTTTAGCCATTATTTTCAAATCTGTTCTAGGTATCTAGGAAGTGTAGTTGCAAAGACAAATTTCCTTCCCACCCCAAAAAAATCCCAAACAGTTATTGTATTGCACTGCCAATAAGCAAGAATGATCACAGCTAACAATTTACACAGCCCTGAAGCTACAGCTGATGTCCAAGTGCTTTATCAGAAAGGAAGGTGTCTCTCCAGACTTGGAAGCGGTTATCCAAGTGTCCTGTTTTTCCAGTACAGTTTGGAATGTTGCATTAGTTTTGTACTGTAGATTAGCCTACACAATCTCAAGGTAAATAGTTTAGAGACAGAGATCACACGGAAGGAGAAAGCCTCTCAGTTCTTTATGCATCATTCATCTTTTTTGCTATACCTTTCTTTCCCTTTTCTGTTCTGCCCATAACACATACCCCATTGTAGTAGCTGAGCATCTTAGCTGCCACAGACTCGGGCACTGGGCAGGGAGAACAAAAAAAGGCAAAAAAGTCAACAGCTCATTAGAAACACAATTTTTAACTGTATTCATTACTGTGTATTCCCTCAGTCCTGTATGATCACTGACTTGTTGCAAAGTCAGTATGCTAATGTATTTTTGTTGGAATATCTATATTCTAGACTGAAATAATGCAATATATTTCCAAATACTTGCCTTTCCTTGTATATGAAATTAATATATGAAGATGAAACTAGAGGACAGCAGGCTTTTGCTAATGATTTTCAGCTGCAACAATTCTGGATTCCACACTGAGCTCATGTACAGCCTTAATCAGCAATGCTGTTTAACTAAATATGGAGACATTTCACTGAAGATTATTTTATTTTAAGTCTTTTTTTATGCATTTCCTCTTGCTGTGTCATCTAATTGATTCACAGCTCCTGTGAGGCGCTTGAGCATGGGATGCACATCCAGGCGAAATGCATTCCTTCTTTACAAGTTTGGCCAAGTCAATCCTATCTGAGTTTAAAGGAATTAAGAAGCTGTCATTGGGAATCAGTCTGTAACTAACCATAAAATGATTGGATGAATAATACACGTGACATGGGGGTTTAGGCTCTAACCTGTTATTTATGCTGAAGATCATGTTATTTTGTTACCATACTTACCAGGACACAGTCCCCAGTGGATGTTAGATGGCGTGCATGACCAGTATTTGAAGGTGATGGGGCCCACAGGAGGCAAGAAGACAGCACTGCCTTCTTACGCTGCCAGACTGCAAAATTTTCCCAATTCTTCTAATGTAAACTCTTTTGTTGGTTGTTGGTTTTGTCTTGGCCTTATGCCTTCGGTATAGCATGGAGCAAACTGCCATTAAAGAACGAGAGAGCGAATTCAGCTGACAGTTGTGTTATTTCATCCTAGGTTTCTCACATGTCATTGCTAAAATTTGCTCTGCTTGTATTGGATAACTGTTCACCAGTTATAACCAGCCACCACGCGCCTGAGTGTTTTCAAGAGCAAATGACATGCAGTGCCTGGCCATTTTTTGAGTCATCTGCTTCAGCTCTTTTGGTGGACAGGTCTCTATAGACATAAAGACAGGTGAAAAAGCAGGAGATGCTGTCTGTGTTTGCATAAACAGGCACCATTGTGGGGAAATGAAACAAGGAGACCGTTTTGGAATCTTCAGTCTAACTCTTTAAGGGAGATTAAAAGATGTGCTGTAGTGTTCTTCAGACCTTCTCTCCTTCCTTAGGATTTGCAGCCTGATCATGGGATCCCTATACTAGCAGAGACTTGTTGGATTGATTTTTAATTTTATTTTTTTCTTTGCAAAATCCTGTTCCTACTAGAAGAGGATGTTGGGATTGTTCAGGCATTCCCAGGTAGCTTTCCTCCCAGGCTGAATGCATTCCATAAAGCTGTCAGTTCTTCAGCTTAATGCTGGGTCTTAGTGTATTAATTCAAGGCTTTCAGTGATCTAGGACGCAACATGTGCCAGGAGCAGCAACTAAAATTAGAGACAGACTTTTGGCTGTGAGAGCTGCTTGAGGCTACTTGGGGTGAAAGAGGAGGGAAGAGGCCTGATGTCAGTCACAGCCCAGGGACTCCAAGATGTCCAAAGAATCCCCTCAGATACATTTTTTTCTGCAACACCCACTGCAGTTACTGACCCTTCCGCTCAGTGGCTGGTTTCACGCACCAATTCCATGTTGAAGGATCTCACAGTTAACTTGTTACACCAAAGTCCTGTTCTTGGTATACTGGAATTGTGATTTTTTTAAATCTTGAAAAAGATTAGGTGAAATAGGAAGCAGGAAAATTGCTGCTTCTTCCTTCACTTCAGCAATACATTTTATTACATAAAATGTTACACTCTTGGCTGTATGCAAGAATTATGTCCTTGTGATTTTATGTTTTTCTTCTGATATATCATAGCTGCCAGGGACTATGAATGAGGAATAATTAGGCATTATTGTTTGGTTATGTTGATTCTCTTGTGATTCCTTCTTGTTTACTTCATTTAAAATGTCGATACTGTTCTTGCCATGTAGAAATAATGACTGTGTTACTTCATGAATATGAGATTACAGAGACCTTGTTTGAAATTGCTGTAACACTTGTTCTTCCTCTCTGATCATTTCAGGCCATATGAAACATACTCTTTCTACTTGAAAAGGTAAATCCTCAGAAACACAATCTGATAGACATTTAGTCTGTACTAAAAGATCTTCAGTCTTTACCTTATCCTGGATTGTCTCTTTCTAGTAAGGCTGCACGTTGGTGCTGGTGTGGGATTCTGGTGGGTTCTGGTCTAAATAAGACACATAGATGCCATTCTGCAATGCAAGAATTTTGCCTTATGTTGAAATATAGAAAGCTTTGTAAGTTTTAATTGTTAGGGAAAGAAATCTTCTCTGCTGAAATCTGTACTGCGAATCTAAACTCTGATATTTTGCTCCTATTCATGTACGGCACTTCTTTGATGATGGTTGGAGTTCTGATCTCACAGGGAGAGGAGAATATTTGAGTTGAGATTTCTTGAACAGAGCTTAGGGGATAATATTGTGTTTAGTTTGTTTCACTAGATGCAAGCTAATCAGGGAATAATTAACGGTCAGAATGCCAAGGTCCTTGTTCATGTAAAGGATCTGGTATTGAAGTCCTCAGTAAAGTAACACTCACGTTGAATTCAATGGACTTTAAACTGAACAAATGCTTCAGGATTTGTCCTCAGCCATTTTCTCCCTGTCAGTTTTTAATGAGCATCCCATGAAAGTGTTTAACAATTGTACTGACTTTGATTTTTTTCAAGGTTTTGGAGAAAATTGCTTTCTCAGGTTGTGAAAAAAATGTTGAAACAAAACCAGAAAAAAAAAAGCAGCAGCATGTTTTTCCATCCTGATGTCTAGCATATTGTAAGTAGATTCAAAGACTGCACCTTGTCCTTTCTGATAGGCAGTATCTTAAGGATGTTACAAAGAGTATTGTATAAAAATTTGCCAGAAGGACGAATTACAGCTGATAGATGGAGATGCTTTAGACTTCACCTTAAGTTCCTGAGATTGAGATAAAATGCAGATTTTAAACAGAGCTATAGCTGTAGATGTTGGGACTTTGCTTTATAAATTAAAGGGGAAAAAATGCCACTGCTCAGATCACTATACAGAGCCTGGTGTTTAAATGCCATGATTTTGTGTCAGAAGCAGCAGCTAGTATATCTGGATTCATTCTTTCCCTTGCTTTCCTTGGTTGTCACTGAGAACTCCCAGGCTGAGACAGATGGCTGCTGGTTTAGTTGTGTGCGTGGGAGACAGGAACTTCCACATGTGATTTTTTACCATTTGGTAGTAATTAGTTTGTTGTATAAATTAACATTAACTGAACCATTCTTCAGGCATTGTTTGTAATTATCTTCTTTGAACCTCTGAGTTGTGTAAAGAAATAAAAAAAGAGAAATAAACTGCTTCTTATTTTGTACGGGGAAGAACTCTATCATTAAGCAGAACAAAGCAGCAATTATCATCGCATGCCCAGTAGACTGAAAACTTTGAAAAAACCCTTCAAAAAAAGCAAGATTTTTTTTTCCCCCCTGTAAATATTAATGGAAATTAATGATTTAGAAGTGCAGAGAGATTTTATGAAATTTGTAAGGATGAAGTATGAATGTAAGCAATGGTGATCATGCCTTCCTGCATACTCATCATCATCCTCATTATTACTCCACTACAACTACGAGTGCTGCTACTTGATGCGTATTTGTAAGGAGTAGAGGGTTTCTTTATGGTCTCTCAATTTTATTCCATTTCCACCCCCCCCAATCTTTAAAACATTTCCTGATTTTTTTTTTTTTTTTGTGGTAAACAGTAAGACTTTTGTGTCTGCATATCAAGCAATGAACTATCGTTAGTGTTGGTTTTCTCTTGGGATTTCTGTCACTTGCAGCAACCAGCCAAATTGGAATTGTCAGGAGAACAGCCTCTCTCATGTTCCTTGGCACTTCTGCTTCAGGACTTGGCCACAATCCAAACATGCAGAGGTTCATGGACGTGAAAAATAACAGGGAAAATGCCCTCTGATATTAACCCGATATTTTAGTAACATACTGGGAATCTCTAGGTTCATTTGCTGGAAAAGTTCAAGTAAGAAATCTGTATATTTTGTTAGGCTCAAGTTCTTCCCTTTCCTATGCAGCAGAAGGTGAAATTGGTGTTGGTGTCCATCTTTTAGTATAGCTCTTCTGCCCTGGATACAAAGCTGGCAAAATAGGCAACAGAGTACTGTGCAGTAAATCCTCTCACATTTAGGTTAGGCTGTAGCAGTAGAACTCAGATGCAGTCCATCACAAGGTGGTCCACTGCTTCATTAAAAGTAATTTAGTATCCATAGTTGTACATCTCAGAGAAAGGTTCACGTGAGCTGAGTTTTAAAGTGTCTTGGCATTTTCTTGTGAACAAGATGAAGACAATTTTAGGCCTAGGCTTGAACTTGTCTAGATAAATTGGTGCTGGTTTTCCCCTAGATTTATTGCACACAGGGCCCATACCTGAGAGGTGCATTTGTGTCTTCTTTTTCCTCTCAGAATTGCCATTAATATTCACATTTGTTCAGATAAATAGTTTTACCTGGGCAATAAATGCTAAAAGAGGACATGAATTCTGAAATGAGTAAATATAGATGCAGCTTAGTTAAGAATTGTTCTGTTTTTCTTGGCATGGTGAATTAGCCTATATGAAGCTCTGTGGTGTTTGTAGAAGAGGAAGGTGGGAGGGAGCGGGTGGGAGCTTTAGTAGCTGGAATGCAAAGAGAATATGAGCTGAGTACACTGAAAGCTCCAATGAAGAGAAAGCTATCGTGGATGGTTGTCTTTGTCTTTTTCTTTCTGGCGAGGGTTAATGCTGTAACTGAGAGTATCTGTGATTCTCCAGCTTTTTATATCAATCAAACATTTTCTGAATGCTTTCTATTGAACACTTCTTTTTTCAACTAAAAAAACTGAAGGTGCCAACCATGCTTTGATACTGATGTGGCAGCGCAGTGGATAGATAGGCTTGCAGTTAGCTGAAACAAGCACATGAGCTTTTCAGTTCGCCTTCGTCCTGCTGAAGGGTTGTTGAACAAGAAGGAAGAGCTGAACACAGCCTTTTGTTGGATGAAGTATACAGCTGCAGTGTCATCATACCAACTATAGGGCTATTTTTTTCATCCCTGGAGGAATACAAGGAAGAAAGATTGGTCCTGTGGCTAAAAGCACAGAGCAAAGTCAGAAAACAAAATTTCTTCTGAGCTTTGTTTGGTGTGGGGTTTTTTTTTTTTTTGTTTGTATTTTTTCCCACACATTTTTCACATGAACTCTCTCTCTTGTGTCCAAGTCCTGAGGGTTTTTAGCCAGGGTTGATAATAGTAGCTGTATACGTCTTCACAGTGGTGAAATTTAGTTACTGCTTCAGAGATGCAACCTGACAGTGGTTCTGCTTACAAGAAAGGACGGGTAGATCTGAGGAAACAAGCTGTCTGGAAACACACGTCTGTTACAGATCTGCCCCGTATGTCTTCCTAACCAAAAATGAAATTTCAGGTTGAATTTGGAAGCCTCTGGCCTGAATTCAGTAGCTTCCTCACAGGCAGAGCTCACTTTTGCCTTGATAGGATTTCAGCAAGCGGAACATGTGAAGAGTTAAGCCTGTAGGGTTGTTGTGCCATGTGAAGTTGGTACTGTAGCTTTCTGTGGTAGTCACAACTTCACCTCAGAAAAGGTTTTGGTTTCCATACCTTCTCCTAGATTCTTCTTTCCTAGATCAGTTAATTCTTCCTGTTGAATATCCTGGTGCTCTTACCTGGACCAAGGGCTGTGCTGGGACATCAAGCTGTGGTTCTTCAGACTTGCAATCCTTGTGGCACAGAGCAGTGCAGAGATACACTGGGAGAAGAGGATCATAACCATAGAAGCAAACATAACATCATCCCCTCCTTGTCTGCCACGTAAATCATTTCTTGCTGTTTAACATGCTCTGCCTCACATGCTTTGTAGAATTTATTTATTTATTTTATGTACATGCAAGTTACAAGCTTTGGCATGGCAAGAAGATGAGGAATTTTTGTTCTGTTTTTTGTTTGGGGAAGAGGTAGGTGGGAGGGAGCGTGTGGGAGCTTTAGTGGCTTGGAGCTCAAAGAGAATGCATTAATTAACCCAGGAGGATCACTGGGATGCGGGAGTGAAAAACTACAGCTTTAAAATCCAGTGATCTTTATCCATTGTTGGGTTTGGGTCAAAGACCTTGGATAAGAGAAGGGGGAAGAAGGGTGAGCAAGGGGGGGTGGGCACAATGGGAACCAGATGCTTCAAGCTGATGGGGGTCGGCCTTTCTGTTATTGTGTGACAAGCCACCCATCTTCCCCACACACCCAGCCTTTAAAAGTATGCCATTCCTTTCTGAAGTCCTTCTATCCTCTGCAGAGGCAGGGGGAGAGAAGAGGCAGAGGCGCTTACATGCATGCACATCCATGCATGCATCCATACATGCACGCACACATGCTCACATAGCCCTGGCTCTGCTTTTTTTCCTTTGGCCTACCTTGTCAAATGGCCCTGGAAGACTAAACAGGTGTTATCTACTTTTGATTTCAGTGCATTTAAATTAATCCTGTCAGCTCAGCTGTTAAAACAACTGTCATCTCCAGCTGTTAGTAATTTTCGACTGGGCACTTTTACAGGTTGCCAAGTTCCGAGCCTGCATTGTGAATCTCTTGCTCCCTTTCTCTCGCAGCGCTATAGTAACAATTTGTAATTTTTTAAAGGGGACTCGCATCGGACTGTTTTTATATCGAACCCTGTTTGTAATATATTGAAATGATAATATCACAGAACACAACATCATCATGCCAGACTTCGGAATAAAGAGCTAAACCATGCGTGGAGTGCAGTGCATATCAATCTTCTGTGGGTTTGTTGCAGCCTCTCTGTGCATTTTAAATTTGAATGAGAGATGAATCAACCTGAGAGTTTGGGAGAGAGGAAGAGGGGGGCTCTAAATTTTTATTGCCAAATATAAAGCCTCTTTTTTTAGAAGCACTGTTCTCTTCTTTTTTTTTTCCCCCCTTTCACCTCAGTGTACCTTTAATTTTCCTAACTAGTCTTAACAGGAGTTACCTTGGAATGAAAACATTTTTAAAACCTTTCAGTTGTTAGATTAATAGCATACACGTGGTGGCCTTTAGAACTGTAGGGAAAAATTAGTACATTTGATACATGTTATTGATTTCAGTAGACACTCTTTAATGTGACTTATTCCTATATGGTCAGGATCTATAGTCCATTACCAGTGTTTCAGAGCCAGATAACACTTGTAGAGTACACAGATCTGAATCCTGACAAGGAAGGCTTTCTTTGATTTTCAGGTTTCCACTCATCAGAGCTGTCTGGCTGGATTTTCAGCTAGTGTAGAACCGAGGCTGCTCCCTTGACTTACGTTACAAACCATCCTTAAAACCCTGGAAAGGACTCTTCAGGCATTCTTCTGCATGTTTCTAGGAAAAAGAAGCGCTTAAGTGGCTAGAGGAAATCTTTTTCTCCACAGACCACAGTTGATTTCAAGGGCTAGGTATCCATACAAAAATGATCCTTTAAAAAAAAAAATAAAAATCATAGTTTGTATTGTCTCTATAATATAATAGAGCACAGTTTCTATATCTTGCATAGTGAAGACTTCAGATTTTCTTTATCTTTTAGTTTTGAATTCTTCACCAAAATTCAGCTAAAATAGCAAATACTCTCTGAATAATGCCACTAGAATTCTATTCCTTTAGCTCTTAATTCTTAGACTTGGATAAAAAAAAAGCCAAAGACTTTTGTAATTACATGAAAGATAAAAAGGAAACGTCGGAAGCTGAAGTACCATCATATTCAGCAGAGCAGGTCCTGAACTCATTGCCACCCTTAAAATGTATCTCTGCTTTTTGGCGTGGTCCGCCTGTAATATGGAATTACAGCTTTCTGAGCAGCATCCTAAATTCCAGTACAGTTGTGCCTGGTTTTAAAGGGCTTGATGAAATAAGAGTATTCATATGCATCAGTCTTTGGGTGATTCATCATCATTGTTCTTCTTGGTTTCCATACCTCCTCCTAGATTCTCCTTTCCTGGATCAGTTAATTCTTCCTCTTGAATATCCTGGTGCTCTTACCTGGAGCAAGGGCTGTGCTGGGCCATTTAAGTAAGAGATGAAGCAACTTCCTCAAATTTACTATCCCTTACTAAAGAAATGTAATACTTTTCACTTACAAGTGAAATTATTGCAAATTCAAATAAAGGAGAAATGGAAATAGTTTTCTAGCCAAACCTGGCTGTTTTGTTAGAGGGAGATTAAGGAGTGCAGCCTCTTCTGCAGTTTCATTTGATCGGTCATAGTGTGTACAGTGCTTTTTTATTTAAAGTTGCATCAAGCCCTGCTGGAAGATGCATGTTTCACAGTTCAGAAACAGCTGAACTTTGGAGCCAGACAGGCTTATGGTTTCTGAGGTGGGACTGTTGCTCCCTTACTCCCCCCATCTCAACATCTTTTCCCCACCACCTTGTGCACCGTAACTGCTCTTTAACTCATGGCTTCTTTAACAAGCTGTCACCATCTTGGTACTGAATACAGCTAGAGGTATGGCCTTTCTTGAAATAAAGTGGTGGTTAAGGTGCAAAGGCTAATTTGCATATATTTTTCTTGCCTTTTCTTCTTTGCAAGTTATTTCTTTGCAGGCTCATGGTTTGAATTTTCTTTAGCATGACACCATTGTAAAAACTGGGTAATTCTAGTGATAGCAGTGAAACTATCCATGAGTAAAACTGAAGTGAGACTGAATCAGAGCCCAGTGTTTTCAAGATACAGAACGTGTGTCTGCTTTACTTACTCAAATTAAAAGGTACTTCCAAACCTTTGAGGGTTTTGTGCAACTTGAAAGATTCCATTAATCTTATCTATATGTAGTAAAACCTTGTCAATTCACACTAATGATTCTGGGAGTTAACAGGTAAGCACATTTTTCAGCTGGCTTTTCTTGCTATGAGGGACTGAACCTAAACTCTTGACCCTACACATCTGAATTTAGGGGTATTCAAAATCTGAATTTTGCAACTCAAGTCAATATTTAAATTTCTTAGACTTTGCATTTACTAGTTTTGGCCAACTGATTTATGTTTGACAATCCAAAGGTGTAAGAGATACCCACATATACTATTATCTCTCAGAAGATAGAGCACACACACAAAGGGCGGGGGCTGTGGAATGCTCTAGCCTGGCTGAGGAGGGGTCTGCAGGCACACAAATATTTGTGCTGCTCAATTTGTAAAACCTGTCCCCATCCTCGGAGACTAAGGAGACCCTTTAATGGCACAGAACGCAAGGGACACTTAATGCTTATCAAAGTTATTGTCCATCCATTTCTTTCTTTCTTGTGTGACTACAGTAAGGAGAGGAGGATCTACATAAAGTCTGTTTTTGAGAGGAAGGATTGCTCCATTGCTTTTATTTACCATTGACAGAAAGAAATGTATAACTTGAATGAAAACAAGCTCTGGTTATTTATTCCTCTCTCCTTTCAGTTTTAATCTTTCAGTTCCTTATCATGTTTTCACCTTCTTCTTACCTTCTTTTCCAATCTTTCAGTTTGTATTCTTGAAAGAATTCATTAACATCTATTAACCAGATTTGACAGGCATGAACAAGCATCTCTGAGGCAAGCAAGAAAAGCAACAGTAATAGGAAAAATAATAGTGGAAAGTTGCTATCAGCAGAACATGACTATGTAAAGTGCACTGCAGTGTCAGTGTAGTGCAGAATAGCACTAGGCTCTTAAGCAGCAATTTCTGTTAGATGAGACATTAAATGTAGTAGTTGACCATTTTTATGGACCTCCAACCCCTATATGTAGTAAGCTGTGCTTCTGGAGTTCCTATAGTCATAAAAACAAAAATGCAAGTTTGAAATGAGCAGTACATTTCCATGACCCACTATGTGATTGTTCTTATTTTGCTTGAAGAGTAATGTTTTCGGTTTAGTTTGTTGTCTAGGAAGGACTGTGAGTATGCTGAGAAAAAATAATGCTTTGCATTCAAAGCAGTAAAACTTGCCCAGTATTGTGGTTTAACAGGACACCCAAGTAAACAAGGAAAAAATGGTGTCCTATTAGCTGTTGCTGTCTGTCTTTGATAGGTGTGCCTCAAAGAAATTGCATTCAAATATCTGCACCTTGGTTTTAGTGATCCCAATATGATATGCTTCCAACATGACAAAAGAGGTGGGTTTTTGCTTTCCATAATGATGTGGTTGTTTTAGTATCCTTGAACAAAACTATCCACTGTTGATGGGTGTCCTGGATGATGCAGTTACACATTTCTCTCCTCTCCAGGTGGACTGCTTGTCAGTGATTATGTGTCTAGATTTTTCTCATTCCATCTAGGTCATAGAAGACAGTATTTTTCAGCACATTCACAAAAACACAGGAGATAAGCACATTTATGTGACAGAGTCAACAGAGCTAAGATTAGGGCTGTATATTTTTCTCTGTGTGTACACACGTGCATGTGCTTATGAGAAGCTAATGTAAACTGATGCCTGTTTCTGCTTTGCTGTGGAGAATAGGAAGACAAAGCCTAACATTTACAGTATTTATAAAAACTTGTGATGTTATAAACTCATAGATGCATAGAGTCATCTAGGCTGGAAGGGACCTTGAGGATCATCTAGTTCCAGCTCCCCTGGCACGAGCATCTCCAGTCTCACTCTGCCCTCCTCAAGCTTCAATCCATTCCTTCTAGTTCTGTTACTACAAGCCCTTGTAAAAAGTCCCTTCCTCTCTTTCTTGTAGGCTTCCTTCAGGTACTGGAAGGCTGCTCTAAGGTCTCCTCAGAGCCTTCTTTTCTTCAGGCTGAACAGCCCTAACTCTCTCAGCCTGTCCCCATAAGGGAGGTTTTCCAGCCCTCTGATCATCTTCTTGGACCTCCTCTGGACCCACTCCAGCAGCTTCATACCCCTCTTATGCTGGGGGCACCAGAACTGGATGCAGTGCTCCAGGTGGGGCTCACTGAGGCATAAGCCACACTTACTTTGTGTTTTCTTTACCAGTAACTGTAAGTTATTTTTACATACAGCATAGCTCACCTCACATAATCTGCACTAATCAAGGTAGAATTTCTTGGTGATTTCCTCCAAAGTGCTACTTCAGAATTTCCAAAATCTTAACTCTTGGATGTGACATAAAAGAAATAGATTTTTACCTTGGATATTGCTGTTTAGTTGGTTTTAAGTGGATTTTGATTTGAAGTTGTGAAAAAGACACAAAATATCTAAGGGATTGTAAGTGACTTTTCTACTACCCCATTCTGTCTACATTTTTCCACAGTCAAAAACCTCTGGACTTATCTCTGGATGTTTTTCAATAAAAGAAACACCTGTAAGTACTTAACCTCCAGTGAAAACAGTTAGAGCAGACACTTCTATACTAAGCTAGAAGACTAAGCGCAGCTTTCTCTCTAGCAAAACCACTTAGAAAAAGTTTAGTGTATAATTACTGCATTTTTCCTTCAGTTTCAGAGTATGGTCACAAGCAAGAGAACATAAAGTAAGCTAAAGATCAGAATTTGAATACTATCAGCTACTTCTAGTTACTGCCTTTGTGATTTGTCTTTCCCTATTGTAAACTGATGTAGCGTTGCCTTGTTTCGCGGATCCTCAGTTAGCACGTGTACTGTGGAATAAGAGCAGGTGCGCACGCAGTAATTGTGAGTAGCCGGTGTTCTGCAAGGTCAGATTGTAACCTGTCTTAGAAGAAGTTCATAGAATCACAGAATGTTAGGGTTTGGAAGGGTCCTCCAAAGATCATCCAGTCCAACCCCCCTGCCAGAGCAGGATCATCTAGAGCAGGTCACACAGGAACACATCCAGGCAGGTTTGGAATGTCCGCAGAGAAGGAGACTCCACAACCTCTCTGGGCAGCCTGCTCCAGAGCTCTGGCACCCTCACAGGGAAAAAGTTTTTCCTTACATTCATGCGGAATGTCCTCTGCTGCAGCTTGCACCCATTGCCCCTTGTCCTGTCACTGGACATCCCTGAGCAGAGCCTGGCTCCATCCTCCTGACACTGCTCTTCACATCTTTATAAACTTGAATGAGGTCTGCCCTCAGACTCCTCCAAGCTGAAGAGCCCCAGCTCCCTCAGCCTTTCCTCATGAGGGAGATGTTCCACTCCATCATGTTTGTGGCTCTATGCTGGACTCTCCCAAGCAGTTCCCTGAGGCCCTTCTTGAACTGAAGTGCCCATAACTGGACACAATATTCCAGATGTGGCCTCACCACAGAGGGAGAAGAGAACCTCTCTGGACCTACTAAACAAACCCCTTCTAATGCACCCCATCATGCTGTTGTTCAGGTATTTTTATTTTGGACAAGGTCCATGGCTGCTTCAGGGGTATTTTCTTGTGAAGTTGCTGTGTTCTACAAGCTGTTACCCTAGCAAGTCAACCATATGAATGTTTTAGAATTAATCCTACTCTTCTTTAGTGCACACTGCTCAGTTCTTTTTCATGCTGGAGACCCAGGTGATTGGTTTAGTTCTCCTGTGTAAATTATTTCCTTTCATTAGTACTTTTTAAAGTTGTTGCATCTTTGTTTTTAAAAGTGTATGTTGGATTTTCTGAAAACATTGTGATGTTTACAACTATAAGGAGTGTTGCTAGAATATAGTTTAGGAAGCTTAGTTAATTGCTGTGGTTAGAGATCTCTGCCAGTACCCTTTAGGAGAGTTTGGTTGAAAAAAAGATTCATGCAAATGAGAAAGTTCATGAGCAACTGTGAAATACAGGAAATGTAAACAGTAAAATGCCACCTTTTTTTTTACTTAGCTGAATAAAATGTAATGTTAGTATAAAAAAAAATTAATTGCAAGCCCTTTTCTACACTAAGGTCACTCCTCTAGAATTTTCCCTGCCCTGTATCTTCTCTCTTTTTCCACTCTTCCATTATATTGAATCAGAGTATTGGTAATGGATCCTGTGGTTCAGGAGAAGGCATTTAATCACTTCCCTTCTGCATAAAAATCTGTATTACAAGTTGAAGATAGTTCATGGAAAAATTCTGACTTACTATTTCTCTTTCATATTTTGAAAAGGATATGCATACTGCTAGGTGTCTAACTTAGGTGGGTAATCCAGTCTCTAACACCTGCCCCCCTTCATCAACAACATGGGAAACTTAACCCTTAACCACCCAGCCTGGAATACCTTGAAACCAGGAGGAAATTCTTCACAGAAAGAGTGATTTGCCATTGGAATGGGCTGCCCAGGGAGATGGTGGAGTCACCATCACTGGAGGTATTTTAGAAGAGACTGGATGGGGTGCTTGGTGCCATGGTTTAGTTGATTAGATAGTGCTGGGTGATAGGTTGGACTTGATGATCTCAAAGGTCTTTTCCAACCTGGTTAATTCTATTCTATTCTATTCTATTCTACTCCACTCTACTCTACTCCTATTCTATTCTATTCTATTCTATTCTGTTCTGTTCTGTCCTGTCCTGTCCTGTCCTGTCCTGTCCTGTCCTGTCCTATCCTATCCTATCCTATCCTATCCTATCCTATCCTATCCTATCCTATCCTATCCTATCCTATCCTATCCTATCCTATCCTACCTAAATAGCCTAAATGTACTTAGAATTATAGAGTGGTTTGGGTTGGAAGGGACCTTAATGACTTCCCCCCCATCCAGCCAACCATTATGGAACATAACTGTAATTCTAAACTATATGCCCTACTTATGCTTGGCAAATGTAGATTGCATTAGGCAGGCTAGATAACTCTGGCCAAGAGAAAATGGAAGACCTTGAAGCAGCTTCAGCGTTAGTGTAATGCATTGTGCCATGACATTTCATTGTGCTATGATGAAACGATATTATGATGCAGGCAGCAGGCAGTTTGACTTTTAATTTTTACCTGCAGGACAAAGTCAACATGGTACAACTTCCCTCCCACATATCTAATGGTTGTTGCAGGACACAAGTCACCCGAACCCCAATGGCTATTGCTAGCAATGCCCCCAGAAACAAGAGCATTGCAGCTAATGATCATGTTTCCAGACTGCCCTGTGAGTGCTAGAACATCTGACTTGGATTCCTAGGCTTGCTTCTTTCCTAACCCTACCTTTCCATGAAAATTGTGATGTAAAGTTAATATTTGAGGACCGTGTTGTTTAGACTGTTTAGAAAAGAGTAGTTGAGAATCAAAAAATCTTTGTTTTCAGTACAAGTGTGAACATAAGACAATAATCTTTTTGTCCTTTGTGGTCACTGATTGCAGCTCATTTGTTGACTATTCATAGAGTTTAAAAGAACCACAAAAAATTAAATAGACTTCTCCTTCAGTTATCAGAGCACAGGTTGGTTGCACTGACTTTCTGTGGATGCTTTCTTTTCTTAAGGAAAACAGTGGGAACTTTAGGAGGGTTGGGTTTTTTTCTTTTGTTTTAGGCTGGGGGTTTTTTTGTATTTTTATAGACTTACTGATGTCAAAGAAATGGATAAGCCTTAGACTGACCTTATTGAATGATGGTGTCATCACTAAAGCAACCATATTAAATGAAACCTTAACAGTCGAGCCGGCTTGGCACAGCTGTTGGCAAACTCAGCAGAAAGGGGGAAGAAGAAAATGCAGCAGGTGTACAGTGTTTTGTCCTGCTCTAAGATGCTCATCTTCAAAAATGCTCAGTGCCTGAAATTACACTGGAGTTAGGTTAGTTCTCCTGGGTGAATAAATGGAAAGTGTAATTCTTCAACACTTTCAAGAATTGAGCAAACCCAAATGTATTAACTAGGATCTAACTCAGTGATTGCCTCAGCCTTCTGAAGTCAATGGAAGTCAGTCAGTGAACATAGAATCAGAAGCCCAGAACATCTCCAGCTGGAACTCTTGTGTAGCATGAGGGACTCCAGTATTGTTTAAACTGTTCTAAGTTTTTTCTTCTCTTTGGAGATGTCTTCTCTATGTAAGAGGTAGAGCCTTCAGCCAGTGTGTAGCTCATGGAGTAACTATTGTACTTGTGTAAGACCTGCTGTGTGGAAGGTCCTGTTTGGTGAGGTGGACAGACTTGAGGACCAATGCTAAGGCATAATACTCAATAGTAAAAATAATACTGTGCATAAATTTCAAACCTGACCAGTTCCAGCCAGTAGAGCTCTGAGGCAATTTCTGGACAGATGCACTTTGGAAAAATATGTAAATGCAAATAATGTTAGGGAAGACCTCGAGCAAGAAAGCTGGAATGAAGCAGTAGTGAGTAACTTTAGTTGTAAACAACATGGCCTGATTTTGCCTTGAGACAGTTCAGCCAAAATCAGTTGTAGTTCAAAGGACTTGGTGTGCTGTTTGAAACAGATAGCTAACAGTTTGGTGGTTTGCACGGTTTCCTTTAATGTGTCTGTACTCAGACTATATATGAGACATCTTCAGACTATTAAATTACACTCTCCTTGCTAGTACTACTCAGCTTCTAGAATATTCTCCTTTCTATTTGCATGTTAGTTAAACACCATCTTAGCAATTCACATGCCAAAGTAGACCTTCTTCCAGAATGATTTCAGGAGAAATCCTGGCACTGTTGTGTGGATGCATGTTGTGGGACTGTGTTGACACATTGCTGCTGCTTGCAGGCACAGAAAGCCTCAGCATCAGTTTGCAGCATAGTAACATTTCCACCTGAAAGTACAAAGAATATGATGTAAATAGATGTTTTTTACCCTCAGAGAGCAGGGGAGGGGGAAAAAACAAACAAACCAACCTACCACACCAAAATCCACAAAACTTACCTAGAATCTCATAGGTAAAAAGTAACAACAAAAAATAACAAAACCCCTAAGGTGATGTTGATGAAGCTTTTTGGACAGGGTTAAGGATTTAAAATGCTATGTCCAATGTTCAGATGAGGCTGATAGGCATAATGCAACTTTGAGTGCAACTTAAAACCAGGAGTATCTACTCTACCTTAAAATTGGACTTGGTCTACTATATGATTTAAATGTTCAGAGGTTACATTCTACTAGTTCTTTAGTAAATTACAAGCCTGTGTGATTTTTACTTAGATTAGAAAAATCATTAGAAAAATATTGTTAAATCTCTGTTACAAAATGCATTTTAATATCAGCACTACTCTAAAAAAGCGGTTCTGTCACTTTACCAGTTAGCCAGTAAGAGCATCAATTCTGGTCTACTACAGTCTTTCAGGAAGTGACAACTGTCACCTAAGCCCAGTATTGTCAGTATTTAATGCCAGGCATGATAATGTGAGGTGCAATCTCAGCCTGAGATATCCTGTGTGCTAGGTTTTGTATCAGCAAACTGTAAAAGCATTTCTTGCCTCAGAGACTGGAAACTAGAAGTAATCTGTCAGTGAACAACAGCTGAGGGACAGGAGAGAGTGGGAACCCAAATCTGGACCACCTCAACCTCTCTCCCATATTCTAGCCAACACAGTGCCTTTCCAGGTACGGATCTGAACCTTGCAGCTTAGGCCCACACCTAATTAAGTTTGAATGTGGCATAGTGAATTGGCATGTGGGTGGATATTGTCACGTGTGTACCAGGAGCATTGCTCTGTGCTACGCTAATATTGTGAGAGGTGTCAAAACCCAGCTCTGCTATTTCTGTCTTTGGTGCTATTGGAATCTAAGTGAGAAGAGTTAAGTTAGTAATGCACACTGAATCATGTAATACCAGGCTTACTTTTAGTTGTGGATCACATTTTTCTAGTAAAATCCTTTTGTTAATGAAATAAGAGCTGAACTGTGGCATTGTGGGTGTAAATAGCACATATGGCTCCTGCTCTTGTTTACTCCGGTAGTCCATTTTTAAATCTATTTACTCAATTTGGAGAAGGGAGTATTTATCAAAAATCAAAAAAAGGCAGAATTTTTCACACTTCCTAATATGATGGACTGGAAAACCTGTTGATGTAGTTTCTCCCTCTTTTTAATACAGGTTTTTTTATTGCTGTAAATTAAGATTTAGCCTCCTGAAGATAGTTTATTCCCCAAATCCTTCTTCACAAATATACAACGTGTTCAGAAGAAGCGATTCTTTACATACTAGAATGGTGCTTTTCACACCACTTTTGTAATAACCAGATTTGACCACTGTTCTTTTTCCAAAACAAAAATTGCTTTTAATGACAGTAAATTCATTTAAACTTAAGCCATGCTTTTACAAAGGTGGATAGAAGCACATATTTTACAATAAGCTCATAGTAAATGACTTTAGCTTGGCAGTAAGAAGAGTGGTGGCAGCTATTTTCATATAGTGTAGATAATGCTGAAAAAATAAGCCTGAGCTGTTTGAAATTTTCAATATCTCAATTTCAGCTGCTACCTTAAATAAGGGCATTGTCTTCAATTAGCTTAATCTTGAAATAATAGATTTTCTATATTCAAATTGGTTATCTTTTACATGTTGTCTTTTGCCTTTACTATCTCTACTCTCTATCTGCTAATGAGATACATAGGGAGATCTTCCAAAGAAGAATGAAAGAAGATTATGAAATAAATGCTTAGGATACCTGGGTAGACATACATTCACAGTTTTGTCTTAGTGGGAAGAAACCTAACCTTTATAAGGAATCACTTTATGTCCTGACACCATACTGGGAATAATTTTCTTCTGTGGTATCTCTGCTACTTTCACATTGCTTTTGGCGCTGGCATAATACTAAGTCTTAGTTCTGTTGCAAAGTGGACCAAAAACATGGTACTGAGATTGACAAAAGGGAGTTCCATGTCCCCAGTGTCACTCATCTTGCAGCCTCCACTGCTAGGTTTTCATAAGGAACAAACCGGTTTCCACCAAAGAGACAGCTCAGGAAATAGTTAGGTGTAGAGGAAGTCTCACGCTCACAGGCCTTTGACCAAAGAATTTTTTTTACTGTGAGGGTGGTGGAACACTGGAAAAGGTTGTCCAGGGAGGCAGTGGAGGAGGTCTCATCCCTGGAGACATTCAAGGTCAGGCTCTGAGTAAAATCATCATGTTGGGGATGTCCCTGCTTTACTGCAGAGGGGTTGGACTAGATGACCTTTAAAGGTCTCTTCCAACGTAAACCGTTCTATGGTTCTATGTCAAAAACACACGACTCGATCACTTCTAGCTTAGCACACATATGCCCAAATACTATTCTAGGCCATAAAACTCCCTAGTTCCTTTGGGTAGCCTCCCAGCTGCAATGTTTTGCTTTGTACTATCTTGTCAGTAGAAACAAGGTTGTAGTGCCTAAGACCCCAGACAAAGAAGTGAAAAGCTGAAGTTGAAATCCATAGGCAGAATTAAAAACTGCACCGAAGATGCATGCACTCTGTACAAATTTTGCCATTTGTGTTTATAAAACAGATTAAGACCTATGCGTCAAGTTGAAATTTGCAAACTTCTGGTGGTTTGTGTGTAAACACCAAAGTGACATTAGCATTGCTTTAAACATGATTTTGTTTGTTTTAATATCCTATCAATTCTACTCTGACATTAAATGTGTTGCCGAGTGTGATGAAGCTGGAGGGTAATATCTCACTCAAGTGCAATTTTTGTCATCATTCAAAACTATGGTAATGTATTTGATGATTCTTATCTGTTCTTCAGTGTATTTGGTTATCTTCTGTATTTTCATCCTCATACATATCTATGTGTGCACTGTATAGATCTGGAAGATTTGGTTTGCTGTGGGTATTAAAAGAACAGAAAAATGGATCTTCTGTTTTTATTGTATTTTTTCCTACGGTCTTGTCAATCTTGAAATTGAAGCTGGCATGTTTGTAAATACAATTTTCTGTCTTGGAACTTTTGAAGGTTGATAGGTAAATTAACCTGTGATTCTAACTGTGACTCTGGCAAAATCGACACAGTGGGATATGGATACAAGAATTCTTCAGGGTTCTGTTTTAATAATGCCACCCTGCTCCTGTACACATATCTATCACTCAGCTAATTGTATTTAGTGGGACTGACAAAGAACAAACTGCTTGCTAGGAGAAATTCTGGCAGGGGATTCAATGTTTGGGTGGGAACTGAAAGAATACACTGCCCATTCCTGATCAGTGAGTTTAATTAATGACCTGCCTGTCCTTAGGACTTGTTTTACTCTGTCACAGAGTCATGTAGAATAATTCCATAAAGCTAGAAAAGAATATTTTCAGTCATTTTTTTTCCCCAAAACCACTTCCATGATCCAAGTAATATGCTCTATTTGCCATGCTTGAATTTTAAAGTTATTTTGAGAGTAGAAAGTTTTTTACATACACATATTTAGTGATCTCCTTTAACGTCTCAGTTTATGGGACAAAGAAAAAAAGCAACAACTGTAAAACAAAATCTTTCTTTTTCAAAACCCAGTCAACACTTTTCCCTCTTTTGCACATAGGTTGATTACTGCACTTCAAGGGCTCATAAATTCACAGAAGGGTTTAGGTGGAAAGGGACTCTAGAGAACGTCTAGTTCTAACCCCCCTGCCATGGGCAGGGACTCCTTCCACTAGACCAGGTTGCTCAAGGCATCAACACCTCCAGGGAGGGGGCATCCATAGCCTTCCTGGGCAACTTGTTCCAGTGTCTCACCACTCTTGCTGTCAAGAATTCCATTTTAATCTCCAGTCTCAATCTGCCTTCCTTAAGTTTCAATCCATTCCCTCTCATCCTGTCACTACAAGCCCTTGTAAAAAGTCCCTTCCCAGCTTTATTGTAGTCCCCCTTCAGCTACTATTAAATTCTTCATGCTGAAATAGAAATACAGGTTAGCATTATTTAGTCTTACTTATTCTTGGTAGTAAATAATAATCTGTTGGCATTGTGTATGTAAATTTTGGACAGAAGAGTATGAACCCTTTTGAAATTGAATGAACTGTGGAGTGAATGGTAAAAAGCCTTCTGCATTAGACTATGGATTAATTTTGTTGGTCTTGTATCCCAGGAGCATAGCCACTATTTCTATCCTTCAGGTATTTCCACAGGTATGTTATTGGACTTGAGCCATGCTAGGCAATCACAGGATGGTCATCAGGCACTTGGTCTAATTCCATTCACAATTTGAGGTAGGTGTATCCTGTCAGGTTAGCTTACAGCTTAACAGAACACTTGAATCAAACTCCCAAATTCTCTGTCATTGCTGTTTCTCCCTTTTTCTCTGCTGTGGAGCAAGCAGACTTCCTCTTCATGTGTGTTAGAGACAGGGCAGGATCGCTGTGAAATGCCGTGTCTGTTAGCAGTTCACATACAAGTGGGTCTAACTCTGTAAGCCTGGATTTCAGTGATAAAGAAGCCTCAGATATCTGATAATATTTACTGGGCATATTTCTGCTTGGTTTCTGTGGAATTATGTAAAACAGCTACAGAAGTAGGAGCTTCTCATAAAAATCCAGTGACCACCTTTCTTCCTCAGTCTGCTACATCATAGTTTTGCTTGTCCATCCTTATATGCAGAACACTTCACTATTCGTCCTACCTGCTCCTAACAAATTCCTGTTACCATTTGTTGCCCCAGTAACAGCTTTCTCCTGATAGCCCTCTATGTTTCTTTTGTTGCTAATACTTTGTGTTTCAGGATTTGGAATGCATCTTCATTTGATTTGGGAAAGTATCCAACCTTTTTTTTGTGTTACCACAGTTAAAAATATGAGATGAAAACAAATGCTTAGCTTTGCTGCCCATCCCTTGCTGGAGAGCAGCGCACCAGAAGCAAAGTTCTCCAAACAGGACAGAGACTGGCAACACAAATAATAGCTAATGGTAGTGATTTCTGGTTTGTTTTGGTTTTACTTGGAGTTTGCAGATCATGAAAGTGCATTTTATAGGTTAGAAGGCAAATGACAGTGGAAGGGTCTTTCTTAAAATATATTACCTCGTTGAGTCTTCCTTTTATTAATAACTTTCCATTTCTACATTAGCTTTTTTCCCAGGTGTTCCCTATGTAAAGGATAATAACTTGTCTGGTCATCTTAGTTTCAGGAAATTGTGTTTGTCAGCTACAGGAAGTGTGCTCTGAGGCAAATAAAGAATAGATTCTGTCTGTGGACTCAACTGTTGGTGATCTAGTAAGCCAAATTCATCATCAGAATAACTTAAAAATAAAGAAATGCTACTCCAAAGTCTGCCTGTTTTCAGGAGATGTAGACAAGCATCAGGTTTTATTGGGCATGGCAGTGGCCCTAAGCTACAGAAGACTGGAAATTAGAAGGTTTTTAGTCATTAGAACAGTGAGGTTCTGGAGCAGCATATTGTCAAAACTATTTTTACAGAAGAGCTCTGTAACTTCACATGGCATAGAATCATAGAATGGTTTGGGTTGGAAGTGACCTCCAAAGGTCATCTAGTCCAACCCCCTCTGCAGTGAGCAGCGACATCCTCAACTAGATCAGGTTGCCCAGAGCCCTGTCAAGCCTCACCTTGAGTAACTTCAGGGGTGGGGCCTCAGTTACCTCCCTGGGCAATCGGTTGCAGTGTTCCACCACCCTCATAGTGCAGAACTTCTTCCTAACATCCAACCTAAATCTAGTCCTCTCTGGTTTGAAACCATTGCATCTTCTCCTATCACTACAGACCTTTGTAAACAGTCTCTCTCCATCCTTCTTGTAGGCCCCCTTCAGCTACTGGAAGGTCATTATTAGGTCTCCCTGGAGCCTTCTCTTCTCCAGGCCTGCTGGCTGTGGTATCAGAAGGGCAAATATGATAACTAGAGGGCCCCTTGCAGTGCTATTATACTATGTAATGTTTGTATGCAGTTATGAAGCAAAAAAAAAAAAATCAGCAAGCACTAAGATTTCCTGTTTGTGCTTCCAGTGGGCTGTTCCAAGTCCCAGGGATTAACAAGAATATAGAATATTAAAATATGTATTACAAATATTAAAGTGTGTCACAGCTGTCTGCATTCTTCTGACTTCTCTGAACACAATACCGGAAGAGGTCTGTACTCAGTCTTCACTTGACAAAATTTTGTGTTGCGATGCGGTATAGCTGTCTTTTACAAAGCAGTTGAAGTACATTAGACACCAAAATCCAATGCAAGTCTTGCTTAGAATTTGCAGCTTAAACTGTCAGATAGCAAGAAAGTAACATTGCCCTTGTTACTCCTGTGTTTTCATTTTTCCCTAGCTTGGAGGGAAAGCATTTTAGTGTGGACAGTCGAAGTTTGTGAAATCAAAAGCAATCAAAAACAGAAGGACAGAAGGAGAATTTTAGGCAGTCCAATTAGTATGAATTATTTTCAGCATCTTGTGTGGCATAAATTATGTTTTTCTTTTGCTGGCATTTGTGAAAAAAATAACAGCTATTGATTAGGCCTGTCAAGCCCTTGTGGCCTGACAAGATAACTTTACTGTAGTCATATTGGCACAAGCTAGAAATGATGCTGAGAGAGTGAGATCCTCTACAATCATCTCCTCTCATTGTTATTTTTAGCGAGCTTTTTTTTAGATGTACTGTATACAGTAGAACCTTATTAAAGCCTCACTTAAGATCCTCAGATAATCACTCTCACCAGACTGCTTCTGAGAAGTTTTCAGCAAACCATTTTTAAACACAGCAATATATTGATTTCTGGGGGGGAGGGGGGAAGTGGGTGGTTGCTAATCTAGGCACTTGGGTCAAAGCTAGTGTTCGTGTCCCCGATTCCTTATTTTAGTGGGAGTGGGCAGCAAGTGTAGGCGCATCTCTGTCACTGATTAGAACTTGGTTGTTAGATTTTGGTGCTGGCAGTCTGAAAAACTGTGAATGTTGTCTCTTAAATGTAGAACAGATGTAGATTTTTACTCTGAAGTGAAATGGGGGACCAACACTGATAGTGGTATGAAAAATAATTTCAAAGGTGACAGTGAGAGGATATAGTGGTTTGATTCAATTTTCACATCTGAGCTGAGGGATAAACATTGTAATGCTTGCGATGATCTTGTAGTTTGGGACTGAGTAAAAGCATATCAGGCCAAGGTGGGTAAAACAGGTATAAGGGACGGGGTTTGAAAAACTCAGTTTTCCTGAAATTTTCTTGTCCCTCCTGGTTTAGCATCAAAATGTGGAATAAGAGAGAATGCTCCTTGCCTTGCTTTTTGAGGATCAATTTACCAGCATAGTCCACATTTAGATCTAGCAACAGCCTCTGATACTTTGGCAGCAAACACTGTTAAATCATCTGTGATCCCTTCCTGAGGTGGATGGTATGGCTCTTGGGTGCTCCTCTATTTTCTTTTCTACGTAATCGCAGACAGTTGCAGTCACTTGTTCATTTGCCAAGAGAAGCCATGAATTTCCTGTGTTACCTATTTAAAATTCCTGGGAAATCATCTAGAAATAGGTAATATGTGATAAACCCCACAATATACAGTCAAAGGTTGTCAATGTATTTGTGCTTTTCTTCATTGGGAGTTCACAATATGACTTGAATTAGAGAGAGTTTGAGTTTCAGTGAAACAGCTAGCTCTGGCTGCTGGAACATCTTTGTGTTTGATCAAGTACTGTATGCAGTTAAACCTCTCAAAAAGAGTTTACATGAGAGAGAAGTGTCAGAAAGGAATGGCTTTAGGTAGAAGGGTGATTCCAGTCCTGCTCCTTCATTCATTATGGTCTTTTTCTCTCCTTTGCCAAGAAGTTCATGCTTCTGCCTCTTTCTGATCTGTCATCTGTTTCTAGAGTTCTAGGTGGCTTTAGTGGCTAAAACTACCCTTTGCTTATTTGTTCTTGGCTGAAAGATTGCAGCCTTGCTTTCCATATCTGCACCCTACCACTGTAATCCTTGTCACTGTGATCTGTAACTGAGATTATTACATGACATTGTGCAAAGGGCTACTATTTAGACACCATGAAGAAGATAATCACTCTTGCAGATTGTCTTCCTGATTTCTTATGGGTCTCATTAACCACAGGGGACACACTGGACCTGCTTTTTGACACTTTCATTGGCTTCTCATTTATTTCCAGGTGCAGCTCAGCAAGGTGCTAGAGAGTATAGAAAGACCTGATTATTTTGGCACCTAGCTCAGCTATAGAATGTAAGACCTTGGCTCTGCCAGTGAGCCTTCTAGGGTGACCTTGAGTAAACCGCTTCTTTTTCTGCCTTTTTTTCCTTACTTGGGAATCAAGACATCTTTCCACCTAAAGCTGGAAAATTGCACAACTGTTAGGACATCCAGAGTTGTCACGAGATTTGATATGGGCAAGCAAACACTGTGAGTATCAGCTGATCTGATGAAGTTCTCTGCTTTTCCATGCAAATCTTACTTCAGCCCTATATCTATAGGCAGCTACAACTCTACTACTGTAATGATGCTGATCTCTTTTGTAAAACACTGAGATTTAATGAAGAAAAGCACTATACTAAACTGCCTGATCAGTTCTAATTGGGACCATCAGAGTGACAGCCCTCAAAGTAATTGTCTTGGAGCTGCCAGGAGGAAATCTTGGCATGTGCTGGTTTACATCTCCCAGCTTCCCTTAGTCTGAATTTGCTGATTATCGAAGGTACGATGCAATGTCTAGTTCTGAAGTTTTCCTATTGGGAGTGTGATTGGAATGTGTGGGTTTGCTTTGTAGGGTTTTAGATACAGGGTAAGATACTGGGCTGGAATCCTAGGAGTTAAATAGTGGAGCAGTTAAAACACGCTCATCACTGACAGTATCTTTTCTGTTCTTACAACCACTTCCTTAAAATACTGTATCCATAACTCCTGCTGAGATTTTTTGGTATGTCTTCTTTATTCCTCTCCCCTGTTGATTTTCAGACTCTTTCAAGGATTAGATTTAAATCAAAGGGCCTGTCTTTGGCTTTAATAAGCTTTTAATAAAACCTGAAAAGAAATCCCACCAACACCCCTACAAGAGCAGTTTTTATGAGGGTTTGCCTCCATGCTCTAACCCCACAGGACCCCATATTCTGTGAGTACTGTTTCCCTACACACCTGGCCATAATTAAGTAGTCTTTGTTTTTCTTTCAGTCTTGACATTGTTTTACCAAACATGGTGTAATGTAGTATTGGAGAAGCTTATAAAAGAACTAAGTAAAGTAAGTCTTGACTGCCTGGTAAGCATGCCACCCAGTAAGAGACGTAACGTATTTTGAGGCAAATGTTAAAGGTGTTGACTGTTTTAAAGCCTTGGACATCTCCCTTTGCAGTAGCATCATTAATTTTCTTTGTCTTCCCCTCCCACTCCCCCCTGCCCCATTTTTTGGTGTTTTGGTTTTGTTTTTTATTTTAATTTTCTGTCATGTTCCTCATTCTGATGGGTTTTGTTTGTTTGTTTAATGGAAAGTTACAAGTAGGTGAGGATTTTTCTCAGAGTCTTAGAAACCTGGCCATGTCAAGTTGAACAGCAGATAAACTGTTTAACAGAACAGATCCCCCAGACTAAAGCACTTCAGTGGGGTTTGGATTGAAAAGGAAAACATGAAAGAGAAAATGAAGGGAATGAAGGGATGGACATCATGTGTGATCTTCCTCTCCTTTCAGGTAGGAGCTAGCACAGCAGTTTTTAACAATCAGCCCTTGTGTGTTTTCCTTCCCTCCATGTTGTTTCACAGTTATCTGTTAGTAACAGCAGTATTATTACACACAGATTAAAAGACAGGCAGCTTTTAGGCTCCCTGACAGTTGGCCAGAGCAGAGATTAGAGATAAAAGTTAATCCCATGAGGTAATAGCAAAAAAAAGAGTACAAAGACATGAGATGAGCTGATAATGGTTTGTTTAGGTAAGAAGGCTTCCCCTGCCTTGGTGATTGGCTCTTGCTGGATGGTGCTCTGAGTGATAGCTTCCCAAATCGTTTCTAAGGTTAACAGCAGTGGGCTGGGGAGAGAGCTAAGGGGAAAATATGGCAGCCAGCAGTGGTAAAACATAATGAAATCATTCTAACCATAAACGGAAGGTGCCGGACCATGGGGGAGATGAGAGATGTTTTCTTCCACAGCTGCAGAGCTATTAGTCAGTTAACACTTGGACAGAGGGAGGTTGAAACAGTCTCTAAGACAGTGTTTAAAATATCAAAGAAACTTAACATTATTGTTTCTTGTAGAGGGGAAATAACTTGGAAATGTAACAACACGAATACGAGGGAGGGCAGTTAAGATGTTAATAGTCTGATAGATTTTAAGTTACATTTCTCCTCAGTTTCACTGTTCCTGGCTGTTTCATTATACCTATTGCCTGTTCAGAGAGAAAAACTTCAAAGATGTTCTTGTATTTCTAATATTTAGGAATGCTCTTAAATCTGCATGACATCACAAATGAAATTCAAATAAAGCCAGCCCTTTATTCAGCAGAAGATTAGGAACATGAAACAAGTGAATCTTTACTTCTGTACAGCCCTATCATTTTGCAGCTAACGCAGATAAATATGTGTTTGAAATAGAAGCTATCTACCAACCACTGGCAAGTCAGCACTTCGCTGCCGTCTCAAAACTGAAAAAGGTAGAAATTCATGTAATTTTTTTCTTTCAAACGAAGACTGATGAAAGCAGCAACATTTGATTCTTGAGTATAATAATGTTGTTACTCTGAAATAACCAATTAGCAAGCTAGAATTACTGGACCTGCCTTAGAACTGTCTGTAGCTAGCACTAGACTAAGAAGTGACCTGTGATAGAAACAAAAGCCTGCTGTATTAGGGCATCTACCCATGAGAACTGATGGAAGAGAAACTTTGCCCTCACATTTGCTTCTTTGTGCTTCTCTATTGATGAGGGCAGGGAAGTAGTATGAATACCAAAAGGCACAATTCTATGTAGAAGAATTCCAGAGTGATCATGACTCCCCTAAGAAACAATTTATTCATATTTTTGAATGTCTTTAATTCCTCTAAGAGTCTATTTCAAGGAGCCAGTAAATCAAACTCTGATTTATTCTTCTCTGTCAAGGATTGAATAGCTAGATACTAATTAATATCTCACTGGGAATATTAATGAAAATTGTGTGATCACAGTAAGGAGATCTTGGAAAGGAAAGTGATGAGAAGTTTGGAAACCAGTCAATTTTCTCCCTAAACTTAGAAGGGAATAAAAGTTTTAAGTTGTTGGTTTTTTTAATATCATAACAAAGTGCTCCCTATCACTACTAGAGTGTTTGCCACTCTTTCAGGGACTATGGACTGGGAAATAGACTGGGCTGGTCATATTTGTAGTTAGTGCTCGAAGTCATGAGGTCTGAATCACTCCTATTCATTATTCGAGAGAGCTCCTTCGAGGTTTGAGATAAAAATATTAGTTAGCAATCAGTAACTATTGTACTGTGTCCTCGTTCTGCAGTTACACATAACTGAAGTGTTTGCAAGAAGCCATCTAACAGTGGAATGAAAACATTGCTCTACAAATCAGTAATATGATGGTTTTACTTGAGAGGCCCACCATTTTTCATGAAATATCAGTTTCCTTCAAATACAGAGGCACAGATTGCTGGAGGTAGATTACAGAGCTGTAGACTATCATCTTCTGATGCGTGAGATCCTAACATTGCTGAAGTAACACTATGGTGTCACATAGGTAGTACCCTCCTACAGAACAGTGAGTCTGAGTGTCTTATGTGGTAACCAGAGCTGCAGGCACTTGCAAGATGCTAATTTGTAAATATAAAGAGATGATAAGGGGGAAGTTTCACTTCCTGAATTTCCTGACAGCAAAAAAAAAGACATATTTTTTTCCCTAACAATATTTTCAACTTAGACCTTTCTTTGTTCCAAGCATTTGTCCAAATGTGAAGCGGTTTTTCATCCTTCTCTCTCTGAAAGCCTGTGGACTTACCAAGGTGTGTTGTGTTCTGTTTTGTTGGTTTGATTTCAGTCATAGAAATTCCAGCTTCATTTACTCTTTTTTTTTTTTTGGTGAATGAATAAGCAGGAAAAGGAGTCAGGGTATGGAGAATGTCCTTTTCCTTGAATAATTCTGAAGCTCCTTGCTTCGGGTTTGGTTAGATTAGTTCTAAGTCAGGTTGTGAAGCTGTGAGAAACTTTGGTAACAAAATTCAGTCTCGATGTTTTTTCTTTATAACAATTAGACAAGAGAAGGAAACAGAAGGAAAAACATCAACCTCTCCACTTGCCAAATGAATTGCCCTATTCCTTTCTTCTGTTCAAAGGTAATTCACATTTTGGGATAACAACTTGCCATAGCTTTCATAAACAGTGCTAATATAATTTGTTTCTAATAGAATTTCATGGTGCACATAGCTTGCACATAATTGGTTTAGGAGTAAATTGAGAGGAGGGGTTTTCTCCAGTCTCTCTTTTTATCATTTGCTGCTACTACGTGTCATTCAGAGTCCAACTCAATCAAGAGTCTATTACTGATAGCTGAACAATGTGGTGCCTACAGATCTTTTATGATGCAAAAGTGGGCAGTTGCATTGTGCGTGTTTCAAAAGGCATCACATAAAAAAAGAAGGAAAGAAAGAACTTTACATCCAGGCTTTCAGATAAGAAAGTGGTTCAGTGGAAATAGGTTTGGGCTGTACATTTCTTGTTTAGAATCCTAAATTCAGTAACACAATTTCTTCAGGATTTTCATTTTTTATAATTGAGAATCAAAGAAATTATGTGAAGTTGGGGTGTCTCTCCATTTGGTATGTCAGGGCTATTATGCTCCTCTAACAGTGCAGCTCAGTGCTTCCTATATCCCTAACTTTTCCCAAACTAAGGTATGAGGAAATAAGATCAATTAAGTTCCCTGAAGCACAGTGTGTTACCATCACATGCCGTGATCTGTGTAAGAACCAGAGGTCGGTGTTAGAAGCCTTAGCACTCATCAGAAGGAAATACAGATTAGCCAAAATCTGTGCGCAGGTGTTTTGTGAAAACAAACCAAGACATTTTTGGAAAGTCTTACCCTGATGAATGTCTTTCTCTTGACTGAATGGGTTTGTTCCCTTTAGAACTAGTGTGCAATTTATATGAATAGTGTATTTCATGTTATTTTGAACTGAGGCACACTGGGGACATCTTCTACCTTTCCCTTGTTGCAGTCAGACTTCACATAATGATGACTTGATATAACCCTCAATTTAGATGAGATTCAAGTATTTGTGAACATTTTCTTGACTGTGATAATCTGTAAATAAGTAGATTTCATGAAAAGAGTCTTTTGAAAAGCGTCTTACCTGTGTTCATTGACTTGTATGGTCAAACATGCTAGAGAAATAGGCATGATTTTGTAGTGCTTTAGTTCATTGGTCTGGACCACAGTGATGAAGTCCTAAGCCTCGGGAATTTTCACGTCAGTACTAAAGTCTTTTATCTGAACTTTTATTTCTAACTTTAGAAAGCCACAGTTAAATGAAAATCAGCTTTTGTGATCAGGAATCAAACTGTAATTTTTTTAATAAATGTAGCTTCACTCTGGTACTGTTGGAGATGCCCCGTTCTACTACTGAACTCAAAAGTTGTACCTTTCTCCCAATGATACTGTGCAGGCAAACGACAATGACTCATATTGCTGTTGTACAGCTCTTCACTTAGTGTGTGCTTGGGGGTACAGTCTGACCACTGGAAAAATACCTTCACTTGGAACCAAACAGCTTTCATATGCTATATAGTATGAAATCAAAAGGTGAAATGTTGTCTTTGGCTTCTCAAACCATTTTGTGTTAATAGAACAGTACAAAACAGAAATTAAATATAAAATACAGTAATAACACTAAGACCCTAATCTCAAAAAGTGAACCTGTAGAAGATTTCCTGTCATCTTTTCTTGCTGTTTTTAGAAATGAGCTTCCACACCAAGATGATCAATTTGATCAGAGAAAATAGCCTTTTACCAAAAAAATCCAAACCAAAAATTAAGCAATATCTTCATCTGTCATCCACAGGAAGATGCAGGGTATTTTGCTTCTGTTTTTCCCAGTCTTTCTCAGCCTCCTACGTGTCTGGGTTTTGGGTGGGGTCAAGTGGGGAAGTATTAAAAATCAGAGAAGAACAGTTTTTTGTTGTGTTTAACATTTGTCTGAAAGTAAGAAAAGCCATCCAAAAGACTGTTTTAGTCAGTGAACTTCCCTTGTACTTTAAGAGACCCAGGTGATTCAGGGAGTCTCAACAATGTCCACAATTTTAAGTAATTATCTGAACTTCAAGAGTTTTAAAGGTTATTCCTGTCACTTGCACTACAATACATTCCCCGTTACTGGCAACTTCAGGAGGCATGCAGTTTTTAACTCTGTTGACTCTTGGCTACCATTTTGTTCATGTGCTGCTCTGTATTCTTGACAGCAAATTGATTTAACTTGAAGCAGGAAAGCGTGTGTGCATGTGTGAGTGTGTGTGTGTGTGTGAGCAAGTGAGAGAGCGCAGGAGAGGAGGAGAGAAAGAAATGTGCCTATGTGAAATGTACTGGGGAGCAAGGCAAGGATACTGAATGGCAACATTTAGGCATTGACTGTGACATTGTATTAACCTTTTTAATGGATGTATGTAATAAAGTGACATGTAAATGGAGCACAAGGGGAGATATGACACTATATCTGGAAAGGGATAAAACAGTCAGTGAATACTGGGCTATTATAGCAGTTTGCAAACCTTGGATAAACTCAGTCAGCGGTTGTATAATTGGTTATTCAATCCCGACCCTTGTTCACAGCTCAAAGCCAGGAACACTGAGACCTGTTGCCAATTTGAGTGAATGCAGGGACTGTACTCGGCCGGGGCCTAACACTGGAGCCAGGCCTTTTCCTGTGGGCTGGTTTCCACCATGTCTGGGACTGGCGCGGTGACAGTAGCCCTTTTGTTGTGAAAGGCTGGCTGGTACTCCCCTCCTTTGCAAAATGTCTAACAGCTACACAAATATAAGAAAATAGGAAAAGGGACTAACTGTAGCTTTTCTCTTACCAAGTTAAATGTAGTAGGGGCTTTGAAAAGGAGGCAAAGTCCAAGCACTAAGGAAAACTGAAGCATGTTGTGAAACGTTATGGCCAGATAAGAAAAACGCCATGTTCTTCCAATGTGTGATGTGAACCATTGGGAAAACTGGATGATCTTAAATCATGTGAGACACAAACTGTGCATCCAGAGTGAAGTTCTCCTGGTCCTGTCTGAAATTGTCCTTATGTGTGCAGTTGTCTCCCAACCTGTGCGGAGCAGCCTGGGAAGTGCTCTCTGGAGAAATGCTTCCTGCAGGTCCTCTGCAGTGGCTGCTTACATGAGCACAGGAGCTGCTGTGTGGACCCACTCCATAAAAAGTTCAAAAATGTTGACTTTGTCATGGATTTGTTTGACAACCACTGGTATGGAGGCTGTCTCTCACGTTATGGAAGTGGCACTTGTATAAGCCAGCTGGAGATGAACAGAGAGGGTGTTACAAGTACCCCAGTTCCCTCCACCCTCATCCCCACACACACAACCCTACAAAAGCAGGGAGATATTTATGGAATGTCCTGACTCAGAGGCCAGCTGTTTCTCTTCTAGTAAAATGGTAGTTAGAAATAAATCAGAAGAAGATTTGATTTTGGTTGATGAAATAATGAATATTCAGTAATATATATAGAAAATGAGCTTAGATGAGCTAATGGTCCCTTCTGGTTTCCAGCTTTTTTGTGAATGAATCTGCAGTTTCTCTTTTCCTTCCCTTTCCCCCCCCCCCCACTTTTGTCTAGCTTTTTGTAGTGGAGTGTTGCTCCTTTACCATCATTATAGTTTCTAAACACACCTAGTTTACACAGTAGTGTTTTTGTCATGTCATCAAACTACACCACCTCAGAGGGAAGGAAATCATTGACACAGTAGATTATGCACAATCTTTTTAAGTTACAAAATAAAATCGAGGTAATGGTTAAAAATTACATGCCTCTAGATCACAAAGAGATGGGCTTGGGGGCTAATCTCTTTGCCATTCTGATTTACTCCAGTTCAGAGAAAATAATACAGAGTGCCCGATTTAATGAAAGGCTGCAATTCAATCAAGAGGTTCTGCTGAGGTCATATAATATAAATGGTTACAGCACCTCTTGACTGAGTTACAGCCTTGATAATTCAGTACTTTGTTGTTATTTATGAGGGTAACTTTTCAAAGCAATCTGCATATCTCCCGCTCAAACCTGCTTTGAAAATTTTATACCATGATGTCAGTGAAAAAGAATTTTTTTTTTTCTTTTGGTAAGAAAAGAAAGAGAAAAAAAAAAGGCAGCAAAATGAGAGGGAGAAGGAATGCATTGTTTTAGAATAGAAAATTAATCACTTGGAAATTGACTAGTTATTGTGAAGCAAATACAGAAAGAGCATTGAACTTGAGATACATGAGAAAAACTACAGAAACTCCTGCCGAGCCTTTTAATGGAAAATACACCACACCGTCTCATTACAAACACAGCTCTGAGAGGGAAGAGAAAAAATGACATTATAGAAAGATACCTATTCTAAATAATGATAGTTAATGGAGCTCAGCCTTAATCGAAAGGTATCATGGATTAGCAGGAACATATTGTAGTAGAGACTCGAGAATTTGGGTATGTGGGATGTTTACAGAAAGAAGAACGTAGTGTTGCATGCTGCTGAAACTATACTGGTGTCATCAGGAGAACTCCACTGAGTCCACTGAAGCCTATCCCTACTGACCTTGAAAAATCCACTCAACATACACCTCATCTTCTTAATGCCCCGAAATATTACCTGCAGTTTACATTACAATGTAAGTATGATATCTCCCTTAGGTCAGTGTCTCCAATGTAGCAAATTGTAGGTGTCTTACTAAGAGAGTCTGTGCTCTTCTGTGGAAGAGGGAATGCTCGAGATGCCTCCATTAATTTAACATAGCTTAGAGACTACCCAAATGTTATTTAAATGGATGGAGGAAACATTTTGCTCCTTTAGTTTCTTTTAAGTTAGGAATGTTCAAAAGTGGTAATAACTACTTTTACATGTTCTAAACTTACAAAATTGTCTGAGATATATATGGAAACAAGTGTTTCAGTTAAACTGAGATGAAGGCTTTGCAGGAGCCTAGCTTTTCTGCAGTGGTCTTGCAATGCACACCCTTGATGTTCCTGTGTTTTCTCTAGAAAAAGATAAATGGGAGAGGGAAGAAAGCTAAAAGTACAACACACTACCTAGTAAATAAACCACAAATCACAACCGAGCTACAATTCCTCAACTCTGAATTCTTAGAAAGCAAAGTAATTGCCCTCAGTCAGTTGTTTTAGAATTTCATATAATTCACAGAATTTACTGAGAATTGATGAATTTCTGTTGTGACATTTGGAACCCACTAATAGGTCCCATATAGATATAACAGGAATTTGAAAATATAGGGGCCAAGTGTCATGGAGACCTGAAAAAAGTTTGATTTGGGGATTGCTGCATTAGGTTTCTGCATTTCACTTCTCCACCAGATCTCTGCCCAGCATGTGTTCAAGATTAATTTGTAGAAATAAGAATCTGTTGATTCCATGAAGAAATTATAGCTGACTGAGAATTTCCACCTTTTCCATGAAAACCATTGATTTTATATTTTCCTTAATCCCCTAGCCATATAATAAATAATATACTGCCTCTTTTGTTCTGTGTAAAGCAAGAGCTGATGGTGCCATATTTAACATTACTCTGTCTTCCACTACCTACTCTACCACCCTTGCAAGGGTAGACTTAACGTATTGTATATTTTGCCCTAGAGTGTGACCTTTACTTTTCTTTAATTGGGCTGCCTTTTCTGTATTCCTGGTTCAGCTTGTGTTGAAATAACTGGAAAGATGCTCTTTGATGTACCAGGAATTAGATGAGGCCCTCTGGCTCCATCATCTGCTATAACAGGGCTGGAAATACATAAGCAATTGAGAAAGTTTCCCAAAGACATAGGGTGATCTGTGAGAGACTTGGAAGGTTAGCCTCCATTTTACACCAAGTGTCTATTAAGGCACTTCCATTTCTTTAGCAAGGGAATAGGAATCTGTGTGCATTGGTGGTGCAGTACTTAATGGCTGTGTTCCTGTAACCAGGAGGCTCTGAGTTTAGTTCATTGGTTCGAATGTAGGAGAGAAGTGAAGCCAGCACAGAATTCTTTCTTTTCCGTTCTTCCCTGTAACTATTGTTATTTCATGTGGCATTTGACCGTGTCTGTTTGTCATTCATGTGGCTTATTCCCCTCTCTGCCCTTGAAGAACATTGGCAAATGCAATTGAAGAGTGAGAAGGTGACATTGGGAAGGCATGATTGTGTGGTCCTTGCCAGTTGCAACTCTTAAGACTTTGCTGAAAGCCGCAGTCGTCAGCATGGTTATGTGATACAGAAATTCATTCCACTGGCTTTCAAGGTATAGACAGCCTTCATTTATGCCATAGCATCCCCCCAGGATTAAGTCATTTGTTGCTCTGGCATTCTCCTAAAGCCTGGTCACAAAAGAGAACCTTCTGAACAATGGGCCTGTTATCCTATTCAGCCTTTTCTGATCCATTAAATTCCCTGTTACACCATTTTGCAATTACTCCACACCCCAACTTCCCAGACCCCCTGTTCTCAAGCAATCTGGGAATTTGTCCTTGTCATTTGCCTCACTCCCCAGGAGCCCCACATCCCTCTGTTTCCCTACACCACTTTTGATAGTGATTCTGGGTCCTTTTCTTTGCTCAGTGTACTCTCACATACTTGGTATGACTCTCCTTACCTGCATACCAGGGGAACATTTAATATATGTTTATTCAAAGACATCCCTTATTCAAAGATAGATAGCTTTGAAAGAAAATAACTTTAGTCTCAGACCCATTTTTATTGAAAAACAAAAAGCTGAATTGTGTGTGGTTCTTTTTCCAAACACCTCTTACTAGATACAGAAAAAAAAAGTGTGTAAACTACATATTGTTGAGCACTGTGTTTGCAAAGAGAGGTAGGTACTGTACATGAGAGAAAGGTCATTGTTAGTCAGCAAAATTTAATCACAAAAGAAATGAGTTCATTAACATAGTTTAGGTGAATCAGTGTTAAAAACGAAGTACAGTTGATAATGGACTTGAATTGATTTCTTACCTTTTTTTGCAGTAGCACCAACAGTTCTCTGACTGAAACGATTTCCATGCAAACATTAAAATTTAGTGGAGTTTCTTAGGGACATGGAGATATGAATGTTCAGAGTTGCCCCACAAAGATAAAGACACAAGAAAACAGAGACAGGAATCCCAGCAGTAAAGCTGCACAGATCTGTGCACAGATCTGCTCTTTGGGTTCTTTCACGGTTCTGTTTTTTGGACCCATATGCTCTTCATTTACAGATCTGGTCTGTATTTGAATGAGTGATCACCCCTCAGAAGCCCCCAGTTCTACTGTGGGGAAGATCTTGCATTACATTCCTGAGTACAGGTCCAGCTCCTTAATAGGCTTTGTCTTGCTACTTCTCAAATCCTGCATTGTGATCCCTATGTCCTTTTCCTTTAGTCAGTTATAACCTAATCAATGCTTGAGATCATAGTCATAGATGGAAGTTTGGGTTTAGTTTTTCTTTTGATAGGTAGATGTGGTCCCATGGAGGATTTTGAATATGAGGCAAGTCTTGGATAGACAGGGCAGTGATTAGAACTTCAGATTCATAAAGACCATGTTGCTGACCTAGTGATTTGGTACTCTCTCTACCAGTCAAGAGTTTTTCAGAAGATGCCTTGTAGAAATAATTAAGATAAGAGCACAGATGTGGGCATCACAGGTACCAGATTTCTGGATGATAAAACACAGTATAGCTTTTGCCTGTTTACAGAAGAAGCAGCCAGAGATGTCTCACCATCACACCTCAGAAGTGAAGAATGAATAAGATCCTGTACTGCAAATGTTGTGGAGAAGGTGGTCCCTTCCAGGTGGTTCTTTCTTCATCTGAACTTCATTGTCCAGTTTCACTTCAGTTTAAGCTGCCTCTTCACTGATCTTAGAGGACTATGCACATGAATACTGTGGAATCACAGAAAAGAGTTTAGTTTTGTTTGTGAAAAAGGCCTCATTTCAGTCATCCCCAAGCAGCAGAGGCAGGCCTTCTCCAATAGGACATTTGAGAAACCTGGGAGGATGAGTACACATATCCCTGTCTTGCATTTTGAGGGAACAAATTAGGTCCCAGAACAGCAAGAATAAGTTTGTTGGACAAAGTGGTGTTATAATGGGAGGAGGCTAACTCTAGGTGGCAATTGATGAGATAGGTAGCACAAAGGTGAGGGGACTGTTTCCCTTCATCAAATGAAGTGTTGACATTCTCTGTATCTCTGGGATCTGTGTGCTTTTTTACCAGGCAGAGCATGGTGCCTCTTCAGGACTGTCATTACATAAAGAGCTACTCAGTGAATGGCCATAGTTCTTGGGAAGTTGTTCTGTTCCTGCCCTGTGTTCACCTTACTGCTCCTTGGTGATTCACAAAGGCATCATAAATGCAGATGATCTTGTGGAACTGGCCAGCTATTTGCAGGGGAAGTTTTATCATCCTGGGATGAATGGAGGAAGACTAAATTTTCTAAAGCAGTCTGAAAAAGTTCTGCTGCACAGTATGACCAAAATTCCTCTATATCATCTTTTTAGAGTGCTGGCAATGATTTGAAGGCATAGCTTACTCTTTAATCTAAATTCTGTTGCCTTATCTGTTAGCAGAAGTTCCTATTTCTGGGAAGGAAGGTCTTTACCTCTCTTTTTTCGTATTTCCCAGGCTTCTGCAGTTATCTGTTGCATGGCTGGCAAGTAGGGGGAGATTAGTGTTTATGACCATTTTCGACAGTCAAGGAGTGGCTGCGGAGTTGCCCTGCCTTTCCTGCTCCTTCAGTCTATTGTGTAATATAAGTATGTTCTGGATTTTGACAAATGAGTCCCTATTCTTATTCTTTCCCTGTTCTCAGGATTGTTTTCTTTGTCTCTCTTTTCTTTCCCCATTTTTGACTTTTCTGCTTTTGCTTTGTGACTTTCCTTTCTCCTTGTCTAGAACTATTATGTTAAAGAGCTATGCATAATAGCCTTCCCCTGATTTCACTTATTTGGGGATTACCTGTCACAAGTGTTATCTGGCTGAAGCATCCATGTATTTTGATGTTATTCCCTTGCTCAGAACAGAAAACGCTCCATCAAAAGGAAACCCAACGTATTTCCTCTCCCTATTTACACTGCAAGAGTCCAAAAACTCCATGAATGGAGACAAGTGAGAACAAACAGAACAAGTTGTCAGGGCAGATGGAATGCTCTACTTCTGTAGAGAAACCTGTGTGCAAATCTTGGAAGATTATTTTAAGCAAGTCCAAAGATGACATTAGCTTTAGTAATTTCTACTTAATTTGACATAATGATTCTGTGAAAATACCATTTACATTACAACCAGCAGTCTGATTTACTGTGAAACTGCCTGCCCTTCAGAAGCTTTTATTTGTAGTGTACATCGTGCCTTTTAAAAAATTATTATTATTGTTCATATCTTCCTGGCACCTGGTAATTGATGATTGAGATTTTGTTTTCACATGTGTTGTGCAAGAGGAGTTCAGGATGTGTAGTTGTTCAGCATCAGGCACATGTGCTTTAATTCTCACTTCCAGTAGTAACCCAGTCTGTCATACTTTCAAAGAGAATAGAAATCTGAGCCTACTGTGTCTTTCCTTGGTAGTGTCAGGGGGCTGCCCTTCTCGGTATTCCATTTTCATTTTGTGAAATCCTTTCAATGGTTTTATTAACATCCCAAACAGTATTTTATGGTTCTTTCAATGTTATAATTAAGTTCAAATTGTAATAGTGCACATTTACTCTAGGAAGTACATAGGCAGTCTGATGACTGTAGCCCTTTCACTACACTGTTATGTCAACTTATAATTCAAATGAATAGGTCCAGATGATCAGAAGATGTACATGTTCTTACCTCAGTTTGATGGACGACATCTGACTAAATCAACCGGTTCTGCGATACGTCAATATTTTGATGGGATTTAGCATTATATTTTTCAACTTCTAAGTGTATTTGCACTTCCAGGTGACTTACTTGCTGGGTTTCTGGTTTTGTTTGGTCTTGGAATTGACTGATTTGCCTTCCTATTTGGTCTGGCTTGCCAGGACAGTGGCAATACAGGGGTTTTGCATTTGACGGACTTTATCTTTTATACAGTTTGTTAACTGAGTAACCTCAACTAGTAAATACCTGTGCATGAATGCATGTATGCATTACTAGGACCAGAAAATATTTTGGCCCTTTTTTTTCTCTTCTTGTGGTAACAGGTCTGAGTGTAGTGTTTAAATGGGCACAGTCATTTTCATTTAAGAGAAAACTAACTTTTCTTCCATCTGCTGTTGTTCTCTGGAGAGGATCATAATATGGTCAGTGAAATGCTAAGAAGAGTAAGGAAAAATTACATTAACCTCAGAAGTGGGAATGTCTTATTTATTGCCTAACCTTGTACTTAACCCTGCAAAAACATACACAGGGTGGGGGGAAAGGACCCTCTTCTTTCTGTCCGACTTCCACCTCCCCTTACTCTCATTGTCAATCCTGGCATTGTAACTAATGGTCATATCTGGATCCAGCCCTCCCCACCTCCACTCCGCTGACATCATAAATTATCCAGATCTAAATGGACAACATTCATTAGCTGTGCACTTTGCAGAAAGAGCCAGCTCAGGAGCTAAGCGTTCGCCCATTTTTATTAAAAGTTAAAAAGCTCCTTGCTGTCACGGAAAGGGGAGGATGGAGGAGGCACAATGGAGGACAGTGCCGCAGAGCTAATAAATAAAAATAATAACTATTACCATTGGTTGAGTGACCCGGGGAGAAGAGCACTACCAAGCCATTTGTTGTTCCCTTTCACTTGTCAACAGCAGTGGCTTAAAAGCCTTTGCCATTGTTCAGGGCCTAATAGCACCTGTTGGGAAGATAGGAAGACAGCTGTCAAAAAAAAAAAAAAAAAAAAAAAAAAAAAGAAAAGCAGAGGGTGGGGGAGGAGGGTGGAAAGCGATGATTAGTTCAGTAACATGCACTTTGGTGCAGCTGCAGCAGGACGTTTCCTGCCTTCCACTCGGAAGTGAAGTTCCCCTTGCAGCCCTGGCCGCCGGCTCTGTTGCCCAGCACTCACTGCAGTAGGCGCTGGTGGAACCCAGAGTGCGCCCCAGCACGCACAGGGGTGCCGGCTGGGCAGTGGTAGTTAACCCTAAAAACCCCAAACCAGGCCTCAGCAGCAGAAATTGCGGCTTAGTGACAAGAGTGCTTGTTTCACTTTTGTCTTTAATTGCTCTCCTGTGTTGGTAAATGAAGCTCCTCTTCCCTCTTTGTCAAGGTAAAGGCCACATGTAAGTAAAGCCAAGAGGTAAGGAGCCCCAGGTATCAACAGCTCCTTTTACAGCTGATCATCTGGAGGCCAGAACCGAATATGTTCTGGTGGTGGGAAATAATGGCTGTGGCAAGGGCTGAAAGATAGGCTATTTAGAAAATTGTCTCCTCAGCTTCATCACATACAGTCCTTGCTTTTGTCATTTTGAGGAAAATTACAAGCACTTCAGGACTCATTTTTTCTATTTTTAAAGAAAAAAGTTGCTTTGAGATTTTGAGGTGAAAATGCTCCAGGAACTGTACGTGAAGGGTTACGATGCTGCTCTTGAGTTTAGGGTTTGAGAAGTGGAGTGGTTGAGCTTCAGAAAGATTTCCTTGAAATTCTAGCCAAACACTGTAGTTCTCAATTTGTGTTATACAGTTATTTAGATTCTAGACTTTTCGAGTCGCTTGGGATTTTGTTTTAGGTTGTTGTTGTCTTGGGTTATTTTTTCAAGAAAGCATTTAATTACTTAAAAAGAGACAGGTCAGCAAAAAAAAAATCTTCTCAGGCAAATGATAAACCATGGAATCTCCCTAGAATGTCTTTAATGCTGTGTCAATATCCATAAAAAGTTAGTGTATAGTCATCTCCTTGAATGCTTTTTTTATATCCCTCTTGCTTGCTAAGGATATGTTGAAGATGTGAATGATTAGCAGACCAAAACCATTGCCTGCTGTTAATATTAACAAGATATTATGACCCTTTAATTAGAAACTGTCTCTGTTGGTAGCACTAATGCAAAATATATTTCAGGAGAATATGTATTTCAGTGGAGTATCTCTGTCCAACTGAGACAGAAAAATAAAACCAAAGTGAAATTTAATGGTATTTGATTCCAGATGTCTCTGTTTTTATGTTGTTACTCTTGAAATAGTCTCTGGAAATATTAAAACATCTTTGTGGTTTCAGAATTTCAGTGAAGCTCAGGCTTGGTATAGTGCCTCCTTCTGTTAACTGACACGGGGATTTTTCGCTGGGTGGACCACTCCTGAGAAAATAAATTCCTTCTTTCATTTAGAGATGCCTGGAATTAAAGAGGCATTGGAGAGTTGAAGAACACAGATTATAACAAAATTCTCTTTATTCATATGTAGGAGAGGGGTTTTTTAATTTTCCCATTGCCCTTCTTTTCATAAGGATTCCCTACTGGTGTAATTGTGACGTCAGTTAATGGAAAAGGTTGCTGCTCAGGTGTTTGAAAGTGAGTTACTCTTTCCTTTATTAATTTATATATATATATATAAATATCAGGAAAGTATGGGGAACATTTTTTTAAAACAATGTATTTTTCCTTTTTTTATTTTAATTCCCTCCCTTTAAAAAAAGAAAAAAAAAAGTTTGGTGTGGTTAACTAACTTGTTTCATTCTTGTTTGTTAATTCAGTGAGGGGTGAAGACAGGAGTAGCAGGGATTTGGGATCATTCTAAAGATTGTGTATACTGAAAAAGATGTTCCAGCAACAGTTGTGCCAGCAAAAGGCCACATTTGGCAGAATGTGTTCATGATCAGCTCTTTGGGCCAGCTCACTGGCCTGGATCTCCGAAGGCAGGCAGAGCCTAATTCCTTTCCAGAATGAGATTTATGCTCCTGAATGCCTTTGGGAATCCAAAGCACTGAGATTTCAGTGACAAAAGATATATTGTCCTGTGCATGGCATCCAGTGCCATTCACAGTGTCTCAGTGTGCCTTTCTTTGGGGACACAGTTGCTCTGTTGCAGAAATGGGAAAAGCTGAGACTGAATCAGTTCCTGAACTGGCCATATTCTACCTCTGTCTTTACAAGGACAAGGATGGAGATGGAGGGTAATGACTACAGACTACACTGTTCCAGTGTGTTCCTTCAGAATAATTAAGCTGTAGTGGGTTTGGAGGTATGTTGCAAGTAATACAACTCCATCTCCTTACAAATCTGAGGCTCTAGGCTTGATGTGGAAAGAGATATTTCTGAGGTGTAAGTGGAACACACCACCGTCCAGCTGCACTGGCACACAAATATGAGTGCCACCCCCACAACAGGGACAGCTATCATATAGCAGCTTGCAACCCTAGAGCGTTGTTGTTTAGAGGATAATTGGCATACAATCGGTAGCTTTGCTGGGCTCTGTTGTCACGGAAGTACGTAAGGCAATGAAGTATATGCTCTACAGGTCAGTGCACTGGAAATAACAGAGGTTGAGATGGGATTCCCTGTGGTTCTGAGGTGAGAGCAGGGATGCAGGTTTATTCCCTGACTCAACGCTATGTTCATGACACAGGTAGTTTTGTCAGGTATGGAGGCCTCAGAAGGGCTTTGTGGACATTTTATTGATGCATACATTGTTGGTCCAGAAGAGTCCAGACAGACTTCTAGAAAGAGATGAATTTTTCATGTTTTGAGCAGACTCTGTGCCAAATCTGTATGCTAATGAAAGAGATGGAGAAAATCTTGACTGTTGCCCCCAAATGAACATAAACTCTGCTGCTGGGAGATTGAGAGACTTGGCAGATGGCATTACATGACAGGCTTGATTCCTTTCCATTGTACCTGTCATATCTGGAGAGTGACACTGCTTCTGGAGTTCGGGTGACCGTTTATTGAAACAAAACAGTCTGAAAAGTACATAGCTAAACAGGCAACAGCCAATGCAGACAAGAGCCTGACTATTCCTGAGGGTCTGGTTGAATGAGGTGCTCATTTTGGCTACAAACCTAGCTTAAGAAATCCCCATGTCCTGTGTAGCCATGTGTTCCTGCCTTGTGCTGTGGTTTGATGGCTTCTCACTTAACATCCTAGGGTGTAATTAATTCAACAACTGGTAGTATAGTGTATCTGAAGACTACTCTATCCTTTTCTTCCCTATAAACATCCTTGTGGTTTTCAGGCAAGTTCCTTGTAAGACTGGCAGTATGCATTGGTGAGCGGTTGTAACAATCACTGTTTGTGTATTTGTAGACAGAGCAAAGTTGTGTTTTTAATAGCATTCATAGATGATGCCATGCCTTCCTAAGGCATACAGAAAATTAAGAGAAGAGGTGATTGGTAGTACACAACATGGCTTCCCCAAGGGCAAATCATGCCTGATGAACTTGGTGGCTTTCTGTGACGGAGTTATAGCTTCAGTGGATATGGGAAAAGCAAGTGATGTTATGTACATGGACTTGTGTAAAGCATTTTGACACTATCCCACATGACATCCTAGGCACCAAATTGGAAAAGCATGGGCTTGAGGGATGGACCACTCTCTGGATGGTCACACTCAGAGAGTTGTGGTCAACAGCTCAATGTCCAAGTGTTGTGTGATGAGTAGCATCCCTCAGAGGTCAGTGCTGGGACCATTTCTGCTTAACATCTTTGTCAGTGACATTGACAGTGGGATTGAGGCACCCTCAGCAAGTACCCAGATGACACCTAGCTGTGTGGTCTGTCTGATATGCTGGAGAGAAGGGATTCATCCAGAGGGACTTGGACAGGCTGGAGAGGTGGGCCCAAGCCAACCTCATAAAGTTCAATATAGCCAAGTGCAAGGTCCTACACATGGGCCAGGGCAAACCCAAACACAAATATAGGCTGGGCAAGGAGCAGCTCAAGAGCAGTCTTAAGGAGGACTTGTGGGTGGTATTTAATGAAAAACTCAACGTGAAACAGCAGTGTATGGTTGCAGCCCTGAAGGCAACCCTGTCCTTGTCTGCATCAAAAGAAGTGTGACTAGCAGGTTGGAGGAGGTGATTCTGCCCCTCTGCTCTTATGAGACCCCACGTGGAGTACTGCATCCAATTCTGGTTCCCCCAGCATGAGGGACATGGAACTGCTGTAGCAGGTCCAGAGGAGGGCCACGAAGATGATCAGAGGGCTGGAAAACCTCCCCTATGAGAACAGGCTGAGAGGGTTAAGCTGTTCAGCCTCGAGAAAAGAAGGCTCCAGAGACACCTTAGAGCAACCTTCCAGTACCTGAAGGGGGCCTACAAGAAAGCTGGGAAGGGACTTTTTACAGGGGTTTGTAGTGATAGGTTGAGATGTAATGGATTGAAACTTAAGGAGGGCAGATTTAGATTGGAGACTAGGAAGAAATTCTTGAGAGAGGGTTGTGAGACACCGGAACAGGTTGCCCGGGGAGGTCATAGATGCCCCCTCCCTAGAGGTGTTTAAGGCCTTGATTCACCTGATCTAGTGGGAAGTGTCCCTGCCCATGGTAGGGGGTTGGAACTACATGATCTTTAAGGTTCTTTCCAATCCAACCCATTCTATGATTACTGATTTTGATTTTTTAAATCTTGCATAATTTATTTATTGTGCTATGGACCTTTTTCTGGCTATGTGAATTGGATTTTTTTCTTTTTAGCACAAGAAGCAGTACTCTTTTGCCAGAAATCAGAATAAAAATGTCTTATCATTCATCCAGAGTATACCTCATCAGTGCAGCATGATGGGCATTGCAGAAGAGAGTGAGCAACTTGAAAACAGCTCTTGTGTTATTAAGCATATACAAAATTAGGCAAGCATGTGCAACGAGAATAGTGTGAAACCTACTGTCATTGTACACCACAGGTAGCTACATTCATCTGTGGATACAGAAGTTGATGTTGTCCTCTGAAATAACATGCTGTGGGAGCTAACATGTGGCTGGGACGGGACTGGTGATTCCAAGAGCAGGAAGGCTGGTTATCCCTGCCAGAGAAGGGAGCTTTTTAGTACATTTGGAAGCCACCCATGGATGACATATGTAGCTCAGCTGTTTTCGGCACAGTGGTCATGATGGAGTGATATAGTAAGAATCATACTATGATGTGCTGGCTAGAGCACCATAGCTTCCTACTATCTCATAGAAACTAATATTTTGTTCAGCTCTGTGAGTTTGTGCCCAAGACCAAAAAACATTTTGTATATAAAACCCCAAGAACATAACAAAGAATGTTACTTTCTGTCCAGTCAGAGAAGGCCCTAGGTAGTACTGTGTTCAGTACACCACATTTTTGCTTATCACACTGTTGCATCTATGTCCTACTTTGAACAGTGTTTACATTTATAAAAGTGTTTCCTAGTGTCTTCTCCAAAAGTTTAAAATGCTTTTAGATTGATGAAAAATTGCAGTACTTCCTGGAAGGCAAGAGGAAAATGTATGTTGTGTGGTCTTTGATTTCCAAATTTAAATACATTCTCTGTTGTGCCTGCTCATGATTCATAGTGTCTTGCCTAGCTGCAAGTAGTTCCCAAAAAGCATGATTCTGTTGATGGAGAACCATATGTGTATGCAGATGCTGTATGTCTATGTAATCTGCTGATACAAACCATTTCTTCATCAGAGTTGCTTTATTTTCTTTGCTTTGGAAATAGTTTCTGATTTTGTATAGGTAAGACCTTAGTAAAAAAACAGGTGCATAAAAAGACAACTATTTCTTGTCTCTGTGTATGTCCTTGTCTGCTCTTTTTAAGAAAGAGTGGAAGTCTGCCCTTAATCTTGTTTGCTGATTTAAACCAGAAGGGATTTGTTGTGGTGCATCCACACAGGACAGACTGCCCGTGGGGGTGCATGTAGATAGGTGAGGTTTGCAGAAACAGTGAGTGGAACTGTGGCCAACAGGTGTAATGTATTTATGACTGTAGCAGAAGAAAAGAGTGAGTAATGGATGGAAAGAATTTGCCAGCTCTTTCATAATATAAAGGAAGGTGCTTGCCAGAAGTGGAAGGTGTATCAGCCAATGCTAAAGTTTATTTATGATCATTTGTGCCGACCAAATACTCCTTCCTCTAGGAATGATACGTGTTGGCAGAAAATGTCTGGTGGTCTGGCTGGGTATTGAGCAACTCCTGGCTTCTCTCCACTCTGCTACACTTCATGTCATTATCCTTGCTGAGGCCAAACATCGTTCTTTACCTTGTCCTAATGAGCTTTCCCTTTCATCCCAGGACAGGAGCTGTTCACAGTAGTTACAGAGGAGGGAGCACTTTGGGCATCTCTTTGAGTGAGCACCTGTGCTCAGACACCCAGATGCCATGCAAGTGGGAGGCTCCAGGACTCACATTGTTCCTCTAACTTGCAGTGGACTTACATCAGCCGCCTTCTCTTTTATTGTAATTGTCTCTTTGTTAGAGCTTTGGGCTCCCCTTTCCTCTTCAAATACAGCTCTTCTGGAAGTGCCTCAGGTGGACAGCCCCCATCCTGCACCATGTTACAGTGTGATGGAATTACTGCTTTTCTCTGAAGTAGGCTGGTGTATGAGACAGAAGTTTGCTTTTAGTAAATGATCAGCAGGAGCAGAAAGAGGTAATAGGAAGAGATTTGGCAGTGAAGACCATTCTGAGCTTTTATAAGTGAGTTTACAGGACCGTAACCTTGGAGCATGGATTGGAAAGAGCTCCCAGAGAGCCTGGGCCTGAAGGGAATGCTGTGCTTTGGGACTGCATTTTTGGAAGGCTGTTATAAGCAAGTAAGTCAGTGATGCTATGTTTAAACCTTAAGTAAAGAAGTAGAGGGACAGTGGCATACTTATTTGCATACAAAAAGTATTTAGCATGTGTCTGTGTGCCCAGCACCTATGGTTTGATGCACATGTGCATCTGTACATGCAAGCCGGAGTAGTAGATGTGCGACTTACTACACCACTGAGAAAATGGTTTAGTTCCATGTGCTGAAGGTCTTCCTGAGCACTACTTGCTGCTGGCATCAGTCTCCAGGTCTCATTGTTGTAGAGGAGGGAGTCAGCTTCAACAGTGCTTGGCACAGAAGGGGAGGAGGGAGAGTGGCAGGGCTGGGGGGCACTGAGGAGCCAATGTGCTGCTGCCACAATGACTGGCACAGTCGGAGAGCCATTCACCAGTGGGTATTGCCATATGCAGTGATGCAAGCAACAGTGGCAAGGGTGAAACAATGAAAATGAAATGTGCTGTAAACATCTCTAGAAAGAGCTAATGACTGAGAATAGAGACAACAGAAATAATTTTTTGTGGATTAATTTGTGTATCTGTTAATCCAGTCAGCCTTCTCTTTGCCAGCATTTACTTAATGATTCCTGTTATTCCGTCCTTCTTGATCTTTCTCTTCAGTGCCCTCCCAGTAATCCTCTTTTATAACAACACTTGAAACTTATCATAGTCTTTCTGAAACAAAAATGTTTCCTAAACATTAATTAATCACTGTTCACAAACAACTCATGAACAGCTCTCTTGTAGATGTGTTCATACTGTGCTGTGGCTAGACATGGAATTATTTTACTGTGTGCTGTAGGACCTACACTGCAGATGGGGGATATTCTTAGCTCAAGTGGGGCTCAGAAGCGATGGGGCTCTCTCAAAGATGGAATTAGGAGGCATTCTGTATAGTAGTGATAGAATGGCAGAGCACATTGTCTGTAGCTTTCTGGAAATGCTAAGTGTAGATTACGATAGTTCATAGCAGTCCTGCTGCCTATCTAAATCTGGCAATATAGCTCAGATTTTGGATGTAGGAATGTTCTGGTGGAGTAGGGATCAAGAACGGCAGTTCCTATGTGCAGGCCACCTTTCCCAATTTCAAGCTGCATGTTGTATGTGCAAGCATTAAAAGTTTTACTGACTTTCTAATTAATCCAGACGCTGAGCCCTTTGCAAAAAAGATACAGTGTTTATTTCTTAATTTCAGAGCATCACCTTCCCAGTGGAGTCTAAAAAAATAAAACCTGAACAGAAGATGACTTTGTTCCTGTATAGTTCATGAAAGCTCTATAGTTGTAACCTTTTTAAACAGTTACTTTTATTTAATATGTGTAAATTTCAAATCTTATTTTTAATGGGGCACATAAATGACATAATAAATGTTTGTTTCCAAGATATGGTGGATAATGTGTTTCACAAGCAGTTAGTGAAATGTGATAGGTTGAGTATCTGAATAGTATATTTTATGTAAGTACAGTATGTTAACACAGTATATAATAGAACTAAACAAGCTGTAATTTAATACAGCTCTTTAGCTTTATAAAGCTATAGGGCTGGGGAAGCTTTTGTCTTTCGGAATTAAAGTTATTTTTAAGTATTAGCAGAAGGGCAATTTATTCACTGATTCTGTATCAAAATTCCGTTGAAATGCCTTGCGTAAAAATTGCAGTTCAAGTCTAGGGGGGTTCGAAACTAAGTTAGTACATCAATTAAACATGATTACATGGGGGTTTTTTAAAGGAAAAAAATTCTGTATAATATTATTTTAAATAGTTAACATACAGTATTTCAACAGGGGAAGCACTGATTAGATCACCCCCATCTATTTTATGCCATCAGGATCGCTGAGAGGCTTATAATTGTGTTAAATTTTCATATTACTCATATTCGCACATTAATGAACAGATGCATTGTTACTATTGGGATTTTGCCATTTGGCCTTTCACATCTCTTATCACGATTTCCTACTGAGATCTTTACCATTCTCGCAGAAATTCAGTCATTGATACATGGCCGTCCACCACATTCATTATTCTCCGCTTCTTTGCTGTAGCTCTCCCGGAATCACCAGCGGAGACAGGTTGCGGGGACATTGGTTTGTCACACGAGTCCTGCGGTTGAGGACTCTTGACACTAAGTCAGTAAGATTTTTATTGACAAAGCTGCCTCCCTCCCCGTCCCCCGGTGAAGTCACACCGAGCCCCGTCCCGGCGCCGCTCCCCGAGCGGCTGCTGCGGTGGCTCGGCGCGGTCCCCGCGGCGGGGCGGGGCGAAGGCAGAGAAGAGGGAGGCCGGCAAGCAGCCCGCCGGGCGGCAGCGGCGGCTGTGCCGCATCCCGGGCAGAGGGGTCCCGGCGGCCCCGGGCAGCGGCTACTGTTGCTTTAAGGCGGCAAGTTAGACAGGAAACTTCTGTTTCTTTACGTGCGCACCACGGCGAATATTTTGTCTAGCTGCAGAGAAAAAGCTTTGTCGTGGTCTTTTCTGACAATAGACTTAAAAGTAAGACGGGCTGCTTTTGGTGCCTGGAGGCTCTGGAGCCTATTGTCAGCGCACAATGGATCCCTATTGCCGCATTCCTGCTTTGCAAAGGTTTGTTAGCTTTTAATGACTGACAGCCCTCTACTGCAAATACCGCATTTGCTCTGGCCTGTTTACACGCTACTCGAGAATTTTTAGAAAAGCGCATAAAGGGGGGGGGGGGAATGGCAAGCGGCGGCATTTCTGTGACCTATGCAGATACCTTCGGAAAAATGGTTACCTTCGGGGGTGCTTACGGGGGACATACAAACTTCAGAAGTAGCTATGCAAGTGCCTGGAGCGTGGCGGCATCTCCGTATCGTTAGCCCCAGCTCGGAAATGTTGATGGCGCTGCTGCAGCCCCCATCCGATTTCGTTAGGATTTCACTGCACTGCCAGGGTTCCTCACAGAAAACTTGTGCGCTCAGGGGATCCCGGGTCCTGCGAGAGCCTGCCTCTCAAAGAGCGGGAAGCACACGCTTATCGAGGAGACAACTGGAGAGTGGCAACGTGTCTAAAAATTATGACGGGGGAAAAACATAGTAAATCTCTCTTGTTGTCAATTGGGCTCCGGCCAGTTGCTTGGCTGGGATGCGTCCGAGTGCGGGGGCTGCGCGAAGAGGTGTGGGGTGCGGTGAAAAGCAAGAGGGCAGGCGTCTGCCCGCGTCACTGTAGTTATTTATGCATCAATACGATACTGCGTGCGGTTGTTTTAGGGGAGTTTGGGCTCGTTCGGTTCTTCGGGTGTGAGAAGTGCTTTGTAGGGAGGGGGAAAGGCCGCGCAGAGGGCGCCCCGCCTGCCCGCCTTGCGCAGAGCCGCCCCGGGGGTCTGCAGCGCTGCCCCCTCAACACCGAGCTGGGGCTTCAAGGAAAGAAGGCAGAATTAGCCAAACGAGATAATCAAGGTTGCTCGTAATGGTTTTTACTGTGGGGAAAATTAACCAGTTGCTAATAATTGTATGGTCTCTAGGCCAGACGGTCCCTTTGATAAGTTAACATGTACTCCCTTTATGCTCCTGGTAGGGGGTAAACAAATGCCTGAACAAATACAAATACACATAAACACAAATGTGGAGAATAGCAGTATATGTCTTAGATCCAGATAATAAGTGTGCTTATTGTTATTTCGATGGAGCATACTGGGACACTTATCTTTTAGTACACTCCATTTTCTAACTGAATGCAGTGCTAATCGTGGGATTGAAAGCTATTGTAATTGTGTACCCATCTAAATGCTGACAAGAATATACAATTACATTGTTTGGAATTGAGTTTAATGTTCTTTGAATTTTATTAGCATTTATATTTACTTATGCATTAAAATTCTACACAAAAAGAGGTCAGACTACAAGAGTTACAGACATAAATATCAGAACCATCCACACCCTCACTACATTTTCCTGAAAATACTGAACAAATATAGTTTATTTTATTTTATTCTTAAAGGAAGTGATAGAATCTGAAATGAGCAAATAATGGGTTTCCATTCTAAGCAATGCCTTTTCTCCTCTGGATTTTGCAATCTTTTAAAGCTTTTTTTTTTTCATACCCAACTTTTTATTATTATTTATAATGTGCGTGTTACCGGAAAATCTTTCCACAGTATGCTTACCACCACACGATGTTTAAACACACATTATAAAGTGAATGTAATTGTAAACACTCAGAGGGATATAATTACATGTAGAAGATTTAGGAGCTAATTCTTTGCTCCTCTCTCTCTCTTTTTCTCTCTCTTTACTCTGCCTTTTATCAACATAATTATTTTTTCACTGCAGACTAACACCCAGAAATTGACAGGCATCTATTATAGGCAGTAACTTGTTCACCAAATTGAAAAACAATGAACTGCAGGTTTATATGTGCCCATTGTCATACAGAATTACCGGGGCTTTGTTCCACGAGAGGAAAAAGCTAATGGTTTTGAAACAGCAGGTGACAAAACACATTCCCTCTTTTTTTTTTTTTCTCTTTTATTTTCTTTTTTCTTTTTTTTTCCCCCCTGCCCTCTTATCAGTTTGTTGATGAAGTCATTACAAACTGGGGCCCAGAATAGGGTCGCCCTTATTTTTAGCAGATAGACTTTTAATGAGTTCTATTGTGTAGACAGTCATGTTGATTTGCTTACTATTTTTTTCTTTTTTTTTTCTCCCCCTCCCACCCCCCCCCAGAAACTCCCAGTATTGAAAAGCTACTATCAAAGGACTGGAAAGACAAGCTTCTTGCCATGGGATCAGGGAACTTTGGAGAAATAAAAGGTAACACTATTTCTGTGCTAAAGCAAATAGAGAATGAATATACAGATACCTCTGGCTTTATGGAACTTTCTTTGCTTCTCTTCCCCTCCCTGTGAAACGTTGTAATTTGGGACTTAAATGAACTGTATGCTCTCCATCTGTGATAATATAAATAAATGAAATGGTATATTGCCCTAAGTGAATGAATTTGCATAAAGGTTTTGTTGCATGTATCATTTTGTGTTGTAAGAGGACACATCCTATTGCTGATTTGGGGGGAAAAAATCAATTCACATCTCAAACAGTCTTAACATAGTGTCAGAGTACAGCAGAGCTCAGCCTCTGAAGTCTGAAGGTTAATTTCTGGACAGATTTTGATGATGTAGATTTTTTTTTTCTTACTTATCTAAGTGTAGGGAGGGAAAAAAAAAAAAAAGTTTGTGTAATGATACCTCTTGGTACCAAAATTAGCCAGTGCAGATTTTAAAAGACAGCGTGCAACATCTGTGCATCAAAGTGTGTTCCTTTAAAGCTGTACTCCAGAAGGAAAATGACAAAATTTGACCACTCTCCAGCAGCAGTAGCTTCTGCTTTGCCAAGATATTTCCCCATTTCATGTACGTGAGGTCATTTTAGGGAACCTGTAGTTGTTTGTTGTCGTGTAGTTTAGTATTTTTATAATTCTTCCTCAGTGCTTAGGATAAGGAACTGACTCAAAATACAAGCGTACCAAAATATTAGTATTTAGAGCAGCCATTTTCACTCTGAAAGGATACGGCGATGCCGATTCTTCCCCCATTTATATCAGCGGTGTATCTGGAGTAGCAAAATCCAAGCCAGTGTTGTTTTGGAAATGTGGTAGTAGGATGAGATCAAAATTAAACCCTTCCTTTATGTTTATAAACTAGATTTCATTTCTCTCAATTATTTTTGGTTTGTTTGCTTACTAATGTTGTCCCTGCTACCAAGATCCTCATTCAGGCAGGCTCCCAAACCTTGTGCCTGACAGGTTTAAGGACCTTCTGCACATGACGTGGGCAGTATTCAGTAAGGAATACAACATGACATGCTCTCAGAGGTTAGTGTACTGGTACATGTGCAAAGATAGTGTTATTTTAATTATATGTGCCTTCCAGATTGTCATCAATAAGCCACCGGCAGTTCGCGCTAGTCCGCTGACTTACCCAAGTAGGAAAATATTCCGCTTGCTTCCCCAAGCTTTTCCCTAAGAGGCTGTAATTCAAAAATATAAGTTTGTTGCATATGTAGATGAACCTTGTAAGAGAATATAGTGCTTCAGCCTCAGATAGGCTGAGATGTTATTATTATAACAGGGGGCCAAACCCTGGGTTCTTTCTTCCCACTGAGCATAGTTTCTCCATGTGCATAAAGCAACAGGTCATAAAGAGGTAGAGCAGCCACTGGGCTTATCTGTGAGTTCTGGGGTTTAAAAGCATATTGTTTTGAAATAATGTAATCGTCTGCCATGAACTGACGAATCTTTTAAGACGTTTCAGGCCCAAAGTACACAAGCGGCTTTCAGATCCACTTTTGGGTGTGTATTTCAGCAGTTCTTGCGTGTTGCCTGGAGTCTCTTAACTCTTGATATGCTGGAACCTTTAGAAGGATCCCAGTGATTCTCCTATGCCTTTAGATGCACTGAAAAAATGCTGTACACTGAGAAGGCAGTCTGTTCCCAATTCCTATGATCTTGTTCTGTTGGAGGGCAATCTTTTTTCTCCCTCTCTTTTCCTTTCACAAGCTAAACTTGAAAGCAGCAGCAGCAGCTATATGCTAGCAGGAAAGAAATTCAACAGTCCTTTCAGTCTTGCCTGGGGGGAGGATGGGGAGCAACAACACAGCCTCAAAGAAAAGTTTGCTTTGCTTTAATTTTTGTTTTTTAGCTTCATATTTTGAACACAAGTCGAGTTATTGTTTTCTAGCTCTGTTCAAAAGCCTCACATCTGAGGCTTTTTAGTGCGACTGTGGTTCTGTGGTTGGGGGCATGGTTATTAGGTGTTTGGATCAGGTTTGGCAGTAAGCTGTGAAAACAGGCACTGGTTTATTTTTCCTACTGACTGCCGTGACAGTTGCAATTATTGTCCATTGTTCCTAGGTGGCTAGAAAGGAGGGAGGATACAATAGAGCATTGCCCTCTGGGGGTAAATGAATTTGACTTACAGGTTCTTGGGGGGTCAGGCAGGCTGATTATTTAGTGCCCAGGAATGTGGTTTTCATGGCACCGCCAGCCATGAGCAGCCAGCAAACAATGGCTCAGCTGTATTGCAGCTGTATTTAGTGAGGCAACATGAAAGGTGTGCAAGTTGAGCTGCTTTATAGTCACTTACATGTGCACAGACACACATATTATGCTAGAAAATGTTTTTGTCCTATTGGAACTTACAGTTATTAAGTTTTCCAGTTGTGATTTTTTAATTAACTTTCCTCTATATTTGGCCTAGCAGCTGTAATATTTTTTTTTTCTTAATTCTTTATTAGTGATATTTGGAAACCCTGCACAAGTAGTGTCTTATTATTAATACTCCCTGGAATGTGGACAGCTCTAGAAGCTGTACTGCCCAACTGTCTTATGCACTGAATAGTTTTTTCCATTTAACTGTTCAAAATCTCATTGTGTTTTTCATTAGATCTGGGGGAGTTTTAGTATGTCATGTGCTGAAGTCTCTGCACTAGGCTACATATTGTTAATGCCCAAGTTTGTGTTATTGCTGTTGAGTTTTATTCTCTGGGAGAGATTAAAAGAAAAGGGAGATGAAGCAGAAGACTTTATTTTCTATTAGTGTTATTTCTGTTAAGTTAGAGAGCAGTAATATTAAAGATAGGGCAGTTGGCAAATGACTGGATGTCACCAGACTCTCACTTGTTCCTCTCAATTGCTTTGCTACTTTTGTCAGCTACTTTAAGCTCCGCTTTCTTTGTCTGCATGCCTGTAAAACAGGAGAACCATTAGAGTATCTGCAGAGGTCTACCTGCAGGCTTGCCAAGATGATGGTTGGAAGTGTCCATATATGTCCCATTATTAATGGAAAAGGAAACATAGTATTTCATTTCAGGGCTTGACTGAAAGGTACTGAAAGTCTTAAAATGGAGCAAAATTGAGAACCTTTCATGTCTGCAGAAATTTTAACTCAAATGCCTCTTTTCAGGGAGGTAGTCTGGGAACACATGCAGAAATGCAAGTTTAGCACTGGAGATTTCTTAAGAAATTATGTTTCGATATCGATGGAATTTTTACGCTGCTCAAAACAAGTCAGTCTACAGTGAACCCCACAAAACATGCTGTTACAATGAAACATTTTAAAATGAAGCTGTAAAACTGGCTATTGAATTGGTTAAAGCCTGTTCAAACTTACTTATATGCATGATACTCAAGAACAGGGCTCAAAAGGCCTCTGGATTATTCATGGATAATGCAGTTTATTGGATTCAGTGGAGCAGAGAGAACTTCAGGTCTCAAACCGATCATCTACATGAAGGAAAATTATACCCCCTTTCTGCTTTCAGCATAGCTGCCTGATATCTGAATTGCAGGCTCAAAGTGGTTGCTTTCCTACAAAGCAGATGCAGCATGTAGAGTGTGTTGCTGATAGGAAAAGGTAAAAGAAATCTATTTCCATGCTCTTCAATGTCAGTGGCCATCCCTATACTTTGAAAATTAACGTGAAACGTCTGTTTCAGTAGTGTCAAGCCCCTGAGCAGACTTCAGGGAATGGTGCTGCCCACCCCCCTTCCCGGGTTCATCATGAGGTGAAAAGTCTTGCTAACTGATGGGAATGAGGCAGCTTTAACCACGACAAGAACTCTTTTTAAAATTCCTCCCGGGTACACAAAGGCTTTCTGCTAATCTTGTCCATCTCTGGCTTATCGAGAGTTGTCAAGAAATAATAATGCATATTTTTTATGTTCTCCACTTAGCTAATTTTGAATAGGTGTATGGAACAAAAGGCTAAACTAACTTGTTTCTAATCTTTTGGAGTTGGTTTTCTGTTGAAGCGAGGGCATTGTTAACAGTGATTGCACCTGAATCTCTCAAGAAAGACCGGGCAAGCCTGAACCTGGTGGTTTTTTTGTTGTTGTTTCAAAATCCATTTCTATTGTACAGGTTAGGTCCTAAACAACTCAGGCGAAATGCTTTGTGCACTTACTCTGAAGGGATCATAGGGTAAAATCAGCTCTTCCTTCTATCTTAAGTCACTTAAATCTTGGTGACTCTAGAGATTGTACTGAAGTAACCACGCATTTATGAGTGTAATTGAAACCAAGATTAGCCTACCAGTCCTAATCTTTAATGCATGATAACACAGACATTGGTTTTGTGCAAGAAACTGGCTTCCAAGTTACAAGAAGTATCAGTGCAGGTATTACATCAAGCTGTGTTTGATGTGTGATAGAGCTGAAGACTCTGATTTTGCTTACATGTTCAGAAGATGGGGCATGAGAGAGTATGCAGTGAACTGTCTTACTACTGCCAATAATGGATAAAGAGAAATAATCCATTCAGCGATACTATAGCTCATCAGAGCCCATGAATTAAAGACATATGTTATGTAGATTCAATGTATGGATTAAAACGGATAATCTGGTAGGTGACACACAGAATCTTGAGATAAGTGGGCTATGCAGATTTGGTATATGGATTGTGACGGATAATTCCATTTAAGTAATGCTGGACAAGTTGAAGACAAGTAAGCTTTGGGTAGTGCTCAGGTTATCTGCAGTAATCCAGTGAGTGACACTTTGGATCGCATAATCTGTAAACTGAAGACAAGGAAGCTGGGGATTCTACATTTAGATGGGGACAGGAGGAAGGAGGAGGGAGGGGACGCAGATTATTCCCGGGGAATACACTGGGTTTAAATCTTTGCCTAATAAAGTACAGATCCCCAGGAGACGTCTGAAAGCTCCGCACTTTCTTAGGAGCTGCGTGACTTCTGCATTGACAAATTAACGGTTGAAAAATGTTTACAAACTTGTGCCAGATGTGGACGTTTTACATTATTTTTTGTGTGGATAGTATTGTATTTGGAGTGGGGAGAGCAGGAGGGTGAGAGTCATAAGTGAAGGAGGTAAGATACGTCTGGTTGTCGGCTTTTAACTGTGATAAATTCAGTATTACAACCTTCTTAGTATCTTCTCTGTTTATTTTCTTGGGGGTGTTTAACAGTAGGAAATTGATGACAGTGAGCTTTAGTCCTTTGTTAATATTTCAGAAGTGTTGGGGTGGGGGCACCTGTGGCACACAGGGGAACCTAAGTTCTGAGAGGAAATTTGGCAGCTGCTGAAATAGTGGAGGTTGATCACAAAGCAATCTGATACTCTCAGGCTGCAGAAGAGTAGACAGTGCCAATTGAGCCACACCAACGCAGAACTTCTTTCAGGCCAAATGAACGCATGAAATGGAGATTGTGACTGGATGGAACTGCTCCTATTTGACCCTAGAAAATGAGTTAGTGGAAGGAGGGTTGGAGGAAGCTTCTTAAAAGCATCTGAAGTGCAAAAAATGTGAATTTGTGACAAAGCGGCAAATTCGAGCTGCTGTGGGCTTATATTTTTCTATGTAAAGGCGATTAATTTGGTCAGAAAAAAATCAGATGCTATTTAAAACAAATACAACTTGAATTTTTAAGAAGTTATTATTAATAGAGAAAATAGAATAAAATTGAACTAATTAAAGTAGCATATGCCAATGGCTTCATTTTGTTTGAACATGCGGAGTCCAAATCATTATATTTGAAAATTGTCCTGAGGGTTGGATAACAAAGGGGACCTGAAGCAGTTCTTCCTTGTATTAAAACTACCTGGAAGATGGGCTGATAGTGTTGCTGAGCTACCACTACCAGTTTGTCAAAACAAAGCAGATACACACATTTTTTACTGTTTTTTCCTGCTAACTGCATAGAATTCCAGCAGCAAATGCTATTTCCCTCGCCTAGTCCTAGCTTGTTGTCTAGACAGTACAACAATGAATAACCTCTGAGAAGTAGTCTCAATGCAAATGTTGTCTATTCCTTTTGTAACCTTGACAATAAGTTACTAACCTGGTTGAATACCAAGCTTTGTTTGCAGTCTACTGTACCAAAACTTTCTGACAGCAAATAAAGAATACTCACTGACAGCTTCTTCCCGGCGTTGTGAGGTAGTAATGTGCTGGTCTGTTACAGAGCAGACAGTTAAGTTTTTGTCCCCTCACAGAGTATGAATTCTTGAGGGTAGCAATGGCAAAAGAAGGTAATTGTTCATCATTTGTTTTTATTCCTTCTGCAAAGTCTTCCACTGAAACCTAAAAGCTTAAGACTGTCCATATGCTGAAATAACTTCTTTCTAGTTTGCTGTTCTGAAAAGGATTTTTATTTGTCAAGCAGAAGATTCATTACCTAATGTAGGTACGGACAAATCAAATTCAGTTCTGGGCTTTTTCTTTCTTTGTTTCTTTTTCTGATGTCTGTGGCTTGCTGAGTGAAAAGCAGTCAGAAAATTTTCTTTTATTATGCTGACTTCCCATATCAATCAGATGAAGTAATTTAATTTAGCAAGGTAGGTAGTTGTAAGTGATGGCAGTCATTGTGTAGTAAAGTTGGCTTAAATACTTAATGAAAAATGCTGGGGTTTAGATGTTTATATCCTGACGGCTCCAGGATTTACTGTCCTGAAAAGCTGTGTTCCAGTCCATAATAAAACATTCTCTGAAGTATTGATTAAGGAAGCACCAAGGGGTTTGCACATGTGCACAAGCATATACCCACATCCTCCCACCAACGCATACCAGCAAGTACATAAAGCACATAATCATTGCCTGGTCATAAACATCTGACATTTCTGTTCTAAGACAGAGGAAAGAAGAATTTAAATTCTTAACTTGCCTCAGCCAGTTAGATCTGTTTATCAGGCACGTAACACCAGCTCCCCATTGCCTCACATATACAACTGGGGGTGACGTCAGCAGTACAGCCATCTGCAGCAAAGGGAGAGTACTCCTCTTTAAAATTACCAAGTTATAAATAGATTATTACTTATTTTAGGGGGAGCATGACAAAGATTAGTTTGCTTTTGAGCAGAAGACGACTAAGTGGCCTGTCTGTTTTACTTTTTTGATTTCCTTATGGAGGAGAGTCATGTTGGGTTTGCATTTCTAAAGTAGCAAAGTTAAAACTGGGGTGGGAGTTGGGGAAATACAAATAGTTGACAATGGGATGAGAATGAAACTCTTAAGATACTGGGTAAAATCAAGAAGAGATACTTACTTTATGGGCTATTGATATTTGTATTTGTTCTTTGGATGTGTTAATATTAGTAGGAGTTTTAATTCTTCTGAGGACAGTTTAGTTGTAGTTGATATAGACTGTAAACCACCTTCTCAGCTCTTCCTCAATTTTGTATCAAAACTGTTACATCTCCAGCTTAAAAATCACACTGAAAAAAACCACTACTGCAGGAAATGCTTGACAATGCCTCAGTTTTTAGCTGATGTATGGGTTGTAGTTATGTTATACTGTTGTTACATCAGAGTAAAGTTACGTGGAAACCGTGTTGTGGCATGCTTCTGTTGCTTAGCTAATCGGATGGTGTCAGTAATCGCTTTGTTCATAGGGTCCTTTTGGCTAGAACTGTACCTAATACCAAACTGGATCAAGCATAGATTTAATTATTTAACATGTATCTCTGTTAAAGTCAGAGGGGAAATTTCTTGCCTTTACTGATTAATTCTAGTGACTTCAGCAAGGCCAGCAATAAGACAGTTTACTATGTGTAAAATTAGGAACTACTTTAAGTGAGTTTCTAAAACTTGCCGTCTGATTTTTCTCTTAAAAACAGTAATGCGTGCCACTACTTTCCTACCTGCTCACGGTCTTTATGAAGACCAATTAGCTATTGCTTTGAAATGTGAAAAACCAAACAAACAGACAAACCAACCCTCTATACTGCAGACTGTGATTATTATTTTCAACATAGCATTATTTTAATACAGAGGACTTCAATATATATTCCTATTTCCATTTAATATTTTTTCCCCCTCTACAAAGCTTTGTAAATCCAGGAGGATTTTTTTCCCCTTTTGTAACCATAGTTAATGATATGAACATAACACAGTAGTATTGTGTCTTCCAGGCTTTGTACTCACACATTGTTTTCTTTGATTTTTCTTTGAAAGACAGATGCTGACAGTTCAAAAGCTATTTACGTAATTACTTTGATAGTAAACTGACTCAGGGGATACATTTCACTGTCTGTATGGGGGTGTGTGAGCACGCACACGAGCACCCCTGATTGCTAACGTTCCTAGCAGCTTAATTGAGACATGTCACTGGGATTGAGAAGAGCCTTGCCACGGCTCTGTGCCTTGCAGAATGCACTGTTTGCTGTGTGGCAGCAAGTGGATCTGTAGGCTGGCTGCAAGAAAACATTCTCATCGCTTGAGTGTTTGCAGCAAAAGCTTAAAGTGCCTGTTAAAGAAAATATTGGCTTTCTTAATTTCTCATTTACATTCTCATTCTGTCTAATAAATTATAATAAAGTATTTACTGTTTTGATTGCAAGAGCAGTTTCTCTGCCTTTTTTAATTTTTTTTTTTTTTTTTAATTTTTTTTTTTTTTACTGCTTTGGTTCTGTTTTGGGTGGATATGCCAAGGTTTCTCCTGTTCGTTTTCTCACTTTAAGTGTGTCATTTGGTCATATTGGTGTCTTCATTCTAATGTTTATTAAAATGTTACTGTCACTGCCAGTCTGAGACTGTGAATCAGAACTAAGAATGTGTAATAGTTTATTTCACATTTTGAGTAAATTTCTTTTACTACTTAAATACTATTATGGATAGTGTTGATCTGAGATGAATTTTAGATTTGGCGATACAGAATGCCACTAATTTGAGTCTTCTTTTATTGCCATCTGCTGTGGGTGTTGCATCCACAAACATGGTTGTTTTTTTTTTTTCCCTTCCCGAGTCTCTTTTTGTGGTGACAGAGAATAAGCTGATGCATCTGGAAAGCATCTTTTTCTTTTTTTTGGCCATCCACTGTATCAACCCAGAGTGTATACTTCGATGCTCTCTTGCCTGAGTTGTTTTGATAAGTTGTGAAAAATCCATATTTTGCCGTGCCAGTGGTTGAGTACAGACAGAACAGTATGAGCACCTAGAGCAGTCTCCTAAAGGGCAGATGGCCTGATGTTGAAAAACTTTGTTAAACATAAAATGTGCAATATCTGTTATGGATCTGCAAGTAATTAAGAGTAATTTTTGAGGGAGGTGTTGATGTAAGCCACACTTCTTTTACTCTTCACTCAATACCTGTGTGAAGCGGTCTAGCTTGCTGTCAAGTTATGCACTGTAGTGATGGGCACTTCTTTTTTCTCCCAGCCACACTGCATGGTTACAGTGAAAGCATGGTGTGTGTACAGTACAGACCAGCTCCAGAACCCTTCCTAATTCTGCATTACTTGGAGCAGCAATAAGTGACTTTGATAATAAAGTAGCTAAAAGTAGCTGCTGGGGTTGGTGGATTATCCTCACTGAGATTCTAGTAGTGTTACCAGGCATGGGAATAAGTCATTCATTCCCAAGTAGCTTAATTTAACTCTCTTTATGCATTTGGTGTTGTAATTACTTAAAACACTGACATATTTTGCCCTGAAAGCTACAGAATTCTTAAAATGGAAATCCCTGAGCTGCCAAGACACTTCACATGATGATAAAGGTTTACTTCTCATGTGAGTTAACAGAGAGAGAACAGTGACGATCAAGTCCACCAACCTTGCCTCCTTACAATCTACAGCATCTAGAAAGGAATACAAAAATGGCAGCTGATGCTCTTAACTCTGCAGTGTGGTTTAGTTTCTGTCACGTTACTTAAGTAATGACTAAGCCATTGCCCTCAGCTCACCATTAAAATAATAGGGTTTGGCCTTCGTTTGCTATGCAGAGTCAGTAATTTGTAAATGGCAGAGGTTGAGCTGGCCATCCCCACAGAAGAAATTACAGAAAAAGTGTGCTAGGTGATAAGAGTAACATAAAAATGCCCACATTTAAACTAAATGCAAATGCTGCTTCATTGTCAGTTCAACTTATGTAGGTGTGTGTGTAAAGCAAGGGGAAGTATACTGCGAAGCTCATAATTTAGAGTAGAATAGAATAGAATAAACCAGGTTGGAAGAGACCTTCAAGATCATCGTGTCCAACCTATCGTCCAACACCACCTAATCAACTAAACCATGCAACCAAGCACCCTATCTCCTCCTAAACACCTCCAGTGATGGTGACTCCACCACCTCCCTGGGCAGCCCATTCCAATGGGCAATCACTCTCTCTGTGTAGAATTTCTTCCTAACCTCCAGCCTAAACCTCCCCTGGTGCAGCTTGAGACTACGTCCTCTTGTTCTGTTGCTGGTTGCCTGAGAGAAGAGACCAACATCTGCCTGTCCACAACTTCCCTTCATGTAGTTGTAGAGAGCAATAAGGTCTCCCGTGAGCATCCACAGTACATCCACACCTCTGATCTCTCGTTTGGTGTAGGTCACTTAGAAATATGGCTGGCTGAATACTTACTTTGTAAGGGATGCTACCTTAAAGCATTGAGATTATGATTGGGTACTACTGAAGGCACAGGATAATTGCAGGAAAATGAAGCGCTTACTAAGCTGTGTTTTCCAGAAAATATTCTCCAACAAAAAGATTTATATTTTTTTTTAAAGTCAACACTGATAAATTCTCCTTTTTGGTTTATTAGCAAACTGAAATTGCTCAAGAAATACAATGCAAGAAGGCTGCCTTTTTTCAGACTACTTCCATTCCAGTTTATAAACCAAAGGAGTTATGTGTTGTACCTACTAAACTAGTAGACACTACACTCCCTTTGGACATCTCAAAAGTTTCTTTAAAAACTGAGTAATTGTGAAGAGAGTGAGTTTGGTGGATTTGTGACTGCAACCTCATTGTCCTGACCGCTTGCTTTGAATTATCCAGACCTTCCTCTTGTTCCTGCTATTTGAGTTTTCCCAGGAAGGAAGGTTTTTGGTGTGGTTGGTTGTTTTTTTTTCCTCCTCTCAAGGTAAATCAGATTAAAGCAGGAACTGCAGTAGGTGGATGGCCCTGTGGTTGTGCAGTTGTTTCATGTCATGGTCAGGGCATTGGCACCTGGACTGTTCCGCTGTCTCTTGGGAAGGATGGTCTGAACTCTGGAGCACAGGGCTGGATATCAACATTTCTTTTGCTGCTGCTGTTGGTAACTAACTCTGTGACCTCTCTGTCAGTTTACACATATGGAAATAGTTTTCCACCTTTCAAAGGTGTGGTGGGGATTAATTTAACTTTACAACATGCTTTTTGATTCCCAACTGAAAGCTACTGTGGGAGCTAAAAATACACTGATGAACCAGTACGAGCTGAAGATCTTTGATGTATGTCAGTATATTTATCAAGCAGTTTATATGACAGTGATTTCTTTTTGCTTACCCTACCTTTAGGACTAAGCCAATTCTGTGTATTCTTTCCTTCACTAGGCCTTTCTATCTTTCCTTCTTGTGCACACTGACCAAGCTTGGAATAAAATCTCTGCTGAAAAAAACAAACAAAAACATTTAGTTTTCAGTGTGCCTAGCCTGTTATACTGCCAGTATCAGTATACTCAGTAGACCAACCTGCTAGCTGCAGATAGGATAAGGAAGGGGATGGTAGTTCTTCTATGCCGCTTGGAAACACTGCGCCCTTTTTCCTATGGAAAAACAGATGAAGGATGGAAGAGTGGCAGTAGACATTTCTGATTAATTGTATGGCCAGGTGGCAAATGCATTACTTGTAGCAGCTCTCTGTCTCCAATGTTTGAAATAAAAGTCCTAAGTTAAAAGTGTTTTCTTCAGCAGTGTTAGTATTTTAACGCTGGCTTCCATTCTTTCTCACAGCTTTTAAGAGAACAGGTTTGCAGTCCTATGGTTTCTGTTCCAGTGTGTTTTTCAAGTTTCCAGCTTGCACCACAGTTTTTTTGGAGACTGAGAATATTCTGCTGTAACTCTTCATTACATGATACGAATATTTTCACATGAACCTCTAGCATCTTAATAAAAAGTTAATAAAGTTAACATTTCTTTCATATGAAAATGTGGATTCTTTGGCTTCTCCCACTTGTATACATGGCTGGTTACAAATGCAGTTAAGGGCTTGGTCTTGGCTGACATAGGAAATGGGTTGTACTTGGGAGTGCAAGGTTGAAATGAGTGTAAATTTAACTATAAAGCAAAGAGCCCTAACAGTGACATCTCTTAAGTCTGTGGTAGTCTTCCAAAGAAAGCAGTAGATGATTCACCACTTCAGACATTAAATCCAATCTAGAAGGTTGTAGTAAATATATTGTAGAGAACATTCCTGCACTGACAGGGGGGTAGACTAAATGAGCTATTACCAGTAGCTCTTTTCCATGTCTGACTGATAGTTGGCTAGGAACATGTTTGGTATAGTAGCCAATTTCTCTCTCTCTCTGTTTTGGTTTTTTTTTTTCACTTGGAGTGCACTGGTGACATTGGCAGAAGAATACTTCCTCTGTTTGAGAAAGGTTTGTGTGGCAGGGTCGTCCCAAAAGCAGGCTATTTTCAGAGGAAGCATAGACACTGATAGCTTGAATCCTTCTCTAAAGCTTGTTTGAGAAAGGATTTTGGAGGATCTGACTCATGTGAGAGGGTGTGGTGGTGGTGGGGATATATGGATTAGCTGTTACACATATTTTCTAGTCTTTTAAATTCAAAGTCAAATGATCCTGGATACACTAATAGTATCCATATTTTATTTTTTTCTGTTTCAGTGTATGATTCATAGCTTTTGATTTTTCCCAGAATTTTTTTCTTCCCTTCCCTTCTAACCATTGTCATTCTGGGCAGAAGGAGAATTTTAACAGAATGATTATGAGAGTGAAGTAGTCAGTTCCTCTGTCCACTGAACTCCTCTATTAAAAACCCCATCTAATGGCAGTACAAATGAGAGAGATGGTGAGTTGCATTTAAGTCAGCTTTTTTGATCTGTTTATGCAAGACTTCTTCCTTCAAAAATACTCATCAGTGGCAGCACCAGCAATAGTAGTTAGTGACAATTTAAATAGTATATAATTTCATCCTAATCAGGGCACTGTAGATGATATAACAGGTAGCATCCTGACAGCTGTTGTGAGCTGAGCTAGTAACAGTGAGAAAGCTGGGAGTGGGGAGCAAGAGAGGTATCCAGCACCTGGGAGACTTCTCTGCTTCCCCTTGATTATAGAGGGAGGCTAAAACACACCTTACACTTGTAGGTGTCAAAGCATTGATGTGGCTTTATCATGAATTTCTGACAAAAATGTAGATGTCTTTCGAAACTGGAAGTGTCATTAAATGTAAACAATTTGAAACTATCAAAACAGACAGTATTTTTTCCTCTATTAACCTGATAAAAAAACAATGGAAAACAGTTGAAAGGGCAAGGAAACATTGAAAGGGGGCACCAGATCATAGCATGTGTATAGAATTATCCTGTATAGCTTATTTTCCAGTGGAAGAACAAGTCCTAATGTGCAGTATATTGCAATATGCTGTGGCTTTTTGGCTCTACTAAAACTATGCTTATAGTAAAGTTGCAAAATTAAAACCTGGCTAGCTCTAAATTTTTTTTCTTTACTGTGTTGTTTTTTTTCCCCACCATATGATGCCCAGGGACTCCAGAAAGCCTTGCTGAGAAAGAAAGGCAGCTCATGGGTATGATCAATCAGCTGACCAGTTTGCGAGAACAGCTGCTAGCAGCTCATGATGAACAGAAGAAACTGGCTGCATCGCAGATTGAGAAGCAACGCCAGCAAATGGAGCTGGCTAAGCAGCAGCAAGAACAGGTGAGTGATTATTATAGTGGTTTTCAGCTTAAATAATTTTCTAGGAGGACTTTCCAGTAGTTAATCTTTTAGAGTTGATACTTTCAAATTTGCTGGCCATCCTTCTTTTTTGTTTCTTTTTCCCATTTGTTTTCTTAGGTGAAGAAGTTTGAACAGCACCACATTGGAAAAATTCCTTAATTTGCAATATGTAAATGATGCTTTTTGACTTAAAAAGATCTACCTTCCATTGTGGAGATATTCTTGTCCAACAGGAACAAAATAAACATGCAAATTTAGCCCTCTTGAGTAATCTTCCAATGCTGCTTGAATTGGTGATGCTGAATAGGTATAAAAGGAACAAAATGCAGCACTTGGATTGTAATGTGAGAAACTAAAAGGTTGGTTTTGCCAACTGTGGAAAAAAGTGAGGGGAAAAACTATATAAAGTCAGTGAACAAGTGTTACATTTTTCTTCTACACTTGAGAGGCTTCATTTTCAGCTCTTGCAAATATGCCCTGCACTGAAAACTCAAATGTGTTTTCACACGTGAGCAGCTCCAGCGTGCACAAATGGACACGTGATATTTTATGCAAGGACACAGCTTTTCTAACAAATTTGCACCATGCAAGGTTTAACAGAAATGATTGTCCATTTTTGTACCAAAATATCATCTGGGAATACTTAGACATCTGGTTTAAAATTCCGTCGTGAGTCCATTGTGATACCTCTTCGTGTGAAAGCATTTTTGTCTGCCTGACCATCTCTTTCAGATTCTCATGAGATTTAGTTTATATCATAGATTTGCAGCTATGTGACTTGTATGAAACTGTTGTGAAACTCACAAAGTTCTTTGAAATCTGTCATAGTTGTCGTACTTCAGTGTTTGTTTTGCACCAAACGAGGCTCAAGATTTTAAACCACTGCTGACACCTCCGGACATTTTAACCTTGGCTTTCCCTGTTTTTCATTATTTCAAGCCTTATCTTAAACTCTGGGGATTTTGGCCTAATACCTGAACTCCCACATTGGGAGAACAGAACTGCCTTATCTGTTTAACTAGAGAATTTGTATGTTCTTCATATGGAGAAGGTAGATAAAGGTTGAAAGTGGAATTGGCAAGATTTTTCCACAAGGACATATCCTTCAGGATCTGTTTCTTCTACCTTTTAAAGTCGTTATGGCTACAGGACAGCTGGGTGATCTGAAAATGAAAAAGAAAATTGAGAGAATGGAAAAAATGTGGCAGAAATCCTGAAGGATAATTTTTAGGATAATGAGGTTTTCTTTGAATTTAAGACATTGTGTATAATTCTGCATTCTACAGAAAGCAAAATAACCACACTTTCCAAAAAGAGTTAGATAAAAATTATTTTGGTTGCTTAAAGAGAGCCTCTAGAAAGAATTTGGTTTTTAGATGTGGAGTTAACCATGAGGTTTTTTTCTGCTAATAGTTTAATAATAGAAATTAAATAAAATAGCTAAGGGGAAGAATGCACAAAATTTCTCCCAGTAAGTATCTGTAAGTTCCCATCTGACCCAGAGATTTGTACACATACCACAGGGAAGGAACAATACTCCTGATGTTTGCACTGCTGTGCTAGCTATTCATGAGAGTTGAGCTTTTGTGATGATTCAGTTGAAAGTTGTTCAAGTTTACTTTTTAAGTTTGAGGTATTGTGACCGTAACAGTTTATCTCCAACAGTCCTCTGAGAACTCTAATTTGGTTCTGTTACTGCCTGCTTTTTCCTTCACCATGTGTAAAATGCAGTGAGGTTCACAGTCTTGTAGTCAATGGAGAGGGAGGGTGGAAGTCCTTACGGAAAATACACATGGCTTTTAGGAGGACACTTAGGATAACCCTATCAACTTCTATAAATCGGGGTCAGTGATGAGCTGCGTAGCCTTGCACTGCCCCCTTAGTTCCTTTCAGCTGATGCACACAATGAAGAGTCAGGGATTTTTCCTAAACCCGGTTCCAGTCTCTTTGTGTCTGTTTCTGCATCAAGGAAACATGCATGCTAATACCTTCCTCCTGGATGTCAAATTCCCTTTATTTTTTATTTAATTTTTTGATAGATGGTGCCAAACATAATAAGAATATTACTGTCCAGCCTCCTTTTTTGCATTTCCTGCCTTCTCCTACTATTTTCCAGTTTCTCTGCCAGTATTGTTCTTTCTCCAGCAAGTTGGAGCAAATGAGTGCTCACTTTTAGGGGTTATTTTAACAGTGCCATTTCAGATGGTGAAAGAGGAGAGGGTTTTGCATCAGTCCTTCTCTTGATATCCAGCACATTTTCCATAAGATTCCCTTTCACACTAGTATTAACTATGATTTGCTCTTGAATATGAGCCCCTCACTTCAGTGTCAGTCCAGGCTGTGGCCACCTTGCACTTGAAGGTTTCTCAGCTTTATAGAGCAGTTTAAAGAACCAAGCAGGGTGGAAGTTTACTGTGTACCAACTTCAGGAATGGTGATACAATATCTCATGTTTCTTCTGTGCAATTTCTCCACAGATTGCAAGACAACAGCAGCAGCTCCTTCAGCAGCAACACAAAATTAACCTTCTTCAGCAGCAGATCCAGGTCAGAGATTATGTTTCCACATGTGCCCCTGTTATCACTCCTCTCTTTTCCATTTCCCTATGCTTTCCCTCAGACATTGTCATAGAATCATAGAATGGCTTGAGTTGGAAGAGACCTTAAAGATCATCCTAGTTCCAACTTCTCTGCCACGGGCTGGGATACCTCCCACTAGACCAGGTTGCTCAAAGCCTCATCCTGCCTGGTCTAGGCATCCACAGCTTCTCTGATCAACTCATTCCAGTGTCCTACCACCCTCAGAGTGAAGAACTTCTTCCTAATGTCTAACCTGAATCTACTCTGTTCCAGTTCAAAACCATTGCCCCTTGTCCTGTCACAACATATCCTTATAGAAAGTCCCTTTCCAGCTTTCCTATAAGACCCTTTCAAGTCATAGTTTCTTTAAGAATCTCTTACATTTTATTTGTGGAAATACATGAGGATGTTTCCTGTCAGTAAGTAAAAAAAGGTCAGTTTCTCAGGGGCCTTATATGATTAACAGGGTTGCTATAGCATCAGGAAGCAGATATGAGAGGAACTGGTCATGTGAGCAAGGGTTTGCAGGACCAAATCCTCTTTCAGCTATAGATCAGGAATGGCAAAAGTGAAATGTGGCCAAAACATGGGTTGCATTCAGGAGAGTATCTGTGTAGGTGCTAGATATCTACAGATTTACTGCTAGTAGTAGAAAAAAAAGTTGTTAAGCCAACATAACCAGTAAACTTTATGTAATTTTTTCCTTAAAGTATTCAGGAGTTTCTTTTCATGCCATTGACTGTGTGTAATTACCTTTCTTCTGTGTATACATGCATGCCCCTGTTTTGGGAATAATGCAAATCAGTTTGCTCATGAAGTTTTTTGCAGAGTAACAAAGAAAGGGTTTGACATTTTACAGATGTCTAGAATCATGGTAAAATCTCTGTCTGTTTAAGTATGCAATTATGGTTAGAGCATTGCAAGTTGCTGTGAAAGTGGGTACTATGCTCTGTTTGTTCAGTAACAACAGGATTTTTCTTCCAAAGCTTCCCTTTGATGTTTCAGGATTAGTTGCCTAAAATGAACGGCCATATCCATAACTCACCTAAGAAAACTTAATTCCAGCAAAATCAGAGGAGTTGTATGGCTCCACACTAGAATTAAAACTGGCTCTGTCATTTCAGAAGATACTCTCTCAATATCAGGGCTTGTGTAACTATGAAAAGCTTCTGAGGAAAGTCCATCCCTTTTTTATAAGGCAACTTCTGTCCAAGTTGTGCTTCGCTGAAAACGATACTGAGATTGGTAAGGCCTGCCTTGGCTTTGACCTATTTTCTTTAGATTTGAAGGTGGGAGGGATTTTTCTTTATTGCTGTATCTTTAATAAGACTTTAAAAAGAAAAAACAATGGTGCAACCTCTACAATAGCAAGAAAGTATTTACTCTTTTAGTGTTTAGCTATAGCAGTGAGAGAGGAAGTTGTTTTGTAAGCAGTGAATAAAAATAAATGGAAGTAACATAATCTGACCCCAACCCTTTTAAGTTTTAAGGCTGTGTAGATAAGAATGAAGTATGTCGTTTTTAGGGTAGTGGAGAACACTGGTTATTGATAATGAGATGTGGAGCCTTTCATCTCTTGATCCCTGGTCCAAGTTTGACCTAAGTCAGTAGTAAATGAAAGTCAGCTAGCTACCATCTGATGCAAGCCACAATCGTAAGAAATGATTTGGAGGTCTGTCTCAAGGAATTTTGAATGAAATACTGACCCTGCCGAGGTCAGAATTTCACCTCCAGGGTCTGCTTCACACAAAACCCATCAGATTTGGGGCACCCTCCTTTTGGATGGTCACATGAAAAAGGTCAAGAATTGAACAGGCAGAGAGACAATACTGTCTTATTCCCACAGAGATGATCTATTTGTAGTGAAATTTTGCTTACACTGCCTGTCTCTTGACAGTTCCATGGTCTGTATGGTCCTGAACCCTGGTTGCAGTCCAATTACTGTGAAGTCACTGTTAGTAAAAAGGCATTTAAAAGTAAAAAAACCAACCCTTATTGACAGTGAATACAATGCAAAACATTTCTTCTCAATTGCACGCTTAGTTGACTGTTAGAAGAAAGAATTCCTGCAGAAATCATCCTTTGTATCTCAACACAGACAATGAAGTCACCCTAACATGCCGTGTTTCAAAACGGCCTGTGAGTTTACAATCAGGTTACGGTAGGTAGAACAAAACTGTGACATGAATGTGGCTTTGAGTTCAGCTTTTATGAGCTCACCTTAATTAATCTAACAGGCTCCTGTCACATTGGCCCAGAGTTTTTAAATAGCATTAGATTTATTGACAGGGAAATATTTCTACAGAGTCTGGATAACTGTTTGACTTATGTGCAATTGAATGATTAGACTGCAGTTATGAACACAACCTATTTATGACAAAGGACTCGTTTTACTTGAGCCAATTTTTTCTAGGCTTGTAAGAGTTGCCATAATTCCAGATAAATTATTACACAGAAAAAAGCCATTGAAATATTGTATTGAAAACATAATACCCTAAGGTTAAAAAAAAAAGGCAGGCACAACCTGACTGACCCCATGATTTATGATCCCTTTCTCTGAGTGTGCTAACTTGGAAACAGTTCCCTCTCTCTTTACCCCAGCTTACAATCACCCGGACACATACAATACATAAGCAGGGAACTTAGAGGACTGCAACTGCTGAGTGTAACTACAGCTCCCTTAAACTAGCTAAAAAAGAAAGATAGGTTAGCTATTTGAGTTTAGAAAAATGTAGCTGGCTCATGAATCTCTAATTGACATGATATCTTTTTCAAGTTCATCTCTTCTGAGTTAACTGGCAGGAAGTATCACGCAGAAGACAAAAGGCTTGTCTTTGTATTGAGAGTTGAGTAAAGAGATGATAAACTGGAGAAAAGTTGCAGATTAGATTAAGAATCTGCATGATCTCAGAATGCTAAAATGTGATCTAGACAGGATTTCTTATTTTGGCAAATGCGGGGTTCCTGATTTGTGGGGGGGGTTGGCATTTTGTTTTTTTTTCCTCTTTTTCTCCTTTTCCTTTTTTTCCTTTTGCCTTTTTTCCTTTTGCTTTTTTTCCTTTTCTTTTTTTCCTTTTCCTTTTTTTTCCTTTTCCTTTTTTTCTTTTCCTTTTTTTTCTTTTCCTTTTTTTTCTTTTCCTTTTTTTTCTTTTCCTTTTTTCTTTTCCTTTTTTTTCTTTTCTTTTTTTCCTTTTCCTTTTTTTCCTTTTCCTTTTTTTCCTTTTCCCTTTTTTCCTTTTCCTTTTTTTCCTTTTCCTTTTCTCCTTTTCCTTTCCTCTTCTCCTTTTCCTTTCCTCTTCCCCTTTTCCTTTTCTCATTTATTTTAATGTTTCTGTTTCTTCTTTTCTTCTTTTTCTGCTTTCAGGATGTTCTCAACCTAGTTTGTGAAGAGGTTCACATTTCTCTAAGTAACTAAATGTCCCCCCATCTTATTTGATGACAGTTTGAAATGCATCCTCCCATGCATACTGCTTTCTGTTCTATTTAATCTCGTATGTATATGTATTGAAAAGGTTTTCACTTCAACAGTTTCAGTCTGATGAATATTTGGGATCTTCTCCTCTGCACACATCTGTCTTGCTATTTTACCAAAAAAGAAACTGAAGTGTATGTTTGTTAATTCATTGGCTTCAGCAGCCCAAAAGATCTCAGAACAGTAATCTGCAGCTGTAGGAAAGGCTGAGGAAAGAGCATGCAGACAGCAAGTATGGCTCAGCAAGTTCTTGGACTAAATTTAGTTTTGTACTTTGGGGCCTCAGGGGGAACTCTTACCTTGACTTCCTCATCTTTTGTGAGGCCACAGTCTGCTTCCTTGTGTCCTTGCTCTAGAGCATGGCAAAATCTGGGTCTCTGTAGCTTTTACATCAGGTGGACAGAAAGTGGAAAAAAATGTAAGGCCAATTGGCTCTTTTTTCATGATGCTGAGCTAGTACCCAGGACAGACAATGAGTGTGCCTGGTGTTCTGCCTTGAGGGGTGCATAGTCTTGTGAGGTGGTGCAACAGACACTTTCCACTTGCTTAGAGGAAAAAGTCTGCCCTTGGTTGACAGCAGAACAATTTGCTTTGAAGCTCAATGACAAAATGTCACTTTAATTGAACTGTATTTAAAGCAAAATATAACTGCTAAAATTCATAAAGCAGTTTATACTTGGTAGGCCACTGTTGATAAAACAGGTCATATTTGCGGTTTCAATTGTGATTAAAACCGATGCTGCTTATCTCACAATTTTGTAGAGAGCTTGACAATATTTTGTTTTTCCCTCAAGTCCCAGCTCTTGAAGTCATGTGATGACAAAAATGCCAGCTTTCATTTCTTCAAAATGTAAACTTCCAGCTCTCATATTTCCAGGCAAAATCTGAAACCATGAGCACTACAAGTTCCAAAATTAGAAGGCAAACAAAACGGAGGCCAAATGTTGTGTTTTAAACTGTTCAGATTTTTAGTCAAAATTTTTTTTGGAGAGCCCAGCTCAAGATCTTGGAACACTTTAGGTTGCCAATAATGTAAAACTAAGATCTCAAAGCAGCAAGAAACACAGTGCTGCTTTACTATGTCTCTTACCAGTTGGACCATGGTTTTGTCTGAGTTTTTATTTTAATGCTGCCAGTGCTTGGTTACTAATTTATATTCATTACTGAGTGATGTACTTAGCCTAAGAACTGAGTGCTATCTGAAACTTGAGTGTAATTCCTGTCAATCAGCCACCATGTGATGACTCTGTGTTTAATAGAGGGATTTCTCTTTCCTTCAGAGCTAGAGACTTGTCAGCAGATGTTCTAATGGGATTTCTGTTAGAATGTTCAGACCTCTGAAGACTGAGAGGATCCTGACTAAATTCTGATGCAAAGCTAGAAAGGTGTGCCTCTAGCCTGCACCTGGATGTGAATTCTGCCTGGTGCCTGGCCAGATGGTGCAGGCAGCTCCAGAGCCTGGTAGCACCTGGCAGGAATACCAGGAGTCCCTGCTCCCAGGGAAAACCTTATTGTGGCCTCAGTGACCTCAAGCTTTGCAGACCCTTAGCAACAGGGAGTGTAGACACCATGGCCCTTCAGACTTTGCACTCCTTTGGGCTGAAAGACTTTCCTGAATCACTCAACTGCCCTGTGTGTCCTCCCAGCTCCAAATAAAGGTTTCCTTAGTGAGCTTGGATCCAGATTGCTGTCCTCCCCAGCCACTGACAGCTGGCTGTGTCCCTTTCTCCATAAGTTGTGTGGTAAATGGAGAAGCCTGACTGTGCTAGTATGTTCCCAGATCAGAATCAGAATGGGAATAGTTTTCAATATTTTCTGAGGTTTAAGGTGTTGTTCCAATTTGGAATGTTAATAAAAGCTTAAATACTTGGAATTTCCTGCAGGATAGTTAGTCCCTTTTGTAGCCAGATCTTTTTTTCAAAATGCAGATGTATTTTTGGGGAGGAAAGAAGGATTTGGTTTCTGAGTTATACAAAAGTTCAGAAAAATATTTTTTAAACTCAACATGTGCAGTTTTGAAATGACACAGTTGTTACTGTCAAAACTTTCCAAGCACCAAGAGCTTCTGGGTTGATTTCAACCTTCCAAAACACTGATAGAGACCTGCTTCTAGAGTCACAACTTCGACATCTTGATTTACCCACACGGTTCTCTCTGCTGATAATTTTTTGTTGTTTCGATTTTGTTGTTGCTTTTGTACTCCTCAGGTGAGCAAACATTTGTTATCCAGAGCTGGGTGAATGATGTTCAGGCTTGTTGATGTTCTCTTACTTCAAGGAAACACTGAGATCTTGATTGACCTAGTTCAGATGAAGTGTAGTTGTGAAAGTACTGATAGCTTTCTTTTTCAGAGGAGACACTGACCGTGTGTGACTGTATGCAATGAAATGTGAAGGTTTGTTCCCTGCCCCAACAAGTTTTCACTCTAAATTATACTTCCAACATAGCTCATCCTTTCATTTTCTGTCTCCTGCTGGAAAGCAAACTCCAGCAGGCCACTATGTGAGCTAAATAATTGTAGTACATTGTGCTTATAATAAGGAGGGTAGAGATTGCCATGTTGGTATCTCCTCAGTGCAACCATACAGACTTGTGAAATTTATTTCCTAGTCCCCAGCATCTCGCATGGCTGTAACCCAGAGTTCTCTAGGAGGCTTTGAAGGGTTGTGGAACATGATTCTTTCACTTGAGATATGAAAATGAACAACCACTACATAAATTCATGGTTACAGATTTAGTAATACCTGTTGCTTTTGTATTACCATTTTCCCTGTGAATTCTGATTTTTCTAAGAAGTCAGTGACAGCAGAGCAGGGCTTTCTGGTGCTACAATCACTTTGCAAGCCATTTGCACAGAACAGTATTGGTTCCCTTTAAATATCCAGGAGAGTTGAGGATAAAAGGTTTCCTTGGTAGACAACAAAGTTGTTGAAGTGAGGACCTGATCCAGTTCACACTGAACTTAGTAAAAGGCTTTTATTTGTATTTGCAGGAGTTTAATGAGGCCTTTCTTCCATAGGAAACTCTGAGAAAGTATCTTCCTCCTCACTCTAATAAATGTTTTCAGAACAGACTCTGTCCACTGAGACAGTTTGGGTTTTGTTTTGGTTTGGGTTTCTTTGCCACTGTGGATATGACAAGCTGTGACTGCACAGTCAAGCCGAACAGGCTCCTAAACTGGGGACATTTTGTCCAAATTCATCATGTGTCAGGAGCAGCTGTTTTCCTGCAGCTTATAAACATGGGCATACTGGATTCAGTAAGACAGGCCCAAGAAGGAGTCACACTGCAGCCTTTCCCATGACTTTGCAACCTCTTCCCAAACAACTGAGGTTGCCGGCAAAGAGGCTAAACAATTGTTTCTCACAAAAGCTCTGCAGCTGATGTCCTATCAGTTATCAGAATGACTCGCCTGTCCCTTGAGTGGGAAAAAGCCCCTGGGAAATAAATTATTCAAAAAAACAACCTAATAAACCACACACACACACACACACACACACAAAAAATAAAAAGGAAAAGAAGAGAAGACAGGGTTGGGGGAGGAAATAGGGAGAGGGAGGAGTAAAAAGAAAAATCTAGGCTAGCAGTCAGAGTGAGCTAATTGCTTGCTGGCCTCTCAAGTTCAGCAAATGATGTGTGCTTGGCTGAAAGATATGATGCGTGTACTTTAGAGTACCCTATGGGCTTGCCTTCCATTGCCATTAAAGTTACATAAAAAATGGCAGAGGTGTTCAGCTGCACTTACTTCTGTGCAAAGCAATGTTTTGCTCCAGTATACCAAGTTTTTACTTCCCAAGCTGACCTGTAGAGCAAGCATCCGCAGATAATTTTGTCTGTGTCTATCCTACTCTCGTACAATCCAAATTTGCTGATCGGTGTAGCTTCACCAATGTAGAAAAGGAAAATCTGCTTGGAATTTGTATAATCTGAATTTATTTGGACTACAAGGCCATATTTTCATCAGATAATCAACTTTCTCACCTGTGCTGAGCTGCATGATTAGAACAGCACTTGATGACAATTCAGCTTTCTCCAGCATTATCTGTCCAGATGTTCTAAAAACCTGAGATTATTTTGAACTTTGTGACCTTTTTTCTGTGCTGTTCTAGCATCTTTCCTTAATTTCTTTTTTGTTGGTGAGGTTTCAGTGTGCCCATTCTCCAGTTCTCTCACACAATCACCATGGAGGGCCAGAAATACATTTTTCTTAAACATCCAGGACAGGATGCTGAAACACTCAAAATAATCCAGCAGCTAGGACTCTTAGGAAAAATATTAGCAAAGATAGTCGTTGCAGCTGGCAACACAGCACGCCAAGGCCTCATCTTTCCTCAGCAAGCATTCTCTCAGAGATGTCTCTTTCAGGGCTCTGTCTTTCTGTTTTCAGCGTCTCTGAGGCACCCCATGACTTTTTCTGCTTCCTTCCACCTCCAACTCCCTGGCACTGCAGTACCAAGCAATCTTCCTTATGCAGCTGCTCACTCTTTCCTGCGTCAGCTCCTCCTTTCTGCCAGCCCTCTCTTTTCTTTTCCTTCCTTGTCATTATTTCCACAGTCTTTTTAATGCTTTTGGTACCTGTTTGTCTACCTGTGTAGGTATTTACACAGCAGGCAGCAGAGGTACAAAAGCAGAAGGTACCACTGTAGTTTGTATAAGTGGCTTAGAAAGCTGAACATGGACTTTTTATGGCTGTGATCTTGTCCGTATGGAGTGTATGTAGTCATGAGCACTTTTGTTGTGCAGCCAAAAAAGAGGCTGCTACTGCTTCCTCTTCAGTAAGGTAAAGCAGGGGATAACAATAAATTTTTTACTGCTGGCTGGTGGAGGTGTTTAGGATGTGTTTTCTTTATATCTTCATCCGCCCCTAATTGAAGATGCTTTAAAATTGAATGACTAGCAGTCAAAACGTGTTTGCTTCAAGCTGAGAAGAAAAATGCTGGTGTCTCTGCTTCCAAACTGATTGCGCTTTGTACACAACTGACAGCCACAGTCACTTTGAGTGACTGATAAGTGGGAAGCTTTGCCACTTATCAAGGAATGCACGCTGAAAAGAAAGGACTGGAGCCGTTCAGATGCTTTGGCATGTTCAAAATAACATCTCACATCAGTCAGACTCAGAGGCACTAGGAGACATTTCAAAATAAACTTTCTATCTATCTATCTATCTAGAGGCAAAGATTCAATTTAACAGACAAATCACTGTGTGGCATCACATTGGCTCTGAAAATGAGAACATCATTATAGGGGTCACCAGTTGCAAAATGACTCAGCTGCATAATTCGAGAGCATTTATTGGGGGGTCTGACCCCCAGAACAAAAATAAATCTAGAAGTTCACAACTGCATATAAGTCTGGTGGCTTCTCTAAATCAGGAGTTTGCAGTCCTGTTGTCCAAGCAATATTTGGTTTATATACCACATGACATCCTGAAGGATTCCAAAGAGAATGCAGCTAATCCAAATTCAGATCTCATTTTATTTCCTCTGCAGTATTACAGAGTATGTTTGGGATTGCCTGGCATTAACTAAACTCACAAAATGTTTCTTTTAGGATTATTAAGGAGTTACTGTGGGTTTTAGTGAGACATGACATGAATAGAAAGTGGAACTTTCATTGGTACCTGTTTGTTGATGATGCTGTTTAGTGATACTTGTTAGGAGACTCTGACCTGCAGGAGCTGAGGTGTGAGGGTACATTTTCTTGTACTAACTCTCTAATGCCAGCACTAACAGCCAGTGTAGGTTTCAATAGCCCACTGGAGATGGTAATTTTTTGACCTGCCTTAGCAAGCAACGTAAGAGTCAACTTCATATAACCCTCCCTGCAAACTTTGAGTAGAAATACAAGCATAAGCTGAGGTGGACTGTGGATCTTCACATTGAATGGGAGAACAGGGAGATAGAAGCAAGTAGTGTGTAACTTCCTAAATTTGGACAGGAAATACATAATATTGACCTATGTCCACTAGTAGTGTTTCAACAAAAAACTGTTGCCAGGTTTGCACTTCTTATCCTAGCAACACTGGGAATGTTGATGTAGGACCATTATCTTCTGTTACAATTCTGAGCACTGCATCTGGGCACCTAATTCTGCCCAGCTTGCTCTATCTGAAGTGATTGCTATTCTAGCCAAAGCAGCTATATGTGAGACATAGCTTATGTTTGACATTGCAAAGTTGCTGCCAGCACCCATAGCTGTATCAAGAGGGAGAAATTTGAGGATTGTCTGGGTTCTATTGGCAATGACTTGCTTTTCTGGTTTATCTCTTGCCGTCTTAAGTGGTCATGACTTCATTTTGATTCCTCATTCAGAACAAAGTACATTCAACTCTTTGCTGGAATGATGATTCACAGGGAGAAGTATCGTTCTACCTACTGAATCAACTCCACTGTCTTCACAACCTTGGATTTTTCTCAGACAGCTGGCATCCTAAAGTTGACAATGCTTTATCCTGCATAGTTTGGAAGACAAAATGAGCTCATCATTGGTAGTAATGGCATGCAAGAGACCAAGGGGAATGGTTTTAGTTTTGGTGTCCACTTTGTCACTTACCTGCCACTGAACTGTATAAATTATAGTAGAGGGCAATTGCTTAAGCTTAAGAAGAGTAAAGGGAACAGTTTAATCACTTGGAGGGTAGAGACTGAAGGGACAGTGTAAGCGAAACCTCACAAGTCTGGGGAAAGAGAGGGGAGGGTACAGTTGTCTTGTGGAAATCTCTGGTTGAGCAAAGATGAACATGGCGGCTGTCTTTGTGTACTATATGTAGTATCCATTGAAGTTCCACTTCCACACACAACAGTTGAATTAAATGTGTAAATTGTAAATAATTGTAAGGATCTATTTCAGGTTTTTCTTCAAATTGGTTTTAGGTCTGCTTTGAAGAGGATGAGGAGTATATGCCAGAGTTTCTTGTATTTCAAAGTTAACTAAAAGAATTTTAGCTTTCAAGATATTAATAGCATAAAGTTCTGAAAACTAAAATGAAGGCTTGTATGATAGGTAATAATAATTACTGAATGGGCTACATATAATTCTCAGTACTCAGAGTTTATAAACATTTGACATAGTAAGGACACTGGTTTTAAAATGTATGCATTAGTTTTTATGAGGTTTGACCTCTTTAAAAGATTATAGTGTTCAGCAAATTATTCCGAAGTCGAAACTTGGAGAGTTTCAACTAACTTGTGTATAGATAGCAATTTAAAATTACTTTGGACAGAAGTGATCAAGAGATTTCTATACTCTGTGCCATGAATATTGTATACAAAAGAATGCATCAGTTAGGTGAGGAAGTAAGGCATTTGAAAGTTACAAGTGCTGGAACTGGGTTAAACGTATCTCTTTATTTTATTCCCACATGTCTCTGTCATATAGATTGAATAAAACCCAGTATCCCTGGGAGTAGAATGATATGATAATATAATTGTGGGCTGTACTCACAAGAGGGAAAATGAAAATTCTGTTGACAGCCTTAATTCTGACATTCCTTTATGTTTTGAGTCCTTGACTTTTCATCCAAAGTAACATTATTTTACCAGTGCTTCTGTATGGTTTTGATGGCCCTAAAAGCACGTATTATTGTTACACCTACTACCTATACTATATTGTCATCCCAGCTAGGGCACTGAAATGTCTTCATGAGAGAAGTGCCAAATGTCCCTTATTAATGGGAGAAAAGCTGTGTTCTCCTGGGCTAGCAGGAGAAAACAGTTCTCTGGGTGTGGCGGATAGGAGCCTGTACTATGCAGCTCCTCTCTTTCTGTGTCCTCTTTCCTTTCCTCTTCTTCCTCTTCAGCCTTTGCTGAATGCGGGCTGGCTATGTTGAAAGTGAAATTATACACTTTGTTTACTACATCTGCCATTTGCTCCCCTTTTTCTCCATCAGTGGGGTTGGGACCAGTTCAACTGTAACACAAATTGCCACTAATCAAATCTTTCCTTTTAATTTACTGCACTATGCTTTAGCAAGAAAAACAAGGCTGAAAAGTACAAAATTCAAAGCCACAGATCTTTTAGTGAAGGAGTCTCTTAGGTTGAGTATTTGATGGAAAATTGAAGCATTTAAGATTTAAGCATTTGGCCCTTTAAAGCTCCATGTGGTGAGAATATGCTTTCATGTCTTTCACACTGCATGTAGAATCTTCTCTGTGGTTTAAACATTACTGAGCTGCAGTATGTCAGCAGGAGGGGCTTTTTCATACACTCTGTGTAATGAGTTTTAAGTTCTTAACATCATTAAGGATCACATATGTCTAAATAAAGCATCGTTTCCAGTTTCTTTAAGCCTGGAGTCCAAAATTGTAATGCAGAAACAAGTTGGTGTATATTAAAGAGCTAATCAATTATGTTCCTACCTTATACTCAGAAGTAAGCAGCCTGATACACACAAAGGCACGGGTTTTCACCCCAGTTCGGAGAACAATTACAAATATGATTAATCTCTGGTCATTGATATTTTATGTCTAAGTAATTTTAGAAGGAAGGAATTAGTGATGTTTTCCATGTGAAGGCCATGGGTTATTAGCACCAAGTTACAGCTGATCTTAGATGTGAATTTTTCAAGGCTTCAGTAATTCTTCAGCTCTGATGACAGTTCCTCTTCGGCTGAACCCTTAGTTTAGAACAGGACACTAATCATCACGTATTTCCCATCGATGCAGATATACTGATGCATGCAGCAGGAGTTAAAGAGTAAGCAGAAGTGGATTCAAACTATTTGAAGTTAGAAAACTTGAAGGAAACAAAACTTCCAAGCTTCCTTGTTTTTCTCTTCTGTGAACTTGATTCTGGCAGCAGGAGTTTTCCTTGGCTAGCATGGCTCCCTAGATATATGATAGATCCAGGAGTTTCTTTGATACTGTGTTAGGAAGCAAAGTTGTGCAAAGCAGATAAATCATAGTGATTGGAAGTAGAATGATGCTTTATTTCTTTTATTTCTTCTTTACTCAAGATGTAAGCCAGATCTGAAATGTTATTTTTCAAGAATTTTAGCTTTTTGTGTCATGACTTTCAGAGTGTTGTTTCAGTCTGCTTCCTTTATTTCTTACAGCACAGTTAAGAATTCCCATCTTTTTGCTGCTGTCAGAATAAAGAAATTCAGATTGTAATCAATTCACTGTCTTAGAATTCTGTATTGAATGTGCATCATATTCACACTGCTTATTTTAAGAGAACTGCATCCAATTTAGGTGTTCTTTAAATTCCCTCCGCGTGTCCAGGTGGATTTGTTGAAATCACAAGTTTGCTTTCTGTGTCTTTTGTGGGGCTTGTTTGAGCTCAGTTTCCTCTTAGCAGAAAGACTTGCAAAGGCCCCGTGGGAGGAAAATTGTTCATTGTGTTCTTTTGAAAGCTGGCTATCTTTTTTCCTGGAGCTGGGCTCAAGTAAGTTTATTCTTCCACTCAGGGATATCTTAGGAGGTTCCTGTCCGTTTTGGTGCCTAGGAAGCAGAGCTCAGATATGTATATTGTATTTGTTGCCATCATATAATCTGTGCAACTTCCCTGTAAATATAAAGAATTGTGCTTTCCCCAGCTGTTCATTTGATAGGGTTCTAGCCCTTCATTTCGAGAAAACTGGGCTTCTCCGATTCACATTGTTTGAACCGTGGCCTCCCTTCTATACCTATTGTTTGTTTTGTCTTTTTTTTGTTGAGCGTAACAGGTGTTTCTTTCAGGCAGCCCAGGCAGCAAGGCAAAGCTTCCTTTATGGCAGATCTCTTGAGACTTTTACTAAACTCTTCTTTGTAATAAAAATGCCACTGCCTTTAAATGAATTGCACATGTAATTGTATTTGCACAAATGCCCTCCATCCCTCTGCCCTCATTGCCAGAGTTTGTCTCTCCTTCGGTTTGGGTGTGTTTGCCTTTTCTTCTGTCTTTTGCCACAGAACTGATTCCTTTTTACCTTCCTGATACTGCACTCTCCTAGAGCCTAGAAATCATTTAAAAAGAGTAAGCTGTTTCTGCAAAAAGAGCTCTCTTTTTTCCAGTGCTTCCACAAATACTATTTTCAGATGGCTGGGAGACCCTTCCTCAGAGTTTCTCAAGGGGGATCCAAGAGTTAGAAGCTAGGCAATTTTTCTGCACCTACTGGAGCATATTCTAGATATTAAAACAGCCAGAGAAGCAATGCAAACCAGAGGGGCAAGAGGCTGGAACCATGTTTGTTCAGGGGCTCATTTCGCCCACTGTTCACATATCCTCTTGTAATATTGTTCACCTATAATGCATGATTTTGATGCCCTTCTCTTTATGCCAGAACATTTATTAGTTAGAAGCCCTGGAGGTGAACAGATACAATATGGGATAGTCAAATCAGTTGTATGGATGCCCCAGGAGCTGTGCCAAGCCTTTGAGAATATAGGTGTAACGATTTACAGGGTAAGCAAAGCCTTCAGAGAACACCACATCTATACAGGCTGCTCTGTGAATCTGTGAAAGTCAGGTAACTTGCACCATTTCTACCTACCAGAGATAATGCATATCTGGGGAACAAATATCACAGAATCACCCAATGTTAGGGGTTGGAAGGGATTGTGAAAGATCTTCTAGTCCAACCTCCCTGCCAGAGCAGCATCACCTATACCAGATCACACAGGAACGTGCTCAGGCGGGTTTGGAATGTCTCCAGAGAAGGAGACTCCACAGTCTCTCAGCAGCCTTTTGCAGGGCTCTGTCACTCTCTGTCACCTCCTATGTTCACAATGGAACCTCCTCTGCTCCAGTTTGCATGCATTGCCCCTTGTCCTGTCATTGGCTGCGTCCTCCCAACATTCATCCTTCACATTTTTATAAATGTGAATATGACCACCCCTTAGTCTCCTCTTCTTCAAGCTAAAGAGCCCCAGCTCCCTCAGCCTTTCTGATTAGTTCTGATTAGACCCTGAGAACTTACTCATCATCCACTCTCTTCATCATATTTGTGGCTCTGCACTGGACTCTTTTCAAGTATTTCTCTGAGGTGCTTCTTGAACTGAAGGGCCCAGAACTGGACGCAATATTTCAGATGCAGACTCTTCCTTTCAGTCTGAGACATACCTTCTGCTGATGACTTTTTCTTCCTTTGATGAATTGCTAGAGCTTCCCAAACGTCATCTACACTGCTTCTGAGATCCTCTTTAGATAAAAAAGTGTGGTTTTCCTCTGGCTGCAGGCTGACCATCAGTTACAGTAGCAGAGGTATCAGCACAGCCTAGCCATGACACTAGCATTGTATCTATTTTGGTGGCAGTGGCAGCATCTGTGGCAGATGTGGAGATAACTGTCAGAAAGCGTGTTTGAAGGGTGTTTAATTTGGAAACATTACCCCACCTTCCCCCCAAGCTGACGTTTGCAGCAGTGTGCAGTAGATAAAGGAGGAAGATGGAACTTCAGTAATGCTATATAATATGGTTGTCTAAATCAGTTCTTTCTCTTAAAAATGTGTTATCTGGTTTTGTTAGTGTTTTGTTACATAGTGCAATAAAGACATTACTACATCATTTGACTCAAAGCCCATGTAGATTTGTCTAAAATCAGAACATGAGCATTTAGAGACACTTGGCCCTGAAATAAAGGACCAAGGTGCAGAACTGACTAACATGATGGAACAATTTTATCCAGTTCCACACAGTTCCTTCTCGCTATTAATTTTCTTATGTTCAAGGAACCTGAGCCACTGTTTCAGCTGTGCAAACCCAGACTTTCATAACCCCAAGCTCTTCTAAAAGCAGTCATTTACTCTGTTCAGGCATGCAAACTTAGCTCACAGACACTTCTTGTTAGAATGTGGGGCAATTTCTAAGAGCCTCGCACCCATTTTCCTTTCAGGCATCATTTCCCCGTTCCTTCAAGAGGTGCCCTTTTGTAGGAGGTTAAGCCTTCTTTCCAACAGGGGACTGGAGGAGGCTCCCTTGGAAGCCTGTCATTGCTGTTCTTGGATTTTGCAAAACAGTGATGCTTCCTGAGACATGTGTGAAGCTCACCTGCCCAGGAAGATTGCTACTCACCAGTCTGCTTTAAGACGGCTTTGCATGCGAAAGACTGATTTTCTTCGTTTTGGGACTATCACTCAATGGAAATGTCAGAAACATGGAAGGATAAATACCGAGTTACATTAAAAAGAGAAAAAAAAGCACTCTGAAATTATCTCCTGGCTCCATGTTTTCTGAGGTTTTGCATTAGCGGGGACGAAGTCACGGTGTGTTGACAGAGTCTAATGTGCAATGACATAATACCTGGAATATGAAGACAGCGAGAGGCACAAAATCAAACTTATCTGAGTTTTCACAGGAAAAGAAGGGATTAAACTTTGCTGGTTAAAATATGGGGGTTTTATTATATATTTTTTTAATAAAAACTATCCTAGTTCGATTGAGATAAACCTACTCAGATCTAATTCTATCCAGTCCCTGGGAAAAGTGGGCCTTAAGATGTTGAGCCTATTTGCCCAATCCCTTTTTTTTAGAAATAAAGATTAGGGTAGGAAGTTTGGTCCTTATCTCTAAGGTTCTTACTGCTTCAGAAGGAAACTGAAATACATGAAGCACACTTTCTTGAACTTGTGATTTGTCTTCACTCAGATTATTTCAGAATGCTTTGGCAATGTAGATTTCCCACAATGCTTGGCTATTTTTGTTTTATATACCTTAGAGGAACTATGATAAATTGTTGTTACTGCCTATTAACTCATAGAAAGAGATGTCAAAATACTCTAGTGACTTAAAATTCAAATGTTACTGCATGTACATGGAAACTTTGATCTGGAAGCATCATCTCTCATTTCATAACTGCCAGGTGTGCTTCTCCTCTGCTTTTTCATCCCTTGTGGTTACTTAGGGCTCTACAAAATAACATTCAATCACTAAGTTTTACTTAGGTTTCACAGCCCGTTTGCAAGGATATTAGTATGGGATCCAGATCTTACACAGCACTGTCAGCACTAGATCTTGGAATATCTTTTTTTCTTTCTTTCCTTTTTTTTTTTCCCCTTTTTCCTTCTATGTGTGTTTTTTGTGTGGTGGTGTTTTGTTGTTGTTTTTCTTTTTTTTAAGCATCCTGTTTTTCAGACCAGGGGAATTGAGGACAGAGGGGAAGCAGCTTGCACATTGTTAGGCTGTAGCTCACTGCCAGAACCAGGAACAGAACCCAGATTGTCAGTCGTCTCCCATTGGGCCACAATACAAAATGTGAACTGAAGTGCATAGTTATCAGAGGTTCAGGCCTTCTAGGTTTTTATTTTCTGTCTCCATTTTTACTGTTTTTCTACAGAAATTCCCATTTCAATGATAGAATACAGACTGTGTGTGTGGTTGTGGGGTGAGAACACGGCAGGGAAGTACATGGAAAACAATCCCCATTAGTTTTAGGGTCGCATTTGTGTTGGTGCTGTTAGACTGAATCACCTCAATAGAGTTTAATGCAGAAAATCAGATCTGATTTGTTAGTAAAATGTCAGGGAATAAATGGTAAAAAGTTTGCCACGGTGGATTTCTGTCTTCTTCAAGGTGAGAAACAATTTTCCTTGCATTTTCAACATTTTTTGTGTTTAATTTTTTTCTAAATCCATTCATTGCAACAAAGCTGAGACTTTGTCAGCACATGCATTTCTTCTACAAGCATCCTTTGATGGTATGAAAACTGCCTAAACAAATCAGGGTGCAAGGCACTTACCAGTCATTATGCATGAACCCTTTCCTCACCTTGACCACTGTTAGGTTTTTATTCTGTTCTGGCTGTGCTAAGTGTCAGTGGGATGCCTGCCCAAGTTGGTTTTGTTTTTTTTTACTCCAACTCAGAGTGGTTCATTCACTGTCTTGCTTTCTATTCAGTTTCTGGATACTTAACCTGCTTTCATGCCAGTCTGAGGGCTGTGGTTACCTAAGGCCGGCTAGGTTGTATTTAGCAGACACAAATGACTGTGCCTCAGGCTTGCTTTTCCCTTCTCTCCCCCTTCTTCTTCTGTTTTTCATTTAATGGCTTGGTAATAATGAAACCACAAAGGCAACAGTAGGGGCGGCATAAACACATGCTCACCTACAGGAGAGTTGCTGATGTTTTAGAGTGAAAAAACAAAACATTATTATGATAATAAAAGCCAAGACAGGTGCTGGGCACTTTGTTTATTTGCTGATTAAAACCGTCACAGTGTGACATCTTTGCATATAATAAACTAAAGAGGGAGGTGGATTATTGCATTGCCAAAACTTTGAGTATGCCTTAACAGAAAATATTTGAGGACCATCTGATTTTAAGGGTCACTGTCTATCACTGTGTGCCAGGAATATACCTGTTTTGTAGGGAGGTGGACAACAAAGTCAGATATTCAAAAGAATTAGTCAGCTGCCAGGGCATTAATTTCCATCTAATTCGGAGTAGTTCCTCGTTAAGTCCCCAGGAAACAAGAAGAGGGCCTCTCAAAATCTGTGCCTCTGCCGCTGAACAGAATGTCAGGTAGTGGAGGTAAGGCATACGTTGCCTTCCTTGTTTCTCCCATCTTCATAGTAAGATGCTGAGCTTCTCCTAAATGAGTGTGACCCCAGATTCTTAAACCAATGTGAAGGTGCTTTGGATTGAGTTTTTAAAAACACATGATCCTGTTCCTGCTCCTCTGAACTTACTGTGTTTGTGGTTTTATAAAAATGCTTTTCTAGATTTGGCTTTTCTACATTTTTAATAAAAGAAATCAGTTACTTCATTGCTGGTAGAATGTTATTGGAATGTGGAAACATTTTTTGTCAGCAGTGGCCTGATTTTCTATCTTTTAGGCTCTTTACAACTTGCATAAAGTTCTTGACATAAAAGAAACTTTGTTGGGAGTTCCATTTTTACACTTTTTTGTGCGTGTGTCGTATGAGTTCTCTGCATTGTGAAACTAAGAGTTTCCTCTGGTGCCTAATGCTCTAAATCTGCAAATGCAGTACACACATACTTTTTTCCCTTGTCGGGCTGCTTCAGGCTAAACATTTAGACTAGCACTCTGAGTTAATTAAACACCTATTTGAAGTTAAGTTCTGGAATGGCAAATAAAATAGAATAGTTGTTCCAACCCTGTAGAATGGGTGTCCCTTTCTGCTTTTCAGTCTTTCTACCTGCTCCATATGCTGCTTTTCTAGATAAGGACACAGTGTTTGGCAGACAAGGAACTACTTTCAGCAAAGGACCCTAGCTGATGTTTCAGAGAGTGTGGTGATAGTCTGTGTCAAAATTCTGACTTTTGAAAATGAACTAAACACACCCTTCTTTATGAGAAACACACCCTTCTTTATGAGAACTGCATGATTTCGTCTCGATCAACTACAGCTAAAAAGTATTGATCAGAAAAGGCAGCCATAGATCCAGGTAAAACTCTTAACTCTAACCGTTAATCATCTAGGATAAAAGATCATAGTGGGCTCTGTCTTTTTTCCCCATTTGTTTCCATTTTCCACAGCTTTTCACAGAATTGTCAGGGTTGGAAGGGACCCCAAGGATCATCTAGTTCCACCCGCCTGCCATGGGCAGGGACACCCTCCACTGTATCAGGTTGCCCAGGGCCACATCCAGCCTTGCCTTAAAAACTCCCAGGGGTGGGGCTTCCACCTGCTGCATTGGGAAGTAAATGTCCATAGAGTAGGCATCTCTCTTCTCACAAGGTAGTTACTTCCTGTCTTGTTACTTGTAGAAATATTGGATTTTCTTAAGTAAAAATACATTTCACTGAATATGTGCACAAAATGGAGGGTTTCAGTATTTGTTTTAAAAAGCTAACATTTACAACCTTGTTGTATTAATAATATCATTAATTTATTTTTTTCTCTTTTTTTGGTGTGTGAAAGAGTAGGATTTTTGTCCATAAGCATGTAGTCCTAGCATGCAGGGAGTTGTTGCAGCATCCATTAAAGGCAGTAATAAAATCCTTCGTCTTTAGCAGGTGTTTTGGGAGAATAAGTTTCAATCAGGTCAAGACAGATGCCTCTGAGTATTTCTTAAAGGTTATTATTTTCTTTCACCTCCTTTGCATGCTCTGTGACTTCTCAACATACACATGCTCACAAATGTACTCCTTTGCGTTCCTGGAATTCACTTAGGTTACTTTACAACATATGCTGATCATACTGAGGAGCCTCATATTCTGAGAGGGATGAAAGTGCTTTGGGGCTTCAGAGGAAAAACAGGACGAGAATTAATTTCTTGTTCAGTTCGTGTCAGAAGCAACCAGACGTATGAAAGAAACTGGGATCTTCTTAGACTGCCTGTTTGGTTTTAGAGGAGGCTTAGATATTTACTGAAATTTTCAGCCTTTTGAGATTCCCTTGTGAGTGCTTTATTCAGAGCTGCCACTAAAAGTGTGTGTCACCAGCGTAATGCAGGTTTATAACGGCTCTGTACTAAACATTTTGTGTGTGTGTATGAGTAAGTCAGCATTGACAATTCAGCAAGCCACTAGGGTAGAAGTGGTTTGAGTTGTGATCATTTTCTGAGTGTATCAAGTGCAGCTGACTTAGTCTTTACTTAGAATGTAGTTTAATAAAGCTACAGTTGATTTTGTTTGCATCTTTTTTGGGTATAATAATGCTGCTGAATACCTCCTTGCAGTTGTTTTATTACTATTGCAGAGAACTGGAAGACGTGTGAATAATGATCTGAAGAAGGCAAATTCAGTGGAAGGAGCAATGATTGCAATTTCTTTGATCTGCTGAATCCTACAGAAAAAGCATTTGGCTTCTGTACTACTGTTACTGCAACTATATGATCCAGTTTGACTGATCCTTTGTACTTCTGCAAAAAAAGGTTTCAACCAGCTCTCCTAAGCAGTTCTTAGAAATGCAGGGCAAGAGACTTTAAGTTAATGAGTACAAACTTAGATGAAAGTTTTGGGTAGGTGCTTGCAGATAGACCTCCAAGGCAAATAAACCTTAGGAAAATTAATTTCATAGGGTACTGGGCAAGAGAACTCTGTCTTCAAATGTGTATGTGCGCATGCATGGAACTCTGTAAAAACAAAACTATTTTTAACTTCCCAGGACATCACTGAGCATAAGGTACCAGTCTCATTATAAATATGGAAAGGTTAAGTTCGGAGGAGTTAGGCATCTTGTTTAAGTTAAAATATAGAAACTTGATTCCTACAACTAAGCAAGGCAAGACCATGTCTTTCCTCAGACACGACCAACTGGAAGATCTGAATGATCTCTGAAGGAGCTGTTTTATTTAAACAAAGACTGTCATTCTTTTTTGTCAAGCAATATGATCATGGCATGATGGGGGGGAGGGTGTGGGGGTGAGGGGTAGAAGGCATAAGGCGTCAAAATGCACGAAAAATCCTTCTATTAGTTACATCGTTGCTTTTTAGTGTCATTGCAAAGAATTGACAGATCTTTGCTTTCTTGCTTGAAACACATAGGAGGGTTAAGATTTTTTTTAATATTATTCTGATCCTGTCCGTGCCCAAGACACTGTTTACAGCACCTTATATCCTGTATAGAATCTCAGACCTTTTAAATTCTTAATTACTTAATGAGATTTAGATTTAAGTGAATAGGAATGTGTACTGGGTAAGATACCAGTTTCTTTCTGTCCTCATTCTGTAATCAAAGTTTACATGGTACAGAGTTTATCTGGATGTTGACCCTTATCAAATGTAGATGTACTCTGTAGGCAGTTAGCTGTCAAGCTTCAGTACAGTGCACCAGTCTGGAATACCAGTTGTTTCTCCATAGCCAGCAAACAGGAAAGGTGATAAATTTGTTGTGATTCAAGTGCCCTAGAGAACATCAATCTTGGACAGAAACACTAACCTCAAATAAACTCAATAGCTGTCTTCCCATAGCTTCTCTGCTTCCTCTATTATTTGTTGCAACATCATCTTCCTCCCTATCAGGCAAATTTATATTCCAAGAAATTAATCCAACTACTCTTCCCACTGACCCCGGTCCCAAATCTTCTGGTTCATTTTTGTATGGCATTTCTAAATCTAGGTATTTCTTCTCTTCCACCTAAAACTTTCAACCATGTCTTTGTCAATCTTTGGACTTGATTGCCAAGTCTTCTCTTTTCATTACACTTCCATTGTGTCCCTGCTTCTTTGGGAGAACATTCCCCAAACACTTCATCCCTTCACTTCTGTTGCCATTATTGGACCCAAGTCCTTCCATGAGCCTTGGAATCAGCTCCTTGTTTTCCCTAACATGAAGGTTAGGAGTTGTTTTTCCAAGGTTCTTCATTGATCTTTCACTCATAATTTTTTCTCTTATACTTCATTTCAGTGCCGGTGATGCTCACCTTGTTGGTTTGCTTGTTCAGTTTTCATGTCCTCTCTTACACTTTGGAATAAAGTGCCTCCAGTGTCTTGAGTAACCTTTCCAAAATGGTCTTGAGTAACCTTTCCAAAATGGCCTGAGTCCCATATTGGCCAAATTACTCCTCAAATTTTAAAGCCTCTGTTTACCTGCAGGCAATTAAGAAATCTGAGAAATCCAGACTGGAGCCAAACACTGCACCCTAAATAATCTCAGCAGACATTTATTCCTTTCTGTTTTACCATGTTTCACATTTGTGGTATCCTGTCCTGAAAAAAAAAAAAAAAAAAGATAAGAATGTGCAGGACTGTCTTTGATCATGCGTGGTCAGATGTTGGATGTCTGGAGTCCTTTGAACTTTCTCACAATATAACTAATAAATGATGGCAGTGATGGAAAGATTCACTTCACTTCCCTCTCGATGAGTTCACCTGGATTCTGAGAGTTAGTGGTTTTCTGTGATACACCCTTCTGTTAAAGAGCTTTGACTGATACGGGGCATCAATGTGATCATGATAGTCACTTCTCACCAATTACTTGCTACTTTATTGAACAAATCCTAAAGTTCTGCTTAGAAAATTATCCAAGTGAACTCTGCTTACTCATGGATCAGTCTCTCCATGTATGTTTAAGGCTTTTGACATTATTTAGGTTGAAGATTGCTGCAAAACACATACCCAAAATTAGTTTTGCAGCATCAATTTCTCTCTGCTTCCTACAGTCTGTATGAACTTAAACTCACTAGAGTTTAAGTTGCTACTAATACCTGGACTTAAAGATGCTGAGGAGTGAAGGAAGCTTCCTCTTGATTAGGCAAGATATGAGTAAATGTAACCTTGTTTTCCCATTCCCGTTCAGTGTGGACCTCATTGAAAATGCACTTGGAGTTGTAGTCTGTATCATGCACAGCATTCATTCCCATTATGCCACAGAAAGCAAATAGTGTCAAAAGGCAAGCTGTAATAAAACCAAAAGTACCTGATGTTATCTGTTCCCTCTTGGGAGCTCCTGCAGCTTTCAGTACATTTGTGTGCAGCTGAATAAAAGAAAGGTAGCAGTGTGATTATTAGTGAAGAGAGCAGCTTAGGAGAGACATGAAAAGGGAACCAGTTCTTATTCTGATTCCCTTTTTTCCCATGCAGTTAAAAAGAGAGAACCGTTTAAACATGCCTCTGTCAAACTCCTTTCGTTGGTCTCTTTTTCTCAGCCATGTTACCAGTGGTTTCATTCATGAGATGATCTTGAAGGTTGTTTCACTGCCACTGGGGTATAGTTAAAGTATTTTGTAAAGGGTACCACTCAAGTGTAAAGATGCCTGGTAGGAAAAATAAGGCCCTTGCAGAAAAAGAGCAGCAGCCCATCAGATCTTGCTTTTTCAAACCAGGCAGGTTTCCCCATGGAAAGATTAATTACAGTCAGGTTTGGAAGACAGCCTTGCTGTGGTTTTTTTCCTCCTAACATTAGAAAAGATAAAGGGGGTGATTAGTGTGCACAAAGCCTCTGATCAAACCAGCACTGAGGTTTGTGACAGGAGGTTCAAACACTTTATGGATCACTAGTGCTGACAGGTAGATCACACAAGCCTTAAACAGATGTTTAGTGAGAAGATGAATGTGTGAGATCTCAGACAGGCAGGGCTCCTTTGCCTGGCCATAATAGCCTCTGAAGCATTAAAAACCTTCCTTTTTTTTTCTTAAGCTGCCTCACTAAGAGAGAAAAATAAGAAAAGTACTAACAAGCTTGCATTAAAATTTGGACTTCTTTTTTAATATTGAAATTAATCATAGCCGAGTTCTTGAAGTTGTTTAACTTTTTCTTTAGGAAATGAAAGCTGGTCTTTCGGGATATATGGCCAAAATCTGCCCTCTCTATAAAACTGTTGGTGTGAGTGTGCATGCTCTAACGAGGTGCATATGAGATGCTCAACTGAAATAGATATCTTCAAATTAAATTATGAAGGTCGTTGTAACAGAAAGCTTTGGAAGCAGGGTGCTTTTTATAGGATCCACTACATCTGCATGATGACTTGAAAACACAGTAATTATGTAAGCTTGTTGAGCAAACTGTATTTACTAGACCTCTTTGAAACATTTTGAGTTGTTGATATGAAGGGAGGAAAATATTGCAATGCTGCCATTTATTATGAAAATTGAGAAGTTCCAGACATGAATTTTCTTACCTTCTCAAGAGAAATTATCTTTAGCCTTGCACTTTGCACCGAATCGTCTAATTTGGAGGTGAAAATGTTCTGTGTGGGGGACAAGTGGGGACCCTCCCTATCTAGCATTATATTAAGAACATGGCAGGATATCTGATAACTGTGAGACACCTGGAGGGATCTATTCAATTTAGAAATGGGCTCATGCCAAAAAATTCAGAACCTGGACTTAGATTTGAATGCTATGGAGTTGTAGGATTTTTTGGATAAAAGGTTTACGCCACTCCAAATAAATAATCAAATTACAGAACTTGGTCTGGGCATGAATTGCAAGCACCCCATGAATTACTGGCAATCCAAGAGTATTCTTTGATTTTAGGGGTGCTTGTCATTCATGCCCAGATGAAATTCTATAATTTGATTACAGATTTGGTCTGGAAAGCTCTGATCCAGGGTTTGAAATCTTTGCCATCAGCCTTGAAAGCAGTTGATTCATAAGAGGGGATTTTTTTTTCCCTTATTTTTCCCCCATTACTGATTTTTAGTTCTTTTTGAAGAAATGTTGAAGAAAAGGTGTTTGTAAGCAACTTCCCAGATTATTTTTTGCCATCCACAATCATAGGGCTGCGTGTTTGAATGTTTCCAAGAAAGTATTGTTCTTATGTGACAACAGGTCAGAAAGACTCTGCATTAATTACACTAACATATGGTTATTAACAGATTCTAGCTCAGGGAGCAATACTTTACAATGTTATCTTCCACATAGTCAGATGTTAGCCATATTGTCAGTGCTGGCAGCTATTGTTTCACTCATTTACTTCACAGAGCTAATTACTCCCTAATAATAACTTTACCTTGGAGTTTTTCACTTGCTTGTGCCAGCAAACCTGTTCACACTACATATGCTAATTATTGGCACTTATTCATTATGTTAAGATAGCTTTAAGTTCAAGCTGTGCAGCCTGGCTTTCGGTATGGAGCCAGCTGGCTGCAAAGTTCCACCTTTTTTTTTTCCCCCTCTTTTTTGTTTTTTCTTCCCTTTTTTTTTTTTTGAAAACTAAAGTCATTAAAAGTTTTAATATGGGCCTATCTTGTTCTCTTTACAAGAATCAGTCTTTCAGGAATTCAGGCTCATAGTTGGCTGCTCATGAAAAATTGCAAATTTATAAGGAGTTCTTGCTTTTCTTACGATATTTCTCATCCTGCAATGAGGTCTTTTCTGTTAAGTGGATTGTAAATTCATTTGTGATTTGAACAACAAGGCCATTTACCAAAATGGATTTTAATGTTTTTCCTTACCCTCCCCAGTTCTAGCTTCTTGTCCATTTCATCTGTCCTTATGGTTGTCCACCGGGAGTCCCAAGCCTTTTCCAGTGCTTGGTGAGAATGCTTTCTGTGGATTTGTTTCTTCGTGCTTTAAATGTCCAAGAGCCTAAACCTTCAATGAGCTTTGTATGGATGAATTCACTGATTTGTCCTGGGCACAGCATAAGAATGTTAAATCAGATCATTCAGATTTGCAGCCTAAAACAGGGAAATTTCATGGGATTTGGTCTATTGCATCTTTCCAGAATTCTCAGTGATCCTTTTTCACAGTCTAGAATAGTGTATATTCCCCTAAAGCCCAGAGAAGTGTGGTGTCTTCTATAGATAAAATACTATCCTTGATTTGCATAAAGAATTTTATGAATACCAACTGAACATCTACATAGAAATCAAAGGCAATTGATGGTTGATCCTGGTTAATGTTGTATTTACAGTAAGGGATGTTACAGAGCTGACTGTTTTAGCTGTGACTCTTAAGAGTCCTGTGTCAGATCATTGTCTAGTGTAGATCAGCTTAAGTCACTGTTGGGTGAACTGGTCTGGCATTTTATGAAGTTCTTGAAGAAATTATTTTTATCCAAGATAAGGTGAACTATGTGAAATCCCATTAGTTTTTATCAACAGAAAGAGGAAAGTGAAATCTTTCATATGTAGGAGTTCAGTCTGTATTGGAAAAAATTAAATCTATTTGTGTCTCCCCATGAGCTAAAAGCTTTGAATTCTGTAACCTTCTGAGCTGCTCTAACATTACAAATTAATGGTGTGTTTTAAGCTGTGGTCTAGCTAACTTCATTAGAAAACATGTGTGCAGAAAATTGCCATTTTGCCATCTTCTTGGTGTGCGCATTACATGCATTTGGATTTCTCCCCATGCCAGTTGTAATGTCAAAGAAAACGTGGATGAATTAAGTAAGATAATTTCATAATCAGGAAGGACTAAATCTCTCTTCTGCTGTACACATGTACTTCCTTCCAGTGCCAATATGAACTAGTTTTGTATACCTCAGTTCAGAATTTGTCCATAAAATAGGGGAGAAAAAGCAGGACAGTTGGCACTGAAAGAAAAAGATTTGCTTGAAATAAAAGTGATGTTCCCTGCAACATCCCATTTTACAGCCACAGAGTGTTAGGTTGGATTCTGTCCTGGGATACTGCAGTTCTGCTTCAGTCCAATTCTAGTGATACCCATAAAGAGTTTGAAGACAAAACCTCCAGATAAAACTGGAGTAAAGAGGCTTTCAGTTGAGCCCTAACATATATAACATATAACATACAGACTTCTTCTACTTCTGGTTATTTTTGAGGGTATTGTTCAGTAAAAATAATGGCGACTGTGTATTACAATATCCAGTCCACATTATGCAAAGGTCAGGGCTTGGGAGGGGAGGAGTTTATCCTATCCTGAAGTGATTTGCAGCTATGAAGACAAGTGATACACAGAAGATAGGAGAGTAAAACCTTCAAATTTTATTCCTGTCAAACAGCTCATGCAGTCAGTGGCTGCATTATATTATGAGCAAAATATGTAGAGTAAATTTAGCAGCAGTTCCCTAGGCCAGTGGTTGCTTTTCAGATGGAAAGAAACTACAGATGATTTTAAAAAGCTTGTTCTGAGAAACCCTGGAGCTGACTTTGGTGTACCATCCAGTGAAATTCCAGCTCACTTGAAACAAGGGGAAAGTGCAGTCTGGTATCTACTAAACAGACCCGAGTGAAATGAAAGAAACTGTTACTATGTTTAGACAAGGTTTGAACCAAAACCTTCAAACTGTGGTATAACTTTCTTGGGAGCTGACCTTTGCTTGTGTTTATGAAAGGCTGAGCCTAATGCCAGGACTGAATTCATTGTGGAGATTTGGATTGAGACTTCAGCTTTGTGATTTAGACCTGTATTCAGAGAGCCTAGCATCACTGCTCAGGCACCACCCAATTTCTGCCTTGGTGGCCTTCTGCTTTCTTAAAACATTACCAAAATACCCATAGCACCTAGCAACAAAATGGTAATATTTTATGCAAGCAACTGAAGTGAGGCATGGCTGAAGGACCTGTGCCAGGAAGCTCTTACAGTATCACATGGCTGTGACTGGGAACCCTGGTTTGACGAACAATGGCAAGAGGAACTGAGAGACCCTGGCTGGGCAGGTAGATTGATCGTCAAGTTCACACAGTATCACAGTATCACAGTATAACTAAGGTTGGAAGAGACCTCGTGCATCATCAAGTCCAACCTGTCTCCACAGACCTCATGACTAGACCATGGCACCGAGTGCCACGTCCAATCTCCTCTTGAACACCTCCAGGGATGGGGACTCCACCACCTCCCCGGGCAGCACATTCCAATGACAAATGGCTCGCTTGGTGAAGAACTTTCTCCTTACCTCGAGTCTAAACCTCCCCTGGCGCAGCTTGAGACTGTGTCCTCTTGTTCTGGTGCTGGTTGCCTGGGAGAAGAGACCAACCCCTTCCTGGCTACAACCACCCTTCAGGTAGTTGTAGAAGGCTATGAGGTCACCCCTGAGCCTCCTCTTCTCCAGGCTAAACACCCCCAGCTCCCTCAGCCTCTCCTCATAGGGCTTGTGCTCAAGGCCTCTCACCAGCCTTGTTGCCCTTCCCTGGACACATTCAAGTGCCTTGATGTCCTTCCTAAACTGAGGGGCCCAGAACTAGACACAGTACTCAAGGTGCAGCCTAACCAATGCAGAGTACAGGGGCACAATGACCTCCCTGCTCCTGCTGGCCACGCTATTCCTAATGCAGGCCAGGATGCCATTGGCCTTCTTGGCCACCTGGGCACACTGCTGGCTCAGTTAGTTTTCCAGTATCAGGTATGGTATTTCAGGCCACATAAATGAAGCCAGAGGAGAGAAAATCATAGTCATAGCATGATTTGGGTTGTAAGGGACCTCCAGAGGTCCAACCCCCTAAATCATTCTGGCTTTCCCTTCCTAGCTGATCCTTCTACGTGCCTAAATTGCAATTTGTATTTCCACACCCTTTCCATAACTAGAAGTTTGACAAATAGTTACTGAACACACTGGAGATGAGACTAAATGGGAATTTCTGGAGGTAAAGTTAATATCAGTGTCCATCTGACCAGTTAGTGTGAGGAAAAAGAGGAAGCTTGCAGGTTATTTTATCAGGTGCTTTTATGTCTAATGAAATGGGGGCTGTCTGCCAGAGATGATTAAGACAGGAAAAAAACCCAACATCGTAGCAATTAAGAAAAGATACCCAGCAAAAACACTGTGACAAAGCTCTTAGGAATTAGTTTGTATTTTTGAGGCTGTTTCTTCAAGGAAAACCATGAGAGAACACTTAAAAAAAAAGCCAAATAACACAACAACAACAACAACAAAACCCACCAAGAACTAAAAGCACAACAACTTGCTTTCTGCTCAGATATTTGGTACACCTTACAACCTGCTAGAGCCTGACAGACTATTCTGATGTTCTTAATGCACCTGAGAGTTACTTCTCAAACATGCCTTTCCTTATGCTTGATCTTGCCAAGATCTTTTGGATAAACCACATTTAACGTTTCTAGGACACAGCAGTGTGGCATGAAGGAGCCCTGGAGGAATGTTCAGAATACAGTTAGTGCCTGTTTCTAAATCCCATATCACAAAAAGAGCTTGGTTAAATCACCTGTAATTCAGCTGTAAGTGTGTTCTCTGACAGCCCACCACCTGCAAAAACTTTGCAGGACAAATGACCTCGCATGAAATGGGGGAAACTAGTTGAAAAATGCTAATCAAGGTATTAATCTGTGCTTTGAACTATGCATTTTGAATTCTTGGGTTTACAACAAAAATCCAGTCTTGGGCTTTGCTGTGGGCAGCCATAATACACATGGGATTGCAGTAAATAGGCACTAGACTGGTGCAGCAAGGAGTGTTTACTGACTTGTGTAGGAGAGGCATGCTGTTTGGCGCTTGTGCATTAATGCTTGGGATCTTAGAATCACAGAACCATAGAACTGTTGTGGTTAGAAGAGACCTCTGAGATCATCCAGTGCAACCCTCAACCTAAGACTGTCATGGCTGTTAAACCATGTCCCAAAGTGCCATGTCCACATGTTTCTTGTACATCTCCAGGGATGGAAACCCCACCACCTCCCTTAAACTAATATCAATAGAAATTTTCTGCTGCCTTGTACTGTAAGGCACTATATGAAAGCAACATATTTTAAAATGTGTTTAAATATGTTTGGAGCATTTTAGAAGAATTATTGATATGCATTTTTGAATCACTCTATGTGTAAAACTACTTGACATCATAGGTCAAATAAGCTTGAGAAACTCAGCTGAAATAGCTTTTCCATAAATAATGTTATGGTTAGAGTCTAATGTTATGAGTTGTTTCAAGGCTACAGATTGGTTTAAATTGGAAGGAACCTTAAATATCATCTGGTTCCAACCCTTCTGCCCTGGGCAGGGACACCTTCCACTAGACCAGATTGCTCAAGGCCTCATCCAACTTGGCCTTGGACACCTCCTCAGAGGGTGCACCTGTGAGCTCCCTAGGCAACCTGATCCAGTACCTCGCTGTGGGACACATTAGGAAACTCTGAGTCTTCCACTTCTGTTCATAAAAAATCCCTTTCACTTTAGTCCTCCAGGCCTAGGACTGAGTATGTATAGTAAAAGAGCACAGTAATATCATGTGAAAAGTTGGGAAGGAAAAGGCAGGTATCGATCAACTGGCTGTGGAGAAAATACGCTTCTGAGAAAGTTGGGGTTATACAATTCTGTCCCTGTTCAGCCAGGAGAGTGTATGCTGTGCAAGTGAAGCTGTCAGAGGTGTGTGATAAATACTGTTTGCTTCTGTTTGAAGTTTTCCCTTAGGTATTACCATCTCCTGCATGGTGCATGCCTATTTGCTTGCATATGCATGTGGACTCCTGTGTGTGGGGCATCTGTTTCGTGGGTACAGTGTGTATATATCTATGTGTAAATATCAGTACATGTGCACATACACACACATTTACATTTTGAAATAAATACCAGAAATGAGATTTATAGATAGCTTTTCCTCATTTGCTTGTGTGGTGTGTGAGACATGTGCACACACATCTACTGGGAAAATGTGTGTGTTTATAGTTCTGTATGGGCACAGATGATCCCTGTGTGCACACAGACGCAGGCAAACGCACACTCCATTGTGATACATGAGATGCACTTAGATCTGTAGGGCTCACTATTGACTTTAAATAGAATATCAGCATAGACTTTGTGTAAAAATCTTTAAGTTAGAATCACAGAATCATTCAGGTTGGAAAAGACCCTTGAGATCATCAAGTCCAACCATTAACCCTAGTCTAGAAACCTCACCCCTAAGCCATATCCCCAAGGACTATATCTAAATGACCTTTAAACACATCCAGGGATGGTGACTCAACCCCCTCCCTGGTCACCCTGTTCCAATGTCTGGCTACTCTTTCTGTCAAAAAAATTTTCCTTATGTCTAGTCTAAACCTACCGTGTTGCAGTTGTCCTATTACTAATTACCTGTGAGAAGAGACCAGCACCGTCTGCTCTACAACATCCTTTCAGGTAGTTGTGGAGAGTGATGGTATCTCCCCTCAGCCTCCTCTTTTCCAGACTAAACAGCCCCAGCTCATTCAGTTGCTCCTCATAAGATTTGTTCTCCAGGCCCTTCACCATCATTGTTGCTCTCCTTTGCACTTGATCCAGCACCTCCATATCTCTTTTGTATGGAGGTGCCCAAAACTGGACGCAGTGTTTTTCTTGCTTTTTTTCTGAATACATTTCCTGTATTTCTTGTCCTAAGTGAGATGTAGTAGAGACTTACTCTGCTGGTGGAGTATGAGAAAAGTGAAGGCCCTGGAAAAATCAAGCCTGTGGGTGTGCTCTGCTGGCCCTTCCCTAACACTGTTGTCTCAAGGCATGAAAAATGTTGTCAGATCATTCTCTTAATATATACTGGTTCAGGAGAGAGCCAAAGCACTGCAGTTCTTGAAAAGGGCTTCTAAGCAAAATACAGGCATTGCACAGCACTTCCAATGTTAAAGTATCCAAATGATTTGATAACTGAAGATGCTTCTCCATGATTACTTAACAACATGGAAGGAGTTTGAAGCTTGTCATTAATATTGTCATTTGTCTAAGAAATATCTTTTAAGTGCTGCTTGGCACCGGGGTGACTAAGCGCCACATTGTCACTTGAGCCACATCCTTAAGAACATTCTGCTATGCAGCCCTAGGGGACTCTACGAAAGGCATTTGCAGGCAGGAACTTGAAATAAGCAGAGGCTCAGCGTAATTGTAGCCAAACAGTTCCACAGAAGGAGTGTCTGTGTGTGGAGTCTGAGTGTCCAGCTGTTCAGAGGAGGATTACGACGGCTTTAATGGAGAGCACAGATGGAATCAGTACTATTGTCCAGAGTATTCTGGGGCAGAGGCTAAAGTGTGAGGATGATCAGTGGAGAGCTGATTGGAAAGGAGAAGAAAAAAACAGTAAGAAAGAAAGGGTGTGTGTGTGAAATCCCCTTGTTCTCTAAAAGGCAAAAGGATTGATGCTGTCCAATGGTGAGGGTGCAGAGGAAATCGTTCCCAAAGCTTGCTTTCATGGTTAGCAGGCATTGTAAAGATGGCACAGGTCATGTGTTGTGTGCAGCTGTTTAGAGGTTCTTACTGAACTGTTACAGACTTAGCAAGGTCCATTATTCAAGGCACTAAGGCAGTTTTACTGGATATGGACTACTGCAATTGTATAAGCTCTCCATTGTGTGAGTACTAATTTAGAGTGCTACCATAAGCCAGCCATACAATCCATGCTTCCCATGAATGGATGAGTCATCTTGATGAAAAGGCTCAGAGCACACAGCTCTGACTTTTAGTCTTAAAGGGACCTGATGTGTACAGACTGGATTACATTTTAATGAACAAACTTGCTGGCAAAATATTTTGAGTTTGAACTGCTAAAATAACCCTTTTCTTTTTAGAGAAAGGTGTTGTACCCGAAGATTTTAGAGAGGTTTTCATTTGTCTTACCTCGTGTTACACCTATTTGTAGTTGCCGATTTGTTATGAGATATTAAAGTGCTAGTAATGTGCTTGTATAAATATAACAGGTTTGAAGGCCATTCGGTAAGCCAGCAATTTATGTCCTAAATCATTCCTTTAGATGCCAAGGAGCCCCATGATTGTTTTATTCAAACCCATTTGGCTGCAGGAATGCAGCTGTTTTTCATTAATGATGTTCATGCACATACATAAGCAACGTAGTGTTGCATAGCATTGCTGTCTTTTTATTTCCTTGCCTGTGAAGAATGCGAGAATAGTATCAGGACCTCTAATGTAGTTGCAGCATTGTTTGGCAAAGTACTTATCTGTGGAATTCTTACCTGGATGGCTTAGGGTCACACCAAAAAAGAGGGTTTCCTCTCGTTAACAGGACTTAGATAGCCTTTGGGAACATCTAAATTAAGGAACCCAAGAGCACTGCCTGAGTTCATCTGCACATCCTGTCCAGCCATCGCTTAGACTCTCTAAGAGCCTCAGTTCAGATACAAAATCTGAATCTCTGTATTTTTCCTTCTGTGAGTGTCCTGAAACTGCTCCAGTCTAAACACCTAAATGCTTAGCTCCTGTGTAAGGGTTATCACAATCCATAAATGCGGCAGAGCAACTTTGGCATCACCTGAAAGGCTCAACCAACAGGCATGGTGCCTGAAGCAGAGTGACAGGATTGTAAAATGTAGCTGCTTCCTTTCCAACATACAGCAGCTGAAGAAGGTTTAGTCCTTTTTTTTTCTGTTTGTGTATGTCTGTGTGTGTGCAGTAGCCTGGTGACAGCTTAGCAGTTGCCTAAGAAATGGAAAGAACTGGACTGGGGCTTCTGTTTCCTTAATGAAATTCACATTGTGTCTCACACATCTCGGGAGAGGCAAGGCCTTTCTCCACATCTGCTGAAACTAGGCTTCAAGCAAAAAGAGACATACTGTTCATCTCATAAATAGAGCTAAAAAAGAAGTGTCATAGCTCAGTATCCTGCTGATTATAACTTTTGAGCCTGTGTTCTGCTCTGTAAGATGCCTTGTGAGTTTGGTTTTCTTTTTTTCATTAAAGTTATTGGAAAAGAAAAAAAAAGGTAATTCTGATGGGTACCATTGGGGAGTCAATTTGTATTGACTTCAGTAGAGCAAGGACTCAACACAAAGTTCCTACAGGTCAAAAATCACCTTTCAGAAGATAAAGACTATTACAAATTCCTTGTTCTGAGTTGAATGTTACTTAAAAGCTAAAAGCATTTAATAACTCAAATATTACTCTATGTTTTCATCATGTTTACTGCTGTTGTTTTGTTTTAACCTCTCTTACTATCAGACTAAGTTTATTGAGTCAGCTTTGTTTAATTAGTTGAATTTTTCTTGTTCAGCAGCATTGCCAGAGTTGTACTTTTCAGATTCACAGCTCTGAATGAAAATATTCCCTGTGACTGGCAAGACAAAACAAACACAAAACTGGAAAAGGCATTATTAACATGTTTATCTTTGCGTAGGTAAAAGGCTTCCAGAACTGAAATTGGGAGCAGAAAATATGCAAAGATCCTGACACTTTGCTAGCTGACTTAAATCTATTCTTACTGAAGTCTCCGAATTTTCATTCACATTATTGTGAATCAGGTCTACCAGGAAAAAAAGCAGCCAGCTCTAGTAAAGGTTTGAAAAACACATAGTTTTTTTTTCTCCTTGCAAAAATATTAAGGGGTTTAAATAAATCTACACATCCTCTGTCATGCCATTGAATGAGTGAAGACTACTCAAGGACTTCACCCATTCTTCTTTCAACCAAACTGGCGTCAAGTGGCATTGAGTGCTCTCACATCACGGGACGTGATGACACCCATGAGGTTTGTCAGCTCCCATTTTTACACTGGGGATGTGGTTGTCTCATACTAGCATACAATAAAATTGATGATTTACATTAGTGAACCTTAGTAAGCCCCTCATTTTCAGTTGCAGCAAACATCCAGCCTCAGAGACTGTGTTCCAGTTTAAAACTTTCTCTCAAATGGTGCCTAGAGATCTTAGGAGTACTTTATGGCCAGCAGCATTTCAGTATAAACAGTACTAGAAATAAGTCAGTTGATCAGAAAATTCCTTTTATTGCTAAAGGGATGGCTGAAGAGCAGAACTAAAAATGAATTCTGAATGTACATGGTTTATGCTTAGAATGGAGTAGATGGATTACATCACTGTAGTATTTTCTGAGCTTTCACAGTGCTCCATTACATCCCTCTCTCCCAGACACATCCCATCTACCTTTCTCTTTAGTATGCAAATGCACAATTAAAAGCATTCAGCTGATAGAGATGGATAAGCTAATACAGTGTGCTGCTAGCAATTTATTTTTGTTAACTGGGAGTATGTGGAAGTACCCCAAAGAGCGAAGAGATACTGGGAAGTTGTAATAGATAAGAATCTATTGACTGCCTTTATATAGGACAATAGATCTTGTGAATATTCTGCTGCTTCTCCAGGCGGTGAGCTAGTATGGTTAACCAAAATTGTTGAGTAATTGTTCTGTGGTTGAGAACAAAATGCTGAATTAAACTGTTCCCAGCACAATAATTGTGTGATTACAGCATTTATGTTGCTGGCCAAAAGAACAGTCATTAGGTTTGGAAGACTTACCAAAACCACAGGCACAGGAAAAAAAATATGCAAATCACATGTAAATTGTCCTCTAATACCTATAGTGGCTTAAAAACTGAACTAGAAGTATGGTATGTGTATATTTAAAGGCAGTCGAGCCAGAAAAAAATGATTGTGCATTCAAGAACTACTTCAGACTAGGAAGAAAATACCCAGAGACTATTCATTTTCATTATGTACTTTTCCCCCCTCTTGTGAGATCCCGCACTTCATATATTATGTGTGGATTCTGCTTTGTGAATGCTATTACATTTTTATGCACTGCATACCAATCAGGTATTGTCAGGGAGTCACAAGGTAGGTAGGACTCCCAAACCTGGGTCTTGGACCACTCTTATTTAAAGGGCAATCTACAGGAGAAGCAGGCAGCAAATGTTTATCTGATTGCTGTAATCCACCAGTAAAATTAAAAACTGATTTATGGTGGTAGGTGCTCTTGCGAGGTAGACAATTTCCTTCTGCATTGCATGATCTGTTTCTAGAAGGGCCAAAGAAATAATTATCTCTAGTATTTCCTTCTGTTGTTGTTGTTTTTCCTCAGATTTTTAGTAATAACGGAGGATAAGGAAGATAAGATATGGAGGAGACAGCAAATAAAAAAAGCCAAAATGTTTGGGCAGTCAAAATTTTGGTGCCTGGGTCTACAGGATGTAGATAGCTGACTACCTGGCTGTACACAGAAATCAGATGATGAGACGTCTTAACTTTTTCACTGTATCTGCAGTTAATTGTGCTTTAACTGTGTTGCTGTCAGCAGATTGTAGGCACAAAATGAGAGACTGTCTTCGGTCGTATTCAATACATGCTCACAAACAACACTTGTGAAAAACATTTTGGTAGCAAGGGGAAATAATCATCAGGACATGAATGGAAAAGTGGCTACATATCTATTTAAGCAGTCTTTCTTCTGCATCTTAAATCCATTTCGCTTTTTAAATTGAGCTTTTGATGGTAAAACTAAACTCTGTTGAGGAACAATTCCACTGGCAAAATGGAGAGTCAAAGACAAGTCTGAACAGCTGAAAGATTGAAAAGAGGTCTTTATTGTGCATTTCCCTAGGCAGTAATTAGAGACTGTCCAATACTAAAAATGTGTTTTCCACAGAGGTTTCTATTAACATTTGGTCTTAGTTTTCCTGGCCATTTGTCCATCATGTTTAAATGCAGGGGGTTTTAAGACCATATAGAAAGTAATAAAATAGTAATAATAATACTATCTTCGAGAAGGAGTCACATTGAGTTTTTGTAACATCTGGTGCTCTGAAACTGGTGTTGCTGGAGACCAGACATACACTAAACCGTGCATCTGATTTAATAATAGTAGCATTGGAGGAAAAGGGGGGGACATTCAAAAGGTTTAACCAGTGGATTTAAGTCTTAAGATTTTCTGAGCAGATCCAAGTCTGCAAAGCCCACATGGATCACACCATGAGGAATGTTTTTCACCTGTACCGTGTTAGATTATGTGCAGATTTTATTAACTGTGTCCCTAACCCTTCAATTCAAAGAAAACAAAAGAAGATGGAGGCTTTTAGTGCAGAATTTGCTTCCTGAGTCCTTTATGTGTAGTTTTTCTCTCTCTTGCTAGATAGAATGATTTTAAGTGGATGACTTTGATAAGACTTCTGTGTTTGTTTCTAATGTTGCACTATTCAGCAGCTGAATGGGTTTTGAATTTCTGCCCACTGCATGATATTAAATAACCCCTGTTTCTTGCCCAATGCCTACGCATTAAAATTGTTGTGTTTGTTTTAATTAATGATATTCCACTTGTCAAACAGATCCTGAGTGAAAAATGCATTTTGAAACCCTAGGGATTTTGTTGAAAGAATACTCCTTCCTCTCTGTATGGTAATACTACCTTAAATCATATCAGGAAATTGGCACAAAACCCTTAAAAACAAAAGAAGGAATAGTTATTCTGAGGCAGAATTCTGACAATCTCCTTGTCTTCTGTGTCAACTAATTTGAGTAGCAAGGTTTCTGCATTAAGGTTTATGAAAGTAGAATTGTTTCATACCAGTTCATGAGACCTAATATTTTACTGTAATTATGTGTAGAATCATTACATGCAACGTGTCATGGGCGACTCAGAATGAGTGACAGTGGAAGAGTTGAAATAGCAGGCCAGATTGTAGCAATGCTGCAGTGCAAGAGCATTAGAAGTGGGGATGTCACTTCAGGAACAGAAAACTTTTAGGGACCTATTGCTTCCCATTACTGGTACCTACCATGCCTGCCATGGTGGGGATCAAGGAAGACCAGGATGAGAAATGGGCTTGACTTGCAAACCCTTTGCTTTCCACAGAAGCACCACAGCATACCCACTTTCTTCATATGTAATCCTCTCCTACTTTATGGTCCCTCATGTCATCAAGCAGTTTTTGAACAATGGACTGAATACTGCTCTTGATTCACAGCTTTTCTCCAGAGAGCCTCAAGGTCATTAATAAAATAACAAGTCCCTTCAAGAAGGCAGTCCACTGTTATTGGTTTAGGCCTTAGGTATTGGTCTGTTGATGAATTTGGACTTCACCATTGTGTCAAGAGTGAGGTCATGCCACTTGCCTTCATCTATACACCATTTTAAATACACTGCTTTCCATATTAGAACTGTTCCTGTTTCAGAAGTTAAAACATTTTATTTTTGGAACAGTAGACAGGAAGAATATTACTGCAATTTGTACATCAAAATAATTAGTTACTGGTGTTTGAATATGTTATGGAAAAATCAACAAGGGGGAGGAGTACTGGCTGGCCTTAACACACATGCCTCTGAGTAACTTAATATGACAAAAATACCAGTCAGCCTTACTTGAGTTTGATGAAATCAGCCTTGCTCTTGCCACCCCTTTCTTGATCTTTTAGGAAAAATACACTGACAAAATCTTTAGAGAGTAGATTATGCAGGAATAAAACCCACAATTAGGATAAATATGTTTCTTTACCTAAGCTGCATTCTCAATTAGAAGACCATCTTGGGCACTTTCATAGCGAAGCATTTTATGGTCCTGTTTGCATTCCTTGCATGAAAACATTCCCAACAATACTTTGGTGTCAGCATGAACCCAAAGGCAGCTCCAAACGGCTGAAGAGATACCAAGGTGGGGCATTTCTCCCAGCTCAGAGAATTTGCTGACAGAAAGGAGCTAGACTTGCTGCCTGTGATCCTCTGTAGTACTACAATTTATTTCCTTACATGAATCTATTGACTTCAACATTCACAGAAGTTCTTGAAAAATCAGTTTGGGATGATTGTTACTCCCTCTCTACATCCCGTGTACTACTGAGCCTTCTGAGCAAACTCTTATGGCCTGCCCATTGATGAGCACTGTTAAGATTTGCAAAATCAAATTTGTATATGTTTTTAAAAACCTTGTGCTTTTACAGGACAAATAATCTAGATTATTTGTGCCTCTTTGGGTTGTTACACCTGTCACTCTCTAAAAGCCTCAAGTAGAAACAGTCCTCACCTAACACAGAGCTGACACGAGCTGTTCCATTTGCTCTTGCCTGCTTCCTCAGCTGCAGTATTTTATATTGGACCTTCTTTCCAGAGTTCTTCTAACAGCAGTCCATGATACTGTTGTGTAAAAGCTTTTAATCAGGTAAAATGTGGGCATTTGGATTAGCAGAGAAGTAACTTTGAGAAGGGAGAGAGCTAGGTTAGCATTTCAGTCTCGCTGAACAGAATGTGGAAAATCAGAAGGAAGAAAAGTATGCATATGAATTCTGGAAGGCTGATGTGAACAACGACAAGGAAAGTATACTTTGTTCTCCTGATTCTTTATGGCATGTACAGAACCCCCATAGATCATTATAATGTGAATAACTGAACTAATATATACTAGATCAGCTAACTGCAGAAAACAGTACACATGTGCAGCTTGAGAAATTAGCCTACATGTGGTCTTCTAAAACAAATCAGGAAATCTCACACCTGTTTGTCTTTTCCCTGGCAAATGTTTCATTGAACAGCTCACTGCTAGAGCAATCAGTGCTGGTCCAGACTTCATTGGGAAAAGCATTAACTAAGCATCTGGAAACTGTATGCTGCATCATACACTGTGAGGTAACCTCAGTCAGTAATGTAAGTTCATAGATTTTCCAGTTTGAAGGGAGTGACTTTGCAGATTAACTCTTGCTATGTGACAGTTATACTTAGGATGAAGTTGCTATTAGCCAGCAAAAACACAAATAGAAGATGGTCATCTAGTGCAAGCTGCCTGCAGATCCTCCACTAGATCAGGTTGCTCAGAGCTTTGTTGAGCCCAGAGACTTCTCTACTCCAGGCTGAACAAGCCCAGCTCCCTCATCCTGTCCTTGTAGAACTGTTCCAGCCCCCTGCTTGTCTTTGTGGCTGTCCTCTGGACCTGATGGTCCATGTCATCGTCCTGGCATATTCTTCTAGGAAGGGTGCTAACATTTGAAGAGGGTACCTGGGAGCTATGTCAGGAGAAACAGGATTTTTGTGAATATTAGGTAAGGCGAAATAAGGCCATTTGCACCAAACAGTGGTCATCGTAACTCAAAAGCTGATTTTGTGTCCTTGCTGACTTTAACCTCTTCATGAAACAAATGGCTCAATCAACCGAGCAATGGATCTTTTTCTTCTATAAAAAGGAAAGGGCAAATTTGAGTGCAGCGCTTGAACTTGGACTAGAAAGGGTTCTTTTGAGAGCACACTTCAGTCTTCCAGTGTAGCTGTTACCTGAATCACAGCAGCTTGCTCTGGAAGTCTGGGTTTTGCCAGAGGACCCCACACACTAAGGTGTTGTATAGTCTGGAGCAGCCATTCCTGCATAAACTCTTAGGTTTTGACTTAAAGCAATCACATATTAGAATGAACTCAAGTTTCTATTCTTTTTATTTCAGGTGGCCTCTTCCTTTTCAGTTAGACTATTTGTTCACATGCCTTTGTGGCAGAATTACCCTGTAGATACCTTGCTTGCTAAGTGGCACACGCATATATACTCTTGGGGGAAAAAAGTCATCTTACTACTTTTCTCTCCTCTGAATGTATTTTTTCTGCACCAGATCAAATATAAAAGAAGTGTTCCTAAAGTTCTCTGTTTTAGTTGCATAAATGAATAAATAATACTGCTTTTTCCTTTGACTGTATCCAAGAGACATTCGTTAATGCAAAAGGTTCTTTTGGCTTATGTCCTTCAAAGTGCTGCTGGAAGTGTTTGTCGCTCACCAGTGTGTTTTGTTGTGTAATATAAATTGGAAGAGGCAATCCATAGGAAGCTGCTTAACATGGAAACAGCTACTGCCTGTGTCACCTGGCAATTCAATGCACTGCTCTGCACTTCAGTTAAAAAGGCTGAGCATGTGTTCTTTTAGTAGTACTGCAGACATCACAATGAGATGAATTTGAGGTGGATGCTGGTAGTGACACCTAGATTCTTTTGCAGGACTGAGCAAAGACAGAAAGTTTCCAGCCTGAAAAGCTTTTCTGTATTAAATCCCAGAATCACAGAAACAACCGGGTTGGAAAAGACCTCCAAGATCGTCAAGTCCAACCTATTACCTAATACCACCTGACAACTAAACCATGTCTCCAAGTCCCACATCCAATCTTTTTGTGAACACCTCCAGGAATGGTGACTCCACCACTTCCCTGGGCAGCACATTCCAATGGCAAATTACTCTTTCTGTGAGCAACTTTCTCCTCACCTCAAGCCTAAACTTCCCCTGGCACAGCTTGAGACTGTGTCCTCTTGTTCCACCACTGATTGTCTGGGAAAAGAGACCAAGCCCAACCTGTCTACAACTTCTTTTCAGGTAGTTGTAGACAGCAGTAAGGTCTCCCCTGAGCCTCCTCTTCTCCAGGCTAAACAACCCCAGCTCCCTCAACCTCTCCTCATGTTTATGTAGCTCTCTGAGATGCAGTTCAGTTGTCCTGAAAGTTAGTTCCTTGTGTCTTCTGTGAGCCAGGTTGCATATATACCAACTATTACCTGTTAAGGATTGTCTCAATATTCCATATCCAGATAGTGATAATGTGAAAAAAACACACAACAATTCCGCTCTCTGCTAGTGGAATTGTTATAGGAGGTGGGGGATGGTAGGGTCTACCTAAAGAGCCTTTTTTATTCTTACAAGATTTCCACTAAGAGAGCAGGTTTTTCGACAAGAAGTGTCACTGTTTGCAAGCAGTCATAAACAGTGAGGTGCTCCTATTGAGTGAACTAAGTACTGGTATGAATTATGTAAGCCTCTTAGGGAACAAAGAGAAGAACAATATCCACTACAGAAGAATTTTCAGGTAGTGATTAGGCAAAAAACCCCTTCACAAAATCCTTTCTCAGGATCCCCTACACTAGTATGTCCGGCAGAGGAGTGAGTTGCTCCTCAGTTGTAAAAGCAAAGCATTAGGTCAGGTGTGCTGCCCATCTCATCAGTGTCTTCCTCTGCATCTCGGCATCCACCTTCTTTTTTGTGTCTTAAGCACCCCATAAAAACCACCTCAAACTCAGGAGAGAGCAATCATTGCATTGCCCAGATAGACAAGGCTCCTTGTGGTAGTGGTTTAGGATGGGCTTATGTCAATTTCCAGAACTGATGTAGGGAAGAGAATGAGAAGAACAACATTTTCTTTTCTTATTTTAAACGTCACTGGAAGGGAAAATAGCAGATTGTAGCTATATGAGGACATATATTTTTGTTTCCCCTAAGATAGATGTGGGGGGGTGTGAGGGAGAGGGAAAGAGATGGCCAACACATATGCTAATTAAAGAATCCGGTCCTTCAGCATAGCATGCACCACCATGAGCCAAGTGTTTCTGGAGGAAGGGGGACCAATGCAATTAAACATGACATCTTTGAAGGACAGATTGATGTTACTGCATGTTAAATGCACATTACATCCTTTCGTATACAGTAGAAGAGATGCTTAACTTACAAACAAGTCTCAGGCAAGAAGATATTCATACAAGACTTTGAAGTCAATAGATAGAATCATTAATGTGCATCCACTGTTGTAGGAATATACATTCTGAACTTCTTTGAGGCATCTGAGAAAAATGAAAAGAAAAATTAGCCACACTTCTACATGAAGAAGCCATTAAGAGATCATTTCACTAAAGATGCTCATACAGCTCTTGAAGAGCATCTTCTAAACAGCAGAAAAGTATTGCTCAGAGTTTTGTCAGTTTGTGGAGAAGAAAGTGCTGCTGTTAGCAGCTGTTCTTACTCACACTGAGTAATTTGTTACTCTATCACCAGTCTCACCAAAATGGATAGAATTGCTTCTGAAGACCTCAAAGTGTGTAGATGAGCAGTATCCACCCCCCCAGTGGAAAGTATTATATATGGAAACGTATGGAGATGTTCACCTTGGAGAGAGGAAAATTTATATAAAAGTTTATGCTAATAAGCATGTAATGAACAACTGCAAAAATTAAATTGGTGGGAGTGTATAAAGATAAAAGCAGTGGAAGCTGCTATGTAAGTGGTTTAGATTTGTTGAAAATGTGAGTTTATTTTAATTGAGGAATGTAGGCCTGCTAGATTAAGCAAGAGTCACCTAAGGAGCAAAATTGTGAACTTCTGATTAAAGTCTCTGTCAGGATGCATGAGCATAAAGGACCAAACCAAGGTCCTGATTCTGGTACTTCCTAAGTCTTGAATGCCTAACTTTGCAACTTAATGTTTCCTTGAACTATTTTATCTTTGTAGCCAAGGTGCACATGACATTTCACAGAAAATAGAACTGTAGTTGTCAGGCTTTAGCCATCTACATTTATGAAAGTCACAGCAGAAGCTAGTAACAAACAGTAGGGGTAACTGTTAAAAACATCCTGCTTAGCTCTCAGGTAGCTGTGGTAACCACAGTATGTTCCTAAAAGTAGATAGGAGCCTAGAATTTAGGTGTAAATACTACAGTTATAATGCAGTTGGGAATGCTGGGAATCTAGCTGTGGCTTCTCCTAATGCATGTCTTTGTGTGGTGGGATTTGGTATAGTCAAGTCATAACGGATGTGTGCAGATTTGTGAAGATAATGGCTTAGGCTTCAACAGCTTGAATCAGTTCCAAGTTTCTTTTGATAAGGAGAAGTCATTTAAGGGAAGATTTTCTGAAGGCACTGGAACAAATAGAGATACAGTGAGGCACTTTGCAAGACGAAAAATCTCTATGGGTAACTGAATGCCTCAGTTTCCTAATTGGACAGTAGATACTACTTGTCATGTGCTCATATTCATTGATAAGGTCTTTAGGGTTAGTCACCTTTTTTGGGTTTTCAGTGACCAGTATGAAGAGTCCCTCATTTTGATTTAGGCTCTAGGTTAAACTATGTAGCAATTTCTACCACTTCTAAAATAGTTTGGTAGTACAGAAAATGTCTTGCTGTCCTCATGAATTAGAGAACCTCTACTTTCTTGCATTGTTTGAAGTCTTGTGTATCTGCTTCCTCAGGAAAAGTTATTTCTCAAAGTAAATGTCAAGTGGTATGGTTTATGTCTTTTATTGCAGCATAGGCTTCCCCTCTTTCCTCCTGTTACTTGTCAGAAATAGGTGAATGAAAGCAGGAATTCCTTGAATAGTGAACTGATTGTGCAGACTATGAAGACTTTCGTGACATTTGGGTTGTTTCCTTGTTATTCTATGTCTGTCATGTGCCTTTTCTGTGCATACCTTGTCTCTACAGTTTGTCCTGCAGCAGAGGAGGACTTCTGGTTAATCTGATACGTGGCAATGGCATTCAAATTAAAAGAAAGATCAGGGGACTGTGTGATCAGTCAACAAAGTGGCAATAGTATGTATAGCAGAAAAAATGTCCTTGGAATGTCGTGTCTGTGTCATCCACACTAACATCACAGAGTAGATAAGAAGTTACAAGGTTAAATTTTAGCCCATTAAATCCATTCAGAATTTCGTGAGGATTTAAACCACAATCTTCACCTTTAGGAAATTACAATTAAGAAGAGGTAATCACATGGAGGGACTGGAAAGTGGAGAAACATGACAGCTATGTATTCCTTATTATGGACATATATGTGTCTATTAGCAGAGGAAACTGAAGTGCCTGAACAATAACACTGATTTGCAGTCCATTATGTTCAAATTGGAAATGCAGTATCAAGGGGCTCCTGTCAAGAAAACATTGTAATGTATGTAAGCTGTATAACAAAAAACATTTGTGAGGGATGTAACTGAAGTAGTAATAGCTAAAAAAAAAAAAAAAAAAGGAAGAGGAAAATACCCTTCATGTAAAACTCAGGAGGAGTTCTGTGCCACTTGAAACAGTTGTATCCTAGCAATTCTAGGTAATAATAATAAACATAGAGAAAGTTAAGATGTAGTAGCCAAAGTGAGCTATAAAAATCAAAGGTCTATAATTTGTACTGTATTGTGTCAGGTAATCAGATTAAAATAAACTAATGTTTGCACTTACTTGTACTTGGGAGAAAATGAAGTGTGGCTGTTTGAGTGGTGCTACATACATTCCATCCTGGAATGAAAATCACATTGTTTTGACTGCGTTATTTCTGTAGCCATGCAAACCATCCTCATCACTCTATAGTTCTTACCTCCTTAACACAACCAGGGTTGTGTCACTTGAAATTAGTGGGTATAAGACCCCTTGGAGAGATAAAGAGGAGCAGTGATTTGAAAAAGTGAACTGCAGCAGTCAGAGTTAAGAGGAAAGGGCATTTTCCTGGTAAATGTTTTCCTAAATGGGAATTTTTCAGTGTGGTGTTTTGTTCGTGTATTTGGCAGTCACTTGGAATCAAGTGCAGACTTGTGCTACATTGTGGGCTTGGCAATGACAATTTGTGTGTGTGTGGTGCTTTAGTTATATTAGCCCTGGAGGCAGAGTTAACACTTGCAGTGGGACAAGAGTATTTGCAGTCATCAGAGAACTTTGTAGTCAGCTTCAATAACATCACTCCATTTTTTTCACTTTTTTTTTTTTTTTGGCAGCAAAGCTCTTAGTAGAACCATCTGTCTTTCTATTAGTGTTTTTGAGTCCTGTTTTGAAGCTTCTTTGCTTGGCAAAGTCACTTTCATCCTTGGAAACCATTAAAAAAAAAAAAAGTTCTGTGGCTTTTTGCCGAAGAAGAGTACTATGCAAAAATTCCACATGGCTGTTCATTTTTGTTCTAAAAGAATACAGTGACTTTGTCTTTGTCTTTCAAACAAAAAAAACCCCCAACAAGACAACCCCCCTAAAAAAACCCCAACCCCAAACAAAACAAACACACAGCATGAAGAAAAGCAGACATTGGGCAATTCTAGGGTGACTGAGTGAGGATAGAGAAGAAATCGTGTTTTGTACTGTTTTTTCCCCAGCAATACAGTTAAAAGTACACAACTTCTATTTAACAGAATCTGGGTTAGTGTTAATACCTACAGCTACTCTAGCTTCGGTCCCAGACTTAATCTCTGAGCACAAGAATTTCCTTCAGCAGCACTCCTGAACTCCATTCTTGCAAATTGCTTCAGACTATAAAGATGCAGTCAGCATGCACAGGTGTTGACAGGTCCTGTCATAAATGAAGGGGTTACCTTCCTCAATGTTGTATCACTCTTCTGCCTTGTAACAGTGCTGGGTGAACCAAGACATCTCCTGGATCTTCAGCAGATTAAATTAAAATAAAATTAAGGCAAGATGCTGTAGTCCAAACTCTGGCAACCAAGGAGCTGGCACAGGTTTTGGCGCTTTCAGTATGCATACAGGAATGGAGTACCACCTTCTTACTCTGCTGGCCAAAAAGATGTTGCTGATCAACACCCTAATTCTCCTTATTTCTTAAGGCTACAGGCCACAAACTAAATTTTAGTCTTTGACAATGTACCTGTACCTCCAATGCTTTAGTTTTACAGTGCCATTAAATATCTAGACAACCTCTCTTAAAAAATGTGTCAGTCTCCCTTACTGACTGATCTGGCCAGGATAGTGGAGTTTTTTAATTAAAACCAGCCATTTATGATCTTAATATAACAAACTTTTTGTTTCTCATCTGTGTGAAATGTAAAATACTATGTCCATTTCTAGCAACTAAAAAGTCTGATAGAACTAGGTAAAAGTAATAGTATTAGATGTCATGCTATGGCCAACTTCCAGCTTTGATGACTAATTTCTGCATGTCTTAAGTCCCCTGCAGTATCCACTTAGAACATAATATTTTCCATTTCCTGACTTGCATGGTTGTGTACAGTTGCTGTGCAAAGTTGAACAGCTAATGCTTCAAACATAGCTGTGTTTTATTTGTGGATAAAGTCTTAACCTTTTTTCTTACCATCTCAAAGACTTTATTTTTTCACATGTACAAATAAGTGCATGTATATGGGCAGAAAAAATTGTACTGACTGTGCCGTCTGCTACTAAAGTACATATTTGTACTTCTCCGTGTGTGGATCTTTGTGTTTGGGCTCAGACAGGGTGCAAGCTACTGAGACAGAGATATTGTTACACAGTGCAATAAGAGACAAAAACCCCATCCTGCAGTCAGAGAGAAGCATTTTGGACTGTGGGGGGAATAGTTAGTTTTGGTACAGGTGTGCATTCTGGGATGTTTTGATTTATTTTGGCTTAATGTAATTCGTACAAAGTGCCTTGGTTATTAAGATGAGGCTGATGGGCGCTACTGGAACACCCCATTATGGAGGAGCATATTCAAACCTGACCTCTCAGATCAGAAGTGAGAGAAAGCATGTAAGCAGACATTTTCCTCAGGAAAAGTTCCGCGTTTGATTTTCCCTCTCCTGTTCAGCAGGTCCAAGGTCAGCTGCCTCCATTAATGATTCCTGTATTCCCTCCAGACCAACGAACCCTAGCAGCAGCTGCACAGCAAGGATTCCTTCTTCCTCCTGGTTTCAGCTACAAAGCGGGATGCAGTAAGTCCTGTAGAGATTTTTCAGCTGGAAGTGGGCATAGGACACAATTCCATGCCAATGTCTATAAAAGTATCACCTCTCTAGCCTGGTGGACAAAGCCATCAACTGGCGCAGATGAGTGTAGAATTAAGTATTAGTCATTATCATATGAGGAAAGGTTGTCAGAGGTGAAGTGTTTCACCATAAGAGCAACACGCTACGCAGGACAAGCAGACTCGTGCACCTTTTTTCTGGCAGATCTCTCTGATGAGTGAGCATGCCCATGACCATGCATAGGCACATACATCTGAAGAGAACTGTTTGAAACTTCCCAATAAATTTCAGCAGTGTTGTAAGAAAATAGGGTTTGTTTTCCTCAAGCAGCCTGCTTACTATTTGTGAACTGAGGGCCTATTCTAGTCTGTTTCTTCACACTCAACTCACATTAGTCTCAACAGGGGTTCTACACAGAGGTCAAAGATAGCATATGTCTTTCAGTTTGATGGACTAACACAAACTAGGAGGATATTTATGACAGCCTAACAGTGAAAAAGATAACATCTACTTTTTAAAATCTTTGAAGGATTTGTATTGTTCTCTACGTTCCCCAGATTATTTTATTTCTATTTTGTTTAAGCATTCATGTTCCTGTCAACAGAATGATAATAACCACAAGTTAAAGAATAATTGAGGCTTTCCATTTCCATGAACATCCTTAGTTAGAGCGTGAATTTTATGGACTTGTTTTCATGCATTTGTGCTTGTGTAACTCTTCTGACATCACTTTTCTATGGAGTTTGTTCTACCATTCTCTGCCTGTAGCATGAGTGTTTAGCATCATTAAGTCCATGTCAGTATATCCATCTGTATCATTGAATAACTTAGGAATTCGTCAGTTGTTTTGAGTTACTCAGCACTTGCCACTGCAGCAGTTATGTAAAAGTAGAACATAAAAGGATTCCTTTAGTGAAACTGGCTTAGCCCACAATTTTGGATTTCTTTAATACTGTAGATACAGTAGTTGAATATGAACTTACTTTTTTTTTGGCCAGTGATCCCTTTTCAGAGTATTTTACAGACTGGGACCACTACTGAAAATTGTTGTTCAAAACAGTTCACATCCCTCAGCAGCTGCAATGCTAAAGCACAGGCTCATTCATTTCTTCCAGTGATGTCACAGTCTTTCAAATGGGAGAGGTGGTGATTCACATTACAGAATGTTTAACCAAAAGCCACACTGAATATGGATGCTGCCATAACTCTAGGCCTGGAAAAGGTCAGGAAAGCACCCTATTAGATGTGTCTGGTAGGTTAAATTAATTCCATGTTAGTGAAGTCTGATTTGGATAGAAAGATTTCACGTTGGGTTGTACCCTTCTTTTTATTGCACCTGCATTCACCGTAAGGCAGTCCTATAGTTCCTCACATCCACGAAGTGCATAGGACATTGTGTGTTTGTGTAACCTTGAAAATAAAAAAAGAGCAAAGTTGCTGCTACTCCTGGCAGTAAGGCTTGGAATTAACAACATGCCAAGGTCTAGGACTGAGCAGAAGCCAGTGGAAAAAGACAGCTCTGTGTTTGGTGATTCCCTGGCATGTTTGACTGAGAAGCTGAAGAAAAGTGATAAGTAGTCCAAAGGATGTTTTTCTTTTCACTCACAGTTTAGTGTAAACAAAAAAAGCATATATGGATTTAGCTACACCTAGAAAGCTTGTAGCAGTGAAAGACATTGCTGCCTTAAAACTGTGACATGTTCACATCAAGTAGTGTTTTTGACAGGCCATTAAACCTTATTTCTTCCATTTTTCTGCTTGCCCTTCTATGTATCAGCCCTCTTGACAAAGATGTGGTAGATTATAAACGAGAAAGCTTTGGCTAATATTTTCTAAAGCACCTGAGTATTTTGGGAAACTATGTCTTTGAAGAGTGGCAAAAGCACTAGGATCTAAATCCAAGGGACATTTAGCTAATGTAAACTTTAATACAGTCACCTCTGCTAGTCTGAAGTGAGCTAGAGTGGATACCAGTCTAGCACTGCAACACAGAACATAGAGCAGATTAATTTCCTCAGCTTCTTGGCACATTAAATGCTTACTTTTCACTGAGTTTGCTTTTGGATGCAAGGTCTTCCTATGAGCTTCTGAAGACTCCACTACTGGCACCTTTACCTGACTGCCATCATATGTTTGAATTTTGGCTTACAAAAATGGAACCTCACTTCACATCTTCCTGGCACTTTCGGAAAACCTGCCCTTTTTGTCTGGGCTGATAGGTTTGGAGAATAATTTTTGGTGGCTAATTGGCAGAAATTCTCTAGTGATGATTTTGTTATTTACTAGTATTAACAACCTGCACATAAGAATGATAAAAAGCTCCATGGGACAATTCAGTACTAAAGAACTATGCAAATGTCCATATACCGTTTCCCAATAAAAGGGTGATCTGAAAATTTAGGAGAGAGAGAAGAAGGGACTGTTGTATCAGAAAATGTTGTCATGACTAGTTGACGACACTGAGTACCTTGTTTATGGGTATCTGACTGGGGACGCTTTCAAAGGGACATTTATACTGATATGTGCTTTGCCCCTTTGAAAAGTCAGATCTCTGAAAGGCTATCTGAAAATCAGCAGTGTGTCATCTAAGGCCACGTAGATGTTTAGTCAGTTCTGCTCACCTTGGTCACACCTGATGACTGGCTTACTACTAGCTCCCTCTTGTCAGTAGGCTGAATTGAGAAGTGAGAGAACTGTGGGAAGTTGCTCCTCACTGTGCCGCTAACTCCTAGCATACAGGCCAGTGTTCTTGGTTAAGCAGTCCCTGACCTGCTTCTGTCCAGGCTGGGATAGCAAGGAATTTCTTCTAAAATGGCTTGAACTGAGCTGGCTCATTTTGGTGAAGACATTTTGGGAACTGGTTAAACAAGAACTTGGTCACAGTCGTAACCTTTGGCAAGGGGCTGGGATTGGAGGTGGTGCACAGCTGCAGCTGGAAGAGAATATGTGATGAAGCCATGACATCAGTGAAAAAGCGATGAATACCTCGTTATGCTGCTGGTGTTCTTTCATTCCGTTTGGATGGTGAAACCGAACTAACTTACTCAATGCTTTCTAGTTCACCTGTCCATGCTAGAGCAACAGAGGGTCCAATAGGGTTTCAGAGAGTCTGTGTAGTCGGGTTCTTCAGACAGTGCTTTCCAAAGGGCCAATGACTTCTCCAGAGAGAGACTGTGGAAATGAAGAGTACTCTTTTCTCTATACATACTTCCTTTTATGAGGATTTAACTGAAGATAACACAAAAAATGCCTTAACAGTTAATAGCAGGGGTCTGTTTAGATTCCTCTCATGACAAATACCTAAAGAAGCAAAGAACAACAGGGCAAGTGTATACTAATACCTTAACCCCCTGTACTTTGGCCACATTCCAGTGACAGGGGACTTGAGGACCTTCTGACCCAGTGGTAGCATCACTGTCAGAGAGCTATTCTGTCTGTTACTGACTAGAAGGAGGTTTGTATGCTTGGGTTTGTACCTGATTAGAAACAATCTATATGGCTGAAATGCTCAGAAGAGTACAACAATATTAATCTTTAATATGTGCAGAGCAAATGATTCACTTCTTCAAATACTTTGCAGAATTGGGTAAATGCAGGGCAGAAAGGGGTAAATGTCTTCTCCATGGTTTCATGACAGGTCATGGTCTTTGACTTCCAATTCAGTGTAGTAAATTTCCTTTTCTTTCTTTTTCTCCATAGCAAGTCATGCTTGGGGATGGCTTGAATTTTCATTTTGTTTTGTTTTTTAAACAGATGGTTTGCATTACATAAGGGACAATTTACACAAGTTGACACTTCCCCTTTTTTCTCTATGGCATATTGTGTGGTGGTAAAGTTGGCAGAGAAAAAGGGAGGAACTTCTATTAAGATTATATTTCTATTTAAGAAAAAGATTCATACTGATTTTTAACCTCCATACCTAGATATAATTGTACAGTGTGTAAAATATTTAATATTATTATTTACAACCAAAGCTTTTTTTTTTAATATGAGAAAAATAAGTTGGCAGTATGTGAAGGACTCAATTGTCCTCGATTAGCAAGAAAAATACCAATTACCTACCTATTTGCTGCAGACCTGCTTGTCCATTCTCTGTGTGCTATTTGGAATTTAAGTATTTCATTTTTTATGCAAACCTCTTTATTTGTGTTTTATTATATACATAATATGTAATGTTTCATAGAACCATTTTGGTTGGAAAAGACTTCCAAGATCATCAAGTCCAACCACCAAACTAACACCGCCATGGCCATTAACTGAAGTGCCACATGCATTTGTTTCTTGTACAATTCAAGGGATGGTAACTCTGCCACCTCCTTGGGCAGCCTGTTTCAGTGCCTGACCACTCTATAAGGAAAGAATTTGTCATAATATCCAACCTAAACCTGGCACAATTTCAGGCCATTTTTTTCTCATTCTATTACCTGAAACTAAGGCAAGGACACTGACCCCCACCTTACTACAACCCCCCTTCAGGTGGTTGTAGAGAGCAATAAGGTCTCCCCCTCAGCCTCTTCTTCTCCAAAATAAACAATCCCAGACCCCTCAGCTGCTCCTCATAAGACTCTAGACCCTTCACTGGCTTTTTGTGTTTCTTGTAGTGAGGGGCCCAAAACGTTATTCAAGGTGTGGCCTCACTAGTGGCAAGTACAGGGGCATGATCACTTCCTTAGTGCTGCTGGCCATACTCTTGCTGATCCAGGCCAGGTTGCCGTTGGACTTCTTGGCCAGCTGGGCACACTGCTGGCTCATGTTCAGACAGCTGTCAGTCAACACCCCCAGGTCATTTTCTGACAGGCTGCTTTCCAGCCACACTTCCCCAAACCTGAAGTCTTCGTGGGGTCATTGTGACCCAAGTGCAGCACCTGGCACTTGGCATTGTTAAACTTCATACAATTGACCCTGGTCCATTGATCCAGCCTGTCCAGATCCCTCTGCAGAGCCTTCCTACCCTCAAGCGGATCAACACTCCCACCTTATGTAGTATCATCTTCAAACTTACTGAAGGTGCATTCAATTCCTTCATCCAGATCATTGATAAAAATATTAAAGAGAATGGCCCCAAAACCGAGCCCTGGGGAACACCACCTGTGACCAGCTGCCAACTGGCTTTAACTCCATTCACCACCATGTACAATGCAAATCTCTTTATAAGAGTTGATGTTTCGAAGTGGGGTGTTAACTAAGTTAGTGGTCTGTGGTGTGAGCAGATGTTTGGGGTTAACATTAGTATCCAAAGTGTCTGAATTGGTTTTACCAACAGGTGATGTTGAAACCAAGCAGAACCCTATTACTTTACTTCCCAAGCTGTGGAAAATCTCCCCCCCATTTAGGCTGTATGGATTGAACCAAGTCATTTAACCCTTCTCCTTTTAGTCTCAGCCAGCATTCCTTTACTTGTATCATTTGTTACTGCTGCTATTATTAGTTCAGCTTCGCTTGTGATACTCACTAGGTAATAAACATGACTCCTATCATTTTAGCAATGGTGTCTGAAATGTCAGCTCTGCTGAGGTCTGAGGAGCTGCTGCTGTTGACTTTGCTGAAGTCATGTTCCACTCCAGGTGATACAGATCTGCGAGGTCCACTCTTAGAAATGATTAGACTTTATTTGGAGCTGATTAATATTTGTGGAATGCTTTGAAAGTAGAAAAACAGTGGAAATAATAGAAGTTTTGTATTGTTCCCTTTGAAAACTGCATAGTTCTGTCTTAGAGGAGGCTACTCTTCCATCATAGGTAGTGTGATCCTTCTATTAATGCACATATATATAGATTTGTACGTGGAATATTAAGGCATGATTGTCTCTTTTGTGTAAGGGATGATAAAGGAAAAGAAGTAAAGATTTGGGAAAGCAATAGAGGCTGCTTCTGGGGACATTTTTACAGAAAAGGCAGAAGGAATTGGCCTGAGAACAGTGGTAGATAGAGTGTCCTTCAACAAATACAGAGAGCAGAATACATTGGGGCAGAATGATTCCCTCTGCTGCTTCTGTGGTTCTGCAATTGCAGCACTATTAGAATTAGATTCTCACAAGAAACACAGAATAACCCAAAACTGTAAAGAAGATGGGTCCCCCCCAGTTCATGATGTGCAAGATACTGAATTATATGGATATATTTTTGGATTTATTTTCTTTCCTCAGGAAACAGTAGTAACTAAGTCTTTGTTTCTGGATTTGGTATTTAGCCCAAGTACATTTTCCAGGTTATTCAGAGATTCATAAATTAACAGATTGTATTGGGTTGGAAGGGACTCTCAAAGGTCATCTTGTCCAACCCCTTTGCAGTCAGCAGGGACACCTCCACCTAGATCAGGCTGCCCAAGGCTATGTTGAGTCTGATCTTGAATGTCTCCAGAGCCTCAACCATGTGGGCATCCTGTTCCAGTATTTCACCGCTCTCAATTGTACAGGACTTCTTCCTTATCTCCAATGTAGATCTACCTTGATCCACTTTAAAACCATTGCCCCTTGTCTCATTGCTACAAGCCCTTCTAAACAGTCCCACCCCAGCCTTCCTGTAGGTCCCCTTCAGATGTTGAAATGTAGATCTAAGGTCTCCCCAGAGCCACCTTCTCTCCAGGTTGAACAGACCCAATTCTATCAGCCTGTCTTCACAGGAGAGGTTTTCCAGCCCTCTGATCATCTTGGCCCTCCTCTAGACCTGCTCCAGCAGGTCCATGTCATCTTGGGGACCCCAAAGCTGGACACAGTGCTCCAGGTCAGGTCTAACCAGAGCAGAGTGGCAGAATCACTTCTCTTAACCTGCTGACCACACTTCTTTTGTCAGGAAAGCTTCTAGTTAGCAGTCTGTCTGCTCGTACTTACATTATTTTTATGGAAATACGCCATATTTTGGAAACAAGAATTGTTTTTCTTTGCCCATTCCTCCTCTCCCCTGTGGATAATTTGTTGTAACAAATTATATTGTGTTCCCAGTCAGATGTCATCAACACGAGGTTTTCTGAAAGTGCTTTAATCACTATTTCAACCATATCCAATTAGGGGAGGGAGATCTGACTGTACAATAGATACATTGTATGTGTCTTACATGGCAGCACAGTGCTGCTGGAAGTGTTCTAAATAAAATAATGCCCACAAAGTTATTGATGAAATCTCTAATTCCTTTTTAAAACTGGCAAAAATGTGAGCTGAACCAACCAAGCCTATTAAAATTAAAATATGCTGAATTTACTGTTCATCTGTACTCTGAACAATAATTCCTGATGTCCGATGAAAATGAATCTCTCCGTTAATTGGTTCCTCATCCAGTACAATAAAATTAATGTCAGAGAGTTAAGTACCATAAACTTCCTCAGGGAAATTTGCTGATGTATCTCTGGGTTTTTGTCAGTCACATGTTTCATTGTTTCATGGAGTATCATGTGGACTGTCTTCTAATTTTTCTTGTGCTCTGTGTCCACGTGTCTGGCTTCTAAAGAGACCGAGCACTAATTTTTGCTTCAACTGTGTCAGCTGACGTACAGGTCACTGACAAGCACTAAATCACCCCCAAAAAAAATGTAAAAAAAAATCAATTGACATTGCTATGCTTTTATCAGAATGGCAAAAATAGGAACCATGTGTTGTGAAGACCACATACTGCAGCTTCTTTATAAAGATGCTAGTCATCTTTCAGGGCTACTGTTTATGCCTGGGAAAAGAATGAGCATATGACTAACCCTCATGTTCACCCTCAGGATAAGAAAAGAGTAATAGCATTGTGGATAGAAACAGCAAGAGGGAGGAATTTTTGGTAACAACTTTGCCTTTTAGCATACATGAGAATGTGTCACTTCTAAAATGCTGCAAATGCAATGGAAGGCATCAAGACTGCAAAAAAATAACAACACAACTCAAGACTATTTCTAACTGAAAGAATCCAGTAGCCCCCTGATCTATGTGTGGTTTCTCACAATAATGCTAATAAAACCAAAATAGCCAAGCAAGACAACAAGGTCCTGTGAAAACAGACTGACAGTTTCAGCTCAGATTCTAGGCCATGAAAGATGTCTGGTGCTAGGGCACTATTAGCCATAACTGGGCAACCAAATAAAAGTCCCAGTGTGAAATTCCTGAACATGTACAAACCTGTGTGGAAGCACATTGGCTTTCCGTTTGGATCAACTGTTACCTATTCAACGGGGGTGTACTTAAATTTAAAACAGGCACACTGGAAATCATAGGACTGTTTTGGTTGGAAGGAATCTCAGAAGGTCTGAGATAGTCTCAGATGTGGTGTGAGATGTCCTCCTGCAAGCAGAGTCATGTAGAAGATAAGACCAGGTTACTCAGGGCTTTATTCACTCCGGGCTTGAAAACCTCCAAGGACAGGTTTTTTTCCCATGGGCAGAGACCGCAAAACAGCTCTTTTGACAGCCTGTTTCATGACTTCATGGGGAAAATCTGATCCTCTCTTCATTTGCTTTATGTCCATTTTCTCTTGCCTTCTAACAAAATGCTACCAAGGAGGAACCTGGATCTGTCTTGTTGATCACCTCCCCACAGGGATTACAAGGTTGCTTTTTAATTTCTCCAAAGCCATCCCTTCTGTAGACTGATTTTTTTTTTTTGTCTAAAATACAAAATAGGCAGCACTTGGTAAATGCTGTCTGGAACAATCCTCAAAGAGAATCAGGGAACCAGTTTGGATTTCTTTATTGACGCCACTTGTGGGATCTTCTTCGTAGTCTCCTTACTTACCTAAATTCCCGATGCCTAGAGCCATAAGTCAAGGAGCACTGCTCATGTCTTTCATAGCCTCCCATTACTCTTACTACTTGTGCACCATCACACACCAAAAATGAAAATTGTGATGACGATGAGAATGAATGAGTGGTGGGAAGAGATGCAGTGGCTTGCCTGTCAGTTAGCCATCAGCTGTGATTATTCATTATAAATATACTTCAGTAATAAATTGAGTGTAAAATTACTGTGGCTTTTTCTAGAGAGCTTGTCAAAAATAGGAGGAAGATAATGCGGAATTCCTTTTGATTCCACTGAATCTACTATGAGGAAGTGATTATTCTAGTGGTTTTCATGGAATTTGGTCTAGCATACTGGCTTTGGAAATTATAATTTAAGAATTTGGTTTTGTTTCCTACTTCCTACTCTTTCTGCTCTTTACACTGTTTTCCTTTTATTTTTTTTGTTCTCCTTCCATGACCTCCAACTTTTTTCACTTGCTGTCCCTGAAAGACAGGTAGGAGGAAAACAGATTATTTTTTTTTTAAATCATGGGAAATAACTCCCCCTAATTCTTCTCTTCTGGTATCGTTTGCTTTTAAAGAAGAAAATTTCAGGGAAAAAAAAATCAGACTGTTCTATTGTTTCATATAATCAAGTTCAACTTAAAAATCCTGTCAAAACATTATAATTTAACATTAGCATGTAACTTGATTTATATAGCAAGTAAGACAATTGTGCCTGCTCTGAAGAGCTTGCAGCCTGTCAGGAGACAAGACAAGACACTAGGGGGAATTACACCATGAAGGAGAACAAATGAGATGAGTGACAGAAAAAGGAATACAAAAAACATCTGAGGAGTTCAGGTGAATGGTGCAACACAAATAATGTTAGCTCTTATGCTTTCTTTTCTCTTTAAAAAAAAAAGAAAGTCTTAATGGTTTTCCGTTTACTAAACTCCTTTGATAAAATTTCTCAAAACATATAAATGGTTTAAGAGCCAATGTTGCATTTCCACAAGCATGCAGTTATTTAATATCCATGATTTTGGTAGCTAGTCATTTGAAAATCAAGTTCCTAAATGCCACAGGGTTGTTATTTTGCATTTTGGGACAGGATGTCCCCTTGGCTCTGTACCACAACTGCCTTTCGCAGGAAAATGTTTCAGTGGGGATAATGGGGACAGTTCATAGAAAGAGTGGCTTAAAAGTGAATGCACTTCATGAAGATTCCTCTTGGGAGCAAGATTTTGGAAGATTATTTTTGGCAAGGATGAAGATGTGATTTGAAATAAAAAAGAGCTGCAGCACACAGATAATCAGGAAAGAGGTTCTGGGTCTGTGTGGAGAATGGAGCAAAGGAATGATAAAGAAACAACGCATTAAGAGAGAACCGAGGGTTTGGCCTTGCCACCTTTCTTCCCTCAGCCACTGGCTCGCGGTGTTCACCAACACCTCTAATATACCCCAACATATCCCATTCACTTCCTTAGGTACTGTATTACAGAATCATAGAGTGACAGAAAGGTCATCTAGTTCAACCACCCTGCAGTGAGCAGGGATATCCTTCACTAGATCAGGTTGCTCAGAGCCTTGTCCAGCTTGACCTTGAATATCTTCAGGGATGGAACATTAACTGCCTCCCTGAACAACTCGTTCTAGTGTTCCACCAGTCTCACGGGAAAGAACTTGCTCTTAAAATCCAATCTAAATGTGCTCTTCTCTCATTTCAAACCATTGCCCCTTGTCCTATCATTGCAGGCCTTTTGAAACAGGCCCTCTGCAGCCTTCTTGTAGCCCCTAAAGAGGTTCTGGAAGGCTGCTATTAGGTCTTCCTGGAGCCTTCTCTTCTCCAGGCAGAACAACCCAACCCCAGCTCCCTCAGCCTGTCCTCATAGGAGAGATGCTCCAGCCCCCGGATCATCTTTGTGGCCCTTCTCTGGAACCACTCCATCAGGTTGATGTCCTTCCTGTATTGAGGGCTCCAGAGCTGGACGCTGTACTCCAGGTGCAGTCAGAGCAGAGCAGAGAGGCAGAGCCACCTCTCTCAACCTGTTGGTCATGCCCCTTTTGGTGAAGCCCAAGATGCTATTGGCTTTCTGGGCTACAAGAGCATACTGTTGGCTAATGTCCAGCTTCTCATACACCAGAACTACAGTTGGTTTTGAAATTTTTTTGGGGTTTTAGGGACACAGACTTGTGTATGGCTTGGGAAATATCTATTTCTAATAATTGTATATCTTGCCTCACATTCCTGAAATGTTCCCAGAGCTTGGGAAAAAAATGTAGTGACATTCTATGTCTAAAAATAAGATACTTAGCTGAAGAAGCAATGAAATAGTTAAGATGTGCACTTCCCAGACTTCAGAATTAACTAAAATTGTCCAGGCAAAACCTTCGGTCGGATACAGGAATAAACTTAAGGACAGTAAAACAATGTATAATATTCTAGAGTAAAAGCAGAGTGAGTAGGGATGTATTTATCAGAGGAGATCAGGCCTTTGTTAGTATTTTGAGGAATGGCAGTTTCTCCTGCACCATGTGAAGAGTTGTCTGCAGGTTTTAATCTTGGCTCTTCCACTGTCCTGTTGAGTGACCCAACACATGGCACAGTGTTCTTTTGTGCTAACTGAAGTTAATTACAGTATCACAGTATCACCAAGGTTGGAAGAGACCTCGAGGATCATCAAGTCCAACCTGTCACCACAAACCCCATGACTAGACCATGGCACCAAGTGCCACGTCCAATCCCCTCTTGAAGACCTCAAGGGATGGTGACTCCACCACCTCCCCAGGCAGGCCATTCCAATGACGAGTGACTATCTCGGTGAAGAACTTTCTCCTCACCTCCAGCCTAAAATTCCCCTGGCGCAGCTTGAGACTGTGTCCCCTTGTTCTCGTGCTGGTTGCCTGGGAGAAGAGACCAACCCCTTCCTGGCTGCAACCACCTTTCAGGTAGTTGTAGAGGGCAATGAGGTCACCCCTGAGCCTCCTCTTCTCCAGGCTAAACAATCCCAGCTCCCTCAGCCTCTCCTCATAGGGCTTATGCTCAAGGCCTCTCCCCACCCTTGTTGCCCTTCTCTGGACACGCTCAAGTGTCTCGATGTCCTTCTTAAACTGAGGGGCCCAGAACTGGACACAGTACTCAACCGGGCCCGACCCTGCTTAGCTCCCGAGGTCAGACGAGATCGGGTGTTCTCAGGGTGGATACTTTGCAGATCCAGTTTTCCCCTAGCACTCCATTTCTAGAAGTTAGAGTATTTAATTCTTAACAGGAGATCTGAAAAGCTTGAATGAAAAGATCTCTTTAAAAATGGTTACATTATGAAAGGGAAAAATAAGCATTAGCTCTTCTCCTAAATGTTTGTACAACAACACAACTTATTTGTAATATTTCAAAACCAGGAGATAAATTTATTTCCCTCTCCTTTCTGTTTCCTGTAACTTAGGCTTGATACAGTTCTAAACCTTAATTCAATAATAACTAATAATCATTGATAATAACAGCCTGCATTGCCTTCTAAATTTGTCTTTTTTCCCCCTAGTTCACTCAAAAAAAGCACAGCAAAGGAGGAAAACTTTTCATCTACCTTTGTATTGAAAGGTACAGGAACATTTAGGTAGATTTTCCTGATAAGGAGTTCTGCCCTTTCCACAGTCCCATTTCAAGTGCCTCTTTTAATGCTACAGAAATCATGCACACTGCCAGAACATAGGGACATACAGAAATGCTCTGGTGGTGCTTACTAGAGTGGAAAGTGGTTGAATGTTGTATCATTTGGAGAAGCAATTTAATGCATGTATGATTTTTATTAATTTTGTACTAATTTTCTTAATAGTTTTGTTGAAGGGCTAGTATGAAGTTAATTTTAAGAAATAAAGATATGTTTAACAAAGAGGGATGTGTAAGGGGGGGGACGAAGTGAGCAGCCCTTCACATTAAAACTTGCCTGTCTCCATCTCAATTTTTGCCATCTCAGGTAATTCTCCTTTATAAACACTGGCAACTTTTTCTTAAACCTTCCCTGAGTCTCTTTATCTTGCTCAGCTTGGTAAAACTGCAATAGTTTTCCCCCAGAAGCAAAACTGATTTAGAAGTCATGAAGTGGAGTTGGCACAGGGATTTCGGAGGCTTGTATCTGATTTAGTTAACTTCACATGGCTTTTCCTGTTGAAAGATCAAACCCTGAAACTGAAGCAAGATTTTTTTTTTGTCACCTAAAGAAAACACAGTAGTCAGGGGAGTGCCATTTCTGATCTGTGTGAGGCTCAGTTTACTAACAGTAGGCAGAGTTTGGTTAACTTCATATTCTGGACAAGCTTGTAAATTTGTCCCCTTCTAAATGCCGTGATCTTATCAAGGTTGTTCTGTTTTTCTTTTCTTCTTCTCCACCCCCATCTTCTTTCTTTCCCTTTTTTTTTTTTTCTGAAGTGCAGCCTTCTGATCAATGTGCAGGTTTTTTTTCCATTTCCCTAAATACATCATGAAAAAGGATGAGGTTTCCGCCTTAATTGCTTGTGCCTTTTATTCACATTCCTCTCTCAGCCAGAATTGTGAAAAGAGAGTTAGTAAAAGGCTGCACAATAGAGCTTTTCATTAGGCCTCAACAAGGCACACAAAAGAAGGCTTTTGGAAAGAGTGAATGCAGGACTTTAATTTGCAGGTGGAGAGTAGATAAAAGGTGCTGACGCCTCTATTATTCTCTTACTTAGGTGACCCTTACCCTGTTCAGCTGATCCCAACTACCATGGCAGCTGCTGCCGCAGCAACACCAGGCTTAGGCCCACTCCAACTGCAGGTAAGTCCAAAAACAATGCAGAAGAGGCAAAGGTTAAGTAAATATGAAAAACAGTTTTCTCTTCCATTTGAACACAATGCAATTAACAGGGGGTTTGGTCTGTTCTCCTCACACAAAATTTGCATCTGCAGCACAATAATCATCAAATCATACACATTTTTCTTTTACCTCGAGGGAACTTTTTGTTACATTTTTACATCTTTATTGTCAATTTAGCTATTTTTAAGTTTCTACTTTAAATTTCCACAGAGCAGTGAGTTTGCTTTTTTTTTTTTCCTTAGATAGTTTTGATGCAGGCTGTAAAGGCTGGCTAGATGTAAACCAGCAAAAGGAAACACACAGCCGGGCAGAAAAGCACTGTCCTGACAAGCACTTTTAAACTGCTTAAAAGTCGCATAACGTGATTATGTCCTTTGAGGCTGTAAGCTCTTCAAGAGCAATGGCTGGCCCCACCTACAGTGTTTTATGGTACCCAGCACATTTTAGGCACTGCTGTAGTGCAGATAATCCGTGATTATGCCAATTTAACATAGGCAATTAGAAAACAGGTGGAAAGATCCTAAAGAATTATTTTTGAGCTACATTAAGAAGTTGATCTGGTAGCCAGATGCATCTGATTAGAAATTCCTAATAACGTTCTAAGTTTTGGAGGTATTAGGGTGTGTGGTGCAGATGTTCCTCAAGTATTCCTGATCAGACCCATAAGCCTTGTCAAGTAACGGGTATTAAGCAACTGTGATGTCCATTTTCACAGTTTGGCTTTTGTTACCTGCTATGTATGTTTTACTGGTGGGATGAAGCCAGGTAGAATTTGAGAGTAAAATGAGATCTAGATCCAACTAATCTCTAGTTCTGCAAATTCTGGACTGACACTTTTGTAGAAACAAAAAAGCCCCATACTCTCCATTGCTAATTTGTCTCCCTGCTCATTATCATTTCCCAAGTCACATGGAACAACAGAGCTTTGTACCTGCTTGTAAAAGCTCAGCATTAATAAACAGTACATGTAAAATGCTTTCTCAAACTCAGTTTGGCCAGAATAAGCATGAAGTAGACTCTCTGCACCATCAGATATTTTCAGTTGTTTGGCCAGCATACCAGAGCGTGGGACGTGCTTCTGGGGAAGATTTCTTTAAATGTATTTTATTTTAACACAGGCAGCGGAAGTTAGCTGAGTTTCACAGCAAGCGCTGCCAGTGTGTAAGTTGACACATTCCATGCACTGCAGAGGTTAATACATTCATTCCTATTGTGCCTTTGTATGAAAAGCTACACTGTCTGTGTGTTAGTTTCTGATTCTGTGAGTTACAAATACCGTAGGTGGCTTAAAAATCATGGGAGCCATGAAAGTCATCCCTCTAAAATGAATTGGGGGGAGTAATATCAGTGTTGATAAAGTACTTAGAGTAGCCAAACATACATGAATACGCATTTGGAAGAGAAAACAGACATCCAATTCTCCTTATTCTTGCAGTCATTAAAACTAATAATAATGTATCAGTGCTCCAGTAAGCTGGGAGAATGGTTTGCTTTCATTTGAGGACCAGTTTTGGGCTGTATCTCTGCATGCAGTGGGCTGAAGTATTTCTGATTAATACAGGCTTTATCATATTGACAGTTTGCTTATAAAAAGGTGGGCTCTGTGCAAATGTGAATGACTTCATAAATACTTTAAGATGAGTTTAGGTTGTGGAAAACTGCAAAACCTCAAAGGCCTGTTGTTTCTGTGTGAAGGGGACTATTAAAACAAAATTACTGACCAAATTCACCTGCATTGTTTTGATACATACTGTTTAGTCTGGAACTAAAGGGAGAGTCGGCAGCCAGTCCACAAATTAGTAACTGTAGACTCCTCCAGAACTTTCAGACTTGATCTCTTGTGTATGTATATGCCAGAAAAAAACTGGAATTGTCTTTCTTCATGTCTTAACAATGATTTTTAGCTTGTCAGTGCACTCTAACAACAATCAGACATACCTTTTGATTTCTTATGTTACCTGGAAGAGCTTTATAGGCAAGATGTGCTTTGGGAATAGTAGTCAGAATGGACTCTGCCCATACTAAGATGCATGGAGCTTAACCTGGTGTCACTGCTAGCCTAGAAGCTTCGTGGCTTCCTACCTCTGTTCAAATCCAGTTTAGCTCAGTGGTGGCGGTTTTTTAAGTCATGAATAAACATTCATGATATTTGTCATGATGAACCAGTGCAAAACCAGCTTTAAATGGTATGACTGAATGTGCAACCATTGCCCTCTCTTTCAAACATTTCCCTACATTGCATATAACCAGCATTCTCTACAAACCCTCTGCCATCTGGTCATCAGACAGTAGAAGGCCAGAAAAGTACAATGTTCCTTCTTTTCTTTTTGTGTCTATCCTGCCTATCACTCATCTTTAGGCTTTGAATACTAAAAGAAGTAGTTTTCAGGGGAGATCAAAGAAGCTGACACAATGCTCAGTTTGTTGCTCCCAACAGAATTTGGTACACAGTGTTATCTTAGTGAAGACAAAGCCAAGGAATTCTTCTTGTTTGTTTGTATAGCCATAAACATGTCTTGGTTATTTCATTAGAGAATTTGAAGTTGGGGCATGGCTTTTGTAGCATGCTGTGAGATCAACAGGAAGTACTTTTTTATCCTTGGTTGTCAAAATAAAATTTTCTTTCTGTATATGAAATGCAGACTATATAGAACAACAGCTAACACCTCATTGTTTCCCTGTGGCAAAGATACATTTTGCTAGTGAAAACATAATCTCTCATTTTGAAATGCCCTGTGAAAGGTTTGTAATCTGAAGCCCTCGTTTCTCTCCCTGCTTTTGAGTCTTCTCACTGGGGTATACAGAATCTGTCATCTGATAGCCAACACAATTAGCCATACCTGATTGCCTTTATTTCCAGTATCCACAGAGAGACTAATGACTCAATAAGAATAGAAACTAAAACTTACATTAAAGAGTGGATAGATGGGGACCATGTTGGAGAAGCTGGAATTAGCATGATGCATGCTTGAACCTGTCCTCTGATAAAGAGCTTTCTATCAGCCTGCGTAGCCACTCATACCCACATTTAATGACATAAGTGCCACCCGAAAAAAGTTTTTAGCTTTCCTCTGTTAATGAGAAGATTCAGTCCCAAACATTGTTTGAAGTGTCATTTTAAAATACACCCTCATTGCAGTAAAATCCCTTCTGGCTAGCATGCAGATTTCTTACGTTGGTTTTTTTCCTCCTAAATTTCACGTGGTCTGGTTCTTCAGGAGTGACAATTCTGCTTCAAATGAACAAGAATAAACTGAACATAGGCTTGCCACTGTGTTTAGCTGAACGGGGCTAATGAATTGTAAGTGCTGTGGCATGACTTATGTGAATGTGATGTTTTCCTGTATGGATCAGCAGATGAGGGAATTAAATTTCTCCATCTTGAAGATCGGTGCTGAAAGCTGTAAGCAAAGATCACGTGACACATTCTAAACAAATTAAACTGAAGTGAGTGTTCTAATACCAATCATCTTGGGCATACCTAGTATGGAATAGATGTTTCTGGAAGTCTGAGCATGCTCAGTATGAAGGGCTATCTAGTGGTTTCTTTCCTGAGACAGGATAATCCCTGAGTGCTTTCTGAGCATTTAGGAAACAAGGGATCTGATTGCCTGTTCTGAAAATGGAGAGCAATCTGTACCATTGGGAGTGTGGATGGTTCATTTTTCCCAGATTGTTTGCGAACTGAATCGTGACAACTGATTAATTGGCAGTAACACAAATGCTGTGTATCCCTATGACTGTATTGAAAGACAAACATGTCTTCTTGGATAAACACCCCAGAAAGTTTTGAGTGGCCATGTTCAGGCTATCTTCCCTCTTCATCTTAGCATGAAAAGGACATCATAGCTATTGGAGCTTGTATTTGGCGTTATGACTAAACCTGTCAATTATATGGATCAAGAGAACCTCAGGTCAGCATATGAGTGTGAAAGTATTTTAGCTAGGTCTCAGTCCTGAAGACCAACCATTTGAAGAATCCTGATTGGATTCTCCTTGGCTATTTCTGTAAAGATGATGAGCAGAGTTAGACCTCAGACATATTTGGAAAAAATAATTTTGCCAGGTTTTTTAGTCTGTACTTTCTTTGTTAAGTGCTTGGCTCAATTACTCGTTTTACTACAAACCTATGCTTTTCAGTGGTGTGGGAAGATGCATACCAAGGACTGAATTTCAGTGGAATTTAGCATACACAGTCTGGACCACATTTTTAGAAGAACTGGGGCCACATGTAGGCACTGACACAAGTGGCTAGATTTTGAGTAAACTTAAATCCTTCTCAAAGTCGTTCATCTTGCTGTTATTTAGGCGTGTGACTCATTACAAATTTTCCTTTGGAAAACCTTGCTTCTAGATATCTTAAGGGTCACATAATCATCTGTGGTCTCCATGTTTGTTTTACTTGAAGGAAATTGAAAGGATAGCGCTATTTAACAAGTATACAGTGACTGATCAGAAGATAGACTGCTCCTGTGGTTATATGAGTATTACATAAAGCATCTGTTGCCTCTGAAACAAAAATAAAGCATGAGGACTGCCTGCTCTGTCAGCTTCCACTTTTTTTCTTATATACTAGCTTTGTTTTGGCTTCTGCACCATTGCAAGGGTGAGCTACAGCTCTCCGCTTGCCAGTTCAGGTTATTTCCCTGAACTATTTCCTTATTTTGATATGTTCCTGGTGATAGAACTTTCCCTCTGTCTTACAGAGGTGACACTATATTGTCATGCATTAATTGTTAAGCACCTTTATTTTGCATATCTCTTTCTAATTTATTCCTGTAATCTGTAGACATAACCAGTTTTGATCAGAATAGTTGGCCTTCCAGTGTTGCAACACCTCAAATCTGTGAAAGTAGGCACTGAAAAAACTGTATGAATACTGTAGTGATATATCTGAATACTTGAGCTTGAGTCTTTCCTTGTATTGGGGAGCCAGCTTGAAACAGCTAAAAGACATATGAGTTATTTTTGGTCAAGAAGGGAAGTCCAATTCCCCATTAGTGTCTCTAGGGGATGTAGCCAAAATGTGGCAACACTTTACTCATTGTTCACTTACTCTGCAGTCTACATTCCTGACTTCTTTGGGAATGTTACTATAACCAGTTCTTTTCTTAGAAGAAGGCAGACCATTTTTAAATGGAAGGTTATTGCTTCTAGTGGCTGGGTAGTGTCTACCTTTAAATATCGTCTAAGCTGGCTTTTCAACAGCGAGTCCTTTCACTGTTTGCTTTTTGTGCTTTACCTGTTCTCATTAATAGGACTCTGACTTAATTTGTAGGGAATGAATCATTAGTGCGCAGTTTAATTACAATATTATAATACTCATGCAATCCACTTAAGCGTAAAAAAGTAGGATCAGTTTTTCACTGTGAGCACACACATCTGGGGAAAAAAACAGCTAAATACATGCAAAGCGACATTAGCATAACCAAGAGATGGCAGTTGTCCATCTGCCATTAGCTCAGTGTATTGCTATGCCGTTTCTGATGGCCGTCACAAATAATCATAACAACAGGGGTAATAAACCAACATAGTATCTGCACATTGTTGTTGGATGCCCCTTTTTTACAATTGCTAGGCTCATGCAGATTCTGTATTCTCTACTTCTGTCCACCACTTGTTTCTGGCTTTGTATGTGAATGCGCTGGCCACTAGATCTGTGCCACCTATTCTGCAGATGAGTAGCTGGGATGGCCATTTTAAAAGAGATCACTGGAGACCAAGGTCCAGTTTTTCAGCTAGAAAAATGGGGCTTAGTAGTCTTCATGTAAATGAAGCTACAACCATGTAATCAGGGTGAAGATCTTTATGTGAGTGTGGGGTAAGTTGTCATAAAAATTCTGAATTTTCCAATATTTCTTATTTATTATGAAGTTTTAGTGATGATTTTAAAATTCGCAGATTCAGAGATTGCATTGGGTTGGAAGGGACCCTAAAAGGTCATCTTGTCCAACCCCATGGCACTCAGCAGCAACACCTCCAACTAGATCAGGCAGCCTATGACCACATGGAGGCTGATCTTGAATGTCTCCAGGGACAACCACATTCCTGGGCAGCCTGTTCCATTATTTTAACACTCAAAACATGAATTGAACTGTTACACAGTATCACAGTAAGATGTGGGGAGAGGAGCTATTGACTGCCAAGAGCATTTTTGAGCAATCCCTGTGTTTTTAAATGGAAAAGGTTCCTCCCAATTAACTCAGAAGCAAACCTCACAATGCCAGGATGCAACTAGTTCTCACTATATAGATACCTGCTGAGAGCTAGAGATTGTGATAGATTGTATAAAAGCATGAACCATAGAACATATCAGCTCAAATAAATCTTGCTCATGTTGGGTAAATCTGCTTTATGGTTGGCATCTAAATAGCCCATACTTGCTTTTGATAGAATCTTACACAATGTTATGGGTAAACTCAATATATTCTATCAAAATAGATCTGAATGAAAAGCTTGACCACATCATTTTATTGGAATCCAATCAGTGTCCAAAAAGACAATCATTATGACAGGTGTGTATAAATGCCTTGTATTTTATTGAGCACTGGGAGTGAACACACGCACACTGGACATTTTCAGACAGTAAATACACATGGTAAAACAACATCGTGGCTACTCTGTAGGTTGTCAGTTTATAGTTCCCTCTCCAGCCCTCCAGAGTTAAAAAAGAGCAGTGGTAGCACATTCATTTTATCTAGATTAACAGTCCTTTCTTCATAACTTTCAGATTCCATTCATATCTATGAAAAATGGAAAAAGACTGAAAAATGACCAGCCTGTCTTCCTTCCAGTTGTAACTCAGGCCTGCTGTTTGCTAGCAGACCTCTGTCTGCATGAGTGAGTTTTCTTGTAGGTTAAAGAGACTGAATTCCCTCTTCCCCCTCCTTCCAACCCTGAGCCTGCGGGGCAGACAGACAGAAGCACACATATGATTAATACAGCACAGCTGCAGTAGTGACTCATTTGCATATGTATTAATAGAGGCAAAAACAACAATTCAATTACATACAGAGACATTCTGCATACTAAAGAACATATGCAAATAGCCTGGAAAAAGTGCAGCCAGCATCTCCCCCTACTTTCCTGAGCCCATATGGGCTAGCATCAGAGCCTAGCAGTTTTCAAGAAATCCCCTCTAGGAAGAACCTGTTAAAAGATGCTCATACAGCATTACTCCTCCTCTTCCCCCCCTCCCCGGTTCCCAGAAGGCATTTGACATTTGGACAATGGAAATACAGCACAAGCAATGTCTTTTCCATGTTATTTTGGCTTTGCCAACCTTAAGTTTCATGGTGTTGTCTCTATGTAGAAGCCCCAGCATGAAAAAACCCAGTCCTTTGCCTCATCCCCATATGCACACCTTCATTCTATTTCCCTTCCACCTTATCTCTTGTGCTGCTTTCATTTTCCTTTGCCTTTTTCTGTCTCAAGCTTTCTCTTTGTGACTTCTGTGAATTAGCAAAAGATGACCATACCTGCCTCTTTATCTTACAGTGACTGTAAAAATCTCATAATGGCATAAAATGACTCTCTGTGAGAGGCCCACTAGTGATTTTTATGGGTCTGAAAGGTGTTTCAGGAAAGTTAACCTGTTGTAGATAGGCTTTTATATCATGACACATTGGTCTTTGTCTCTGCTAAGATGGTTGTGGAGTTCTCAGACCAAAAAGGCTGAAAATCACAGGTATTAAATAGTTCATACTGCAGGTGATGTACAAAATGTACTGGTACAAAATCTGCTTCTGGTGGCAGAACCAGATGTTCTCTCTGTCTCACTGGAATTGAATAGGCAATAGTTTGAGCGTCTTTGAAAAGCAGGTTGAAAGTATTCCAGCATTGGCACTTTGGCTATAAGAAAGCTTACTTAAGCTGGAAATAATCTCTTTAGCTCTAAGTTACTCCTCATGTTAATTTGTACTATAACTGAAACACCAAGTACACTAGCTGTATGCAACTGGCACAATCTGTCGCACAGACAATGCACACACTGGGTGATATGCAACAAAATATTAGGCTGTGATCCATACATACCCAGTACACTAATTTCTGGAATAATACAACATTTGACATTGCCCTTTATGGACTAGAGAAACAGCTCTTTCTCAACTTGGAAAGAGATAACAAGTCACTAAAAACTTCCGTAAACCTGATAAAGCCATTAAGATGCCTAAGCATCTTGTTTGGGTGGCAACCCTCTGTGTGTTTCAAGTCTTCTAAATTACTGCCCATTTGTTTGAAACGTCTCTGTGGTGTGAGCAGGGAAAAATAGGTCATGCAAGAAAGAGTGCGTAGCTGTCTGGCAAGCATGCTTGTGAGGTCAGGTCGTCCTTAATTTCTTTTCTCTCACAAAAATGTTGCACTTCTTTCTTTTTGGGGTTAGCCTGACAGACGGAAGCAGATTACTCCTTGATTATTTATAAGGCATTAATTTTAGATGAATATTGCTGAAATAACTGACATCATAAGTAGTTTTAGCAACCAGCAGAAGAGCCTGTTCGCGAATTGGTATATGACGATCTTCACTTACACAGTGTCCTGTCTAGGACAAAGTCTGAAGTATATGAATGAAGAGCAAAGTCGTGCAGTGGAGGCATATAGATCAGCTAAGACTTGGTTTATTTTTCTGTGTGATGTAACTAGGACTTTGGATGGTTGCAATGATGGTGTCAAAGTTAGGAGTTCAACCACCTGCAGGACAAAACCTGTGCCAAAATAGCAGCAGTGGCAACACCTATCTGCCACAGTCTTAAACCAGGGGGGAAAAAACATCTGACAACTGGCCTATAGTGCCCCAAAGTAGCTTCTGTTTAGAAAGAAAGAAATAGCTACCTTTGTGCATATACCTTGAGATAACTGAAACTGTGCTGCCCTCCCTACATTGGTAATAGAGCAAACCTGTGAAGTGTTTGTGTTTCACAGAACGCAGTATTTAGTGGCTTACATTCATTTGGAATTAATTCTCCCTGGAAAGGTCTGTATGAAAAATCTAGGAACAACACAGACACACAAAAATGATTATTTTTTCTACTTTGTGCCCTTTGTGCATTCCAGACACTGGGTTTTGAAATAGTTGGCTTATGCTACTGGTTTTCCTATTATGTTGTTTGCTCTTTTCAGAGAGATGTTGCTGAAAAGAAGATTATATAATCATGCAAATAAGATTGTATAATCCTGAGCAAACGGTTGGGGTGGGGGGGGCAACAGGAAATCACACCAAGTGGGGCTTGACTGGCTGTGGAGGACTCACTCTGAAACCATGAACTGGGGGAGTTATGGGCCTCCTTTAAAACACAAAAGCTGCACTTAGACTAGTGAATTTTTCTGGATATTTTGGAATTCATTGTCTTCACGCTGCACTCTGCCAATAGTGCATATTTATAGTGCCTCAGCAGAACATTGTGAGACAAACACACAGGAAAGCTGTAAATCACTCTTCAGAGCTTGCTGAACAATGCTACAAATAACAACAACAGTGACAAAACCTGACTTACAGAGAACTTGCTGCTTATTGACACTCACTCACTTCTTTAGGTCCACAGATCAAATTGCTACATCTCATGCATCCTAAAAGTTAACACAAGCAAATGTCTCTTGAATAGGGTGATTTGTTGCACCTAGGTCATATGCCTTACTGTTTAGATGCAGATAACATGTGTATGAATGTGTAAGAATTTTTATTTATGTCTTATTTCTTACTGCAGTCTTGTTTGTGACCATTTTTTTTTTTCTCCAAAGTTTTAGGTCATTTCTAATTCACAAGGCAGAATGGGATAGGAATAAATGAAGAGCATAGTAAATGTGTACGCAGCAAGAATATCACTGGCCAGGGATATAAATTTCATACAGCAGGAACAGTGCTAGCCATTAAAAGTTCTTGTGCTCTTACTCTCATTCTGTCTTTCTTACACCTGATTCCTTGCCAGGCTTAACTGTTACAAGCCAGGATATTTAAGCACCTTTATGAATGGAAGCTCACATGAGGTACACTTTGGAACTGGGAAATATCTAGTTACTGTAGACTACAGGCAACAAACCACTGATGTCAGAATGCTCATTGTGTTTGTTTTCTTTCCAAAGTCATCAACTGAATTTAGCTCAATAGTACCTGGAGATGTAACACTCGGAGTGTTAAACTTAATTATTCTGTTGCGCCTGGGTATTATACGCTTGTTCCTGAGGTGTTCCCCAATTCCTAGGCTCAGTTTCTTCAAATTCCTTTTCTCACTTCAGAACTGCTCTAGTATTTTCCGCACCAATGGATTTCATAAGACAAATCTGAACAAGAAAATTTGGAGGCAATGGTTCCTGTAGCTCCTAGTGGACCTCAAGAATAGTTTTGTTTTTAACCCGCCTGAACTCTTTGTTTTTCTTGCTCAAGTCTAATTTCTAGACTAGCTTCTAAGTATCTCTTTGACTTTATGTAACTGTCTTACTTGTTTGCCATTTTTACCAATGGTCTGTTTCTGTTGCTGTCCATCCATTAGGTAGCTGAGGGGAAAAGTATTGCTGGATACTGTACTTACATTCTGCTTGATTCTGTAAGACTGCTGGATTTACATTCCTTAACCTCTTAGCCATAAAGACGGATCACATTGCAGAGAACTTACCCACCCAGAGATGCACTGCGAGTTTGTTAAATCATCTATCGCAGAGACTGACAATCTCTGGAATTACAGAGCAGGGCTGTCAGCAAGCTATTGTGTGAATTGTCTTTCCCTAATGGGCAAACATACAAATCAAACTAAAAAAGCAAAATGTGCACACACACAAAATAAGAAGGCTGTTTTTAAAAACTGGAAGAAGCTTTGAAATCAGTATCCTCTGGTTATTAATACCACAGGACAGCAACAAGAAAGTTTCAAATGCTCTCTCGGTAGTGGAAACAGGTTTTTTAGAGTGTTTTCCAGATCTGTGTCTTGCTGTTTGGAGTCATTGCTCTCTCTGTTTAAAATCTGCATTACAGCAGAATTTTCTAGCTGTGTTGTGAGCTGTACTGTGGTTTAGTAACCACAGCTGTGCCACATACTGCACCAGTGGCGGCTGACAGGGGCAATCTGTTTGTGGCATATTGAGGGAGCCAAATTGTCTTTGGGGACTGCTGTGGAGTGGCTTTTTTCATCTCTTTTCTATAGGTACAGTATCTGCTTCTCCCAAAGGGGCCTGGGACTGCCAGTTTGTGTGCAAGGGAACGAGGTTAATCCCTCATAGACATGGGGTACCAGGAAGGGTGGTACCTGTCGTCATGCCTGATGCACTCAAGAGGCCCAAAAAGCAGCATCCCTGAGTGCCTCCCCACAGGTGCTGCGCTGGGGAAGGCTGGCTGTTCCCCAGCACACCTGAGCAGCAAGGCCCACAGCTCTGTGCCCTTCTGAAGGTGAAGTGTCCACTCTGTGAGCTACACCATGCTGGAGTGTGAAAATGGCATCTGGCAACAAAGGCTTTTCTTTTCCTTTTCCTAATTTTTCTTTTCCATTTCATGGCTCAAAACACTCTATACAAATTGTAACAGTGTGTTCTGTGTTAATGCCCCAAAACATTACAGTTTATGATTGTGTTATTAAAGTGTTTTGGGCCATTACCATAGAATACAGCAGCATATTTATTTCATTAAGGGAACCAAATGGATCTAGCTGAATTTGGCAAAAGGACGACTGAAGTCCTGTTTTATCTCCAATGTTGACTTTACCATTAAACTCTGAACCTCTGAAAATCAGAAGTTTCGTAATTGAAACAATAGTAGTTTGTAGTAGGTTTAAAAGTCCTTAAATACCTCTTACTTTCTCCACAGTGGTTCTGAATTGGTATTTGTTCAACATTCTGCTATTTACTTTGCAAACTCAGAGCTTATTGATATTTAGGGTAAGCAGTATGTCATTTATATGTGGCTTACATTTAACTCAGTGTCCCTGCCTTGGAATATAGTTCATTTCAGGACAATCAACCCTGCTCATCCCATTCCCATTATCATGGCAGCCTTGCTTCTTACTACACTCTGGTAAGATACACTGGTGGCAAAACAATTCAAATGGCACAGTGTGTTTGATAAGAGTCTTAAAGAGGCCTGAAGGGATTTGAGGGCCCAGCAATAATTAATTTCTTACAGTGGCTTTGAAAATAGGATAGACAACATTCACACTTAATCCTTCCTCCTTGCTACAGCTGTTTTATTTTTCCTGTGATTAGTTTTGTGGAAAAGAAACAGTCGTCAAAATTGTATCAGAATGTTTGATGGTAAGGTGGCATTCATTCGTTAACTTAGTGTTCATTGCTTTCCTACTTGTAGTCCAAGCTGGCCACTCTCACGTTTGTGTGCTAGTTTGTGGTTTAGTACATAGTGCTTGCTTTCACTTTAAGTGGGAAAGAAGAGAGATTGAGCGTATTTCCCAGTGTTGTGTAATCGGATGTCATATCCCATATATTTGTGTATTAGAAGTTTGTTATTGCACAGGTGTGACACTCCAACCAAATTGAAAGCTGCCCCAAAAGCAGTGTCAGGTACCCTAATTTTTATCACGTTGTGTGGACATGGGCTTGGTCGCATGGTTTAGTTGATTAGGTGGTGTTGGATGATGGGTTGGACGTGATGATCTTGAAGGTCTCTTCCAACCTGGTCTATTCTATTCTATTCCATTCCATTCCATTCCACTCTATACATGACCTTAGCCCAGGCAGAAGTTGTTAGTGAAGTGGTTCTAATGTGAACCATGGCCTATTCAGTTAAAACTCAAAGTATTATCCTCCAATTAAGCATTTTGTTAAGTCTGACTGGTTGGGGTTTTTTTAATTTTTTTTCATCATTTTTTCATTCAGATAGATTCCATTTCACTTCACATTAATTGCTGCTCTGAAGCAGATCCTTAATGGATAGGTAGGTGCTTGCACGTGAAATGTTTCTGTTGTATCACGCTGGGTGGCATTACAAGTTTGATTTCACTCAAAGATACAGTTCACCATCGAGTGTAGAAAGGAATGAATACTAAAAAAACAATAAGGAAATGTTAGATTTAAAAAAAAAAAAGCTGATTTGTCATTTTGTTCACTGACTACAAACTGAATAGACTTCTAACTCTTAAAATACTTTTGCCCCCCCCTTTTCCTTTTTATTGCCTAGAATCTTAAGAGCTTTATCATTTGCAGTCATAAAATGAAAATATACACCAAACCCTCAAAGGGCAAGTATGAAATTAAATTATATTTGGGCAGCTGTAACCTTTTAAAACGATCAGATTCCAGTTAATGTATTTCTTCCTGTTCCGAGTGCTGCCATGGTGTTTGATGGTGGGACGCAGTCCAAAGGGCATTGGGAGATAATAAATTCACTGGAAATTTCACCCTGAGGCGAGCCTCGATACACCAAGGCTCCCATTTAGTGGGACTGACCTAAAAATCTTGTCACATCCAAAGGTCACTTAGGTTGGCGTTGGTGTGTCCCATCTATCTTTCCCTGGTGCAAAGAATGACAGCTGAGCTCATAAACAGCCATTGGAATATGGAAGACAAGCAGGGGGGAGAGGGAGGAAGGATAGTATCACTGACAACTTCTTAGATTTCCTCTAGGTCAGTGAGGATAGATACCATCTTTGGGCTTGCTTGTTTCTGCTACTGCAGAAATGCAATTCAATTTAAAGTTATAGCCAACTGTGGAAGTCGAAAGCAAGTGATTCCCCCTGTGTCTACAAATGCCGTGTGATCCTGCTGGCATGCATTGTACCATCCCTGAACACTTCATACTCAGTAGTTAGTCTTGTTAGTCAAAACAGTTTACAGTTTATACAATGCTTTACTTTCAGGGAGGGTTAAAAGTCTAAAAAGCTGTGAGCTGTGACACTGCTAGGTGTCATCTTTGAGAACAGTTATTCTAAGGGAACAATTTGGACAGGACACCACTTACAAACAGTACTGGAAGGTAAGATATTTTCAGTCTTATGAGAAGATCTGTGATGTAATTTTTCTTACCCTAATCTCATTAAAATTAATATAATCCTGCCACACAGTCATTGAGGCAAAAGGCCTTTCAGGATGACTATTGTGTTCCAGTCATAGTTCTTGGGAAACTCCAGTGGATCTTTCCTGTGCTTGCAGTATATTAAATACTGGGGACAGGGCTCAGTGTTGCATAGTAGAAGTATATTTAAAGGACAAAGCTCTAACACATCATAATTGGTCCTACTTAATTGGGAATGAGCCATGCAGCATATGTCTGTTGTATTCTAATGATGTGACTCTGCTTCTCAAGATTCCCTAAGAGATGGGTGAGAGGGGCTATCTACCCTATGCTAGTCACCACTGAGATGCAGGTGGTAAAGATTTCCACTTCTACAGCCTGTCTTGGAGAAAAAAAAAAAAAGTAGTTGGTACTCAGTGTCCTTTTGAACTATTTCTACACACTGCTCTTGGAAGAAACATACAATGTGTGGTGTATAATTGTCTCAGTCCAGAGAGGGAAAGAGACTCAGTTATTTTGAATATTCCCGTGTTGTGAAATTAGAGGCACAAACGAGGCCAAAATACCAACAGCTAGACTATTTATTACATAAATAAAATGGAAATAAGAAGGGGAGAGGAAGAAGATAGAGAGTGAGAGAGAGAAGAGAGAGGGAAGAGGAAAGGAATTATATTACCACACCCTTCACCCCCCCCAAGACAGTTAGAGTCTGTGGAGGAAAGGTGCTGCAGGAGATGCTGGGTTTGTAGACAAACGGTACTGAGGCTTTGCTGGAGAAGAGGTGTGGTCCTCTGGGCAGCCTCTTCAGCTCCATGAGTTGCAGCAGGCGAGACTTAGGACACGGAGAGAGGGTTCAGTCTGCTTCTTCCAGGCTCCATGGCCTCTTTTTCTCCAGGGCAGCATTGTCCCCGGCTTTTCCTTCCTTCTCAGCGGCATGGTTCTTCTTCTGCATTTTTCTTCTTAAAAGCCAGTAGTTGCTCAAGTCTTTTATACAGTTTTTAGTCCTTAGGTATGTGTCCAAGCATTGTCCCTCAGGAATTCAGGGGCCAGGAAATCCTCCTTAGGTAAATATCCAGGTATCGTTCCCCAGGAAATCTTTCTGTGCATTTCTGTGTGTTTGGGTAGGGGGCTAGATGTAGGGGGGGAGGGTGCCTCCACCTTCCCCTTCTCCATCTACCTGCCCACACACTCATTACACATCAGGAAACAGGTGGTGAGTCCATTGTCTCGCCATCCTCCCTTCCTGGGGGTATCTGATAGCTGGAAATTATCTTGTCCTGAAGGCGTGGTGGCTGGGTCCTTGGGCCATTGTTGTAAGCCAGCTGCAGTCCAGTGTTAACACAATGCAGTCGCAAGGTGATTTGCATCCAGGATTGGTAGACAGGATTCCTACATGATCTTTGCACCTTCCTTCCAGTGGCCCAACAACATATTGTCTGGGCAAGCAGCAAGTGATTTTATCTTTGTTGAGTCACACAAGGAGGGACAAGCTTTAGTCTCTCACAATAATAGAATCATAGAATGGATTGCATTGGAAGAGGCCTCCAAAGGTTGTCTAGCGCAATCCCCCTGCAGTCAGCAGGGACATCTTCACTAGATGAGGTGGCTCTTAGCCTTGCTGAGCTTGACTTTGAATATCTTCAGGGATGGGGCATTATCTACCTTCCTGAGCAATGTTGCAGCATTCCACTAGCCTCACGGAAAAGAACTTGTTCCTAGCATGCAGTCTCGATCTCCTCTAATTGCAAACCATTGCCCCTTGTCCTGTCACCACAGGCCTTTGGAAACAGTCCTTCTGCAACCTTCTTGTAGCCCCCTTCAGGCTACTGTTAGGTCTTCCTGGAGTCTTCTCTTCTCCAGGCTGAACAACCCCAGCTCCCTTATCCTCTCCTCACATTGGAGGTGCTCCAGCCCCGTGATCATCCTCATGGCTCTCCTCTGGACCCATTCCATCAGGTCCATGTCTTTCCTGTGTTGAGGGCTCCAGAGCTGGACACAGTACTTCAGCCTGTGTCTGATTCTTTTTGGAACGTTAAATTGAAGACAAAAGATACAAGAAATTATTTTATAAAATCAGGGTAACCTTGTGTTTCTGAGAAAAATAATCAGAGTAAACCAGATCCTTGTGAAGAGGATTGTAAATTCTGTATTGCTTTGCTTGTTAAAACTAAATGGAGTGTAACTGTTATTTTCAGAAGTATTTCACACATTCTTACAAACGTACTATATTTGAGGCAAACACAGTAAAGAAGGGCAAGATTGGCCAGCTGTCAGTGTTTGTCTTCATTTTCCTTGGGTTCACAGTCTACTTCATGTTAACATACATGTTCTCTACACAAATCCAAAGTAATTTCCAAGCAACTCTGGGGGAGTTATGTGCCCCTTCCCATGTGTTCTGTGCTGAAAATGTAGCCGTATGCCTTACCAGTGGTACAGCTTTGAGGAATGCAGTCATTTTCATCTCACTTGGGTAGCAAGGAAAAAGGATATGTGTATTTTTCATGAATTTTAGAAAGGGAAGATTTCACTTTAAACAATTCAACTGCTAATACAAAATTTTTTAAATGGCTTAGACAAGTTGGGCACAGACTGCCTAATTATTTTTTTTCCTGGTTTGTACTTGGAATGGTGGGATGAGAATCATCTTTAGCCATGGATGTATAATTCATCCTAAAATTCAGGTTCCATTCCAGTTTTTATAAAGGGAGCTGGAAGTGATTACTTCAGACCTAGCCAGGTATATTCTTCACTTACCCTTACTTTCTATCACTTTCTGCTGTGGTTCAGTTTCCTTTCTCATTTGCCCAGGCCATTCCAGTTAATAAGCAAGTAAGAGTGGACAGTGAAGTCAGAATATTTCTGTGATTGCTGGTAGGACATGGAGCCTCAAAGCCAACTGATTCTGTATTTCTGTAGTGGTAGGAATTTGTGAAAGAATTGGAATTGGACTGAGTTTGAGTCAGTGCAGACAACTTTATTAACAGCTTCCCTGTGTCAGTTGTTTTTTCCATCCTTGGGAAGAGCAGATACCCCATTGTTCTGGTCAGTGCATTGCTTCCCTAGGTTCTCATAGCCATTTCATTCCATGTCATGCCAGATGACTTTGGAACATCAACAGTGGTCCTGAAGTATGTTAATGTTGTTAAATACATGATGGAAAAATAGATGGTGGGAATAAGGATTTTGTTTAATGCCTATGACACTGAGAACTGCTTTTATGCTACCTTAGATACCTTTGACCAAAAGCCTATATTATGCCATGATATTAACTGGAGAATTTGAGAGATATTTTACAGTTGCTGACTTTGGCAAAAACAAGATGTGTCCCTGCGTAATGGAGGACTGTACTGTTTCTTGCATTATTCATGCTTCCCACGCTGGAGTCACAAACATTGGGTAATGTTAATACATGTCATGGAAAAATTTAATTGGCAGAGATGTTTAATATATTAGTGATAGATGGGAGGGCCCACAAGAGACCTTCCCTGTTCTGGATTGAAATGCGACACATAATTAGCGATAAAGCACGGCACTGTATGAAGTGGATTGGTGCTGTATGGAGGGAAGTGGGGGGGATCCCTGCTTGACATTCCCAGTCTTTCCTGTAATGGAGGTTTCTTTACCAGTTGCTAACTGAAGAAGCAATGAGTGCTGTTCATCCTCCCTCTGTAATGAACAGCCAGTCTTGGAGCAGTATAAAAAGGGTCAGTCAAATAGGTCGTACATCATACGAGGAGGCAGATGTTGGAACATATTGTAATGGATTGCTGTGCGGTATGCAAAGTTGGCTTGTGGAGTACAGGGATGGAGAGATAGAAGCTATCAGCAATGTTTTCTGTCATGGTCACTGTTAAGTACCCAGATTTTGGAGGAAAAGCAAAACATTAGCATTCTTGCTACGTTAGACTTGTGGGTAAGATGATGGAGGTAGAAAAGGAACAGAAGCACAAGTCGCTCTCTAACACTCCATGTAATATGAATATGTCTAGATATTATTTGTGCTCTGCCAAAGTCAGTGTTAGCCTTGGAACATGTGAATATTTTACCTGAAAAAAAAAAAAAAATTAAAAAAAGCCAGCTACAGAGCTTCAGACTATATTAAATACAGAACTGTTAAAATAGCTTCTATTTTAGCAGCACCCCTAATTCACACCCACTCAAACACCTCCTCACTCGTTAACCCCATCATCAGACCCAAGTAAGTCAAGTAAAATGAGATGGCATTAGGAATGAGGTAATGAACAAAGATTTCTGGATAATGTTATTACTTCATGATAGCAGCTCTTGTTAGTGTGACTACAGTTAAGAGGTTTCTTGGTGTTTCCATTGCAAACTCTTTGGTACTCCCACTCCTCCTGCTTTACAGACAACTGCTCAGCCAGAAGCAATTTAAAATTTGATTTAACTTCAATTTTGGCTGTTGTTTTGAATTGAAGAGAGTTTAATGTTTTAGTTCTGCTTTCTAAAACATAAAAATTGCTGTTTTCTTCCCTCCTAATCCGAATTTCCAGATGAACAATTTAAAATAGGGATTAGCTGGTTTTATAACCCAGCCACATTATTAACAACTGAAAAATGTCTCCTAACCATGCACAGTAATTTCAGTAGTTAATGTTCTTGGACAAGCAGATCCATCTTTATGTTCTAAAAAAATTCTATACTAAAACCTGGTGTGAAGAGGACGGTTTTCGAAAAGCACTGTTTGCAATCGGGAGTCTACAATTTTTATGTCTTTTGAAAACAACCTCTCCACTGTCTCAGGGAAGAATTGTTAAAATCAAGTTTAATAAATAGTCATGGCTGTGTATAACCCTTTCCACGTTGAGCTGGAGGTTGCAGCCCTGTTGTCAGTGAAGAGCAAAATGTTCTAGAGATGAGGGGGAGAGAGGACACTTCCATAGGATATCCCAGGTAAGCTGGAAGAGTCTCAGTCTCAACAGCTTTCATCAAGAATAAGTGTGTCAGTGTAGAAGTATGGAGAAGGTTTCATTTCTTTGATCAGTTTGATAGTGCAAAGTAGAAAGCTTGCATGTGATGCAAGAACATGAAGCTCTAGCAGCTCTTTGTTTCTATATGGATTGTTAAAACTAGAAGCAGCCATCACATTCCTCTTAGCTCTTAGTAAAGTTCTAGAGTTCATCATATAAGCTTCTTTTTGCTTGAGCGCTGCATAGCATGTGAGGAACATAACAGTTAAAGATATAATTCCCTTTGACCTTCAATGATGTTATTGTGCCTGCAGCTTTTTAAACCTTGAGTACAGCATGTGCCAAAAGGGGCATACTGGCCTGAGTTTCAGGCTAGATTTAAGGCTTTTCATGCGTGGGCTGCAGTGTCATTGGACCTTAGTGCTTGTGGTTTCACTGCAGTGAGAGTCAGAAACTGAATCCTGAGGGATTTGAGATGTTCTTAGAGACCACTTTTGGGGGGAATGAAGTCTCTAAGAATTAAACTTCTGTGCATGCCCTAATGGAATATACAAAGTGTCACTCTTCCCATTACATCAGTGTAAGCATAGAAATAATGAGATGAACCACAAAACAGCTTCTTATGTTATTTCCTGAGAAGTTTGCCAAAACTTCACAGAGGTTTCAGGCTCTCTGGAGTTTTATGGGCGCCATTGGAGGGGGAGTTTTACAGATCACACCCATTTTTATTGTAAAATGAAAGAATAAAAAGATATAACAGCTCTTGAGTTGTTTCTACCACTTCATTTGGTAAAGGATGAGTTTTGTATAATGAAGCAAACTCCAAAATAATGAAATTGAGTGCTTTGGTATTCTTTCAGCTGTCCTCAACAAGTTTGTTAACAGATAATGGCACTCTTCTCCACATACTTTAATGTATCCTCTTTGTATCCTGTCATCTCCTAACCTCAGGCATTCCAGTTGAGAAAATGCCCATTTTACAGCAATGGAGCTAGTTTGAAAGTAAGCACTTCTGTGAGTGCAATGTGCATAGAGCACTCACCCTTGAGAACATCAGAAGAGTCTGACCAGTGCGAAACTGGATTATTAGTTTGGAACACAAATCAGATATGCTCTGATTCAGTGAGGCTCAAAATGGTCTAGGTCAAAGTTAGGCCAAGTTCTATATTCTTGGTTGGAATTAAAGATTCCTCACAGGTCTAGTCAGTTTTATAGACCTTTCCTGCTCTCTTTGTCTTAAGTGATACCTGTAACACAAACATTATGTTTTGGAAGAAACAGGGATTCCATGTGGGTTCAATCCAAAGGAAGAGTACATGTGAGCTGGAGCTTTCTTCAGTTCTTGTGTATTCTGCTCTTAGGAAAAGGGATCACAGTGCGCTGCTGGGAAGGAGAGCTGGTGCCCTGTATTGTTACCATGACTTCACAACAGGATCCCATAGGATGAGACAGGATTTGTTAGCTTTCTGGAGGACTTGCATAATGAGCATGTAAGGCAGTGAACATGAATAACAATTACATGAGAGGTAAATGGATTGCTCTTGAACTCTGAAAGAGCTTTTTTGAAAGTTTTCTGCAGCACAGAAACCCTTAAACTAGAAAACCAGCACTGTAGGACCAGCATTCTTCTCCACCAAAAGACTATCATTGCTTTGCTTTCTCCACCTACACAAATAAAATAAAACAACTACTGCAGCTGAATAAAGATGTCATGTCACATCCTGTTAGTGTTCTCTGCTAAGGGGAAATGGAAGGAGAAAAAAAAATCTTTTTAGAACTGCTCTAGGAGGCTTGGCACAAGGGAAGCAGCTGAGATGCAGTCCTCAGTTCCCCTTTCAGGCACAAATGTCACATTCTTTCCTCTCCACCCAAACTTAGGAGTAGCTGTGGCTCTATGAGCCTGTGAAAGTGAGCTCTGTTGAAAGTTACTTACAATGGACTAAGAGTTTGTCACTCCTGCACCTTGATCCAGACCCTTTAACCACATAATACTCCTCAGTTCAAAGAGCAAATGACCTGAGTAGATACACACCTTAGGTAATTAAGTAGCAGCAGTGTTATGTTATGCTTTCAAGGTCAACAGATACATTTGCATAGTGCTCCAGATTCTGAAATACTCTGAATATTGGGAGTGAAAGAGACTACAAAGAACATGTTTTTCATTCCATTGTTTGATATCATAATTAATAAATGAAGATATGGCTGTCAGGGAGCTTTGGGAAATACACTGGGGAGAACATCCAAGTGAAATTTTTTCAGCTTACTTTGTTGTTTAATTTCATAGAATCAATAAGGTTGGAAAAGACCTTAGAGATCATCAAGTCCAACCTATTACCTAATACTTCATGACTAACTAAACCATGGCTTCAAGTGCCACATCCGATCCTTTTTTGAACACCTTGTCTTTCTTGTCCCCTCCCACACACTATAATTTGATACTATGACACTTTTGCTTCTGGTAGGTGATTGTAAACATTCTGCTACCTTTAAAGAGGGACTTCAGTATCTTAAAACTTTGGTCTCATTACAACTTTGTCACAAGAGTTTCTAGAGCAGGCCGAGTGCTATGGTCCATGTATTCTGCAAAATTCCTCTTGCACAATTTTAGTCCTGAAGAACAGGAGGGACAAGTCACCAAGAAGTCTTACATTCATCAGGATCCAAGAACCTGATACCGTATCAGCATTCAAGTGAGCAAATCTATGTTCTTAAAATAAGAAATGCAGTTGACCTTTATTTCTCTACTATGAGCTCTGCACTTCAGGAGAACCACAGTATTCAGATTTGAAATAATTAATGCAGGCACAGAGTTTTTCTGACTTAAATCCCCATTGAATATAACAACCTAAAATGCAACCAGAAAGTCTATAAATAAAAACTGAAAAAAAAGTTGCTTAAGCAGATGTGTATAAGATGGGGAAATACCTTAATTATAGCTCAGCAATCTGAAAGACACAGAACCTTATTTATGGTAATTCCACTGGCAGTGTTTGCTTATTAACTACTCCATTCACTTAATGGATAACAATGAGCGATTATATACAGTACCAGTCAAGGAAAGCAATGTAATATGAAATAGGTATTTTGTCAAATAGTCACTCATAGAATTTTGTTCTCTCAAATGGGAAATTACATTTACTGGAGTCAGGTGCCCTGAGCTAGTTGCCAAAAATCTGGATATATCAAAAAATCTCATGGGAAGCATACTTGTGGTAAACAAATAGGCAGTAGTGAGATTGTTCCTACAAGAGCATAATGTCTGTGCCACTTTACTGACTTCAGGATTCTAATTTGGAAAAATTGTACTGGGACAGAGGTGTCTGTTGAAGCCTTCATACAGACACTTCATCTTCAATACAGAATAGTCAGTGATAAAGGGAATGCACTTTACAAAACAAATGCCCCTTCTTCAGCTGCATGTCCCTTTTGTTTGTCTTCCACGTTACCACTGTCTATCTTATTACACGTACCTTAAGAAGTATGCTGGCAATAGTATGTCTTTTAAACAAATTCTTTTATCTTTTTTTCTAACAAAAGGAGTTCTTTTGCCGTAAAAATAACTAATAGTAATGGCAGCAAGAACAAATTATATTCTGGGGCTGTACAACAAACTATAGGAAAGCAAAAGTTACTAGATTATTTTATTTAAACTGTGTACAATATTAATTACTTTCCTTGAAGGGGACACTGTTCATCTGCAACATTTCAGCCAACAAGCTTTTTCCAGAAGACATTATCAAGTTTCCTTTCCAATATGCATTCTGTATAGTCACTCTCTTTCAATTACTGTCATATGGTGTGAACGTGGTACGTATGAATATGTAGGCCACTTGGGCTGTTTTCCAGTGAAAAACTCTTCATTTGTAAAGAGCAGACAATCTTAAACACACAGTTTACAATGATATTTTACCACAGAAAGTAACAGATCTTATTAGTCTCTGATAGGAAGTGTCTATTGATAAGTTCCTACAGTTATATCCTGTAGAAGGATTGTCTTCTTGTTAAGGCAAAAAACAAAGGAGCCATGAGGTCTAGGCTCTAATCAGGAGTTTCCTACAGTCTTCCTGTGTCACAGGAATGGTCAGTTGATGTCATGGGTGCTGATTTCCAACTTGAGTAGCATTGACAGAATTAATGACTGCCTTTCAAGGAAAACTGAATTTCCTAATGTTGGTAGAATGCTTATGGTTAATGCCTTTTCCATAGAAGCTAACAGATAGATAGAGCTATGTTTAGATAAAATGATAGCCCTATCCAGTGAAATTCCATTTGTTTCTGCCCTCAGAGCCACCATAAATTGTACCTACATTTGTCACTTTGTCCACCGTTTTCCAAGCAAAGCAAGCATTGTTTTGAATGTACTGCAGTCATGATAAAAGCCTTTATTACTTCAAATGTAGACTTAAAGCTCAATCACAATTTGGTGACATGGACTTCAGCCTTCTTTCTGCATGCCAAGGATCCCCAGTTCATCGTACCATGGAAGTTCCACATAAGAATAGAACTAGTTCAGTAAAGCAGTCCTATGGACTGCAGTGGGATTATTCTCAGGAATGAGTACTGTGGGCCTAGAACCCTGGAGATCAGCTACCAGGATCATATTTTAGGGAGACTTGCGGTTACCAATTCTAAAGGTGATGTTTTTCGAATCTGAGAGAGATGTTGTTTACAAGTCTGTGCTTTTAACTTGCGTTCAAGAAGTATATAAATGAAGCCTTGTTCTGCTTGTGAATGCTTTACAGTTTTTCTAGTGAGAACTTGTTTTTCTTAATGTTCCTATGTGTCTCAGATTTTTTTAAGGCTAGAGAGGCAACTAGATTGTCTAGTTTGACAAAACAAAAATATTATTTGGCTTAATAAACTCCTTGTTTGAAGTTCATCTTCCAGAAACACATCCAATCTTGACTGAAAATTCAAGACTCAAACCCCACCATTTCTCTAGGCAGTTCCTCCAAGCCTTACCACTGCTATCTGATTAAAAACAGCTTTTTATTTATTTATTAATTTGTCATATCTTAACTTTCATATTTATTACTGTTCCTTGCTTCACGATTTACTTGCCTGTCTTCCTCACTGAAGCTAAATACAGAGCAAAGCTAGGATGGGAGTTTTCAAAGGAAGTTAGATGGTTTCTGTGGCCACAGGAAAGAACAGTGTAGCTTTTCAGTATTTCCCTTCTCTAGTCTCTGTGTGGTCTACAATTTTGGGGTGAATTCATTCTATTTTTTACTTGATGAATAAAGAAAACACTAGTTCAGTCATGGTTCCCTGCCAGAAAATGTCTCTGTGGGACATATGCACACCTCCAAACTCGGAGCTGGGGCAATTTCTTTTAGGAAATGGGTGTGATAAAGATATAATGTAGGTAGAACAGCAATAATTATCCAAGTCTGTTCAGAATTCTAAAGAACAACGTAGAGTAAAAATAAAACCAAAATAAACAAATATACTTTAAGTGCATTGAAGGATCTTGAGCTGTATTGTTCTTACCTGAAATTAGCCCAAAGCTACCAACTCGAGCACTGAAGCTGGGTAAAATTCACCTTGAAAGAGTTCTTTGGACAAGATTTTAAGGGAGCCTATTGAAATTGTGTTCACTGTCTGTGTTTTCTGAACATCTCCCACTTGGTGCTGACAAAGCCTTTGCTGAAGTTTTGAATGTATGAATTAGTGTGTCCCTTTGAAATGATTGAGTAACAGTATTTGTAGGAAACTCAGACACAGAAAAGGTGAAAATCTGGCATTTGTAGCTTTCATATACATATTGAGGAGCTAGGTGAAGAACTTTCTACATAAATGATCTTGACAGCATTGTTACCAATCACTAATGAGTGCAGCTTTAGTTTTAATTTCTGTAGTCAACATTTTTATCCATGTTGCCACCGCCTTTAAAAACCTCTCTTAGAGTAGGACATATGTCACATGTTTGGTTTATGTTAATTCCTTTTTCTTTTTATTCCTTGTGTCCTTTTAAAAAATTAGACCAACTGAACAGATTTAAAATTAATTTTCTACCATAATCAAACACTTTGCATGCCTTATATAAGCATAAAATTTGAGGTGAAGAAAAGGGAACTCATGTTTCCTGAATAACAGATCTCAGTTTGTACAATTTCCCCCCTCAGTTTATGCAAAAATCCAAGAACAGGGCCATTCATGTGTATATTTTTAATGATGGATCTCAAAATGACAAAGAAACTGAAGTGTTGGATCAGTCAGCAGTTAACATTTAAGCATAACAGTTTGTGAATTTATCACTGTGGTAGCTCCACTAAAAAAATAGTTTCTATCAGAAACATTGCAGTAACTGATTCAGGTTCCCATACCACCTGTCTCTGTCTCGCTGTGTTTTTTTCAGTGACAGCTCTTAATCTCTATTGCTCCCTAATAAAAATATTTTAATAAGAGGTAATACTGTAACCCAAATGCCTATAGGTGCTTGAATCAACTCTCTCTGCATATGTAATTGGTAACACTGCTCAACCCTTTTAAAAATTTGCTACTAAATCTCATTCTCATTTTCTGTATTAATAGAACAAGAATTCATTTTTAGTGTACCCTCAATGCAGTAATGAACATTGTTAACATGGAACAATAATGCCCAAGGGGAAAGTTTTCAAAGCCTGTCTAACCTTAAGGCTTTGCTGTTGATGTACTACAAAATCATCAAGCCAAGAGCTCTTTGAGTTAGTCCATTTGGAGAGTTCAGCTGAATGATTCTGCTTAATATATTGGAAGAATTATAAATGGTTTAGGTGGTGACCTAGGGAGAATGGAGGATTTTTGTATAATAGCTTAAGAACAGAGGAGCAACCTTAAAAAAATAACTATATCTCCTGCTCATTTAAAAATGTATCACATTGTGCTTTTGTTCTGTTTTTTCTAAGAGGTTAATGAGAAAACATTAACAAGTCACGAAGTATTGTGCTTGGGCAGAGGAGCTGAAACATAGTTACCTAGTTATGAACAAAGAATACACATTACTCTTGATACGCTTTTTCAGAAGCCAGATTCTGCCTTCTTGAAGAAGTCTTATCTATATCAGATATAACTGGAATATCATCCTTATTTTATTATGTATAGCAAAAATAAATTTGTCTAAAGCAGTAGTGCTTCATTAACTTCAATGCCTTGTTCTCATTACTGTCAAAAATGTAAAGGTGCATTTTAGGTGATGATTGAATGTTTCAACAGTGACTGATTCATAGGCTGTTCCAAAATCTGAGACTGTTGAGGAAGCAGGAGCAGAGATGTTCTTTTGTTGGATTTCAGTTTGTCTCTGAAATGAATGCATAAACTGTTGTCGTTTAGCCCTCTTGATTCACAGCACTTGGTCACACCATTGCCCTTTCCTTGACTATAAGCTAAAGGTCATCATGTCCTAAAAGAACTACGTGTGAACAGACAAGTTCAATAATGTCAAAGCTGAAAAATATTGATGGTCTGAGGAATGTGCTGTGTATTGTATATTTCTGTCCATTTTTTTAAGTCAGAGGGGAATATAGGAGTAATCTTACTGTTTAAATAGAATTTCAGACCCTTACAATTTCATAAGTTATGTGTTTTCCACTTTAAAACTAGGCTTGATGTTGCTTTTCAGTAGAATAGTTGGTTTGTGTTGGAGGAAGGGACTTTTTAAGAGAGTGCTGTAACAAGAGACCTCTTACAAGATTTTATTTAATGTTTGTTTTTAATTCTCAAAATGAATTAACTAGAGGTGAGATGTTGACTCTGATAACAGGAGGACAGAAGTTTGTACAAAGCATGAATGAAGGCTTTATAGGTTTTCTGCCTTCCAGATCTGTCCACAATATACTGTGCTTCGCTGTTTTGGGGTATGTCTGTCCCTGAACTGAGAATAAAACCTTCATTTGAAATTCTGTATATTCCATCTACCACCTAGAGATATGTCTTCCTTCTGGGCTATTGCAGAGGGAAATCCATTCCTCGTGCTTATTAAATCATCTACTTTGTCTACATTGTCAAAAAGGTGGTTGAAGACAATACTGTAAGGATGATTCATATCTCCAAACACATTTCTCAGTGACCACTGAACAGGTGTAAGATGGTGTAGTTTCTTGAATTCTTGTGATTCACTCTTTGGACCTCAAATAGAAGCTGTTTTCTCTCTCTTTTCTGCTAAAGGATACTGTTTGTAAGGTCTTCTCTAAAGGCTCATGGAAATTCGTGTGGGGCTCAGTAATGAACATCCCAGTCCTTGTCTAACGTGTCAATGACTCCACTTGGTTCAGGACTGCTAAGTGTCATAGAATCACAGGATGGTAGGAGCTGGGAAGGACTTCTAAAGACCATCCAATATAACCACCTTGATAAAGCAGGGTCACCTAGATCAGGTTGCACAGAAACGCTTCCAAGTGGGTTCTCAAAGTCCTCAGAGAAGGAGACTTCACAGCCTCTCTGGGCAGGCTGTTCCAGTTACCCTCAAAGTAAAGTTTTTCCTCAAGTTCAAATGAAACTTCCTGTGGTTTAGTTTGTAACTACTGCTCCTTGTCCTGTCACTGGGTACCACTGAAAAGTGCCCAGACACATCCTCATGACCTCTTGATAAGATTCTCTCTCAGCCTTCTCTTTTCCAGGCTGAAGAGATCCAGGTGTCTCAGTTTCTCCTCATAAAAGAGATGCTCCAGTCCCCAAAACAGTGCCCAAACTGACGATGTTATTTTTACTTTACTTGTGGTCTAGGCATAGTCTTTGATATCTAATCTGTGGATTAGCAGCAAGCTGGAGCCTTTCCTGCCCAACAGCCCTTTGGCTGTCTTTTGTCTTTTTCCCATAGTTGCCTCAATTTGTTTTTTGAATAGGGAGCAAAAGAAAGGGAAAAAATTTCCCTAGATCTGCTCTGTCATCACCAGAGTCCAATTATGTTTGTGCTGTTCCCTAGTCATGTATCCTATTTCTTAAACAACTGTTGCCCTTCTGATATATTAATTCATACATAAAGCTGTCTTGATTTTCCTTGAACTGCCTGCTGTAGTTCTTCACTCGTTCACACAGACCCTTGTTCCTTTCTCCCTGCTGGATTTAGTCTTCCTTTGAAAGAATGAATGGATATGAACTTCAACAGATAAATACATGCATTTGATTCTGTGACTGATTTGTGGCTGAGTTGGTTTTGATGACTTTTATCTGTAGCTGATTTGCATCTATTTGGCTCAAATTCACTGGGTGTAATACATAGAATAAATGAATACATAAATGTAAGGAAGAGGCAAGGAGAGAACGGATGAATGAATGGACAATAGAGAAATAGAGGGAGGCTAAACAGAAAGGGATGGATAATTGGTGATTAAGAAGTACAGGAAAATAAAGAACAAACATTGATCAAAGCAGAGAAAAGAAAGGAAAAGGATTCAAATGGAAAAGAATGAAAGTCTGAAAAGAACAGAAAGAGTGGAAAAATAACTAAGAACTTGGTGCCTGGTTACACCTGAAAGGGCAGAAAATGCTTACTTTTAATTAGGTGGAAGGGCTAGGATTGTGCATCAGTGAAGGGAAGAGTTTGTACAGGCAACTGCAGGATGATATCCAAGGTAGCCTGAGACTCAGAGCAGTACATCTTGCCCATTTGATCAAGTTAAGCATTTGCTACAGGGTTTTTATAGCACATTAGCACATTAGTGGTGTCTGTCTAGCTTTTGCACAGCTCCGTGTGGAATAATCCTGTAATGAATCCTCATGTTCCTCTTTCAGAGCTGCTGGTTTGGGTTAGCATTTCTTAGTGCCCTCTGATCTAACCATTTTGATTTTATAAGCATATACAAGTGACTAAAAAACAACTAAGTGTCACTAACAAGACTTCTTAGACTAGTCATAATGAAGTTCCCTTGTTTTTTCCACACGACTTCTGTGTTCCTGCATGTTATCCTTGTCATGCTGCATCTCCAAAGCTCTGTTAGCACCTGCAGGCAGAGAGCACCATCGTTCAATGTTACACGTTACACGTGTTCTGCACAGCACAAATAATGCATAGCAGGAGGCGTTGAAACTGATACTGTAAGTGAGGAAAGAAAGCCTTTGTTAGTACATTATCTGCTCTCAGAAATCTGACTTCTATTTGGTTTCACCCGAATTCACTCTTCACAAAGCAGCAACTGCTGCTTCTCCTGCCCACCATGTTTATTTTCTCCACTTTTCATTTGGAAGTCAGGGGAGCTTTCAGGCATTGACAATTTGTCTGGTTTTTTTTTTTTCTCTCTGCTTTTGACCTCTATCCTTAAACTACTACTGTAGGGCTTTGAACAGAGGACTGTGATTATAAGTATTCAGAGGCTAATAATCAAATAATGTGTTTTAAGTGCCTTACTGGTTTAGTTTTACAGAGAAAAACATTCCCACTATGTATCTGCTTTGCACCTATCACAGAAAGGGTTCTTAGTCTTAATTGGAGCTTCTAGTTGCTCTTAGACAGTACATTACCATTGCTGTGTGTATGTTTATATTGACTGTAGTGTATCCCCAGAACTCAGCTGAGAGTGGACTCTCAGAGTAAGTGCTAAACAAATTTTTGTCATTCCCTGTCCCAAGCACCTTACAGCCTGTGCAAACAAGGCAAATGTATCAAGTAAGATAAAGAAACACAGAAGGTAACGCAGAGACCATCATATCAAACACCACATGAATTTCACAGGGGTTGATGCCTGTTACCAGTGGAGATGCTGTTTTGCCTAATTCATCTCGGGAAGGGGAAGATTGCCCACTGGCTCAAGCAAGCCATAAAGATTAGCTTTTGTTCCTTGCTTTGAATCCCTGAACACACAGGGATGCTTGGACATTTCTCATGGTGGTGTCTGTCATTCGTCCCCTGAGGAATGAGTCACAAAAGTGGAGATGACAATTCTTGTCTTGAAGTATACAAATGTGCTAAACAAAAAATACTCATCTGAAGGAAAACAGATCATCTGCAGTAGAAGTAGTTTTGGGAAACTTATTTATTGATGATGTCTCTCCTCTGTCTTCCCCTCCTCCATTTTTTGTTTGTTTTTACAGCAGTTGTATGCTGCCCAACTTGCTGCAATGCAAGTGTCTCCAGGAGGCAAGATACCTGGCATACCCCAGGGTAACCTTGGTGCTGCTGTATCCCCTACCAGCATCCACACAGACAAGAGCACAAACAGCCCTCCACCCAAAAGCAAGGTACTGTACCACGCCCTGCAACACTGTTATTCTGAGAGTATGGGTACTTGCATGTGTTTGTTGTCTGAAGGCTAGCTGTGTGCCTCAGTTGCAAGCAGCTTTGTTCTCAAGATGGCTTCCTGAAACAGGAGGATATTCACAGTACCATTTTTCCAGTAGAAGAACCTCAGCACCAAGAAACCATTTGCGCACTATGTCAGAAACAGACATCACGTCATCTGAGATCCTCTGGGTTCCCTTGCAGTATTCTAGCTATCACTCTGCTGTTTCTTCCAAATTCAGTAATAGGTAGTGGGCTTGAGGTGACCAGCTGTTGTTCAAGCACAGAAGAGTGTCCAAGAGAAATAGAAAGCAGAGGGGTACCTGGTGTGTAGCCCCTCCTGTCCTGGGGTTCAGTATGAGTTTGTGGAGGACCAAGTCTCCAAAGCAATGTCTGTAGAACAGGGTTGGAATCTGTCCATCAAATGATGGGCTCTGATGATTAATCTTGATCATAGATGGGCAATTCAGTCCATACTCACTGAAGAGATCAAGCTATCAGCTTGTAGTCACATCTGTGTAACACCACCAGTGTGCGACTAGTTATACCCAGAAAAAAAACAGGGAATATGTCCATTGGAAGAAGATGACCTCCATGTATGCCACAGCTGAGCAAAAGTAACAGGTCAAAATGGAATGGCACATACTAGGTATTGGAAAACAGCTAGGAAGAATTTAGGTAAGGAATGCAGAGGAAAAGCAGTCCTATTTATGTGACAGCAAGCACTTGATAAATATGTGTCCTTCTTATTAGTGTCCTCTAGCATGCTGTCCGTGTCCTTTATCATGTCGGAAAAGATTCCTTGAATTGACAGTCGTGCCTTGTTTTTACCCTAACAGTAAACCAACACAGATTAAAAATAACCAGATGAGTAAAGAACACCATTGTCAGCTCAGTGAAAAAATGTGTTAAAAGAACAAAAATCAAGTGTAGAACCAGTAGCTGTTCTGTTAATGATCCAAGCTCTGGGTCTATGTTTTCTTTCTTCCATCATCAGTGCAGACTTTCTGATTTCATGAGGTTTGTTCTAGGCTTGGAGTCCTTTTTATATCCTGTAGAGCAAGGAATCACAAAACTATGCAGTACTCCATTATATTTTTGGGCTGCTTTCCCAAAAAAGTTGTGTCTGGTTTACAAGAGGGTTTTGTGCATTTTACAAGGGTTGGCTTTTTGTGTGTGCATGGCTAGAGGCTTGTGAGATCCACTAGACTAAAGTACTGGTGAGTTTTTTGGATCTCTTGTGCACAAGCAGAATGTCTGATGAGATCTAAGGGGACACAGTATTTATTTTGTGGCAATTGCGGAATTAGAAAGCCTGCCATGTCTACCAGTAACATCAAGCATTAACTGGCTTACTAGCAGCTGTCAAGATCACCTCTTTTGTCCCTTGTGTTTTATTGTGTTGTTTCATATTTGTAGGTGTTCCAGTGCCTTTGGCTTTCAGTTTGTAGGACACAAACAAAACTTATTTGCAAATTGCAAATTGGAGAAGGGAAAAAAAAAAAAAAAAGGTGGGCCAAAAGCAAAGGAAGGGGGCTCCAAAAGGCTGTAAAATTGTACAGCATGAGGCTTGTGATGCATGCTGTTTTCAATCTGCTGTGTGCCAGTTGGAGGCTCAGAGAGAGAGCGAGAGAAAGAGAAGGGATAATGCTGAGAAATGATAGAGTGGCTGTGACCTCCAAGCTCAGCCTGGAAATCCAAGACATTGATTTCACTTAGCATTCCTGCTGAGAAATCCGGCGGAGTTCAGTTGTAATAAAAGAACAAGATTCTGTTCTAATGGTAATGGCGTATGACAGACATACCACTTTGTCTGTCCTCAGCACCAGAGAGAGGAGAATTGGAGAAAGGTCACCTGACCTGCCTGTGGTGTTGTGCGAATGCTACACTGAGCTTTGAACTCCAGCCTGGAAGCACAATTATTTATAATACTAAATGATAAAGAAACCTTTATAGAGCCTACAGTAATTAGAATAAAGCTTATACAATACTGCAGTGGCCTGGCTCAGAAAACATGCTGACAAATCCATCACAGTGGCAGAAACTGAAGCTTATATGGTGAAGCTAAACACCTTTGTTTGTGTCTGTGTGGACCTTCCTTTGGCTTTTTCAAAGCTTGTTTGTGCCCAACAGCTCCAAAAGTTTATTGTGTTTGATGTTTGGGTTTTTTTCAGATGTGTGTTCTTCAGCTTTGTCAGCGAGTACCTGTCTGAGTTTCACAGCTATGTTTAGTTTATTTATTTTTTAATCCCCAGTAGCAACTTGGTTCTTGAAGTTAGTTTGTGGTGGTCTTTGTGACTGTCACTGTACATCAGCCCTCCACAGATGAACAGTTAATTCCTTAGACAAGCTTTCAATAGATGCTGTTTGCCCAATCTCTGTTTTCAGCCCACAGTTTACACTGGCGCAGCTCTGGTAATGCACTCAAGTGTTTGGAGACAAGGAGACAGCCTTACCTGGGAGTGTGTCAAGCTACTGGCAAACATCTAGGTCACTTCTGAAAAGCTGTGGGGTTTTTTTTTTCCCTCTTGTATAGTGTTAAAGTTAGCATGCTGCTCTTTGCAAGGATTCTTCAAAGTCGGCCTCAGCAGCAGATGGAACAACTGTTGGCTCTAGAAATGCTGAGAAGCATCAGGGGGAGTTTGCCAAGGATCATCCTTTAAATCTAGTAAGACTTGAACACATCCCTAAACTCCTCTAAGACCTTGGCAACTCCCATTTTGGCAAACCTTTTATCAGTGGCCCTCACCAGTGTTTGAACATTGTGCTGGGCAAATTACCCTGGCATCTTGCTTTGTCTCACTCACCTTTCAGTAGATGTGACCTGGGATAGTAAGATTTACTTCCTGGGTTTCTGTGCTGTACCTTTTAGGAAGCCATGAAGTAGAGATGCCATTATGCTGTGCTGCACACATTCTGTCAAGTTTTGGTTAGGAAACTGAGCTGGTGTCGTACATTCTTCCAAGAAGAAATCTGTGCCAGAAAAACTGATTTAAGAAACAGAGCTAGTGGAGCCTGTCCAAAAGAAAATGCGTGTGTCTTGCGGAAATGGATTTTAACACAGCTTCTTCTTGAGCAGTTTTAAAAACAGCCGGTATGCTAATCATACCATTCAAATTTACCAAGGCCTCCTCCACAACCCATTTGAAAGGCAACTATCTTTGAAGTTTGCCAAATTTTGTTGGATTTCCAAAGTCTGTCTTATGCACATTTTCCCTTTGATCACATAAATGCTTGCATGCTGCTCTGTTGGGTGTTCAAGGTGGTTACACGCTCCCAAGTAAGCAGCAGAGAACAGGCACAGGTGCAGATAAGGACCAGACAGCATAACCTACCAGTCTGTCTTGTGATTAACTTTGAGCCTCTTGTACAGAGACATGCAGAAGATTAAAACAACCAGAATTATAGAGAATATGTTTATCTGAACAGTGAGCTTTACCATGCTACCAGGATTCTTACCTGATAGCCACAGTCCTCACTAACTCCAGGTGAGGTCAACATCGCATGTGAATAGCCAGGACCCTGTTCTTTCCCGCCTTTGTTCCTTGTTTTTGATGTTGCACACACAAATGTAACATCTAGTGCCTGCCCGATGCAATATCCTATCCCCTTTCCATGTAATCTTTCAAGTGCAGTAATTCTGGAGTGAATTTTCAATGTGTCTTGTAAACGTGGCTAAATGATTCCCTGTATTTAACAGAGCACAGTGCACTGTCTGTCGCAGCCGCTGAAAAACAGGAGCAATTCAGTGCAGTATGTGACAGGAGAGAGTTCCTTTAACTCAGCCTTAACTCTGCTCACAGTTATGTCTCCATCAATGGCAACAGCACACAGATTGTCCAGATAATTTTTTTTGTTCTTTTCAAATACTTCTGGCAATGATGTTACTATTTGCTCAGCAGTAGAACCTGGGAGTTGTGACAAGGAAAGGAAATGTGTTTCAGACAAGCCAGAAACAGCACTAAGCAGTTGGATATACACAAGCAGATTCTCCTCAACTGCAATATCCATACAAATATTAGTGCAAATCATTAACCGAAGATGGGACTTTATTTTCACATTATCTGATCATCTGATCACCAAATTAAACATTGGACTGAATTTGTTTCATGTCACCTATAGTCAACAATAGAATAACCTTTGAAAGACTTAGAGCTTGCCTCTCTACCACAGCAGAGGTTGACTTTAAAATGGCCAGAGACTCTCTAAGGGAACTTCTTCCATTTTTGAGGAATATCTGATGATGATTCTGCAGGTGCTGCCACATGCACCAGCTGTGTCTGGCATCCTGTTTATAGTATATGAAGGATAGAAAGGGACTAACTCTGTGTTTGCTCCGTTCAACCCAGGCAAGGTAAGCCTGGATGTGAAACTACAATTGAGTCACTATTGACTTCCTTACCAAGTACTATAGGATAGGATAGGATAGGATAGGATAGGATAGGATAGGATAGGATAGGATAGGATAGGATAGGATAGGATAGGATAGGATCAACCAGATTGGAAAAGACTTCCGAGATCATCAAGTCCAACCCATCACCCAACACCATTTAATCAACTAAACCATGGCACCAAGTGCCTCATCCAGTCTCTTCCTAAACACCTCCAGTGATGGCGACTCCACCACCTCCCTGGGCAGCCCATTCCAATGGCCAATCAGTCTTTCCATGAAGAACTTCTTCCTAACATCCAGCCTAAACTTCCCCTGGTGCAGCTTGAGACTGTGTCCTCTTGTTCTGATGCTGGTTGCCTGGGGACAGAATAATGAATAAAAGTGTTTTGCAATGGGCATTTTAATTCAGGCATACCACAGGCTGTGTTAGTAGGAAAATGAGTAAAGAATTTCCTGTGGGGAGCTGGTTGGGGATTTTCCCATCTCAATCAAAACTGATGAGGGGATTATACTTCCCAGTTTCACTGGGAAAGCTTTCTTGACTCAGGATGAAAATACAGGGCAGGGAGAAAAAGTGAAAAAACATCTGATAGAAAAGAGAAAGTAAAAGGCCCTAAATGTCCTGATAATAAGAACAATCATCAAGATGATATTTCTGATTGTACTTTGGGCAAATTGTCGACTGGAACTTCATTTTAGGTGACTGCCCTAAGCAGCCTTGTTAACTTGGGTATACTTTGTCTCTCTTTCCCTCATTTCTCTCTTTTGTATCCTAGCACCAAATGTGCAAATTTATCTTTGGGATATCTAGGGAAAAATATTAAGTTCCATTATACACATAGAATCATAGTATCAGTCAGGGTTGGAAGGGACCACAAGGATCATCCAGCTTCAACCCCCCTGCCATGGGCAGGGACACCCCACACTAGATCAGGCTGGCCAGAACCTCATCCAGCTTGGGCTTAAACACCTCCAGGGACAGGGCCTCAACCACCTCCCTGGACAACCCATTCCAGGGCTTCACCACTCTCACGCTGAAGAACTTCTTCCTCACGTCCAGTCTGAATCTCCCCACCTCCAGCTTCATTCCATTCCCCCTAGTCCTATCACTACCTGATATCCTAAGAAGTCCCTCCCCAGCCTTCTTGTAGGCCCTCTTCAGATACTGGAAGGCCACAATTAGGTCAGTCTGGAGCCTTCTTTTCTCCAGACTGAACAGCCCCAACTCCTTCAGTCTGTCCTCACAGGAGAGGTGCTCCAGCCCTCTGATCATCCTCATGGCCCTTCTCTGGACACCTTCCGGCACCTCCATATCACTCTTGTAATAGGGGCTCCAGAACTGGAGGCAGTACTCCAGGTGGGGTCTCACCAGAGCTGAGCAGAGGGGGAGAATCACCTCCCTTGACCTGCTGGCCACACTTCTCTTGATGCAGCCCAGGATCTGAGTGGCTTTCTGGGCTGCAAGTGCACACTGAGAGCTCATGTGGAGCTTCTTGTCCACCAGCACCCCCAAGTCCCTCTCCTCAGGGCTGCTTTCCAGCCAGTCACTGCCCAGCCTGGATTTGTGCCTGGGATTGCCTCCACCCAGATGCAGGACCCTGCACTTGGTCTTGTTGAACCTCATGAGGTTGGCTTGCGCCCACATCTCCAGCCTGTCAAGGTCCCTCTGGATGGCATCCCTTCCCTCCAGCGTGTCTGCTGCACCACACAGCTTGGTGTCATCAGCAAACTTGCTGAGGGTGCACTCAATGCCACTGTCCATGGCACCAACAAAGATGTTGAACAAGACTGGTCCCAGGACTGATCCCTGAGGGACTCCGCGTGTCACTGGCCTCCACATAGCTGCCTCAGCTTTCTTGCCACATCATGCTCTAAGTACTGCAGAAGCTTACCTGATAAGTAGACATTGAGATTCCTTGTACCCTCAGAGCTGCCAATTTTGAACATGTTAAAGAAAGGTACCCAATTTCAGCACTACAGATGTGCTCTGCGAATGCAGAAATATGTTAGTGTTTCCTATTCATAGCTTTTCTTTGTATTTGGTCATATCAGATATTTTTGGAAACATGAGCTAATTGTTCTGCAGAACACTGTGAAGTACTTCAGCAATAAAATGAGCAGCAGATGTGACTAAAGAAGACTGACCCGCTATGGGGACAGGCTGAGAGAGTTGGGGCTGTACAGCCTTGAGAAAAGAAGGCTCCAGGGAGACCTTAGAGAAGCCTTACAGTACCCAAAGGGGGCCTAGAAGAAAGTCAGGAACGGACTTTTTACAAGGGCTTGTAGTGTTAAGATGAGAGGGAGTGGACTGAAGTGTGAGGAAGGCAGATCGAGAGTGGAGATTAGGAAGAAAGTCTTGACAGTGAGGGTGGTGAGACACTGGAACAGGTTGCCCAGGGAGGTCATGGATGCCCCCTCCCTGGAGGTGTTCAAGGCCAGGTTGGTCTAGTGGAAAGTGTCCCTGCCCATGGCAAGGGGGGGTTGGAACTAGGTAGCTTTAAGGTCCCTTTCAACCTAAACCATTCTATGAATCTATGAATCACGGCTGTGTACAGGTGACGAAAGGGCATGATTCATTGTGCTAGATGGGGCCAAATTCTTTTCCCCAAAGAGTAGAGAAGAAGAACCTGTCTGAAACTGACCCACTGCACATGTTAGGCCTCATGTACTAATGGTAATTACTGTTGATTTTACTGGTTGAAGAGCACAGCAACTGCTGAATGCCAGCCCAAGCAGCACAACATTAATACATCCTTACTTTCATTAGAAAGAGTGTTGGGGTATTTTAGAGTGAAGAATTGTTGTTAAAGTGACATAATATGCACCATCCCTTCTGGAACATTGAGGGCATGTTTACAGAAGGTTTATCTCCCAAGGTGTTCAAGGCTCTTTTATTTTTGAAAATGTCTAGGCTGGACACAATTCTTTATATGCCATTGATGGAAATAATTCTTGTAAATTAATCTATGCTGTTTTTCAACACCAAAATGCTATAAATCAGTACATTCAAAACCATTTCTCAGTGCTTGCATTTCCCAGTCCCCTTTTCAGTGCTTCAAGCAAATTAGAAATAACTGTAAGATAATTCAGGAGAAGTTCCTAACATGGATGCAGTCAGGAGCTGTAAACTGAGACCTCACCTGCCTGGTCTGTGCTACGCTTCTTGATGCTATGCTACTTCTTCAGTATCCCTGTCCATTCTTAATGGAGACCTTGTAGCTGATCATCTCTTTACCTGAAACCCTTTTTCCTTTACTGCCCATGCTTTTAATTCCAAATACAAAATGTGGTTTTGGTGGCACGATCTTCCCTACTATTCTTTTTATGCATGTCATCCAGCATACAAGCAATGACTTTTTAAAACCATTTGCTGGAGCAGAATGAAGTGACGTGTATTAATAGAGCTTCTTAAGATCCTTTTCTAACATAGAGAAGGTGTTCTGAACAGCAAAACCAATAGCAGTAGCTGAAATGCAGCAGCAGTGCGGACTTGCACAGCATTCTGCCTGCCTCCCACCAGTCCCTACATTCCTAAAAGTAGATTAAATACACGCAGGGGCTCCTAGAATGCTTTTTTCAGATCAAGTCTCCATAGCTCTGTTTCCTGATATCATGTTTCTGTGGCAGGAGCCTATCTTTCATGCTGAGAGCCAGCCAGAGCCAGCCAGTCAGCCCTTGTCAGGCCCTTTTTGTAATGAAAATTGAGACAAAAACATAACAAAATGAAAAGAGGTGATAAATCTCTGAAATCAGTGATCACAAAATGAAGGCCAGATACACAAATTAAGCATTTCTGAAAGAGAGGTCTTCCGAAATCAGAAAGGGAGCAACAGAGATTAAAAGTGAGTGGGCCATGACAGCCAGGCCATGTGCATTTCTTACTAGTTCACTACTATTCCTTGCCACTAGTGTGTTCCTTCCCTGGTATGAATAAACAAAATACACACTTTTTCCTAAAGGCAATGTTGGTCAAGTGGCATTAGGGTCTCTGTTTTCATTCTTTTTGGTTATATGATTTGCTTCATACTGAAGACCAAGATGGCACTGTAACTTTCAGGAGGCAGCTACAAAAGCCAGGTTCAGTTACAGAATCCCTCAGTGTTCCAGAGTGCTGGGACCTGACATTTTGTTTCTGCTCTGTGTCTTACTCTGTTACTTAGAAATACCTAACCACCGACTTCTGCGGAAGCTTTTTGACAGAGCTGCCCATCTAGCGTCACCTGCAACAAAGAGCTGGGATGAGAAAGAGCAGCATTTTGCAAGAAGAGACTGGAAGAGTCCCAAACAAGAAAACAGTGTCACAATGTCAAGGTTTTTTTAATACCACTAAGATAGCTGTTGCACTGTTATTGCCAGCCAGCCACGCAGTCCTAAGAATAGCAGTAAAAGGGCTTTAGCAGAGCATGGAATCTTGAGCTGCATAATGAAACAGAGAAAAATCAGATTTTTCTGGTTACAGTATTTTTTGTTGATCCTCCTTATGTTTGAGTGGGCTTGTTCTGTGAGGAGAGTTTGAAGATACTTAGGAGAGGGTCTTTCTGCTGAGGAAGGGGAGCCAACCATAAGGAGAAGTATGTGAAGTTCAGCTTGAGATGTGGTGTTCTTTATTGAGAGCTGCTGTGAATCACAGTACTGCAAAGATGAAGTACCAATTTTAGAGCTAAGTTAAACATAGATAGCAAACCAACCTGTTATGCCAACATCAGATTAATTTCGGGTTTCATTCATAATATGAAATTCCTCTAAAGGTCATCCTTTGTTCCAGAGATTTAATTTTTAGAGTCCGAGCTGTTAGAGTCTCTAAAGAAAGGAATGTCTTCATTCCATTCCAGGAGCACAGGCTAATGCTAAATAATAGCACTGTAGCAATGTACCTATTTCATGGATTAGGAGACAGCTCAAAGTGGAGCAGAGGACTCCCATTCTACCAGATCCTTCTAGAGTGGAAGCAGGTACCTCACTTTGGGAATGAAGCCTTCCCTGTTGCATCTTCATTTAAATATTGGGGTATTTTGTAGTGTACGTTAATAACAAAAAGTAACATGCATAGGCTGCATTGGCAAGACTTGTCTGCTGGACAGCACTGTAACCATCTTTTGCCAAATGTAGAACTTTTCAACACAGGAAGTAAATTTATGAAGTGATTGAATCAAATTCTAACGTGATCAGTCTAGCAGCTTCCAGAAACTGCTTGCTTTGTCGCAGAAGGGCGATTCGCTTCCACATTACATACTAGATTTGAAATTATCTCCTCTGGACACATTCAGGCAGAATGCAATTCAAACTGAGCATCAAAGAAATATATTTTGCAGCAAGTTTTCCCGTACACACAGCTAAATGATTATCATTTAACAAGGGAGCTCTACAGTTTTTTTCATCCGAAACATTTTAATCCATAATCCCAAGTAGCTGTGGAGAGCTGAAGAGAAGCAACATTTAGTAGCGGAACGGAGAAGAAACTGATTTTATTTTCAAATTCAAAGAGATTGTTGTAGGTTAGTATTAACTCTAGTATCATGTGAAGTGCTTGGCAAATATTGCACAGAAGTTCCACCGAACTATGTGTCTGTTGTACAGAATGCAGTTTGAATTGTTTAGTGTAAAATGAAGTAATGTAAAAGAGGGCTTCAGAGAAATTATGTGGAAACTGTCACTAAAAACAGTGTGGCTACATCTTGTGATTTTAGAATGGGTAGCTTTCTGAAAGTTTCAGCTCCTGGAGTCATATGAATATGTGAGAATCTCAAGAAAAAGCTTCAGGCTGTCATGGCTGAAACTTACAGAATGGTATAAATGTATCTCAAAGGCTTGGAAAGCCACTAACGAAATGAATCTATGAGTTACTATTTTAATCAGGTGGGATTAATTTTCAGTTTCAAGTCATAGGAGACCATGTTGGCAATTCTTCTAAGACAGAAATACTTCTCATCAAAATTAGACTTTTTACTATAGAATCTTGCAGTAAAAGTGCTTCAGTAGTATCCAGAAAGAACATTCAACACCATTTAAAGAACATCAGGGACAGGCAAGCTGATGCAAGAAACTAGTTTGGCTTTTGATATAATTAACAAGACTTCATATATGAAACCAGTCTGAAATTTTGATCTTGATCATGTGCCCTTATCCACTAATACTGCCAGACTATGAACTCCTGCCGGTACTTTCAGTACAAGGAAATGAATTTCGTTTCTGTTTCACTTCTGTTGCTGCCTTTTTCTGTGTTGCTTTTATAGGAAAGATAAGCTAATGCCATGACTCCTGTGTGCTTAGGGGAAAAAAAAATAGTAAGAAAAACACCTTTGGTAAAAGATTCCTCAGTATCTTGACATGTGGAGTTCTTGGAGGGTAAGACCATTTCTCCAATGGGAATGCTGGAGAGAAGACATTTCAATTTAAAATAAAGATGTTACAGAAAGTATATAACCTTGAGTATTTTCATAAGTTACTAGTGTTTTAAAATTTTTAGAGTGGATGTGCCAGCACCTGCTTGCAGATTCAAAATAAGGGGCCATTTCAAAGACCTATGTGTGCATGGAGCTGTAGCACATGGGTTTGTGCAGGCTTTCAGCTGACATGCCAGGCAGTGACATGTCACGTCATGAATCAGCCACATCGTGTTAGGTGATTTCAAGCTAACAGAACAAAACAGGAGTTACACAGTGACAAACACAACCCAATGTGACATATCCATGAGAAAATTGGCACAAAAAGCTTCTTAAAGTTGAGTTTCAGGGGTACATTTATTCGTCTCCAAAATGCTCCAGAGAAAGCAGTGTACCGGAAAGAGGAGTAATGTACTGACAGAATTACTAAAGCAGCTTTAATTCAGTGTACAATTAGGAATCAAGCATAGATAGAAAACAATTCTGCAGAGTATTTTTGTTGTATCGGGTTCTCGTGAATGTCTTTCTAAAGGTAGCTCTCTGAGGGCTGCAGTCATTCCAGGTCACTGATTATTTTTATCTTTAGCCATGCTAAGAGCTGTATAGACTTCAGGTTACAGCTGTAAGTTAATATATTTTGAATGTATCTGTTGGTTGCCTCGGTAAATCTTGACTCCTTCTAGTCCAAACTGTTGTTTTTTCTGCTTTGCTTGCAGATTGGAATGACCCCTTTTTGTGCCTATTTCCAGTATTCTTATTCTTCTCTGAAATTATCTTCTTCCTCTTTCTGGGTCCTCTTAGCCTAGTTTCTGATGCCCACGGAAAATAGAATCTGCAATTAAAACTCTGGGATTAATTAATTAATCTGTTTGCTTATTATTCATCATAGATATCCATGATAGCCTGTGCTTTCAACATTCACTGTTAAAGGCACAGACCTAATTCAGGGTCAGGCAAATTCAGCACATATATTTGGCTGAGAAATGCATTTCAAGTAGCATTTTGTTTGTGGTATCAAAAGTTAAAATGCTGGCACATGACGGTTTGCTCACTGCATTTCGTGTCTGGCTTTACAGTTCTTAATTTCAAAGCCTTTGAAATACCACTTTTTCTGTAGTGAACTGCAGCTTCCAGGCAGGATGATGTGGTAGTGCAATACCCAGGAGATCCACTACCATTCCAAAGTTAATTTGGGCTAGTGGGGGAGGAAGACGATAGCCACATCATTTTGTCTAGCTTAAGTGAGAAAACAGCAGATATGCAGAGGCCTGCAGAGCAGAACAAATGGAATACTTTCTCTTCTGCTTTCATTTTAAAATGTGCAAGATCCTCCAAGAGTGCCAGAAGTGGTGAAGCCTAGTTTCATTTGTGAAGTCTCACAGTATTTGGACTCTCACTGGAAATACAGAATACCGCTGTCCCAGGGATACTCTGGTGTCTGTTAAAGTGTGGGCAAGAGCTGGAGCATTCTCCTCTCTTATCCCATTGTTCCTCCACACAAATTATGTGAGACCTTCAAGGACTTCATTAGACCTGATGGAGATTGGCTGGTCTGCTCAAAATGTTTATAGAGATGAAGATTGCCAGACAAGCACACAGGCTTCATGTTCATTCTGACACACATGCACACATGTAGACTAATTTTGAGGTTAAGAATCATCTCCCATTTGGACAACTCTCAGGGATTTTACTGACATGACATCTTAAATTTAACACAGGTGCAGCATGTTTTGCTACTACTTTTCCTGTGCCGCTGTTCTTCACTCTCAAGTGATCACATTTCAGTGCTGGGCGGAAGGATTCCCTTAGCAGTATCATTTGGGGCTCACTTTGTAAATTGCTCTGGGCTCAAACAGAGCAATGTGATGTAAATACGTGGTTTTTACTGGTGAACTGATAAAATTATCTCCCGCTTACCAAACATCCTAGTGTCTTGTCTTGATTGTAATTAACTGGTGACATACATGTTGAGTCAGTGCTCTAGGATTTGTGCCTAGAATAAGTCATAAAACCATAGCTGCTTTACTATGAGAGAAAAGGAAGAAGGGGGCTTTTTTTTTCCCCTCTCCCCTTTTTTGTCTTCTGGATAAGATACAAAAACTGCCTAGAGCTGGCCCTGTTTAGAAACAGCAAATCAGGCCCTTGCAATTTTTTTTTTCTTAAGATGTCAGCTTCCTTTTCATATACTTCTGTGAAGACAAAGAATATCTTAACGTCTGTATTGAAGTAATCATTAAAATAAAAGAAGATCTGTAGACATCAGCTATAAATCATCAAGAAATAGCTTGTGGGTAACCTTTGACACAATTGAACCTACTTGAAATGAGCCAGGGCTGGATTCATTGCCTTTAGTGAAGCCAGTAGGTGGATTAAAGGTCTCTTCTCTCCCTCCCTCTCTCTCTTTCCATCTCTTACAGTGTTAGCTTCTGGGAGGTGAATGTGTTCTGGCTTAGTGATGGAAATGCATTTGGATGTGTTCTTAAATAGACATTTGTTTTATGTCTGAAAAGTATAGGCTAATCTTAACAGTGTGATGCTGGGGCTATTTTAAAGGTGTTTTTTAAGGTGGTTGTCTTGTTTCAGCTTTACAAAAACTACTGTAACCAATTATTTAGGCTCGAGGAGCAGCATGGAATATGTATTGTGTGTGGATGCATGCATGTTCTACAGAATTAACAGGAAAAATGGTAGATAAAAATCTGCCTAATTTTACATAATAGATTTTTGGCATTCTTGTGATCCGACTTCAAAGTCATGCTGAGTTTCTGCAGAGTAACAGAAATGCTACTTTGCAGTTGTTAATTTTAATTTCTAAGATGCTAGGTTTTAAAAAGAGCATAAAGTCTTCAGCATCTCATGGGGACAAACTATGAGTCTTACTAATGAGTCCAGCAATTAGTGGTTCATTGTGCCTGCCAGCAATTTGGCCCCAATACTGGTCCTGATGGTGATTTCATTTTTGCTGGTGTGAATCAGGAATAGGATCTGAAGTCTAATTCACCAAGGGGCTATGATTACTTCTTCAACACTTTTCTGCTTATAATCTGCATTCGGTACTTAGAGCAGCAAGTTCAAAAAAAATATACCACCACCAAAACCCCTGCATTATACTTATATTTTCATTACTATGGTTGATTAATACATTCATTAGAATAATTATAAAACAGAAATTATACTTATTAAACTTACGGGATTGGGAGTGGTAGGATCCCCGTGCAGTTAGATAAACATATATGTGATGTATGTGCCCAGTCTGCACAGGAGAAAGCCTTTTCATAGATGAAAGGGTGTGTTTTCTCCAATATTGTAAGCAGAGAATCGAGAGGAAAGAGGTGGGACTTTGCTTTCTGTAGCCATTTGCACCTGTGCAAAACAGAAAACAATTTAGTTGGTAATAGTTTATTGCAACTTCACAAAGATATCAGTGCAGAAGATTAGATAATGAGTGACTCATGCAAGTTCACAGAGAAAGCTTGTTGGGAAGTCAGCAGCTGAGCCAGTCTGTTTGCTATGACCCAAGGTATCAGCAATAGAAAAAGGCATGAGTGTGGCATGGGAAAAGGAATCCCTCTTCCCAAGAAGCCTGCTTTCAAGTAGTTAACCTCACAAATGTGATTGTGGATGGAATATAAGTATTAAACAAGTTCTGTAACTGCAGTGCTCAATAGTGCAGCATGTGTTTGCTTTGAATGTTCCCTTCAGTGTATTCAACTCTTTAGTTTCTGGAATTGCTGATTAGATTTCATCTAAGGAGGTGAAATGAAAAAAATATCCAGCAGACAGAGTTGTAAAATAGTTTTTCCTTTTAGTGATCTTGAATGTTGTTAATAGCATGCAAGCATTAAAGATGGATGAGTTTTATGTTGATAGTTTCCCTTTGAAAAGCTATTAGTCGGAAAAACAAATTGTCAGGCAGGTCATATCTACAGTTACAAAACATATTTTGACATTTTTCTTACAGTTGTATGTATGTATAAATAAAAACAGTGCACGTTATCTTTGCACTGGTTATTTGTAGTGCTGCATACGTTGTTGCCTCTCGAGGTGAAAAATCTACCTAGATTCCATCCAGATACCCAAAGTCAGAGATAGCACAGGTGCTTATTTGAAAAGAAATTTCTTAGCCCACTACCAGTTGCCCAAGTTGTTTGAAATCTCTTTTCTTTCAAGCTCTTTTGACTTGTTCCTTCTAATGTTTTCAACAGCTGAGGTTTTATGGTTTTGTTTTGTCGTTCCCCCCCACGCCCCCACCCCCGAATCATATAATCCATGCAGCATCTTCTTTGCTTCTCCTGCCTGACCACAGCAGGAGGAGGGGTCTGTTGCTAATTTGTTTTGATATGGTACACTTTGGTCTGTATTCTTTTTGAAATTAATTCCTTTTGCAGGTGTGGGGTTAGAGGTGGTGGTGTGCTCCCAGCGAAGGTGTCATCCACCACAGAGAGGAGGTGGGAGGCTTTGATCAGTGTGGCTTGTGTTTTCTTGTTGTTCATTTAAAATGTACCAGTTTGTAATGCTGTTTGGCTTTGCAGGTCCTTGTTTTATTTCTTTCCAAGTCCTTCCCCATCCTTTCAGGTTTTGTTGTTTTCGTTGCTGTTCATGCTGCTTAACATTTCCTGGGATTATTTGTTGGAAGGTGGTGGCTCCAGGTTCAAATTAGGCAGTAAACAAAATCCAATCTAATGACCATTTCCTTTTTTTTCAAACAGCCTTGTTGTGGTTGGGAGAGTGTGTTAAGGCCACAGCATCACATGCTTGGACTCCTGAGGTCTATTGGGACAGAATTATGTAGCAAGGATTTTAAAAGAATAATCAAACCTAGACCCAAGCTGTCAGGCATCATGCATCAGGGCACAGGCCATTCACGTCTCTACCCCACACAAGTTCAGGAGTACATGCTACACATCAAACTGTCTGACTATTGCATGCTTCTTTTGAAGTAGCTGGACATTTTAGGAACTACCATGCAGTATCAAAAAAAACTCCAAAATGCTGATCTGAGTAAGAGTGGCAATTGCTCTGCTCTTCCTTGTGACTCAGCTGCTTTCTGACTCTGTGAGATGAGGCAAATCATTTAGCCACTTTGTGCTTTATTCTTCCCATTTGTAAAATAAGGCAAAAGCTGTCAGAGTAATTATGAGCTTTAATTATTCAATATTCCTGTGGTACACTAGAGAAGTGATTTTTTTTTTCCCTCTTGCACTTATTACTTGCAGTGCATTTCAGTGGGAGCAGTTTGGAAGTAGCATACCTCATTGCAAGAAACATTTTCCCTCCTCCCCACCAACAACTTTGTGATCCTCTCTAATGGTTTTTATGTCACGTAAAGTGGTTTGCGTGGTTAAAAGTGTGAAAAATCAGTTGCTGTCTTCCCCTGAAGGTTTGTGGTGTCTGTGTCAGTCCTTACTGACTTGTGCTGAAGTCACTCTTCCTGCTTAGCCGCTGAATTGAGCCTTCTTAGAGAAATGCTTCATTAATAATACCAAGTAAGTAGGTACAGCAAAAATGTGAGAAATGCAGCTGAACAATAATTATTAGAAGCAAAAAGCTGACAACAGCACCCAATTTTGGCATGAAGTATGGACTAGCACAGTCCCAAGGGGGACTAGTCTCTCTGCTTGTGTTTTGTATTCACTCAACGTGGACCCTTTTCATTTCAGGCCAAGCCTGGCAAGATTTACTCGTAACAGGTCTCACGGAAATGGTTTATTGGTTTGGTTTCTCTTTTTGTGTGTGTGAACGAGCCTACCAAGTTAAAGTTTTGCTTTCTCAGGGATGCAGAATGAGAAGGAGCTTTTTCATTTTGAGGTGAAAGCAAATGCCGAAAGCTCTTCGACCCTGAAATTTTGTTTTGTGCTGTACAGACAATCCACATACTGGATCCTAAAAAGTATGGGCAGCAACTTTAATTTCTGCTTGCTTCAGTCTAGCAGAAGAGCAAATGTCCAAACAACAAAATAATAGCAATAGGAGGAAGTCAGTTATTTTTGTATGGCTGAGAAATGAATCTTTGAAGTTTGAGTCTGGGTTGAGATAATCTTCCATAAGTGGTCAGGTTTCCCTAGAAGTTGGTGTGACTGAAAACTCGTGATGGAGCAAAAATAGCCTAGAAATCTCATACCAGCCGCTTCCCTCAAACACATTGTGCTGTTTGTCTGTGGAGATTACCAGGAGACTTCACAAGGATTGTGGGCGTTTTGGCAGTCCAAAGCCAGCCAGAAGCTGCAAGTATGGTTTGAAGGATGCTTCTCTGAGGATTTATGAAACTAAATGAATGAATTTTGGGTAAACACACACCAGTCTGCTCTTTTTGCTAAGCTACATGCGCTAGTATATTCTGCTGGCCAAGCAGCTTGCACTGTGCTTCATGAAGGGATAGGTCCCAGTGCAGCACTTACTTTTCCTGAAGACTTTTAAAGAGTTGTTTTTAGGGTTCTGTGTGCAGGGGTCTAACCAGTTGCTACACAAATTAAGGCTTCTGCCTCAGGTCATCATTGGATGTAGACTTTGAAGAGGAGTTATGTAGCTCTCTCCACAGACACTGCTTTCAGGCTACCCTGCAGCTGAAACAGGTCATGCTCTTCCATATCTGACCTAGCTGGAGGACTAAAATGATCCTAGACTTGTTTGACATTTGGTCCTCTCTTATTTTAGCATCTGTATTCTGCAGCTCATAGAATACTGGAGTAAGAGCTACACGTTGAATAGAAAGGTCGTGGGGAGGAGGGGGAAGCATCCAGCTCCTAGGGCTTTCCATGTTTCTAGACGGGTCATTTTGCATGTTCCTCTTGTTCTTGCTGTATCTGTGAATCCTGTGTTACAACTTTGGGAAGCAACAGTGCTAGACACAAAGGGAAAATCACCCAGCAGCTCTTATTTTACTGTAGCAATGTGTAGACTAGAGAAAATCAAAGCTTGGGGTTTGCAGGGCAGCAAATTAGTCTTTGTAACTGCAGACTTCTTTCCTGGCAACTAAGCTTCCTGTAAAGAAAAACAAAGGGGGAGCATGCTAGGGATCTTTCTGAGACTACAAAGTCCCCAGGGAGTATCCTCACTGAGGGCCCCTAGTGTTGCAAAAAAGGTCTAGGGGGAAATCCTGTCTGACCCTAGTATTATAAAGAGATTTATTTTATGTATTCTTGCACCACTTTTCCTCATGAACAGGAATGGGGACTGTGCAAGAATATATAAACTAGCATTTGGGAGTAATTTATTGCTTGAGTAGTCCCCTAAAAGAAGGAGGTGAGAGAAGAAAAAGAGTATTTGTTACAAGGTGGGTTGGTTTCCTCTTTAGTTTTGAGTCCCATTAAGTATTCAAGCAATTATCAGTAAAATCTGGAACTACTGACTTTGGTTGAGCAGCATGCACTGAGCTGAGAAGGTGTCTGCCTTCTGAGAGCAGTGCATTTGGGAAAAGGTACTCAGCAAAGCAACACCATGAAAAAAATCTGCTGTGCTTATAGATTTAAATCCAGACTAAGATGTTTCTGCAGCTATCAGAGAAGGAAAAATCTGTGTTCTTTGAAGCATCAGAAAGAAAGATGACTTTATTTTTATATAAGAAAGATAGGTTCTTATATTCGTCCTCTGCTTTGTCTTTGGTGCCTCTTCCTTTCTGTCTGGAGTCTGCTCATACTGTCTGCTTTTGATGCTGAAACTTGTGGGCAAGATGAGGATAAACTGACTTTTCTGAAGCTGAAGAATAACTCTGCTGTGCTTTTTGTCAGTAATAACCAACATGCCTGTTTTTATGTCTACCTCTCTTTTTCTAGGTAGTTAGAGAAATTTCCACCTTTGCAGGAAGGGACACATTATTCTTAATCAAAACTTGAGAATGTGGCAGGAGGAGGTACAGCTGCAGATGAGCATTATCTAATTCACCCATCCTGTCATGTGAACATCCCTGCTTAATTTAATACAATTATTTCATCAGTGAGGATAATATCAGCAGCATGATTCATTTATACAACGTGTTTCACAACTGCCTTTACCTCTCGACTTCTTATTATCACTACTGATAATTTCACCATGAGTGGCTTCAGAGGAAGGGGAGGGGATATGAAGGAAGCTGTCAGTATCTTTGTATGAGTGTGGACAACTGTAGTCTTAAGGGATAGTGATACTGAAGCATACATGCTGTTGCACCTCAGTTTCCAATATATTTTGGTTCGACATTTCTGGATGAGCACGAGAATGAATGGATAAGCCACTGACTGGCTGCATTGTTCAGTGGGCAACAATAACATCATTGTCTTCTCCCCCAGACGTGCCAGTAAATGCTCCATATTTTGCATTTCTGTTGAAATGAAGATCTCCATGAAACAGAACCATGGTGGGGGAACATGACTTTATTTCTGGTGAGGTGGCACAGTCATTCTTTTAGAAACCCCGTCTCCAGCTTCTTATTTCTAACTCATTTGGATGTAATTTGTACTGTCAAGGTCATTTAAATAGGCAGCAAGATGTGGCGAATGTGTTCCCAGAGGTCATGAAAAGCCTCTTTAGTAGAGCATGCTAGGCTAGCTTATGCCAGGTCATTTAAGCACATTTGTATTGCTAGTCAGATACACAGAGTAGTTCATGATTTTGTAATAAACCATGCAACCTGGACCTTCACTGTGTGTCACAGCGGGATGCAGTACTTGGATTTAAATGACAGTACAATAATTCAGTAACTGTATTTTAATAGTACACTAATCTTTAAAATATGTGAAAAGAAGCAAGATTATGAAATCCAGATGAATCATCTAGGTGCTTTCCTACCACCACTGTCTTTGAGGCTGGTTCATTCACCTGGGCTATCAGTCTTTTATTCAGCTCTTAGTATTGAAATAGTGCCATTTTTAATATAGAGTTTAGAGAGAGTCTCAAAATCAGATTTTATTCTTTTTAGTTTTTTTCTTTTCCATATCCATTCTTCATAGACATAAATTAACCTTTTATCTTAGGAGGAAGTAAATAGAGACAGCATGATTTAAAGATTAGAAAAGACACCATTTCAGCCAACTATTTGCAGCACTGGTGACTGCAAATCAGAATTCCTGGGTCTATTCAGAAGTCTGATGCTATCTTACTGTGTGACTCTGACCAAATCTCCTTTCCTCTCTCACTCATCTTTCCTCCCACATTAATAAGCACATTGTGTTTACCTACCATTATACCTTTTGAAAGGACCATACAAACCTCACAAAAGCAGTGTGGTGCACACTCACCAGCAGTATTTCTATTTAAATGTTGCTTGTCAGGCACTTACATTTGGAGTATCTGATGCTTAAATATAGAAACTCAGTTACGCAATTCCAGCCTGAGTGAGGCTACAAAGTACAGCTCTTGAATATTTTGTTTATCCCCCAAACTCTGATGTAGATGAAGGGTTCTTCTTTCTTCCTTTGCATCTCTAGAGATCAGCTGAGAAAAAAAATCTCGAGAAAAGCAAGGATTTAAAGCTCTCTGAGCTCCAAAGTTCTGGTTAGTGACAATTTTCCAGTCCTGGGAAGCAAACCATCAGTCATCTCTACAATAGCAACTGTTCTGACACTGCTGAGATACAGGGAATGGGAATGTCTTTACCAGTGCTTGGCTCTTGCTGTGGGTACTTCATTTTATTAGCCATCCATTGTGTGTTTTCACTTATGCCTTATTCTCTACGATTATTTTTGTGTATGTTTTGGTTTGGTAGACAAATGTGCTACTTGAAAGGAAACATTTCATAACCTTTAATCAAGTTCATATGTTAATTTCATCACATCTATGTTTATACTATTACAAGCCTTCTGAGCCTTAACATCCTCCGGTGTAAGAATTAGTCATTTTAGCTGATATATAGATAAATGTTTGACTTTATTTAACTCTTCAAAAAACACTGGCATGGAAAAAAAACCCCAACTTATCAATAGCATCTTAGAATAACCGCATGTCAGAAAAAAGGCAGTGACCAATCAATGCTGAGCTTTGCTTAATAAAAATCAAGTGCAGGAAGTAGTTCTAGTTTCCATGATCCCACTGTATAAACCAATCTCTTGGCTGTTTAGATGTGCCATCTACCTGGAGTGAATGTGAGATAGATATATATATATATATAGATATAGATATATTTTATTATTACTACTCTTATGTGCTCTAACTACCATGCTGCACTTACACACAACCTTGATGTAACTGAGAGTGATGCCTGCTAGTCTATAATGTGGCAGGATGTTAGCTGGGAGATTTTATAGTTAAAAACAAAGGTAAGCCAACACCTAATTCTTCTCGTGGTTATGCAGGTGCAAACCAATAGTGAAGACAGTAGAGTTCTTGGTTTAAACTGGAAGAGCAGAGAATTTTGAATTTATATCTGCAGATAGGAAAGAGTATAAAAGGGCTCACTCAGTACAGGAGCGAAGATCCTAACAATTGTCTTAACACAATTGTGTATTATTACCTGTGTCCCAGATATTTCTTAGACTCCCATGGAATAAATCGGTGTTGTTGCACTGTGGTAAAGGAAATTACTTAAATTATTAGCAACTTATGATCCAACATAGAATTTCTAAACTCTCTGACTGAATTTGTAATGCATTTGACTTCCAGTGAGGATTTGAGAATGCTCTTTGGAACAAGAGTAGTAAAAACATCATGAAGACCAAACAGTGAAGTGATATCACTTTGTAAATACATAGAATGGCTGAAAATTGTTTACTTATCCTCCTTTATGAGAACCAAGCTTCTGTGACCTCCGATTAATTTACCATTAGCCTGAAAACACAATGAAAGTGAATGAAGGGTAATTTGGAATGACATTTATCAGCTCTGGAAATGTCGACTTCTATTATTTCCACAAGGCCTTATACTTCTTGGCTCCACAGAAGGCTGTGCTGACTTGAATGAAGAAGAGCATTCTTACTACCAAGAATAGTTACAGCTCAGACAGCTTCACTGCTGGATCCCTACAATAGGGAAAAAAAAACCACCCAAAAACACCTTCCCCGTTTCTAGCTTCCATTAAGTGAGACCAAACCCACTGTTCTATAGTGGACGTGCAGAAGAGCTTGTGTTTACACCAGGATTAAAAAAGGCAGCAGAGGAATCAAGAAGCGAGAGAAGGGAGAGGAATAAATTTTACAGGGACAAGATAGTGAGGGATTGAATCACAAAGACCAGACTGGAAAAGCCTTGCAGCGCAAGAATGCAGGTGGCAATCTAAGATGACTTTGCAGGAAGCAAGAGCCATTCCCATCAGAGCTGATTGCTGCTCTGTATGAACTGAAGTACTACTCTTGGTTGGATTTTCAGTGGCCAGAGTGCAGCTTTCACTTCCATATCTGAAACTAGTCAGCCCCTTTTGTTGAGACTTACAACAGAGATCAAGAATGAAATACACATGGGAACTAAGCCCTCTTGGACTGAACTGCAGCAAGTCTGTGGGAAAGTTTGCTTGGCTTCTGGTACTTGCCTTCTGTGGAGGTGATTTGGCTCTTCAGAGATCCTTGTGTGGGTCAGGATCACTGTGTTCCATTGGTTTGTGCTTAACACTTTGAAGCAACTGTCTCAGTATTGATTTTACAACATTACAGTTGCACTGCGATGGGATTTTGTTGGGGTTTTTTCCTAGACAGAAATTGGTGGAACAGCAGAGAAAGTCCTCCTTCCATTTGTCTAGTAGGTTAATCTATTTTATTCTAATTTCTATCTGTGTAAAGTAGCTAACACATTCTTAAAATGTCAAATGCTGGTTGAACTGGGCACCAAGGCTTAAGTCTCCTAGAGGATCAACAGAATTCTGCCTCCTAGGTGCCTAAGTTGCTTCTGAGAATAGAGTATAGGCTCCTAAGGCTCCTAAGTCAGTTCTGTGCATTGCTTTTTTCACCTTGATTTTATGCATAAGTTGCATCTAGGACAGCTTAAATACCACTTTGAGGATGAAAGCTTTGTCCACGATGTCCCTGATACATTTGTCTGCTCAGCTTTAATTTATTTTTAATCATGACTATGACAGAAGTGCAGAAATAGTCAAGTAGAACAAAAGTCCTTTGCTCAAAGCTTGCTTCTTTAAGGTGATGGAAAACTTCTATGACAGTGCTCTTCAGAATTGTTCTGTGTTGGGAGACATACATTTACTTCATGCTTCCACAAGCGATAGGCAGCTATGAAATTCCTTCTTCACTGCAACACGCCACCCTCTGTGGGAAAAAAAAAATCAGTATTATATGATAGCAGTTACAGATACCTTAGTGGTGACAGTAAAACACTCAAACATTATGAGTCTAATTCCAGTCTGCTTTGCATTGCTGTAAATCAGGAAAAATTCTATAAAACCGAATGTACTTAAAACTTAGGGAGATCAGATCGGCTTCTTCAGTGCCCAGAGCTGAAAGTTGGTTGTGTGATGTAATACTTCCAGTAGCTAAAGGATGGCTTTTCTAAGTCACGGTGTCAGGGGAGAGCTAGACTAATATCTGGTGGTTGGATCTAATACCACATCCATTCATTCTGATAATTTAAAAGTCAGTTAAAATCTCTTCTAAAACATCCCCCTTGTCAAAAAGATGTTTTTTCCCCCCTTCCCTGGGTTCAGTTTGGTTTCTGCCCCTCCCCACACACTGTATTTGATTTTGGTCAAACAAAAATACATGACTTGAATTTTAGTGTGGTTTATAGCACTATCTGTTACCCTGTGTAATCAAAACAGGTTCAGGAGTAATTCCAGTTACCTTGCAAAAAAATGTCACCCAACATTTTTATTTTTACATAAGAATAATTACTGAAATCTTGAAGTCTGGCTCTGCAAAAGATGAAAACATCTGGGAGCTTATGCAAGATTATTGAGGTTGCTACAGGTTTTGTGGAACGAAAGGACAGGTTCTTCTTGCTCTCTTATTGTTGTGGAAGACAAGTGTTTATTTCCTGGGATAATTTTATGCTTGGGAAGCACAAAAGTGTGGGGAATTCAGAGGAAAGCAACAGTTTTGGTTGGTTCACTGGTGTGTTTTTCAAAAGACACACAATACCCCTGCAAAAGACCAAGAACCCCAACTGAAAACCCATTCAGTTAAACACATTTTGCCTAGTTTGGAGGTGGTGGTGGCTGAATTTTAATTGAAAATGCATTTCAGGCCTTATGTAATTCATCCATATTGAGTTTAAAATAAAGTTTAAAAAAAAAAAAGAACTGTAAAAGTGCTCTTCATTTTTGTCATAGAAAATATATCTTGAGATGTGAATAATCCCTTCAGAGACAATTCTTACATACAGAGTGCAAATGGAGGATGTTCTCTGATCGTGTCATGCCAATTTTTCAGTTTATCAGTCATTCCAATTCCAAACCGGAATGACAAGATGATACCACATTTGATCTTAATATATATCATAGAACCTTTCAGGTTTAGAAGTTCATATGAGCTGAAAACAACTGTCGTTGCTTGGACAGTGCTGTGCCAACAGCAGTTTTTTTAATGACACTGTTCTCTTCTGCTTGTCACAGGATGAAGTGGCCCAGCCTCTGAACCTTTCAGCCAAACCCAAGACATCTGATGGCAAGTCTCCCACATCACCCACCTCTCCTCATATGCCAACTCTGAGAATAAATAGTGGGGCCAGTTCACTAAAGTCCTCTGTGCCAGCAACATTATCTAGTCCTTCAGCCAGAGCAAACACAATAGGTAAGCTCAGTTTCATTTGTCCCTCCTCATAACGATTAGTAGATGATAATGGAAGCTGAGCATTTGTCACTCAGTGCCAGACAGTGGTCTGTGAGCTGTATGTGGGTTGACCATAGGACTGCATTAGTTGATGCCAGTGAAGGAATTCACCATTTCAGAAGTATCTTTCGCAGACTCAGAAAACAAAGACCTATGTTGTTTCAGATAAGGCTTTATCAATAAAAGCTAATAAATGTTATTTGCTTAACGGCATATGTTACAAACAGCAACCTATCTAATATCAGGCATTAAAGACCCATGGTGTGTCATCTCAAAGAGACAGATAAACTTAAAAAAAACCCACCCTTTCTGTTAAAAGGGTTTTATACAAATATATCTCTGCAAAATTACAGGTTTAATCCTTAGTCTGCAGAAAAAGCTCCATGGAGCATTATTTTACCATGCTCTAATAAGCAAAATAATCACCAGGTTGATTCAAAAAACCAAGTCTGATGTATTTGCAAAAAGTCTTAACTGGCTGGTTTTAATGTGGTTCCAGAAATCAGTGTTAATTCTTCCCTCTGCCAAAATTATCCCTTTGCCTGAAGACCATCTTAATACTAACTGTCTTAGTGGTGATTTCACAAGCCTGATGTGTTTAAAGGGCTGCTCTTTCAGCGAAGTGTCTACACGCTCGGTTCTTCGTTTTTGTAACTGAAACATTTTCTTCTGTGCAGTTACGGAATAGAACCTGAACTGTGATTTCAGCATGTAAATCAAGTTCTCATTAGGGAATTAAGTGAGGTGGATTGCTTTACCTTTGCTACTCGGTGTCCTAAAGCATCTCCTGATGGCCACTTACAGGGGTGGCACAGGAAACAAAAGACGCCATAGGTTAAACTGGTCAGAAGCTGTTTCTATGATACCTCAGTGCTATGCAGTGAAGTATTTCTGTGTCTCTGTGGGTCTCCCCCACGTTCATTGTTCTCCATATTTTACCTACATACACACCAGTTGTTATGTCCAAAGGTCAAACCAGATCCAGCTGCAGCTGTGTTATCCTCCCTTATATCCTTATGCATATGTGATTACTGCTAATGTTGATGGGAGTTACATATATCAGGCAGAGAATATGCTTCTGTGTCTTTGAGAAAAGAAAATAACTTTATTTGGCATGACATGTTACAATTCTGTAAGTATTTTGTAAATATGACATTTTTAATTGTTAATGCATGTATTATTATTATTAACCCTATGTTCTAGGCAATGATGTAGGCCATCTTTATCTGCTTTCCATATATGAGTTCCCATTTTTTCACATTAAATTCTTCATCCTTAATAGAGTGAGCATCTGACCTGCATCCAAGTGGCAGGACATCTCTTGTTCTCTCCTCTCCAATCTTCTTTCCATACACACCTGATATTTTTCATAGGTTTGAGACCCCTGCAATTTACTTCTCTTAACAAAATGCAGATTTTGAAATGCCGTACCTGTAATGAGTGATAATGTAATTGGATAAAAGCTTTGAGGATGAATAGAGCTTTAAAGGTCACTCCTGTAAGAAGAATTAATGTGTTATACCATTAATAAACCATGGAAAACTGTGGAGCAAAAGATAACATACTTAAGTTATTGTTAATGACATAGAGTTCACTGCTGTATAACTCTCAGCTACAAATATAGAAAGTGACTTTTTGAGGTTGCTGAGCAGTATCACCATGCATGCTGTATATATAAGATAAGCAGCCTTTGGTGCAGAAGCTGGACAGATATAGCCTACTTCTAACAAAGGTTTATTATCCTTTAATGGAGGCTTAGAACACTCTGTAGAGTCTTTTTGTGCTGTTAGGTCAGATCCAACCAAAGTTACAGCAAGTAAAACTCAGCACCATGTTGCAACCATTTGGTGGTCTTAAAAAAGTGAACACGAAGCTGCGGGTCACTTCCTGATTGGAGGTACACCATGAAAAATTCTGCTATCGGTTTCAGCAAATGGACTAACATCTCTAAATGTGGTAGAGAAACTTGATCACTTTTTTAATCTGGAGACATGTATCCCTCTACAAAACTCACTGGGAAACATGCAGGCATTTGTCAGGCCATTACTTCTACTATTTGATTTGCATTGTCAATGCAAGGCACAAGTTGTCTGTCCTAGGTATGCACAGTCCACCTTGCTGGGGTGCACTTGAGCTGTCACTTCTCACCACCACTAACTTCAAATTAAAACCATTCTCTGAAAGCAGTTCTTCAGACTATTGGGTTCCCATGGTATGGAGAAATGCTCCATTGTTCAGTCATCTTTGAAGGCTGTAAACTTGTAGCCTCCTGTGATTAACAGTATAGCTGCATTTGGGCACACAGATATAGTCCTTTTGTAGAGCTCTTCTTATAGTGTATGAATTATGCTACAGACTGAGCAGTCACAAATGTCATGGCTTCATGTATGACTTTAAATCCAAGCATTTCTTTTTGGGAACAGGCATATGTCCGTGTACTATAAACAGAAACAACTTCTCTCTGCCCTTTGCCGTTATCTGCAACATCTCTATGCTAGTTTGGCAATCCTTGTAACTAAGTGCATTTTATGTAATGCAGTTCCCCTCTCTGTCAATAATTCACCACCTACCCTAAACAACAATAATTTACATTCAACTCACTTCTATATTAATCATTTCCCTGCACACCAGCATCTTGGCAGCTACTGAAAAACATAAGGAGTGCTTGCTTTTATTCTCTGGCATGTGCCAAACTGTCTCAAAGATAGCAGTATTCAGGAAAAGCCAAATAGTCTGGAGAAGGGCATGAATTCCAGTTCCTAGGCAAATTCAGCTGTATTACAGATTGAAAGTATTATACCTAGCCTAATCAACAGCACAACCAGCAGTACTACCACTGTTTGTTTGTTTGATTGTTTGCTTCCTTTTTAATTTATTCTGACTACATGCAAGCTTGATCAGTAACAGATGCAAAGTGGAGAAGGATCCAAGCAAGTTGATAAAATGGAGGCAAAAAAAAAAAAGAGAGAGAAAACTATCAGCTGGTAGCACTGTGCTAGCGCAGGTTATGTCCTTCCTTTTTTCTGGGAAATCTGGAATTACTGGAATTCCATTGGTTGGGAATTACTGAACTGGGTCATTTGATAAAAGTAACATGGATCAAGTTACTTCACTTGAAACTCTCAGGGTTCCTGGCTATTTAGCCAAAAGCTAACTGTGAGTGCAATTAACAGCAGCAGTCAAACCACACAGAAACTTCTCAGGTTTTGAGTGCCAGGGAAGACAGGAATACTACTGCCATTCTGAGTGCAGCCTGAAAAAAAACAAACCAACAATAAAAGCCCAAACCAAACTAAAATCCCGACAGCAGTGCAGCACCAAAGTAATCTGACATCAGCTTCTTCCCCTGAAATGTTTTAAGCAGCAAGACAATGTCCTACGTTTTTGGCAATCAGTGGATCAGATAGAAGAGTCTAGCAATACAACAAGGATGTGTAATCTGACATGATTAGACAAGGCTCTTTAGGAACAGAACATTCATAATTGAGACAAAGAAAGAGTATTAATAACACTTTCCTAACACGGCAGTTAGCCATTTTATATTTCCTTTCTTTAATCTTAGTGTTTTTCAACAAATCATGGGATTTAATAGCGTGTTTTGGCAGATTAGAGGATTTATGGCCCAGATGTTTTTTGTTCTAAAAATGGATTAGGGTGTAAAGTTTGCTGGAATCCATGGAACATGTTGAGGCAAGCCGGTCATTTTGTGTGTGATTAGTGCCTGCCTTCTGTCTCACAGTCCCTCCATCTGTCACAATTCACCAATGGATCTGGTTAGATTTAGCCTCATGTCACAAACAGAAGTCCCTTTTCTGGGCAATTTCATATTACAGATTCATTTTATGCCGTTTTTATGCCCTAGTTAAAAGACAGAAAGAAGTGTGTGCGTGCACGCGCGTGTGGAGATGTGGAGAGGGGGAGGGAGATTGATGTATATTAGCCTCTCCTCTAATGTTTGAAAAATAGACTGGGGCTCGGAGTCTCCCATCAGTATTCTATCCTACAAATCACATGCAGATTATAATAAGTATAATCTACAGTACGCTAAAGGAAAAAAATGACAAAGTGTCACATTTAAAATTAAATAGTATTAGCTGTGCTGGTGATGCTTGTAACATTTTAAAAGGAAATAATTCACTGACTACTAAGGCTAAGCTCTAGGCTGTGAATTTGCAGCAAAACAGTGGACGTTTGACCTACTATTAGCAGCATGAATAGGAGTGGGAATGTAGGTCCGTGTAGCTGTGGTTTCTTACACATTTCTGAATGACAGGTGGTGGTGGGGAGCATTCACTGGATGAAGTTTCTCTTCCCAGCCATTATGCATCTCATATCTATAGCAAACCACCGCCACCTGTGGTTTATTTTAATGTATTCACAAGTTTAAAGAGGGGGAAGAATTAAATTGGTCTATTTTTAAGAGTTTAGGATTGCTGGCATGATCAAAGCTCCCCCTAACTCTTATCCGGTTACATCCTGCTGCATACAAACCACGGGGCTAACCTCTGCAGCATCAGGGAAATATTGAAATTAATGGGATCAAATATCAGGACAATGATTTTGGCACCGAGCGTACTCATGCTTCTTACCCAGGTGGCTCCGTCACAACAGTAGCGGAAATACAAAGCCTGGGCGAGTTTCTGGGCATTACCTGTTAACTCTTTCTCATTAATAATGCTAAACTGTTGGCGTGTTTCATCGATGAAAGCTAAAGTGATTTCTTGTGACTTTCTTTTTTAAGATATCCTTTCTTCTATCACGTCGTCAGGTTATTTAAATGACCATGATGCTGTTACCAAGGCAATCCAGGAGGCCCGGCAGATGAAGGAACAACTTCGGAGGGAGCAGCAGGTGCTGGATGGGAAGGTGGCCGTTGTGAATAGCCTGGGTCTCAACAACTGCAGGACAGAAAAGGTGGGTTTCCAACACTGCCTTTGCGTTTATTTAGTACACTCTACAGGTACATAGGTTCTTCCTCTTCTTTCTAATTTTTAAGCAACTAAAAGATGACACAAGAGACAACACATGTGGGAAGGAGGCAGAGATAGCCCTCATGAAAACTTTGGAAGCCACTAATTCTCTGTTCCAGCCTGTCAACATGTATTATGAGAAGGTGATCTTGAAATCTCTGGGTCTAAGTGGAAATCTTACTTTATGAAATTCTTAACTGTGTTTGTGGGATGAGCTGGATTTGAAAATATTCAAGCTGCTTTTGGAGCATAAGCTTTGCTGATACTCAGGCTCACCTTCTGGGTATTTAGCCTTCTGAGGTTGTCATATATGATATTTTGTGACCATTGCAATGTGGCACAGTCATGTCATGTTAGATGAACTAACAAAATCGAAAGAATGGAGAATTGACAACACAAACTGCACCAAATATTTGCAGTGAAACTTAAGAGGCAGGAGAATGTATGGACCTCACCACCTTCTGCTTTTGAACTGGCCTGTGAAGCTGTGCTGTACCAAAATATCAACAAAATGAGTATTCTCTACTGAAATTTGAATGTGTTGTAGCAGTGCACGTGTCAAAGGAGTTGTGATTTGCTGGTTTTTGCTGGAAATACCTCATGTCCTTCCATGCACTGCCTTGGATTACAGAGGATAAATTGACCTGCCAGTTCTTGCTGCCACATTTATAGTGAGCTCTCCTTACAACACAGAATGCTAGGAGTTGCAAGGGACCTCAACAAATTATCAAGTCCTCCCCTACTACCAGAGCAGAATCACCCAAATTAGGTCACAGAGGAATGCATACAGATAGGTTTGGAATGTCTCCAGAGAAGGAGACTCCACGACCTGTCAAGGCAGCTTGGTCCACCCTCACAGTTAAAAAGCTTTTCCTTATCTTCCCATAGAACTTCCTCTCTTCCAGCTTGCATCCATTGCCCCTTGTCCTATCATTGGACGTCACTGAGCAGAGGCTGGTTCCATCTTCCTGGCACGGCCCTTCACATCTTTATAAACATGAATGAGGTCACCCCTCAGTCTCCTCCTAGCTAAAGAGATCCAGCTCCCTCAGCCTCAGAAGGGAGATGTTCCATTCCCTTCATCATCATCTTTGTGACACTGCTCCATAGTCTTTCAAGCAGTTCCCTGAGGTCCTTCTTGAACTTAGTGGCCCAGAACTGGACACAATATTCCAGATGGGGCCTCACCAGGGCAGAGTAGAGGGGCAGGAGAACCTCTCTCAGCCTACTAGTCACACCCCTTCTAATCCATCCCAGAATGCCATTTGCCTTCTTAGCCACAAGGGCACATTGCTGGCTCATGGTCATCCTTCAGTCCATCAGGATCTCCAGGTCCCTTTCCCTTACATTGCTCTCCAACAGGTCAGCCCCCATACTGATGCATAACACTGGTACATATACATGCAAACTCTGTGTCTCAAAATCACATGCTTAGTGAGACTTCTTCCTCAGTTTCTCTGTTCCCCTGCAGTATTTTCTGGGGTGATACAGCCTTTGTCATGCAGTACAACAAAGGTGACTCTTGCTGCATTTGGTGTAAACTGAGTTTTATTGAAACCACTCTTAGTGGATTTTCACTGTAAAGCCTGGTGTGAATCATTGAGATAGACAGATAAATGGAATGAATAGAAATTATCAGCTATTTAGCAGAAACTTGAAAGTCAGTCATCCTAGGAAGCTTGTGAGTCAAACAGTATTGTCCAGAATGAGCAGATTGCTAATTTGGATAGCTTTCCATTTTCCCTGTTTTTAGATGGAGTTTGATCAATAAGCTGCAAGAAGCCAGCAGTCTGGGTAATGAATGTTAAATGTACATGTGAGGCTCGCACTACTGTACTTTTTTCATCAGCCTATCCTGGGTGTAAGTGATGTAGGAATGACTCCAATTTCATGCACTTTTCTTGAGAGGAAGAGGAGGGAAAAAAGAGGTCAGTGTAATAGGAATCTTACAGTACATACAACCTCTCTTAGAAGAATAAGAGCACTGGTATGGGGAGAGAAGAAGAAAGAGAGGGATGGAGCATGTTTATGGCATTTCATATAGAAGAGTACCAGAAGAGAAAAGGGAAAAGCAGAGTGTCAGATATAAGAAGAAGTGATCACAAGCACAAAGGAATTTATATTCAAATATTTAAGCATTCTTGAAAGGATGCTCGGAGCAGAAATTTCCTTTCTCTGCTCCCCATGTAGAAATGACTTTAACACTCAGCCAGATGCTAATGCAAAGTGACTCAAGCTATTCCTCGCAAGCATAGCTAAATTGCCGTTATTTGTTAAGCGCATTGAATTCAGCTGTGGATACAGCAGTTGGTTGCATTCAGAAAGCATCTGTACCCCTTTTTTTTTTTTTTTAATCCTCCAAAGCAGAGACAACTCTACCTATCTCCCCCCTCTCCTCCCTTGTGCTGGCTGGGAATTGTCAAGTGACAACCGACCAAATCCTTTTGGACAGGAAGCCTTCATCCTGAGTTCTATATACTTGCAAAGCAGGCCTTGTGGTTGGATCAGGAAGCCCATTAAAAGCACTTTGATGGTATGGAAATTCATCTTCATGAAGCACCCAGGCCCCTAAGCAGCATGCTGTTTAGCTGTGGTTACAGATCAGTCATTCACATCGGAGGGCAGTAATTGTGCTGACGGCTTGTTCGGCAATGGAAGTACATAAAATAATCCCAGGCCCTCCACCATGGCATTGGGAGTTAATCTTCTTTAATACAGATCAGCTGTTGTTCTAACACATGACTTTATGCTGGCTCTAGTGACTCTGCACAGCCTTTTGATTAAGTAACAGGAGTGGAACCATCTGCATTCACTTTATTCTGTTACTTTCCTATTGTTGGGATTCTCCTTACCCCTTCTGTTTTCACTTCTCACCCTCAAGCCCAGTTGAAGTTTATTTTCCTCTCTAATTCATGCCTCCTGGTGGGCTCCTGGAGGGCAGAGAGGAGTTCTTTTACAAGGTAGCAGGAAGAAAAAATTGTTTGCTCAATTGAATTTTTTTCTAAAGCAACTGTAAGGCTCAGGGGGGTTTGATACAATAAATGCCAAATGTTTATTTGGGTACCCTGAATTATCTTATTTTATTAATTTTAACGTAGAGACAGCAAAGAACAGAATCAGTTTGCATGGAGCTCTCCTAGATTTTCACAGCATTTTTGAGTTGCTGGGCTGACCACATAAGCCACCAAGCACTAGTTAAGAAGTTGCACTTTTTAACTTGCAAAGTCGCCTCAGCTGTCTCTTGTTTTTGACCCACCAGAGGAAAAGACATAAAATGTAAAATGTAGGTGCGTGTTCTCCTTTCCCATGTATGCTGTAGGCTGTCCACTGACTTGCCAGCTGTGAGATTCAGATCCAGATAAACACTCCGACTTCTCTGAAGTTTGGGTCTGTTTGTTCTAGGACTTTAAAGTTTTCTCCCTTGTTAAGAGCCAGATTTGAGAGAAAGGGAAGTGTCATCATTTTGAATTAAATTTTATTCTATTTTTCCCTTTCTTTTTCAAGGGAAAGAAAAAGAGATAGTTGGGGAGGTGGATATTGAGAAATAATAGTGCTTCGGTCTTACTGCAGAGGGTTTCCCTTCAGAAGCTCTGAGTCCCACTGAGTCCCTTAGAACTTTTGGGATGTTAGAATTTTCCTGACAGGAAAATTTTCAGGTGGGGGGATGGAATTAAAGTTAGCCTAATGTAGCTATGTCTGTGGGCATATTCATACTTAGAAATGTTCATTAAGTACACAAGAAAAGCTCCCCTTCCGCTAGAGTGAGCTCAGTCTTTACAAGCAAAAATACTCATCTGGGGCTATCCCAGATTTCCCTTCCCCTTTTTTTTTTTTCAGTGCCTAGTGTCATTGTGGAGACCTGCAGTTCTCTGACACCTGCTGAGGAGTTTGTTGTATGAATTGCTAGTGCAGCCAACCAGTCAAGGTTGGCTCTGTGCAGTTATGAATACATATGTTAGACTCCTGGTAGGGATGTATCTGCAAGGGGTTGCTGAGCAGGCTCAGGGCTGGAAATCACCTTTGTGAGACTCTGTTGAAGTTCTTGGGGCTTTTCTCTGCACGTAAACATGACCTGTTATGTGGATAGTGTTCCCAGATGGGTTGATACCTCTGGACAGGCAGACCTGCCAGCTGAAGAGCAGGCTTGGGGGAGTCACAAATGAGAAAAGATTTGTAAAAATGACTAGGATAATTTGAGTGAGTCACTTTATGGGCATACAACTTGGACCATCTTGAGAGATTTCATTTTCAGAGGATTACAGTAAAAACTATGAGCATCATGATGAACATGGATTTTACTGAAACCTATTTTAATTGCAAATGCAATAAAACATATTTTTACATTACTTTTCTTGGAAGCATTTCCATGTATAAATGAGAAGTGTGTGTATATGTTTTTCTGGTTTCTTGGAAACCCAGGAGCATAGTTTTATTTGTAATTGTCATCTATAGTTAATTTTAGCTTGATAGGTGCTATACATAAACAATGTTACCTTTTATACATGTAGCTTAGAGTGCAGATTGTCATCTAGTGCAAACAGCACAACAGGCAGCATCAGCAAGTGGACTCTGGTCTATTTGTTCAGCCCCAAACCTGCCTGTTCCTCTGCAGAGGGAGATGTACACAAACACAAAGAGCCAGCATGTGTATGCATGCATACAAGCCTGAAGTGCACTCTTTCAGAGATAGACAGCACAAACACGTACCAAGCTAGCCAGTAATTCTCTGACTACAGTCAAACTCTCAAACATATTTGTACATACCCTGGTAACTGTAAAAATGGGTGAAGGGGGCTGTGGTAGTGAGAGGAAGTTCAATTCTCCCCCTACACACACAAACCACAGCTAACTCACTACCTGTCACACAAGCAGGTATTGGAGCATGTGGTCCAAACGCAGGTACTGGTTTCTGGCTGCCAGTGGAACAGTTGTGGGAGTATAAATAGCTACACAAGGGTTTTGGGTGTATGCAGACACCGTCACATTTGTAGCATGCTCTGAGATGAGTGCGTTTGAATTCCTGTACCTCCTGCGCTGAAGTGTTTCTTAACCTGTGATACAAGTTGCTTGGAGTGTATCCTTTTAAAAGGCCCTGACATGTGCTTGTCTGCTGGACTGTAACTAAAAAGCTATTTGTAACAATATTTATTCCAGCATTGTAGGCAGGATCCTATTTATTACTCATGCTTATGGAACACCAGGTTGAGGATGTCTTTCTTCCAATTTCCACCCAGCCCTCTGCTCACTGTTCTCCCCACCCCCGCCTCCCTCTCTTCCCCTTAAGAGCGTGGCAAACATGAAATGACAGTGACCAACGTTGACTTAATGTGGATGTTTAATAATGAAAAAAGTGTGTCAGTTCCAGCGTTAGTTACAAATGGCAGTAAGTATATTGGGTGGCAGCACTGTAATAATTTTACATCCATCATTCCTTCCTGATGCCTCACTGGCTGCCTGATGGATGGGAATAGCAGTGTTAACTCTTAAGAAACTGCTGTGATCTGCTGAGCTGAAATAAATTCTGTCCCTGCTCTCCCCTCGGGGAGGAGTGGGATATTAAGCATCTCAAACCCACAGATCCTGCTGTCTTGGAGAAATAAAACACTAGAGCTTACTTCACTGAAGGCATAAGGAGGAGCTGGTTTAACACATGGGATTAAAATTTCTCTTGTAGTAGAGAATTTTGCTTCAATAACATTGGTTTTTTTTCTTCCTCTACTGGTTATATTTGAACCAGAAGGTCAAGAAAAAAAACCTGGTAGAGAGAAGGGCAGGCAGGAGAAGAAAAGAGGAGGGTTGGTAGAATGGACTCTGACCCTGTGCTTGCCGCAGATGCTTACAGTCCATGGGTCAGACTAGACGAAATAAGTTGTCATGATTGAAACTGGGAAGGACAGGACCTGGCACAAGCCAGGGTTACCAAACAGGAGAAACCCACTGGAAAGAAGTCCAGAGGTGCAGTACTAATATCACAAACCAAGTCACTTCATAAGAGCTGAAACCTGCCCATTTTCATAATCTTAGTATTGTACTGGAAAAATACTTCTAGCATTTGCTGTGACTTTCTTGTCACTCTATTACCCACAGACATTACATGCACACACCCCTCTGCAAGTTCAGCAGAACACTAATATATATGCCCTGTAATTTGCAGCCCACTCTATTCCTCACTGTCCTGTAAAACACTACGAAGGATGATCAGTGCAATGTTTTTGTTCTCTTCTCGCAGTGTGAGCAGATCCCTGTTTGGAATAATTACTATACAATGTGGAGACCAGGGAGTATCTTGCAGAGAATGGATTGCAAGAGTCCCATAACACAGAAGTTAACATATTACCCTAACAACTGTCTATGCCCTTCTTTATTACCCTTTTTCCCTGGCCTCATCCTAATTTTGTCTTACTGAGGTTCTTTGCCAGCAGAAATTCTTGTATGCGGGTTGCAGTCCTCTTTGTTAACACTATCAACTCAGAGCAGACAGTTTTCAGAAAGCAGGACAAGAAAGCAAGCAGGTATTATGTCATCACCCATCCATCACCCTGTGTGTCAGCCTTTCAGTAAGCCCAATCAGCAGACTCAACAGGATCTTTCATGTTCAAGGAGTCCTCTGTTCAGCAGGGCTACTGTATCCATTGTCATTTCTCCTGAAACTTTTCTCAAATCTAATTAAAAGCACATGTCAAGTTTGCGCACTGCAAAGATCAGATTTAGTTTTACCCAGTGCTGGTTACTAAGCATTAAACATTTTGATGTGTTTCAGCTGAAAGTTTATTTCATTTTCCTTTCCCCACCCCCCATCTTTTTTTTTTTCTTCTTTATGTTTTTTCCCCATTTGCTTTGTGGAGCTTGTGTGTATTTATATTTACAGCCTCTGCATTTAATGGCCACATGCCTTGTTTTCACAGATGGCCAGTGGAAGACGTCCCCTCCCCCCTTTTCTTTTAGTGAAGCCTGCCTTTGGTTTTGCTACTTTTGTCACAGTGCCACTACTCTCAGTTAGCAAGTGCCTACGCATGGGAGGGGGAGATTCTGCAAATAAGGATTTTCTTTTATTCCCCCAAGGATTTTTTGCTCTCTATTTTAAAAGACTTTTTTGTTGTTGTTGTTAATCTTGATTGACCACCATCTATTAAATGCCCAGATACGTTTTTCCATTAGAGAGAATAAAATATGTATTTTTGTGTGTCTTTAGTGCATCATCATGGGTAGGGTTAGCTAATACAAAATTAGATATACAGAGGGAGGAGCAATTTCTGCCCCCAGATGTGTGCATGAAATTCCTGTTGAAGTTAAGAAGAGCAGGAAAAGTGGCAAGGGAAGAACCCTGGATCCTTGCAGCTGCTGAAGTCTGAATAGGAACTTAAGTCTTCATTCACTCCAAGGACAGAGATTGGAAACATTCACAGGCTAGTATGGATCAGGGAAGACTGCAGCTGGTTATACCTTAGTGGAAATTTTATTAAGCCAATAAAGACAGATCAGATCCCTCCTGAACAAGGAACAAAAAAATACAACCAATTTGGAGTTCTTCTGAGCTTTTTGAGTCTTTGGGCTTGAGTTCTAAGCTGTGCCCTACAGCCATGGGAGCTCACTTCCTCACTTCCTGAGATTTTATTAGTTTCTTTACATAATTACATGCCTCCAACAGCACATGCATGGGCACCTGTATCGGTTCAGTTTCTCTCTTCAGTGTAATACAGACTGAGCCTTCTCTGAATTGTGCTGACATAAGTCTCCTGAGGATCAGCCTGTCCTGTTCCGCCCATCCTACAATGCACAAACAGCAACTGGTGTGTTTTGGAGTTGCTGAACTTGACCTTTAATTGAGCTGATGCTGAGGGGTAGACAAGCCATGTCTTGCTGCACGAGTGTGAAAATGTTGTGGTTTCTTTCTTAGGAGATAACCTGGATAGCATGTCATCTTTTTCATTAGAACTGGAAGAAATGGAAACAAAGGTACAGCAGCCTTCCTAATTTTAATACCTTCTAGGGGAAACTGGAAAAGAGCAGATGATGAATCTATAATGCTGCTGGACTAGTCCTAGCAGCGTTTGTATTTTAAAATCTTGACTTGCCCTATCTCTTAGAGCTCATAACCAAACAAAAGGAGGACCTCAGTGTCCTCATTTTCTATAGAGTTGCAGCTTTACATCAGTTCATTTCCAAGTCAAATGATGTATTTTACTGAGGAAGTAACTTTTTCTCTGATAAAGAATGAAGATAATAAAAAATCCTAGGGACCTCATCCCTGCCAAGTTATTGGAGGATTTTCCTCTTCATGTTTCAGTGAACTCTCTCTTCCCTTCAGTGCTTTCACAGGTACTGACTTGAGAGCCATTTGGAACCAAATACCTATGTCCACAATGAAAACGACTGTACAGATTTCAGCAAGTCCCCCCATGGCTGGGTGTCTACTTCTTAAAGTAGAGCAGTTAAATGGCTGAGCCTGTTGATCTGTCTGATTTTTTTCTCTGCAATGCCTTCTAGGGAACCTCTCTACTGAGTCCATGTAGAACTTCCTATGGATTACAAATCAGATGCAGTATCTTGGCAGTATTGAACCAGTCTGGATTTGACTATATACCGTAAACCAGAAGCTAATGGGTTCTTTACCAAATGGTGTAGACCCAATTAACACTGGGTCTAAGAATTCTGAGATATGTACCATAAAATAGGAAGATCCACAAATAGAACTTCTAATGCTGCTTTTAGGTTCTGTGGGTGGATTATTCCATGAAAAAGAAACATCTCAGATAAGCAACGCTGAAAGAGCTGAGGGGGGGCTGCATGCATTGTTTCTGCATACTCAACTTTGATGCAACAACAGCAACAAAAATCTCCCAAATGATAAATTACTGTGACATAAATAATCTTTCATCTTCTTTGGTGGTCCACAAAGTTTATGTAATTGGAAGGCTAAAACCCTTCTTTGTTGTTTCTTCCCTTCTCATTAGTACAGTAGAAGACTATAAAATTGTGCAGCCAGAAGGGATATAACAATTACTGAGTCAACATTTGGAAGCCTCACTCTATTTTATCATTTTGTGCATGAGCTTGCTATGAATTAGACAGCCCTGCAAGCGTTACTTCAGCAAGGTCCATTGTAATGGAGGATCTGTAACTGCTCTTATTTGTGTTGTGTTTTGCTTTGTCTTGTAATATGTGCTATCAACAAGATTCACAATTCTGCACTCAAGGCAATTATAAGCTTGAGGATACATTTTAAAAATAAGATTCAGGACTACTAGTTTCAGTTCCTAAAACTACCAGTCTTAGTATGGAACCTCTGGCAAGTCACGTAATACGTGACTCAGTTTCCATTCTGGTAAATAGAGTTAATAATACTGCCTTTCATTGTGAAGTTTTGTGGCTAAATTCACCAATGAGTGCAAAACACTTGGGCAGTGTGATTGGTTACACAGAAAAACCTAAATCTAAATAGGCAGTTCCTCCAAATAGAGCTGAAATACAGCAGTTATAGGTGTAGCAGGCTCTGGATTGTAATATGGTTTGGCCTGGGACACAGTGTGCACAGTATCTATTTTGAAGCACCGTGGTATTCATATGCAGAATTACAAACTGAACTGCAAATAATTCATCTTGTGCAAAGCTCTGGGTAACAGCTCTCACTACTGCCAGTGGTTCCTCTAAGTTCTTCCAGCTCTCTGTCATCTGTAATACCTACCTCATGTTTTCCACATTTTGAAAGACTGTGGATGAAGATTTTATAATACACACTATTCTGATGTTTATTATTGCAGGAGGCAGAGGAATTGCACAGAAAGATTATTTTTACAGTCTTCACTCATGTCAGATGTAGGATAAGACTCTTCACCTTTTTGGAGAGCTAAGGAAAATATCATAATGCTGAATGGATAACACCTGGCACCACCAGTGTGCCTGATAATTAAAGATGTTTTCCTGTCATAAACAGAGGTGAACTTTCATTGCAGGATCACAGTCTAGCAGCTAATCTGCCTAGTACTTTAAGATTTGATGTATATTGACCAAGGTAGGTGTCAGAATGGTTGATATTTACTGGGGCTTGGTGAGAGAAGACTTCTGCCTGAATGCCATAAACCACATTAAATGCTGTCACAGACCCTGCTTAACCAGCTAAGATAAAAACTGGCTTATCAAAATTTAATCTATTTTAAAATACCACCTTTAGAGTTTAGATGGGAGGATTTTTCCTGCAGAGTAGTATGTTAAATAGACAAACTGCACTTGGACAGGGAGGAGGAAGGTGGGACACTAAAAAGGATAGTAACAGGCAACCATCTATTTCTTTCTGCATTTTAACAGTGAAGGGACATGGGTTGTCCATCAGTGTATTCGTAATTCTTAGGTGCAAGAACTTGCTCTCCATGGACAATCTTTTTTGGCTCTCTCCAGCTCCTCTACAAACACGGGGGTTTTTTTGCCTGGCCTTTCAGTTCACTTGGAATAAGAAAAGGAGGAATGTGAAGGGATGTGCCTGAACACTCCTCCTTTGGTATTCCACACTGACTGTATCTTTGCAAGCATCAAACTGAGAGGAAAAATATTCATATCAGGGGAAATGGGGGCAGGGCAGGAAGTTGAAAAGTGAAGAGTGGACTGCTTCAGTAAAATTGCTAACCTTGAATTATGCAATCGGAAAATCAGCTCTTGCCAAAATGCAGTTCTGACGGAGTTCAGAGTGCTGTCAGTGTTTGCCAAATACCCCAGCCAAAAGGATGTCTCAAAGAGGGGGAGGAGGGATCCGTTGCCATATGTCCAGCATTCACGGTATTCTGGAGGAACCGTGGAGGCGTGTGCATGGTCTCAGGTGCACCCAAAGCATCGGTATCGTGATCCAACACAAGATGGGAGCAGTGAGGTCAGGGGACAGGCAAATATATCACTATGACTTTATTCCTCAAACCTTCCAAGATTTTGCTTCACGTTTACATAGTAGTGGGAGGAGTTCTGGCAAACATGATGAGGCTGTTCTGCATATGTTTTGACTCTTCTTGGTTTATTTTCTTCTATGAACGAGAGGGCAACCAAGTTCTTGACATTTTTAGATCAATGTTTTGTTAAACTATGACAGCTATCCGTGACAGAGCGCCAAGTAACTTTTGCAGCTGACCACAAAACTGAGTCTGACTTGCGGTGCTTAGTCATTTTTTTATACTTTTTTTTCCTCCATGACACATTCCATGTGTGGATGTGTTTCTCATTGTTCTTTTAAATATAGTTATAATGCTGCTAGGAGCTGTGGTATTAATCAGTCTTCTCCAGCGGATTACTGTCTTTGGTTAATAAAGTCTTAGAAGCTTCACATTGTGGCTGTTGATGAAACCTCCGAGCTTAGACTTGGAACAATTGGGCTATTGTAGGATTGATGGCTGTCTAAAGTATTATCTTCTCCTGGTTTGCTCATTAGAATTTTAAATGATCCAGACAACAGAGTTCTCACTGTGCCTATGGAAAGTCTCTCCTGCAATGTAATAGAAGTGACCATTAGGATAGTTTTCCCAACCTCTGCTGAAGTTCTTCATAGAGAAAAAAAGATGTTTCTAAGACATCTTTCAGCCTCCGGGGCCTGATCAAAAATGCAAAAATTCAGAAGAAACAAGGAATTACTTCATTTTTAGCAAGAGATCCCTGTGTTTCTCCAGCAAGAGCAGAAGGATTCCTTACTGTTACTGTTTTGCTGCTTTGTGCTATATGATTTTTAGCAGGTTTCAACAAACAATTCTTTGCACCACTTCCCCAGATTTGGGCCAACCTTGCCCATTCTTCCCAACAGTATTGGCTGCCTTGCTCATTTTATGCCTTTGAGGTGTGGGGCAAATCTGAAAGGAAGGGAGTATCATTCTGGTTCTTCTCGTGTAGCTTGGAAAGCGTGAATGTACAATTTTAATATCTGATCTCTCTTTCCCATTTTTTCCTCTGTTCAGCAAGTCAATCAGATGTAGAGCTTGATAAAATATTAAAATAATTTTAGGGTGTAGTCCAACATAGTGTTCAGGAATGTGCCACTGCCTCCTGAATTCTACTGCTGCATTGCTGAAGTGTGCTACCGAACCCAACAGGTGTGTGAACTCCACCTTTTAGCACTGGATGGTAGCACAGTTTGCTACTGTTTACACAGCTAATCCAACACGCAGACAGTGGCAGTTCTAAGAATGTGTAATTGCTATTGAATTAAGGTGACGATGATAAATTGATCCTATTTTTGTGTAAATTTGAAACCATTGTGGGCCTCTTGTCTGAAGTTTTCAAACATGTTCTGTGAGAGGAGACTGGGCTAGCAATGTCAGCAGAGAGACTTTTTTTCCCTTTGTTTCTTTGAAGCTTCCATAAATATTTTCACCGTAAACTGAAAGGTATAGAGGTGCTTCTATCAAACAAAAACTAGTAAGTCATCAACTGAATGCTTCCAAGCAAAACAACATAGGAATGCTGCTTATCTTCTTTTGAATATTTTGTAGTTGTAAAAGTTGTAGTTTATGTACATCAGGTTTGGGGAAAGGTCAGTTGCCATGTGTTTAATGGGAAGAGCATAGGAGATTGGAGTGTCGCTTACATGCAGTCAGCCTTTTGCAGCCTGCCAGGGTTTCAGCGAATCTCTTTCTGCTCTCCTAATGCTGTTGCAGAGGCTTAGGAGACACCAGGCTTTAAACTCATTCTTGCCTGAGTACGCTGTAAACTTAAAACACTTCTAAACATTAATACAGAGAAGTACAGCTGGCTGTTGTGACATCTGTTTCAAGAGCAACATCCTGTGGAAGTTCTTTTTCACTGTCACCTTATCATTGCTGGTTGTATTACCCTGTTACTCTCTGTGTTTAAGTAGCAGGGAGTAAATTGTCACCATGGTGAAGTGGTGGTCTTCTGGCTCACTGATGCGTCAGCTGTCTGGAGAGCCACCTTCAAGCACTGGGGCAGAGCAGCACAGCACTCATCTGAATGTAACTGCCTCCAACATCAACAGCTGCATTTACTGCATAAAGAAAAAGCTGTTAAGCCTGTGCCCTTTGCGCTCCCAGCTCTGTTTCTCTAAGAGGTTTATACATGATTCAAGAAAAGTCTGCAACAGAGTAGCTCACCCTCCCCATAACATACCCAGCAAGAGGAGATGTTCTTTTGTGTTTTACACTGGTGGTAGCATTTAAATGGTTTCTGACAACAGTTTTTTGAACTCTATCATTATGAAGTTGATGGTTAATTTATTTATTTTTTCCCAAGGGAAAAATATTGACTTCCATTATATATCTGAGAGAGATTTGGAAGAAATACTCAGTCAACTTATTCCTGACTTTCTGTCTGCTGACAGGCTGCTTTAGAAATGAGAGCTGAGCTAAAAGCAGTAGATCAAAGAGCGTGGTGAAGCTAAATGCCTGAATAGTTCAGGTACTTACTTGAAGCTTCTCCAAGTTTTCTGGATCTGCTGTGCCTGGTAGTGTTACAGAAACGCTTTTGCTTGATATAGGCAGACCCTGCTGCATGATTTTTTCCTGCAAAAACCAAGAGGATAAGTCATCTTGCACACTTTTGATGGTGAAGTGTCTGGTTATAGACAGAGCAGTAGGATCGTGAAAGGGTCCCACAATGAAAATGCACGTGAGGAGTAGGAAACACAACTTCGTGTTCCCTAAACTATGTGAGCATGTGAAGTTAAACAGATTAGCCTCATTCCTAACTGTCTCAAGAAAATCTTTGTGAAATGACTGACACAAATTTGAACTGTTCATTGAATTGCAGATGCAGGGGCATCGCATTGCAGGAAGCATTTCTGTATTCACATTGTTCTCTTTTGTGTTTTCTTCTATAATACAACCTAGTGACATTATTAGGCTACATGTAATACTGGTAAAGTCTCTGGTTGTCATGTGAATTCTGCGAGTTTTTTTGCTTTGTTGATCATTAACAGTCATCTGGAGTGGATCAGAGCAACAAAACAGCAATCTTTCTTGCAGGAAGCAGCTTAAAAGTATTTTTTCAACTAGAGCCACTTTATTATCATGCCATATCGTGTCAGTTTCTTAGCTTTGCAGAAGGCTCAGTGCCTAACATTTGGAAATGTTAGTATTGCTTTCCTGAAAGATTTAGTTGTAAACATATGATTGTCAGGAAGATAGAATGTTTATAAGCAAAAGTCATTGGGAAAACAAAAAACAGTTGGAAAATGGAACACCTTTGTATTTGTAAAGTCAAACAATTCAGGGGGAAGCGAGGTGTTTTGAAGAGAACATTGGAATTAATGGCCCTGGCATGTTGTTCTGGCAATGTCTTTAGACACCGCTGCAGCCTGACAGATTAATTGGCAGCACACTCTAGCCTGTTGCAATCCAGGGTTCACAGATAGTTCTGCCTAGATGAATGACGGACGGGGTGTCGGTAGGGTTGGGCAAAACAGTCTGGACAAGAACACAAACTGCTGCCCAAGTATCGTGTTTAATTCAGCTTGACCCTTTCCCAAGGCTTGAATAAGCTTGCACTGTAGAGTGGGGGATTTTCCCCCTATGGGGTGCTTTCTAAAATACTGCCTCTTAAAAAAAAAAAGAAAAGAAGGGCAATATCAATCACGTCTCTGCACTTGGATTGCAGGCTGGTAACAGAGTAAACCAATAAATACATTGCAAAAGATAGGTATCATCTAAACTTCCAGTCCAGCTTTTCAGTCCCAGGGATGGAGAGTTGAAGTATTCTTCAGATGTGCAGCCAGTTTTCTCGTGCCTAACTAAACCAGACTTTTCAACACTATAAAGTTTGTTCATCACTAGCTAATAAGCATGCTTTAAAAAGTACTTGGTAGAGTCTGCAAGCATATCCCTTCCAGGAAAAAATATTATTGTCTGCTCTTAAGTACCTGACACAGTAAACTGTTGTGAATGAATTGTTACCCAGCTTCCATATCACCCTGCTAAATTACTTATGAGCTTTGCAGTTACAATGTTTAATTATTTTCCTGATCCAAACCCTGTCGTCTTGCCTGTATAGGACAAAACAACATTGGAGACCCTGACTCAGCAACTGGCAGTAAAACAGAGTGAAGACGGGAAGTTTAGCCACGCAATGATGGATTTCAACATGAGTGGAGATTCTGACGGTCAGTAGAAATGGCTTATCCTTATTTCTAGATTAGTGTGTACATGTCAACAGGATCTGGAGGAGACTCCAAGTGCATTGGAGGCCTGTAAGGAGTTAGAGTGGTTAGCAATAAGTGACTGAAACAAGGCAGGAAAAACTGATTCATTGTGTGGTGTGCTAAGTCTGAAGGTGATTCTTAGCCTTCTCTGTACACTGCAGTTTTCAGACTGGACAATGTACATGTCTCTGATGCTACAAGGGAATAAGGGAGGCAAATAGATGTGAGATAAGTGAAATCACACAGTGAGTCCATGAATTGTAGACCCAATCATCCATAGGTGTTTCACACTCTACATCTGCAGGAACTTTCTTGGTCTGATGAAGCAAGAGTAGTGTTCATTTCTTTTTCTTCTGTTGCTTATGGAGAGGTAAGCACAAAAACAGGTAGATGTGTAAATGTTCATTTGCTTAAGAAGAAATGCCTGATGTTGCTGTATATCACTGAAGATAGGTAACATAATATGACCAGCATTCTGTATGCAAGGTGAGAAGAAAGGAAAAACAAAATCTGCATTGATAAATTTTTGGTTTATATTATTAAGTAGTAAGAGATGCTTTGGAAAAGCTATTTAATGCTTTGTGATGAAAAAAATTCAAACCCTTCATCAAGTCTATACTATGTGATACTGAATCAGGAGAAACTGAACAATGTACAACATTTCCTTTGAGTAAAAAAGGAAACTCCGATAACCTGTGTGAACACTGACTCGCTGAATGTTCAGCACCTCACACAGGTTGCTGAGGGCAGAGGAAGCTGCAGAATGAAACACAAGTTGTGAATGCTTTTCTTCTTAGGAAGTGCAGGCGTTTCAGAGTCTAGGATTTATCGGGAATCCAGAGGCCGTGGTAGCAATGAGCCCCATATCAAGCGCCCAATGAATGCATTCATGGTGTGGGCTAAAGACGAACGGAGGAAGATCCTTCAAGCCTTCCCTGACATGCACAACTCCAATATCAGCAAGATACTAGGTAAGAATGATAGAGCACTGTTCTTTCTGTAGTAATACTCAAAAGAAATACTGATTGAATAGATTTGAGAACCTGACACAACAGAATTACCGTCTTTGTTTGGCTGCTTAATGACTGCACCAAGGGCAACAGTGGTACGAGCTTCCACTGTGCTGCCCAGCAGTGTACGTTTACCATCACCTGAAATGTTCTTGTGTCTTTGTAATTATTTAAGACTGTGGTGGTGGTTTTGGTGTAAAAGCTCAGACTAAGTAGACAGCACCAGCTCATTTCATTATGCTTTTGAACAAGCACAAAACAACTACTATTGTTTATTTGCCTACATATTTCATCTAACTCGACTCTATGGGGTAGCACACTAAAGTGTTTGATTCATTTTGTAGCACTTCCTTTTCAAATCAGTGGCAGTAGGGAAATGATCCTAAGGTACATCCTTCTATTTGATGCATTGACAGTTTTAAAGGATTTTTATTATGTTCCTTTTATATTAAATTTCCCTGTAGTATGTTATTTCTATCACAAGCTGCCTTTATTCTAAATATTCTGCAAAGAATCCTGAAATCAAGAAAAGAAACGTCAGAACTCCTTTCCATATCCACTACTCTTCACATCCCAAGCAATATTTGTCACACACATCAGCTACTGAATTTCATGCTATAGACTTCCAATCCTTCACTACTTGCTCAGAATCCCAGGGCCACATTCTCTCCTACGTTACTCCTCTGGGACATGCTGAATGATGCAGAAAGGTGAATGAGGATCACTGAGCCAAATCAATTACTGTTGTGCAGTAAAAAACCCCACCAACTATCTGTGACCAGATTGGAGATGTTGGATTTGTCTTGATAAAGGCTGCTTTATGGGGCCTAAGCATCTCTTAGGCCAGTGGCTAAAAGTTTAAGCAGGGAACATATTTACCTGGGCTGCATGTCTCATTGGTCTTGCAGACAACTCGAGAGATGTAGTGCAGTTGTAATGGCAGCATTAACCAACTGCAGGGCTGGTAAATATGCTGAGACTGGTCAAAGGTTTGAAGTGTATCTTGATTAGAGTGGTATTATGAAAAGTTAGCAGGGGGCAAGTGGAAATGAGATAAATTGGTCAGAGAGGCAGAATGTGTTGGCTGTGGATGGCAGATGTGATGATATTAACCCATGATTAAAAGGGTGGCAGGAGATGATTAGATTAGTTATGGGGACAGGATTAGAAAGCTAAATTGGTTATGTTGATGATGAAATAACCTTATACTGGTTAAAAGGGATTATACTGGTCAGAGGTGTATGATGTGATTAGGCTGAGGACAGGGCAGTAATAGTTTTGGTCTGTTTCTAAATTGAGAGTAGACCTGGTTAAACCTGTTTTTAAATAATCAGCTTCAGAAATCTACAAGATCATTCTGAATGGCCCTTTTCATATAGAAAGTACAAAGAGAGCTTGATGTTTTCCTTCTTAACTGATTGTTTTGGATAACAACCTCCGACAGCACGCTGCTAATTCATTCTGCTTAAAACAGGCGCTTGAGCTGGGCTGACATTTTACGCAGTCTCTGGGGATCCTGGTTGACATTTTAAAGGGCTTCTAAGCATTTTATAATACCCTAAAATCTGGTTTTAATAAGCCATTCTGCTGAAATTGTTAACATAAGGAATCACCTTTTACTATTTGGCGCTAGATCAGGGAGATATGGGGACATCTTTTTCTGATTAGATATACAGTAGTTGGAGTAAAATGTGCAAATTCATTACAGATCCTGTTGAGGTGACAGACAGTATAGCTGACTCCAAACTCTTTCTGTTTTGCTGCCAGATATGGGGGGAAAGCAAGGTCTGAGGCAGTCAGAGATGATATTTCTATTTCTTTCCAGCATCACATTTAATTTTTTTATTCCACCTCTGCAATGGAGAGGGATGTCCTGACATCTTCTTTCTTGTCAGAAATGTTACAAAGGTCTTCTCTCAGTTGCAAAAGGCTGGTCTTTTGAAGTCAGCAGGGAGCTCTCTGCTAGCTGGCATAGGGTGAGCAACTAGAAGCTTACAGTTCAGTTCAGCCAGGTATTAGGGTCTCCTTATTAAAAAGACACAATTTTTCCTTACCCTTTTTTTTTTAGCAGCACTGTTACGCTTCGAGGTCAGAAAGCTCATTGTGACGAGGAGTAGCTTGGATGGAATTGTTGCTGATTGAGGGTCATTTTTATAATAAAATGAGAGGAGATGCCCTTCCCAGCGCTAGAATTCTCTAGGGATTATGTTTGACACTGTGGTATTATGTTTTGAGCATAAAAATTAGATACATGGATTTGTCACTAAATTCATCTGTGCATACGTTTGTCATCCATCTGTTCATTGCAACTTAAACTTGCAGATAATGATTTTTTTGTTTTTTTTGGTAAATGTTAACAAAGTGCTAAAATGGGTCTGCTGGACCCTATCGATTTAATAATGCATTGTTTAGATATTTTTGTAAATATTTTAATTAATTTCACTGAGAAATCTTCACAAAGAGATGAAGAAAAGATGAGGTTAGATACAACCTTCGGGAATTCTTTCGTGCGTGCGTGTTAAGTGCGTGAATACGAACCTGTGCGTTGCACAAGTGTTTGTGTATGTGAGGACACTTTTTACATGGAAAATCAGCCTGGTTTAGGTAGTCAGTTTGAAAAGTGTCAAATAGACTCAAAGTTAGGCAGCGTTACAAAGAGCTGAAGATTCTTGAGAGAGAAATTTGGTTTCTAACCACACCTCATGCGTACGTGTGCATGTGCCCAAGCACAAGTGTCAGGGCACACACAGGGGCATCTCTTTTCTGCCCTGGACAAAAAGTGGCTGTGTTGACAGTGACGGTGTGGATGTGGCTCTAACTGCGCTAGTTCACTTTGAGGGCAGGAGCTGTGTTCGGTGCTACAAACTCCTAGCATTTTCTCATTTATTTTCTAAATGCTTCAGCCACCAGATCAGGCAGAATTGTGCAAGAATCCTGCATGTCATTATGCAGGCATCTCCAGGGAGGGGAATGGGTTCATGTTCTCATAGTCAAGGAGAAAGGCTTTGCATATTTGACCCACTCAAAGCTTTCTAACAGAGATGGCAAGCAAAAAGCTCACCCAAGAGTGTAAATCTTCCCTTGAAACGAAAGGTTTTTCAAGATTCTTCAGTCACACCTTGTTTGTGCTCAGGTTGGTGCTGTGTGGAGATACCTGTGCTTGCCTGTTTATAGACACATAAACCAATGGCAGATAACGTATTATAAATACATTTTGTCCAAACACAAGGTATTTTGAACCGGTTTTAGTCTGTTGATTGATGATACTATGATATTCATTCATAGCTTAGATTGCCTGTGGGCAAAAATTCAAAGATCAGAGTTACATATTCTTCAAACATTCAAAATTGCAGATTAAGCCTGATCAGAGAGCTGGTTGGAGTTTGTGTATTCCTGAGACAAGAAACGGAAACGGCAGACTGTAAAACGCGAGGGGTTTCCCGCAGGAAAGGTGCCCTTCTGGAAAATGTATTCTGACTGCATTGTTTGTTCAGTTACTCATGATGCTGCAAAACACACCAGGAAATTATATTTAGTATATTTTGTAAAAATGGTAAAGCCATAGGAAGAGGAGGAGATACCACTGCAGAAGGCAGCTATTCAAATTTTGCTATGAAGAGAGGTGAGATTGCCAAGGGTTTTGTTTTATAGTGTGTGGCTTAGGAAGGAAAACTATAATAAATGGCATTTATTTATAAATACTGTATGTGTAGCTATATGCACAAATATTATGCATCAAATTTCAGGTTTTTTTGACCCTGATCTTGCAGAGATTTAAAGTGTTTGCTTAAATTCACCCACTATTTACAAATCTTTTCACATGAGGGGGTAGGAATCTGCCTGCCCAGATCTGACTGTAGGATTCAAGCAAGTGAGCCAGCATCTCGAGAGAGGAATTGTGCTGGGGTAGAACATTTTCCTGGCAGTTTTGCAATAACTGATTTTAATTTCTACCTTTTCTGTCTGTCCATCTGTTTCAAAATACATCTAAGTTCCTTCATTGCAGATCCCTTCACAGCATGTAAATCAAACAAGTACACTGGGACAGGTTGCCCAGGGAGGTAGTTGAGACCCCATCCCTGGAGATATTCAAGGTCAGGCTGGACAAGGCTCTGGGCAAGCTGATCTAGTGGAGGATGTCTCTACTGACTGCAGGGGAATTGGACTACATGACCTTTGGAGGTCCCTTTCAACCCAAACCATTCTATGATTCTATAATATGTTTAAAGACTGAAGTTTTCAACTTCATTATTCATAAGTAAAAACTGATTCATCAGTGAGAAATGGTACTGGCACTGTTTTTCTAAGCCACTGAGACTACAGTAGGTCTGTGATTAGAGGACTCCCAGATTTAGACTAATTTTTATGGTTTTCATCATATGCTAAAACACCAATGCACCAGTGTCTACAAGACAGAATTGGAAAGCAGACCTACATCTAGGCATCTTCCAGCAGAGCTCTGAATTTGCAACATCATCAACACGTGTCCTATCTACCTTTCCATCTTAGGCAGTGCTAGTAGGTGCTAAATGTTTTGGCAATCTCTAAATGTTTATCACTGTGTCATTTAGTCCAAAATCTAGGAGGTATTATGTGTGGAAAGTTGGTGTAATGTTTTATAGCCACTCTCTTTGCCAGAAAAAGCTTGGAATGAGTTCTCTGCAGGAGACAAAGCTGCTGACCAGGATTCTGGCCACAGAGGTTTGCTGCCCTGTGTAACACAGAGCCCTGCCGCAGATCCCCCTGCACAGATGCTGTGTGACACACAAAGTGCCATACAGGAGTTTTAGTCTAAATCTTAGAAACCTTCTAGTGACATTGATATGGTGCTGTGCCCAAGCTAATAATATTGAAATCAAACTGTTTCCCATTCCAGAACTAACTAGAGGATCTCTCCATGTTATATGTTGTAAAATTCATAACAAGTGATGGTTCTGACTCCGAAGTAATGTTTGTTAATAAGGCGGTGTCCATCGCTCCTCTTCAGAACAACAACATCATTATTTATGGATCAATTATCTCTATGTGTAAGGTCAGGCTGTACCAGCCTGTTAGCCCTTCACTCCAGCAGCTCAAACTGCAGCTTGGAATCAAGATTCCAAGAGCAATGTGGGAAATGGTGTCAATAATGAGAAGGGAGGCCTTTCTGAGGGGAACCAGACTGTTTTCTTCCCTGGGAAGGACTAACTGCACTCTCCATATTGCAAGTCTTTGGGGCACAGTGAGCTGAGACCAGCCTGAGTAATAGCATGAGCTAAATACAGTGTGAGTAACCATAAAAAATGAAGAACAAGAGGAAGTCAAGTATGACATAGGACATTATGAACCCATTAAATTGAGAAACGAGGCAAACTTTTTTGTTTCCCAATGGGAAAATTGACTGTTTTCCAATAAAATTTTTCTTCTAGGCCACATGTTTCACAGCTTGGACCATTCCTGTTATTTGAAGTGTATCTTACCCTGAAGCACTTCTATAGTTCATGGAAAAATAAAATAGGATAACTGATTCAAGAAGTTTTAGTTTCTGTTCCCATATTACATCCTTTAAGAAATATTACTTTATAAATTTCAGGAGGTGTTTGAAAACAATTGTAAAGTCTTCAGTGTTTCCCTGGCTCAAATATCCACACTAACACAGGCAGGGTGTCAGAAACAGAATTGCCAGCAGTGAAGCCGTAGTGCAGCTCCATGGAGAGGAGCACAGTGCTCTTCCCTTCATGACATATGCTAAAGGATCTGAGTTGGAGCAGGCTGTGTTCACTAAGACTTGGTCTTGAAGTTCAAACCCTGCTAAGACACATGGAAGAGTTTATAGCTTTTAGAGCCATTTCTTCAGGGGCTTTGTAGGCCTCTGTGCCCAGAAGCATAGCATTTGCAATCAGTTCATGCTGTACTTCTCACAAAGCTGGAAGCTAGAAGCTTTTGTCATGAAAGAGCAAGCTGCAAACCTGTGCATGTCTAGAGTTTATGCCATGGTGGAGCAGGACGACTAAGAGGCAGCACATGGGAATAGTGTCTCCTCTGGAACAGAAGGTGAAAAATGACCCATGGCTATAGGAAAGTGGGGAGGACTTAGCAGAGCAGACTCTGTGTATCTAATTTGACCATTCCACTAAAATATACCACCTTGTTTTTTGAAACAAAGATTTATATGTAGGTAGTGCTGGGGTTGCTTGTTCTCTGGATGATGGTTTTACTTCCCACCTGAAATGTGTATAATGTAAACAAGTTTCAGTAAAATATTGAGACAGAATCATCCTTCTCTGCCTCTTGGGCATACCCAAGAGGTTTACCAGTCAAATTCAAACAAGACCTGATCCCTGTCTAGAGGCTCTGACAGATTCCCAGCCCAAAGCAATATGACTGTAGGTATCTTGTTCTGGGTGACCTACTTGTTTCTCTGCCTTTCAGTGTCTGTGGACAAGTAGAATCTCGTTTCTCATTCTTTCTCCTTTGTGTGTGTGACAGGATCTCGCTGGAAAGCGATGACAAACCTAGAGAAGCAGCCATACTATGAGGAGCAGGCCCGACTCAGCAAACAGCACCTGGAGAAATACCCAGACTACAAATACAAGCCCCGGCCGAAGCGTACCTGCCTTGTAGACGGCAAAAAACTGCGCATTGGCGAGTACAAGGCTATCATGCGCAACAGACGCCAGGAGATGAGGCAGTACTTTAACGTTGGGTATGGGACCTTTAAAAACTATTGGTTATTTCAGACAAAAACCCACACCATAACTTAAGGGAGGATTCTTAATTCAGCTTGGTAAATGTTATATTTTGTTGGCAAGAATGTTGTATATTGCTAACAGAGTATGAAACTTACACTTTAAAACAATGTGTTCCAGGAGGAAGTTAGGCAGTTAGGGATTTTTTTGTTGTTGGCTCTGCTATATACTCATTTTACAGCTTCGGCCAACTGTCTCATTTCCACTCTGATCATGCAAAAGAGAGAAGAAAAAGCTGAAGACTTTCCAGTGAAAGTCTTTTAATAAAGCTTTATAAGTATGACTCTATTACGAAGACTCGGAGATTATATCTCAAGGAATCTGTGGTAGTGAGCCAAAAGCCAAAAATGCATGTCTGCATCCAGTGTGATCTGCAAAAGGACTGCTGGATATGCTGAACTTGAGCTGGAATATGACTTGACTCGGTTAATTCATATCAGGCATGAAGTTGTCTGCATTGTTCATTGTGACGGCAGCTGTCATACTAGGGAGTCTCTTCCAGTACAGTAAGCTCAATGCTTTGTGTTGAGCATAAATTTCAAGAAGACTGGTTCTGATAAACAGCTCATAGATCAGCTTGATATGATTAGCTTAAAATCTGCCTAGAAAACTATCATGCATGTTCCTTCTGCAAAGACTCCTTGGTTTTGGTTGCAGCAGATCAAAGGAGTTGGAAGTCACCAAATACTCTGCAGTATTTCTGTACCGACTCCAGAAAATTAAAAGCTACACAGTGGTCTTTAAAAAGAGCAAAGCCAGCAACAAGAACGACCCTCAGAAATAATGGCATTTGCCTTCTTTCGTCTAACTTTGGAATCATTTTGATATTAAGAGTGTTGCACATCTCTCCAGTTAAAACAGCTAGAAGTAGCAATAAAGGAGAGAATATCTGTCCAGCAACTGTTAAGTGTCATCAGACTGTGTTTTAAACAGCTACAGTGTGCATTGTTACAATAAGCTGCTCAGCAGAGAAATTTGAGCTGCTTAACCCTGTGGTGCTGGCAGGTCCGGTGATCCCAATGGTAAGCACTGAAACAAACACAGGGAAGTCAGCCAACATTTGGCATCAAGAGATTAAAAACAGAGGAGGGGGACTTTCTGGAAAAAGAATAGGTGGCAACAGAGCCCCCAGAACACTGCTTATCTGGTTAACATGCATGCTTCATCATGGGGGAAAAAATTAACCTTGTAACATTCTGCATGTTATTTAGCTTTCCAAACAAGGCTGACATTGAAATCAAGACATTTCTGGAGATAATTTTGCACTGGGGCATTAGAGCACTGAACCTGGGGTGAAATCTTCATACAAGTTACTGCCAGTGCTGCCAATGACTTCAGTGTGGTCAGTGTTTGACGCTGGCAGTCACTGCATTACAGCTGGGTTCCGGATCTAAGTTCCTCACCTGCTACAGGTCATTTTAGGACTGAACTTCCAAATAGCAGTCCAGCTCCTAGGCACCAAAATAGGTGATTGGTTTTTCAAGAGCTGTGGCTATGCCAGCTGTTGGAATGTACTGAAAGCCTATTTGAGGGCATCACAGTGGGAAGGAATGGGCATTCTTTGCAGCTCTTGGGCTTAATGCTTCCCTGTCTCAGTGTCCTCATCTTTAATGGTAATGCAGCAAGCACTGTACTGTTGAGAGCCCTAATACGTTTATATCTGAGGACTGCTTTGAGATCCTTTGGAGCGGACATCCTATAGAAGTGGAAAAATACTGTTCTTAAATGATTTAATATTTGAAAAGCACCATTTAAGTGCAAAGTGTTCCTGTTGTTAAATATTAAAAGCAATTTAAGTGTTGCTGAATCTTGTTACAGAAATGCTGACTCCAGAAAACAAAAGACTTCCCATTGAATTAAGAATAAAATGCAAATTAGATCCACTCCCTACTCTAAGAGCTGTATCTTCATCTGAGACAACTTCTGTGTGTTTCAGAAAGATGGAAATAAGGACTGTGGGGAGGAAGGCCTCGCTCAAACAGCAGGCAGGAAGTATCTGCAAATGCAGCAAGCAATTCCAAACAAATACAAAGCTGTTTGGCAGGGGAAAGTCTTTCAGGATCGCTGTACTGTGCAAGGCTTACTGTACAGACAGGGCACAGGCAGGCAGGGGAACAGGGGAGGGTTTCATTCTTAATTAAGAATGTTCATCTCAAGAGACTCTGCCCTTGTCTCCCGTGGCAAGGCTTTTCAGTGCAGATGGACACACCGCTGATGACATTACAATGTGCAGCATGTACTGAAGAGTATTACTGCAATGGAATTACTTCATGCAGCAAGGAAACAAAAGGAGCATGAATTTTAAACCTCTAGGCTTGTTGGGACCCTGAAGCTTCTCAGGGAAACAAACACTGGTATAACACAGCTAGTGTTCTTGATGCAAAGGGAATTTCTATGGCCTGGAATAATTCTTCTTTCATTACTGCGGACGGGTTTCCAAGGCTTAGATGCCACATAAAGGCGTCCTGTAGAGGATTTTCTCAAATGCTCATGTTGCTTGCTTGCTTTTTATTTATTTTTAAATAATGCATGCTTCCTTTTTAAGTCTGCCTTTTCCCAATTTTATCCACCTTCCTTCAAAGGTTCTGCCTTTCACATGTGCCTCTCACTGTGGAAACTTATCACCTTCCAGTTGGAGGCCCTTAGTGATCCTCCTATAAATCCATGTTGGCCACAGCAAGCCCATTGTTCATCTCCCTAATTATTAGGCCATGTCTGTGAGTGAATGTGGAGTAAACATTGCCTCTTTGGGGAGACCTGCCTTGCTTTCTTCTCATCCACTGATAATTTCCTGCAGCACCTCCCTGTTCCTGTGGGAACTACCTGGCCTTTGCTGTGTCTCTCCGTTTGGCAATGTGTTACTTTTATGTCTAGTCCTGCCAGCAGCTTGGATTACTTAAAAGGAAGATTTTCAAAATACATGTTTTTTAAGTTGGATCACAATTGAAAGGATGTTTGGTTTTGGCTGGCAGCTCATGGGGCACCCAGTAAATAAGTTTGCATCACAAGCTGAAGCTGTGTAGTTCAGCTAGAGATGTTTAGAGAGATGTTCAGTGGACTCGGTCTGGGCTTGATTTCAAGAGCATCAGTTGGTGAGTCTGGAATATTCATATAGGGATTGTCTTGCACGGGCCATCCAGGACCTTCCCCTGCATACCCAAGAGCACATGGTATGGATCTGCAAAGTGCTGTTGTACTGCCTCCTTTAACTCCTTCCAGCATTCAAAACATCTTTTTACTTTTTCCTCCATGGCAGGCAACAAGCACAGATTCCTATTGCCACTGCGGGCGTCGTTTACCCAGGAGCCATTGCCATGGCAGGAATGCCTTCCCCACATCTGCCCTCTGAGCACTCAAGCGTGTCCAGCAGCCCGGAGCCCGGCATGCCTGTCATCCAGAGCACTTACGGCATCAAAGGCGAGGAGCCTCACATCAAGGAGGAGATGCAGACCGATGACGTCAATGGAGAAATCTATGACGAATACGATGAGGAAGAGGATGACCCTGATGCGGACTATGGCAGTGACAGTGAAAATCACATTGCGGGGCAAGCCAACTGATCAGGGTCCAAATATCTCATGACCTACAGGACTTCAAGGAGAAAAGAAAAAACAAATAAAGCCCCATCTGGTTTATCCTTGCCAGTGGCCAAGCACATTAACTTTCTCATACACTGACTGTTACTTTAACTCTTAGTCTTAACTAGTTGGGACATCAGCTGACTAATAGACATCAGCCTGCATCAGAAGAAAAAAGGCTCAGAAGAGAGGAAACAAAGACAACGACGACAACAACAGAATGATATAAGCTATGGGTAATATAATGCCAGTAATTCAGCTGCTATACCCAAGCACTGAAGTCTTACCCGTCGACCTTTTATTATTTTATTTTTTTTTTTCAAATAAACTTTAATGGCTGTTTGTTCTACAATGTTCTAGAAATTCTCACTCAGGTACACAGTGCCAACAAGTGGCTTGTGAATGTGTTTTGTTGTTTTGTGCTACAGTTTAAAGAGAAATAATTTCTTCTTTTTTTTTTTCCTTTTCTTTTTTCTTTTCTTTTTTTTTTTTTCCTTTTTTTTTTTTTTTTGGTAATGCACCTGACAGGAACGGGATAAAAAAAAAAATCAAATTCCTTTCCCCCCCCCCCCCCCATCTCCTTTTCCTCCTCCCTGGCAAATCTGGGTCAGAAGTGTGTGTGTGTGTGTGCATGCGTGCCTGTGCGCGTGGCTGGCAAGGAAGGAAGTGGGGAGCCTGTTTCTGTTAACCCCAACAAGCAATTATTTCCTTTCAAGAGAGGACTTCTCTTCATCAGTTGCACACCATACTGAGTCTTTGAGCAAGTGCCAAATTCGTACTAAAGCGCTGAACTAGTCCAGTTTGCTGCTGCTTTTTTTTTTTCCTCCTGGTTGGTCTCGTTTTGTTTTGGTTTGGTTTTCTTTCTCTTCTCTTTTGCTTCCTGCCTCCGTCTTAAGTTAGGACAGTGTTGTATTTTAGACAATCCCATGAAGAACCTGATATACCAGCAGCTGGTGAGATTAGACATATATTTTTGGGTTTGGTTTTTGCTTTTTAAAGGAAACTGTAGGTGCCATTCTCAGGTGAAAAAAAAAGAGAGAGAGAGAGAGACATAAGAAATTTAGAGAAAAAAGTATTTTATGGTCTTGGATTTTCATGTGTGCGTGTTTATGGTACTAATAAGAATAATATTGGATTATTGTGAGCAAAAAAGCATGTTCCAGAATTAAGTCCTTCACCCTCCAAATTACTTGGTCTGTATGGAGCCTTTGCTTTTAATTTACACTTCAAGCGGCATAAAAAGGCTTGTCCAAAATGGGATTTGTTCTGCACTGAACAGGGCAACTGGAAATGTTACCGCCTTGCCGAGCATTTATTAGGGTCCAGTTTTGATAAACTCATACCTTCATGGTGGCTGAGTACTGATCTCCCATTCAAAACATGATCTTTTTTAAACTTACTTTTGGTCTCCTTTGCACTTGCAGAAATCCGTTTCTATCAGTGGTGTGTTTGTGTAGGAAGGGAGACGAACAGCTGCAAAGAGATTTCTGTATTCTCACCAGGCACGTAAGAACCTGAACCTTCGCAGTGCCATTTTTCCCTACCTGCTGCCTCTCACAAGTGAAAAATTGTTTTCCTGGGATAAAATATTTTCATTATTGTTCTATAGCACTTCATGTGTTGCTTGAGCAGTTTTGCTTCCTTGGGCAACAGCAAGTAGGTGAGGAAGATGCTTTTACACTAGCATATACCTGAGCAGAAGTTAGGGTCTTGTGTTTCCAATTGGATAACTGAATGCCACGCTGCAGAATTAAGAATGTAAATACAAGTGAGTTGATGAGACTTTTCATTTCCTCACTCTGATTTTCCTGTAGAAGGAGAGGACCCAGGTTCACAAAGCAAGACAGAAGCATGAAATTTAAACTAACCACCCCAAAAAGTTATTCCTGATTTTAGACAGCAGCTATCCAGGAGCTCCACTCTGAACTCGAAGAAAAGTCTTAGGATTGTACTGAGGCAAGAGCCTTCCTCTGAGTCAGTTTCCTAACTGAGGATTTCACCTTTGTATTCACGTTGCTCCATGTCAGTTCCCACAGAGAGACAGACTCATCACTATCATTGTCAATTTTAACTTGTAAAAACAGCCCGTACATCTTTGTGCCAGTGAGATCCCAGCCCAAAGACTCACCAGAACCATGAGCACTACTTGGCAACACTGGTTTTGTAAATGGTCCCTTAATCAGGCAGATTCATTCCTTGTGCAATCAGCCATCTAAATCCAGGTGCAGGATGAAAGGAGCAGGTAGGAGGAGAGACTGGGAAGGAGAATGTGGAGGATCTTTCTTTGCCTCTTGAAATCCCACTTGAAGTGTAACTTGACCTCCGCAGACTTTGTGCAAAGCAAAGGAGCAAATGCCATTGAAGACCTAGGACAGCACTCCGACGAGTGATTTGGATGTGTGATAGTTTTTACCCTCCATCATCTGGTTTATTTTTCTCCTGTTTTCCCTTTTCTTTTTTTTTTTTTATTAATTCCACCTCTGCCTCCAAAAAAATTATTTTCTATTTTCTCTCTCTCAGAAGATTTGCTCTGAAGTTATGCTTGGAGTAGCTGATCATATCCTCCATGTCAGAGAGGGCTCTTTTTGTTTGTATTTTATCACTGTGTTGGGTTTGGGGTTGTTTTGTTTGTTTGTTTGTTTTCCTTTGTTGTTCTTTTGGGTTTGGTTTTGGGTTTTCTGGTTTGTTTTTGTTTTGTTTTGTTTTTTTTTTCAGTTGAACTGCCTCTTCTTGCTAGTGTTGTAATGGTAATTATAATAATAATAATAATAATGGTCAGCTGTTCCCAGATTAGTAAATTATGTATAATTTATTTTATCCCCCCCCCCCCTCCTTTTTTTAACTTTATTTTATTCTGTTCTAATTTGGCAGTGCAGCAAATGAAGCTGTCAGGCTATTTAAAATGGATACCCCTCCCCACCTTGCCTTTTTATATATATATAAATATATATATACATATGAAAACAAATTGCTTCTTCTTCTGCTCGCACCATTCCTTTTTCTTTTTGTTTTAATTTTGGCCCCAGCCATGTCAACTTCTGATGTTTATTATGATGGAGTGAATTAATGGGAGTGTTGTTTTCAATCTTAATTAACTTCTGCTCTCTCATCACTCATTTTAGTTATTTAATTACACCAGTCATCTAGAGCCAATTTTTTTCTTTTTTTTTTTTTGAAGCACTCTGTTTGGATAAGAAGGAAAAAAAAAAGACAAAAAAAAAAGACAATTGTTTTTATATCATTATTATGTACAATGTGAAAACTGATATTTGCTCCTCTTTTTTTGGGGGTTTGGGTTTGGTTTTTTGGTTTGGGTTTGGTTTTTTTTTTCCAAACTTTTAAATTTGTTCCCTGTCTTTGTGAACAAATTACTTCTGACTCTTGTGGGTTCACCTCACATTTGCTGGATGCTTGATTTCCACCACGTTATAGAGACTCTCTGGTTTAATTGTGTCACTTTGGGCTACCAGAATACTTTGTTTTAGCTCCAGGTAGGTGCCATTGCGGCAGGTGTGATTGGAGCAAGTCTTAAACGCATGGGCTGGAAAGCCAGCCTCGAGGAGTTCCATAGGAAAATATGCCCTTTGACTTCAGGGGGACCAAATTGCAGCCCCAAACCATGGGCTTCGCTGCAGGAGATGCTCCTGGAGGCGGCCCTGTCTCTGTGGGCACCAGAGGAGCACCTGTGCTGGGGCCACAGGACCAGGCTCCGCTCTTGGTAATGGATGGTTCACCTGAGCTCTTCTCTGGGAGTGCTCTGCTGTGCTCACTGCCTCAGCCTGAACTCAGGCTCAGATGAACGCTGGTGTTGGTACCGTACACATTTCCATCTGAGAGACTGCACTAGAGCCTGGGGTTCAACCAGGCTCTTAAATGGGTAGCTTTAGCAGACTATCCACATCCTGCATTTGGATGCTGAAACCAATGCAGCAACCTTAAAATGAAAAATGGAATAAAAGGAAAAAAAAAAGGCTCTGGGGTTCCAAACACTTAATGCCTGTGCTAATAATTTGTTAGGTCCAAGGATGAGCATCCAAATGTCTTTTGGCAGTAGAAGACCAGATTTGCAAATGAGGCAACGAGGCCCTCTTTGTCCCTCTTTAATTTCTTAGGAGAAAAAAAACAACAACAAAAAAAAAAAAAAAAAACAAAGCAAAATGTAATTTACAAAAATATCTTCTTGTCTTGTTTCTCTCTTTTTTTTCTCTTTTCTTTTTCCTTTCCCTGGGTTCTGTGCCCTACAGCATGTAGAAAAACCAGGTTAGAGAAGATTAGGATCATACTAACCTAGAAGCACGTTAAGGCCCTAATGCCAAGGCGAGCTTCATTTGCCTCTTCCCTGGTGAGCGAGGATGGTCTTGGGGAGCCGCTGGAGGTGCACACAGGACCTCTCCTCCTGAATCAGGGGAGACACTTGGGCCGTGCACCTCATGAGCCTGCAAAACAACAACGCTGCAGAAAATGGGAAAAGACGGGAAATAAAACAAGATCCCCAAAAAACTGAGGCACTTGCTTCTAAGCTCAATTAAGTAACACAGAGTATATCCTTTTTTCAATTTATTCATGCCTTATATTAGTAAAATAGGATTTTTAAGTGCATTTAACATCTTTATTTAACCGTTCCGCTGTATTAATCAGGCCCCCGGAAAAGAACACTAGCTATTATTATAGCATTTAATTAGTTTTGTAACCAAATCCTCTTATTACGAATGCATATGGAAGAAATTCTTTCCTCGATGACATTATTTCAAAGATTTGGTTACTGCAGTAGACTCACTCTTTAATTAAATCATTTTTTAGGAAGTAAATTGTCTTTAACCTTTTTACAGCACATTTTCAGAGCTTTTTCTTTTTAATCCAAAGAGATGAGCTGTTATTGTCCCCGAAGAAGCCTCTGACATCACGTTCCTAACATCAAAAATAATTATTCTCCGTGGAAACATAGACCTTACTTAGCAACAATTCATCTGCTAGAACGAAAGGCGACTCTATGCTGTCTCCTATATTTAAGGGCATGATGTGTCGATAGGAAGTATCTTTGCCCACTTCTCAACGGAATCGTACCTTCAATTTGCAAATAACCGTGTGTAATTCACTGGATGTGGATTCAAGTGTATCCTCAATTCACAGGGCATGGGCTGGCTGTTTAGCTTGGTTTATATTTACATTTTTTCAACTTTTATCTTAACTTGTCAGTTTCCCAGATTGAAGAACATGTCAAGTTCGTTTTTTTTCTACTGACTGATTTCTCTACTCCCCAGTGTTTTTGTCACTGGTTTGCTGAAACAGTATTTATATAGCTCCATTGGCTCTAAAGCTCTTACTCCTTCTAACGTTTGGATTTTACAAGTGAAATGAAAATAGAAAAGAAATAGAGACAATCAAATGCCTGGAGCTTAAAACAAAGTATGTGCAACCTACCATCTCACTTGAAATTTAATAAAAGAAATAATTATGTAAATATAACATAGAGTTATAGATTTATATTTTGTTCATAACACATAGTGTAATATAAGTTGTATATTTTCATGTTTTGGTTTTATGTTATCATTCATGCCACAATAAATAAAAAAACAAAACAGGAGTTGATGTACTCTTTAAAAAAAAAAAAAATAATCCAGTGTGGGTTGCCACCATCCTCGGGTTTTGGTTTTTGTTTTGTTTTTCTTTTGCATTCCCCTTTTTCAGTATTATTGCCCTGCAAGGCACCAATAAAACAGCAAATGTGTTCTTTACCTATCCTGTGGTCTGTTTCCCACTTATTATAGCGAAGGGTGTGCTAGTTAATTTTCTTGTCAGGAAAACAAAACGGCTCTGTTCGAGGAGCAGAAAACGAGGGGGTTTTTTGAGTCAGCTTCCTAGTCTGCTCCAAAATTCAAGGTTTGCATCAAGTCACCGGGAAAAAAAATTCACCCCGTCTTTAAAATCCCAGCATCAAACCAGAAGGAAAAGTGTGTTCCTGGACGACGTAGTACAGTGCAATTTCTAGTTCTGAGTGGGGGCGCCTTGTAAATGGGGATGGCTGAATCCAGAGGTTTGGCCTGTGCCCATCGGCCCGGGTTACTTTCACTTTCTACAGGCTTATCTGGAGACCAAGGCAAAGTCAGGGAAATACTCAATTATAAACATCGATGACACACGTCTATGAAAAAAATAGCTCAGCTCGTAGTTAGTCAAAATGTCCCAACATGCTGCCTAAACAGTTCATGAAGTTTTGACAGCAGCATATGGCACAAAGTGGGATGGAATGAATTTGTACCTGGTTTTGACAGTAAGTTATTCTGATGGGTGCTTACTCTCAAGTGCCTACGGCTTGACAGATGCCATTCTATGGTTACAGATTTCCTGAAGGGAAAAGGCAATATTTGGGAAAGCAAGAGGTAGCTGGTGGAGGTCCTATGAACCTGCCCACACTTTGTTTGTTTGCCAGGCTGTCCTGAGAGCAGGGTGACATCTGAAGCATCACACCAGCAAACCAAGGGCCTCTTTTGGCAACTTGGGGATGCAGCCCATCATACTGTCCAGTGGAAGTGGAAACAAACCTGAACAGAACCATATAATGTGAGGCTCAGGCAAGGAAATGTCAGCATCCTTTAGCCTCTTACATCCTTTTATCCATGTCATCAATGTGTGACGGAGGGAGCACCTGTCTCCTTGAAAGGCCAGAGGAGCAGACAGAGCTGCAGCGGGCAGTGTGGCTATCAAACTGTGATGTGGTTTGCTGCTTTGCCCTTTTAACAAATGTGACCCTAAACCAAGGATCGCCCCTGCCAAAGCTCTGCTGTCATGTGCTGGCACAACACCCAGGGCGCACATGAAGCGTTGCTGAACGTGCAGGCCTTCTCACCACCCTATGCTGAGGTGGAAGAACATAGCAATCCTTTCTTCACTACTTTTTTTCTTTTTTTTGGGTGGCTGGGCTGGTATCTAGCAGTGAGGAAAAAGCAGCTGGGAGACTAGGAGAACATGATAAAAGCTACACTGAAAATATATCTAATTTGTAGTGCAAGTGGACAAAGCAGAGCTTTGCGAAAACAGAAGTGAAGAACATGATGAAAACCGCAACATGAACTGTAAATGTGCACTTGCAGCCCAGAAGGCCAGTCGTGTTGTGGGCTGTATGAAAAGCAGTGTGACAGCAGGATGAGGGACGTCTCATGAGACCACCCCACCTGGAACACTGCATCCAATTCTGGTGGCCCAAATGTAAGAAGGACATAGAACTGCTAGAGCAGATCCAGAGGAGAGCCATGGAACCGATCAGGGGGCTGGACAACCTCTCCTACAAGGACAAGCTGAAGGAGCTGTGTTGCTCAACCTGGAGAAGAGAAGGCTTCAGGGAGGCTTAATGGCAGTCTTCCAATACCTGAAGAGGGCCTTCTGTAAAACTGGGAAGGGATTTTTGACAAGGGCCTGTAGTGACCAGACGAGAGGGAATGGATTGATGTTTGAGGAGGGCAGAGTGAGACTGGAGATCAAGGAAGAAATTACTTAGTGAGGGTGGTGAGACACTGGAACAGGTTGCCCAGGGAGGTTGTGGATGCCCCCTCCCTGGAGCTGGTCAAGGCCAGGTTGGATGAGGCCCTTGAGCAACGTGGGCTAGTGGAATGTGTCCTGGCCATGGCAGGGGGCCGGAACTAGATGATTTTTAAGATTCTCTCCAACCTAAACCATTCTGTGAATCTATGCACATATAAACCCTAAAGTGTGCAGATGAAAGGGGGGGGGGGGAGAGAAAAAAAAGATTTCTAGCATGCTTAAATGATATTGTGGCCTAGACTTCAGGGTGCTAACAAGTCAAGTCTTCCCCTAGACAAGTTGTGGGGGGGGGTTTCTTTTTCTTTTTCTTTTTTTTTTTCTCCCTTTTTTAAAAAAATGAGAAAGTATTGCAGCAATTGCCTGTAGCAGGAAGGAAGAAAATGAGGATAATTATGACATTAATCTATTTTAAAAAGAAAGACGTGTGACAATTAGCGCATTCCTACCAAGAAAGTAACATAGAGAGCTATATGTGTGTAGGAAAGTGAAAAGACCCCCCACAGAAGCCATGAAAGGTTATGGAAAGCGTATGTGCCTCACGAGGAAGCACAGCGCTGTGACTTCAGCAGCAGCAAGAACGAGTGCACAGGAGCTTGTCAATAAGCTTTCAGTTAATAAACATTCGGCAATACTGCAGAAAAGCAGCGTGGGAGAAGAACAGACAGTGTCTGCTGGGCCAGCCAGTGGAAGGTGCATGTGAATAGGTGCAGAACGTATTGTGTCTGAACATATTTACCAAAGTAATCCACTGCCTGCAACTGGTGGGCAGGGGATAGAGAGCTAATTTCAGTTGCTGGGATATTTGCGCTCACATCTGTTGGTGTTAACAGTAGCCCTGATGGCTATGCACTGAAATCAGAGGTTGCTTGCAAGCTAAGGGCAAGGATAGGAAAAAGAAAATCATTGGCCTAATTCAGAAAGTCTGGTGGTGTCAGCAGTGCTGAGAGCATCAGCTACTCCCCAGCTGTAAAACCTTTCACTAACGTGGCTACAAAAGGCAGAGAGGCAGCAGCTGCTCCCCATTCCAGGCTGGATTTACAAGGCTGGCTGTTAGCAGACACTGTGGGGTTTTGGTGTGGATTTTTCTCCTGTAAATAAATTTGATCAGAAAGCTAACGCAAGAGAGGCCTCATGGTTTGCCCAGCATAACAGTTGGTCTCCAGCCTCTAGTCACTTGCACTCTGCAGACATAATTACACTCTTGGTTCAGCCAGGGCACAGCTTCCCACTCCCCAGCCGCCATGTGCCACGCTCACACAAACACATCTGCCCACCCAAGCTCACTCTAGGCCACACCTTGCGTGGCTGCATAGAAATCCTGTCACTGAGAGCTGGCAATCTGCATCTACCATGTCAAGGGATTAGCCAGTGCCTATTGTTTGGAGTGGTTTGGGGGATCTTTTTTTTGCCCCAGCTGGCAGAGCAGCCTTATCAAACCACAGCGGGAACCTGGGGCTGAGGAGGCAAGGAGAGCAGGAAGAGCACCCAGTGCTCAGCCAGAGTCCTCTGTCTCAGACCAAATTGAGCTCAGAGCACTGTGGGTCCAGCAAACTCAGCACTGTTTGACTGAAGGGTATGTGACAGCACTACCGAGGAGTGGTCATTCCTGACCCATTAACTGCTCAGCATGAGATTACAAATGTATCGATTATGGATTTGGATACTTGCAAGCTTACACCAACACTTGTTTGCAGGCTTCTGAAGTTTCCACCGGATACAGGGCAGAAAGTTATTTCAGCCAAAAATCAGACTTGGTCCCTACCCCCCACCCCTTGTGGGGGGCCAAGCCAATTAGAAAGAGGTTAAAGTTACACCAAAATGCACCACTCCACAAAATCTAAAACACTTTGAGCAGGGAGCCTTTGTGTAGAACTGGGTCTTAATGGCATTAGAATGGTACATACCTAACTGAAAATATAATCAAAAGCACAAATTTAAGGTTCAGTTTAAACCGTGCCAGATCCCTGTAGTAATTCAATGGCTTTTGAATGGCTTTTTGAGGGAAGTTAGACTTAGGTTAAGTCCTGTCTGTATGCCTGGTCAACAGCATCAAGGAGAGCTGCTCTGTCAGATATAATAATGCAAACTGCTCGCATCAGTGAACCTCTGACCATGTGAAGGACCATTAACAGTGCAAATTACTGCCCACAGAGAATGCCATTGCTAATTTCAAGCAGCTGCACTGGTATGCCAGCAACCGGAGTGGGTGTCAGCAGCACTGATGTAGCTGTACAGTGCAAAGTGTGTGTGCATGAAGACAGGGGCTCAAACTAAGCCCTGAAATGCCCCTCCTCTCCCCCCCCACAAGAGCATCCCCACACAGGGATTTGTGTCGATTTAACTTCACGTTATCAGCACAACTTTCACAGGCAGTGAATGCCTAACCCACCAAGGATAAATCAATGCCTCCTCTTGTATTTAACAGAGATATGACTTAAATACAGTAAGTAAATCAAAGTAATTATTTAAAATTAAAATGATTTAAGAGGTTTAGTCTGGAAGAATGGCATGGTGGTTAGAGAAGCAGCTGAGACACGGGACTTCAGCAGGCTATTCCTGACTCTGTCAGAGACTTGCTCTACAACTTCAGGAAAATTACTCAGCCCATCTCTAAGACTGCTATAATAATACCTACTTCAAAGAGGTGTTATGAGGCTTAATTCATTAATGCCTGCAAAGCACTTTGAGATCTTTGGATTAAAGGCACTACAGCAGTGCAAAGTATTATTAGCTACAGGGAAAAGCTCACAGGCAAGCATGGCATTAAATGTCTGTGGTTTAAAAAAATAGGAACCACCACCAGGAAAAAAAAAAGAGTAAATTGTGGGTGGTTTGGTAGTTTGTGGTTTGTTTGGCTGTTTTTTGGTTGGTTGGGTTTGGGCTTTTTGTTTGGTTCTTTTTCTGTGGCCAGGTTTCCATTAGTTAGACCTGTGTTTTGCTAAACCTGTGCCTAGGGTAGTACAGGTGAAGCTCTCACTCCTAGAGCTCCCACACTGCAAAAATATAACTGGCTTGATTTGGGGCTTCTTTTTTGTCAAAATCCTGACTTCATGGCTCAAGACTCTGCACAACCTCCCTCTAAGGACACTGCACTAAACAATAAAGAAAGTAATTTTACCTTGTAGTCACTCCTTCCATTTTTTGAAATTCAGTTTGAGCCTTTACTTTCCAAATGAAAAGCCCAGTTCATCTGATTTAAAAGGGGGGTAGAATTTTGTCACTGGCAATTATTTTGAATCCAGAGGGATCCAAAAGACAAATCAGAGTCTTTTATATTACCCCCAGTAGAGCTGACCCTCCTACTGTGCTCATAATTACAAATAGGCAAAGTGCAAGGGACACTTGCAAAAGGGCTAAATTGTGTGTGTCTGTGTTAATGAATGCCTTGGTTCCAAATACTGGTTTCATTCTGATGTTAAATTTTAAAAGCAAACAACTAAAGGTAGCAAACTTTTTCTTTAGGTCCATCTTTAAATCTTGTCTGCTCTCATCACTCCCTGATGCCTCTGCACTAACTCAGGGCGCACCCAAGCCCCACAGAGTGGGGACAAGCAGGATTTCTCCCCTCAAAACTAAGCAGCAAAGGTGCTACAAGCAATGTTCCCAGAATGGTCATCTGAAGGGCAGTCTCAGGTGTCACATTTACCTTATGAACCAAACTAATCCAGATTTTTTAAGGTCTTTTGTAATTTTATAGCTTTGAAACTCTTCAAGTATAATTTACTGACTTAAACATAATCCCCACCTTTCATGTAACATGGTCTGTAACATGACTGTAACATGGTCTAGTCGATGTGGTGGTGTTAGTTCATAGGCTGGACTTCATGATCTCAGAGGTCTGTTCCAGCCTCAATAATTCTGTAATTCTGTGATTAAAAAGTAGAAATTCATTTTTGGAATTTTTTTTTAAAGTCTTTCTGACATTGGTAAGGAAAACCTTTTAACTTCACTTTGTTTCCAGGTCCCATTGAAAGAGAACACAGAGGAAGTGAAATATAAGTGATTCTGGCTCCCAGAGATGCTTTGTTTCTCTTCTGATAGAATATGAAACTTTATGTAGGTGGTGGGTAGAGCCATCGTGACCTGCTTTCTTCTGACTGAATGAGGGAGGTCAATATATTATCGTATCAAGGAAGGAGAAATTACATAGGCAATTCCCCCACAGACAATAAAGACAATTCTGACAGCTTGGTCAAAACAACTGCATAACTTCTCTTTTCTTTTCTTACAGGCATACCAGCGTTTAAGTGACAGCTGAAAGAGGATGATGGACTAAACACATTATCCTCTGTTCCATCTACTTTTTAATAATAGAAATAGATCTTGAAGACTATATTCAAGTTGATCAAATAATAAGTCAATTTGTCAATAAAACAGATTAGGCGACCTGTCTGCTGAGATGATATCTGTCAAACAACATATTTTGTTAATACAATCGAGAAGCAAATGCCTTCACAGAAGACAATAACAACAAAAACCCCCAAAAACCCCAACAAAACCAACAACAAAATCCACACACACAGAGAAAGAACAAACAACCCTGCAATGGCACTTTTGAGCTTATAGAAACAGAGCACAGACTTACTTCAGTTATACTTGTTTAGACTTTTTGGTTTTTACTTCAAGCTCTAGTTGCTGCTTAACCGCAATTTGGAAAGGACTAGAAACCAATCTGAATGGCCTGGTGAGCACTATGGGCTGCTAAGGTGTGGATATATTTCCAAGCTCTTTGGCAATGCCCACACTGTGAAGACAAGTCAGCACTAGAGGGGGTGGTGGAGGGGTATTTCTATTTCTCTGTGCTCTGTGGTTTTCTTTTCTAAATCTCCCCCATATTTGTTACCACTACTGGCAAGGCATCCACAACATCCACTGATCTGCCTTGTCACATCATGAGCCCTGTCACTGTGTGGACCAGATTAAGGCATGATGCTTTGACACGTTGTGCACACTGATGCAAATCACCCCTCGGAGATGCTGGGCCCCGGCCTGATCTCGGCCGTATGGGGGAATCTCTCAATTTCCCCTGTGTGACAGGAAACAGAGGAAGCACTACAGGCACAGATGGACAGAGTGATCAAATAGAGTTAGTGGAACTAAACAGCATAAAGCTGAAGACCCATTACTGAACACATGGATTTACAATACAAAGAGAGTCTGAGTTTTTGCCATGTAAGGTATAATCAGTGGCTGGAAAAGGCCAGCACTTGAACTAGAAAATTTCCATTCTAAACACTGGAAGTTTTGATTAACCAGTCTCAGATATTAGCAGTTTTGCCAGGTGAGGTTTAATCCAGCTGGTTTATTTTGTGTGATTTTCTTCTACTCCCTCCCTGTGCTAATGCTATATAATCCTCAGGAAAATGGTTGGTTCAGAAACTCACATTCTTCTTTCTCATTTGGGAAGAAACAATTGATATGTGCTACTAGATTGGTAGTTCAAGTAGAACTGTCTTGGGGTTTTGGTTTTCTTACCAAACTCATGTAAAATACACAGTCTGAAGAACGCTGAAGCTACTCACCAGCGTGAACAGGCACTCTAATGTGAGGATCAGTGGTGTCTGAAAAACAAGCAAACCAGGCAAAAAGAAAGAACTTAAACAGGGATCTCAGGACTGTCCCACTCAAGTTTGCCTCTGCAGGCTCATACTGCTTGTAATGAGCTAATTTGCTCTTGCTTTCACTAATGCAACAACAACTTTTGGGACAGGGCTTTCATTTAGAAAAATCTTTCCAAAAAAATTACATCTCTGCAAATGAAATTCTGATTGTTAAAAAATTATGAGACATTCGAGATCAGACTCCATGTGGCCACGGGCTTCCTCATCTGGTTGGAGGTGTCCCTGCTCACTGTAGAGGGGCTGGACAAGGTGACCTTTAAGAGTCTCTTCCAACCCAGTGCAATCTGTGAATAGATCTCTGTTTCAGAGTTTGTGAGTAGTTTTAAAGGCTGCACTGAGAAGAGATGGGTATTGGAGAAATAGAAAAGCTCCAAAAAGCACTGTCCAAAAAATTGTGTCAAAATATGAATTTCTGTGATGAAACTTCAATAGCAGACAACGATAGCCCCATAAAGCCTACTGTGGAGTTCATTCAGCCCCTTGTAGTGGAAATCCCATTTACCAACCCGCATGATACACCCAGTAGAAACCTGAACTTCCACATTAATTCTCCACCCTCTGAGTTTGTGGACCACATGGCGATGTCAGGAATGCTTAATTATCCACCCAGCCCTACAAACCTTGAAGCAGGAGATAGCCAGCAATCCACTCTCATTCAGAATACTTTGGCATGTCTCCACGTTGTAACTAACCAGTGTTACCCCTAGCAATTGCTCTTTAAAGCAAAAAACATGTGCAAAATGTCTTCATTCAGCCTCGTAGTATCATATGTCAATCAGATTCAGGATGCAGAACTGGCCAGCAATGCCTTAGACAAACCAGGCAACCAACAACAACAAAAAAACCACTTAAAAAAAGAAGTCTTGTTTGAATCACTTTGAATTAACTTGACTCCATCATGTTACTGGCAAGAATATTCTCTCTTCAGCATCTGATTTGTAATTTTTTAATTCCTCTCTCTCTCTCTTTTTTTTCCCCTTCCCCAGTCTTTGGATTTGTCTGCAGGTTCCAAGGATCTGGTTTAAGCTTTACAAGACCAACTTAGCCTGCGGCTTTGGCAAGCAATTTAACATTGTCTACAGCACACTGAAGTTTATTAACACCTTTCAAAACCTCTGCAAGTTTGTAAAGCAAGCAGTGGTGCAGTAGTTTATTCTCCAGAAATAATAAGGGTCTGGTTTTGTTAATGTAGACAAACACAAATCACAGACATTTATGACATGTGCATGGGTATGACATGCACATGCTTGTATTTAAGTGACATTAAGTATTTGCTGCATGTCGTAATGATGACACTAAGACTTAACAAGCTAAAGCCACAGAATCTGAAAGTCTATTAGGTCCTCAGCTTTTATTTTTTTTTTAACTATAGTTCTTTATTATTTGTCCTTAGCATCCAGGTTCTGTGCTTCTCTGCTCTGAATGGGAAGGACACTGCTAACACATAGCCAGTCCCAAATATCTACAGCACAGCTGCGGTGTTATTCTTACCCGATGCTCCTAAAACCACTTTATGGTGTGTTTTGCAGATCTAGAAGAACAGCCCACTAAGCCCCCCTGTTTCCAGCAGTGCTGTGCTCAGTTTTGAGCCCCTCAATACAAGGACACCAAGGTGCCGGAGCATGTCCGAAGGAGCCAGCAAGGGGTCTTGAACACAAGTCCTATGAAGGGCAGCTGAGAGAAGTGGATTTATTCAGCTGGGAGAAGAGGAGGCTGAGGGGAGACCACACTGCTCTCTACAGCTGCCTGAAAGGAGGCTGTAGAAAGGTGGATGTTGGTCTCTTCTCCCAGGTAACAAGTAATAGGACAAGAGGAAATGGCCTCAAGGTGCAGCAAGGGATATTTAGATTGGCTATTAGGGAAATTTGCTTCATCAAAAGGGTCTTTGGGCACTGAAACAGTGGATAAACCTCAAACCTGTCTGTTAGAGAGGTTTAAGAGTGCCAGACTAATTTCTTCAGCCTTCAGCTGCTACTGCCCAAGACACTGAGTCTTTCCACCAGTCAGATTAAGCTGCAGAAAATGAGGACTGTACAACCAGTAGTACATTGTGACATTTTTTTGTGTGTCAAGAATAGCTGGGATAAGTAGAGAATGGGCATGTCTATCCCTTCATTCTTTCACCCACTGAAGGTCTTGATTCTTACACCCCACCATGATTGCACCACAATATGGGAGACAGAGGCAAATCCTTCACCGTGTGGCTCCTGCTCTGGCAGAGCAGCCCCTGAGCAGGGTACGAGTGCTGCTGTCACCCTGCTCACACTCAGCAGAGGCTGTAGATGAAATGTTACATTGAACCTTTATTGATAAAACTCAGCATTTCCTATCCACAGAAGGCTTGCAAGCCTCCTGGTGCATCCTGACATTGCTATGTATCTACCATCTCACACACAACCATAGGTGTCTGTGCACACTCCTCATGCTATCCAAATGTTGCCTAAACTCCATTTCACATTAGTTTGATTCTTTTATCTCAAAATGTCTCCTTTCTACCTGGAGCTGCTGAAAGTGGCTGGCAGATGCCCTCCCACAGAAAAATCTCCTGGCTGAGAACAGTGCCATCTGATGTCAGCATCAGCATAAATCCTTCCTTTGACTTCATCTGGCAAGAGATCAACCCACTGGCTTTTTGTAGCATTTCTGGGGGTGGGGGAAGATTATTTATTTTTAAAAGATGGGAGTTACTGAATTTTCTTGTACCTGGATGCTGCACAGCTCTTTGTAATCACTACCAACAGGTGATGTCACTGAAACTTATTTCTATGTCATTATCCTCGCCCAAGGTAAATATGGAATGCTGTCATACCATTACGTGATGTAAATATGTCATCATAATTTGTCTTTACACATCATAAATATTTTATTATATGACATTACTGCACCTCCAGATATCCTTTTCCATATGAATAGTAATTACTCAAAGTATTTACTGTAATTATGTCACTTGATGAAATTACAGTAATTACATCAAAAAATGATAGCCCATGACTAATGAATTAAAATAGCATGGAAATTCACATAAAAATGGCATTAAAACTGTTAAGGATCTGAGGCAAACTCACAAAAGCAAGGAAATTCATCATTAAGAACTTAATCTCTAATAACGTTGCAGGGTGCTGCATTTTTAGAGTGAAATCAAAAGGAACCTGGCATTTTGTGTATGTGTGCAGAGCAACACTGGGGCTGCATAGCAGCATTCAATGATGTTTCCATCAGGAACAAAAGGCAATGGACCAGAGATAGAGCCAGGGTAAGGAGCTGTCACTCGAGAGGAAGTTTCTACCCAAGGACCATCAGGGAAACTGATCGATTTTTTTTTTTTTTTTTGGCAGGTCAAGATGAAATCACTGAAGAAGCACAGTGGCAAGGTGGCTGGCAGAGCTCAGGAATGTGTGGGGGTCTCATGCAGATGTGAGGGTTCATTGCCTACCCTGTGCTCGCATCTCTTTTACCACTACTTAGCTCTGCAAGCAAAGAAGTATTTCACAGACCTAGCTCTGCAAGAGGCTGACCAAGGTGCTGCTCCATCATGCACTGTGCTCTTGCTGTGATGTTTAGCCTAGGGAGGCACAATGCCCTCTGTTGCTGAGAAACTTCACAGACAAATATTTTGTATTTGGACCTTCATGAGAACAAGGTGATTCATTATTATATTAATTTTTCCTATTTTTGGCATGAAAAGAAATTGTTCCATGGCTGAACATTCGTGGTGCCTGAGAAGCAACGAGGAACCACCATAACCAATTTTGCATGCTTGTTTCCTAGCTCAAGAGAAGGCCATGAGCCCATATCTGCAAGAAGCTCAAGGTTGTTCATATCCTGCTTTCACAGCTGGCTCTCTTGTTGATTGTGGTGAGGTACGGTGCCTTCATGGCCCTTCACCATGTCACAGTATCACAGCATCACAGTATCACCAAGGTTGGAAGAGACCTTGAGGATCATCGAGTCCAACCTGTCACCACAGACCTCATGACTAGACCATGGCACCAAGTGCCATGTCCAATCTCCTCTTGAAGACCTCGAGGGATGGTGACTCCACCACCTCCACAGGCAGCACATTCCAATGACTAATGACTCTCTCAGTGAAGAACTTTCTCCTCACCTCGAGCCTAAACCTCCCCTGGCGCAGCTTGAGACTGTGTCCCCTTGTTCTGGTGCTGGTTGCCTGGGAGAAGAGACCAACCCCCTCCCAGCTACAACCACCCTTCAGGTAGTTGTACAGGGCAATGAGGTCACCCCTGAGCCTCCTCTTCTCCAGGCTAAACAATCCCAGCTCTTCAAGTTGCCTCCCAACTGCTTTCAAACCAAGGTGCCCCATTTATGTGGTGCACCAAATCAGAAAAACCCTACTGAGCTGCAACAGCTTCCTACTACACATAGAAGAAAGCCTGGGGTTTAGCTGAATTGAAAGACAAACAGATTTGGAGGGGGGGTGTGGGGGTGGTGGAGAGGGGCTCGGGGGGTGGTTAGAGTAGCAGGGAGACAGAGAGAGAAAAGTAAAGGAAAGAAGGAAATAAGAGAAGAGCGAAAGTGAGAACGAGAAATTCTGTTTCCAGTTAGAATATCCAGTAATAATTTAATATATGGTGCCATTTTAGAAAATGTGCTATTCATATTTATGAAAGGCTTAATAGATGCAGCTGCATCCTTTAACAAATTATTATAAGGCACGGTATGAAATGCATTAGTAAGAAATGCTTAACAGATGATGCTGTGACAAGCTGTTACAACGCGTGTTGTAAGACGTCAATATTATTAAATCTATGGGCTTGGTTAGCACATGAATATAAATAATTTTTATGCATGCTACAAATTGCCATGCTTTATTAATAATGAAGTGTTTATAAATGGAACCTTACTGTAAAGCATTATTAAATGCAGCTACTCAGAAGACCTTAGAGTAATACTGTAGTAGCATTATCGTGCTGAGAGACAGAAAAGAAAGGCTGCTTTATTTTACTGTCTGAGTTGACACAGGTTCAAACACACTGGGCTTTGATTTCCAAAAACCCATGTGGTAGGGGCCACCAGTAGGCACTGGTTGAAAGCGGCTGTTGTCGTGCTCTTTGTTACTCTGAAATCACTCTGACCTCACTTGCATGGGATTTACACCAATGTAAGTACTAGTGTCAGTGGAGTAACTCCTGATTAACCCTGCTGTAAGTGATACGTCTTGCAAGCCACATTACTTTCCTTCCCAAATCAAAACTAGCCGAGAGGCAACTGTCCATCGTAAGGCATTCCTCGGTGGGGGGTGGGGGAGAAAAAAGAAATAAGAAAAAGGTATGTAATTTAAAACACACACTTCCCTGCAACCTCTCATTCTGCCTTTCCAACAGATATCTTCCAAAAGGTCATTTCTGAATTAACACCACCCCTCCATCCCCCCCATCTTTACAGGGTATTTCAATACAAAAAAATCATTCACAGCTTCACAGATTATATTGAGTGGGAAGAGACCCTCAAAGGTCGTCTTGTCCACCGCCTGCCCTGCAGTGAAGAGGGACTCCAATTAGATCAGGCTGCCCAGGGCCACCCCTTGAGTGTCTCCAGCGATGGGATCTCAACCACATCCCTGGGCAGCCTGTTCCAGTATTTTGCCACTCTCGTTGTAGAGAACTTCCTCCTAATGTCCAACCTCAGTCTACCCTGCTCCAGTTTCAAACCAGTGCCCCTCATCCTATCATTACAGGCCTCTGTAAACAGTCCCTCTCCAGCCTTCTTGTAGGTCCCATTCAGGTACTGGAAGGTTGCTCAAAGGTCTTCCCTGAGCCTTCTCTTCTCTGAGCTGAACAGCCCCAATTCTTTCAGCCTGTCTTTACGGGAGAGGTGCTCCAGCCCTCTGATCATCTGGACCCACAGAATCAGGTCTGTGTCACTCTTGTGCTGGGGGCCCCAGAGCTGGACACAGTCCTCTAGGTGGGGTCTCACCAGAGCAGAGCAGAGCAGAGGTGTAAAATTACCTTGTGTTGCTCCAGAGGTTTCCACAACTCACAAACATGGAGGAGTGGCTCAGTGTTCCTGACTTGTTGAGTATGGTGTGGGGAAGTACCTCTTGCTTTTGTTCTTTTAACCAATTCATGCCCTCAAGATTGAGGTTTCCTGAGTTTTCAATATCACATTGACCAATATACTGACAGGCAGGGAGCTACCATAGAATGTTTGTCTTAGAATGCAGAGATTGAGGCTCATTAATAAGAAGATGTAACAAGCCTAGGAGCACATAGGCAAGAAATGTTTACCATGTGATGGCAAACAAAGTCTTCTAAATTCTCAGTTACATTTCCCCCCCCATTCTTAGTATCTCAGTTAATATTGAAAGGGAGCCCTCCATTTTCAATCATCTGCCGACTCTACTTTTAATATTAACCATTCCTAAAATTATCTTTTTCCAGCTCCTGTATTTGTTGAATGATCTGTTCCAAGCTGCAAGTTACTATTTCTAGTAAGGATTTTTAAAGAGTGGGGTTCATGTTACTGAACTGTTAGAGTTACATGGGAGGCTCTAGCTTTCCTGCACCCAGCCAACACAACCGCTTCCTCTGATCCAGCCTCTGACCTTGCATTAGCAGCCGGAATGCACAGGTTTCAACTCAAGGCAGTGCAGCTCTTCGCAGGGAAAAACTTGTGTTCATTAGAAACTACTATTACAGGGAACTGCAGGAGTAGGTGAAAAGATGCTAATCTTTTGGCTAAGCTTACAGTGTAACCAGAATCATCACCTGAATGCACTTTGAGAAGCAGACTACATTCTGGTATAGTGAAGTGATTTAGGTGCCTCTGCATGTGCTTGTGTAGCTGTACTGCCACACGAGCTTGTGAGCACATCCCACCTCTCTCTGTTCACAAAACATACTTTTGTGCCCACTGGCACTGCATTATCTCAGCACTCCAGTGCAGAATAGGAAAGCTTTAACTCAGCTTTCCAAGGGGATCTGAAATGTAGCTGGAGGGACACTGACAACATGTGGAGAGGTGTGTAGGTGTCCACAACAAGAGGTGTCAATGCAGACTGCACTCAGGTGATTTGGTATTGCATGCCACCTGGGGGGAAAAAGTGATGTGACCCTGTGTCACTATGGCCCTGTTGCAGCAGCAATCCTTCTTCCTTTTCAGCTTTACTCCATTTAATGCCAGCAGCTAAAGCAACCCTCTCCACAAGTGAGGTAGACCTCTTCATTTATCACCTCGATTATCACCCAGGAATTAAAAAACAAAGCAAAAATATTACCTAAATGTATAAAGCTCATAAATGTTGCAGATGGGTTCATTCTAAGTTCTGGGCAAATGTTCAACAGACTTTTTTTTTATAAAAAAATAATTCTTATTCTAACCAAAGCCTTAATCTTGACTGTTACATTTCTTCTATGTTTTAAACCCAGTGTTTCATGGCACACACAGGCTAATGTCAAGCAAGCATGCAGAAGGACTCATATTTATCTAATAGCTTTGATGGGATTGCAATCTTCTGTATCTTCATGCATTATTTTCTGGTCTAGTTTACAGTTCCTTCCGTTGTAATTCATTTCATATCACTTCTTTTTGTTGTTTTCCCATTCTTCATCATTGATTTCTGAGCCAACTTTTTACTTATTCCACGACTCCTGTGCCTGAAACATTATTATTAACCTTGAATGTGGAACTTGGTCAAAAATCCTTTCTGAAGTGTAAACAGCTCTGGCATTTCATTACAAAATTCACTGTTTTGTTCCAAAACACTCCTTACTGTAAACTTCAAGGTCACTCACATCTTACCTCTATAATGGCTTCAGCTCCAGGTGGAGCCTCCTGTGTTGAGCCAAAGCCAGGAGAAGGAGATGTCGAAACCGCAGGAGTCAGCACTTCAGAAATCTCACCCAGCTTCACAGTTTGGCAACAGGACTTCATTCGAGGAAATCCGGAGCAAGATTTCCACATCAAGCTGTTGAACAGGAACAAATGCTGCTCTGGGGTCAGATGGCCCTCCTTCGTCCCTTCAGGCTTTCCAAGGGCCATATAGGGGGCCCTCATGAGTGTGAGGGATAGGCAGAGACAGAAAGGAGGCATGAATCCCATTAAATGCCTGGGCTGGAGCTGATCTGATGCAAATCCGAGGTCCAAGGCCGAGGGCAGGACAATGTATGGTGAGGTAAAGCCCTCCCCTGACAGGCCATGCACCCTGTGAGCTTTGCTGCACGCTGCTTGCTTCCGCAGAATGGGAAGCCAGCTCCCAGCTGCTCTCTCTCCCTGTGCCTCAGGTTAGGTTGCAGCAAAAGTAAACAGGTCTTTGGTCCTTTGCGAAGCACCCTTTGAGCTTTTCCAGGCTTCAGTTGATTGATAGCATGTCTTTATATCTGCAGTAACTGTAGCAATCAGTGAAACAGCAGACAACTGTATTAACTCTGACTGGGAAAAAGTGAAAATAACACCTGGCATTTAGCACAGTTCGTCAAAGGATCTCAGAATGCTCAGCAAACTTTAATAAAGACACATGACGCCCAGTGAGTCTGCAAATATTGTGACAGCCGTATTAAACCCAGCCAAACTGATAAATCAAGGCATGCTGGAGCGGCACTGGCACAGCAGCAAGGCTGTCGCATCAGGGTAGCACGCTGCCACCTCCATGCCTCCCTACCCTGGCTCCTGGGGAAGCCCTCCATTCACTGCTGCCCTCTGAAACTTTTCTGAGTGCTGGTCCAGACCCAACGCTTGGCTGCTTGCAGTCCTGCCTGCACCCTGCAGGCGTTTACCTGGCAGCGCTGGGTGCACCTCTATCTTGCTGGCTCCCCACCCTTCCCTTCTGTGGTATGATGGATAGACCAGCAGGAAAACGGGACTGCCGATGGTCCTGGTTAGCCTTTATTTACATGCTGGGTTCATTCTGCATTTCTGTCTTATACATTTATCTATTTAGATGATGTGTGAATTCCATGTGCACTTTTTTTTTCCCTCAGAGTCATGCAGCGAGTGTTTGTCTGTGCATCTGTATTGTGCTCTACTTTTCCTCATGTTCACAGATTTTTATTAAAATATTTCCATAAAACAGGTTGTTACCAAAAATAAATGAACACATACAAATTAATACATAAAAACAGATGAGTTATATAGAATATTTACAAACAATGGGATGGAATTCAAAACTTCTTATAAACACAGCATATAAATAAGCATATACATCCCCCATGTTTACTACCATTTATTTGAAGAGTTCCTTAGTAGATCTGAGGTAGGCTAAGGCTGACAGACAAGCTTTTTCTTTCCCATTGCAGATTGTGGGTGCATCAAAAAGATCTCATTTAACAGCCAAATGAAAAAGATCTTATTTTATGCCCAGCTTGTGTTTCCTCAGCTTGCAGAAATAAACACACAGCAGTGTAAAAACTGGTTTTAAAAGCAGTACTGACACGGCCAAACCTCAGTCTTCATGCATGGTAGATGAAGCCCAGAGCTTTAAGAGGTCTGGCCAAAGTTAAGGAGCAAGAAAGCATCAGCACCAAAAGGGTCCAGCCTGCTGACTGCTGGGCTTTCAGCCTATCTGTTTGCTACCTGAAACTTTTGGAATAGGGAAACATAATTGTGAGTAAGAAATATCCACAGCACCATCTTGCTGAGCATTCAGAGAGTGGGTGTGCCATCAAGCTATGCAACAGGAGAAAAGTCTAAAAAATCAGTTCTTGTCCCAAGCTTCAGTCCAAAACAAAAATTAAATAAAGGTAATGAGGGTTCCACAGTGCAAATTTGCTTTTATTAAATCAGATCCATGGAAGCCAATGTGACTGACTGACCCCAGTTCCCAGATTGTTTATGTGGAACCTTGCTTTGCCCTGCAGCTGGGTGCCAAAGTGCAGCTGTGGTGCTGAGGGCTGGAAGGTGGTGAGGGGCCATGGCTTGGCTCAAGGAGGATGAGCTCAGGTACAGTCACATTGCTGGTGTGTATGGCTCTGGCCACAGCTCACCCATTGTCCTGGGGCAGACCCCAGGCTGGCAGGAGTTAGCGGAGGCACCATGTCCCAAAGCCAAGTGCTGGAGCCCCAAAGCCAGGAATGATTGTTCTTGTGCTGGCCAGAGTTCTACAGTGTTAAGATTAGGTGCAGAAGTCAAGTAGCACTGAGTGCCAACACCTCACTGGAGCACAGAAAAGTGGGATGGGACCCGCATGTTTTCATGATGGATGGAGTTCAAGTTACAGGCTCAGCCACTCCTTTGGCACTGCTGAGCTTCTCAGGTGTGAGGTGTGCAGCATGCAAGCTAACACAACCCTCTCTACAAACCGCTAAGAGTAAGTATTTGCACTTTATACCCTCAAGCTACTGAGGCAAAACTGGATAGATCTTAATGATGGTCTCCTATCTCTGCAGCACAAGACCACTTTCTCCACCCTTTGACAAACAGGAGGCTTATTAAAAGCTAGGAAAGGCAGAGCTGACTTTTTCTCTATTTCCTAGAGGAAGCTGTTTTGTCAACGTTTTGCCAGAGTCTAGGAGTGTGAAATTGGCTGTTCATGTGCAGCCTGCACAAGTACTGTAGTTTGAAAGTGAAGGCAATTAATTTTAGTTGTTGACTTAAACTGCTGTTGAGAGGTACTTCATTTCCCGATTCTTACTCCTATAAATAGATTAAGGGTTACATGAAAGTCAAGTTGTGCTCGTTTGTCCTCCCTCTAGATAGATTTCCCATGACTGCTTATCTATCAGCTCCCCCCCACCCCCCTTAACACAATTTGTTTCTCAAATTAATTTAGCTCACTTGCTCTCATTGGTCCACAGCCAAAAAAAATGTCTCCCGTTCCTTATTTCTTTTATTTTTTCTTTTAATAAGAAAAAAGAAACAAAACAAACCACTTTGGCATTCATATTTTCTGGAAAGGAGATTGAGCAATGTGTGTCTTGAACTCATGATTGAGCGAGCTAAAGAAAATGTATCTTTTGGAGGCATAAACATTTGTGTGAGGAGTTCGGAAGGACTAACAACGCTGGGGAGAGCTGGGTCTGCACACAACCCTGCCATGGCTCCATGCAGGCGTTTTTCATCGATACTCATGGAAGCTGCATGTGCCCAGCAGCTGCAGTATAAATCCCTCTGCTTATTAATCAGCTATTATTTGGCAAGTTTTCTCATTACTAGTTAACCAGTTATTGGCTGCTATTCTTTCCTTCCCCTCTGGTGTGGCCCATGAAGACATCCGTGATATCTACAAAAGTAAAGGATCATTTTGTTTCCTGTCTAAGCTTATTTGCAAGAAGGGGCACTGCCAGTGCTGAGGATACTTAAAATGTCCAACTTGAATACACACACGCATGCTTTCGTGCTACAGAAGTAAAGATGATTGATGCACACTAATGTTCCTGCAGAAGTTCAGGCTCCATCCTGTTGTTCAATGCAAACTAATCAGAGTGCTTGCCCATGGAGTACCTCACCTCTCCACAAGAGTTCCAGGCCTAGGATCCAGGTCACAAAACACACAGACTACATAGCCATGTGAGGATTTAAAAGCCAGACTTATTTTCTGATGGGGATAAGGACATCTGGATAAGTATGAATCATCATTCCAAGGGCAGTATTTCTGTTTTTCATAGAGTGCATATTTAAAGAAAAATAATTCCTTGATCTAAAGATTCTGTGGTTGCCTTACTGCCACTCGTCTGATCTCTGAGCTGCAGAATTAATTTACTCTTCACCATGTAATATATATCTGTACAGAATTACAAAAGGTCTGTATTTTATCACTGGAAATGTCAAATCCTTAACTGCTGGCACTGAGTTCTTGCCAAAAGGGGAAGAGAAAGTGAAGTAATTTAAAAATCATAGTGTATATTTCAAGATGCTTATCTTTCTAATAATGGGATTCTGGGGTGTGAGAATTTCTACTTATTCAAAGTGCTTAAAATGTTTTGATATCCCAAAATATGGACCCACGGCTTTTAATTTGTGAAAGAACTCTGCCATACAGGTCAGAGCTATCACGCAGATGTGCTTCCTGGTCACAATGCTTGGGTTTTGACTTTGAATATTTATGATGCTACAATTGGGGGGTTTCATGTAGCTGTCCATCAATTTGGCCAGATTAGCTATTCCCACTACACTGCTGGCTATTCAGAGCTCTCAGGTTTGTGAGTCCACCCTGCCACACCTCTCCAGCAAGCTGGGCACTTCCAAGAAGTAACAATCAGTTCTATTAGCATGTGGTGTGGTAAGGCTGACACCCCACAGGCTCACTAAAATTAGTGCATCTGTGCAGATAACTTGACAGTACAAGAGCAGTAAGCCTGACATCTCCCAGAGATATTTGACTCAGTGTACACAAGGATGTTTGTCCATCCAAGAAACTCAATAAATAGATGTTTGCCTATTTCATCTGCAGATGACTGGAGTAGGGAAGCTTGTACATCTTTAAAGCACAATGATGTTGTGGAGCCATAGAAAGAGGTAATAAAAAAGTAGTGGAGTTTGCCTATGAGCTGAAAAATAAATCAGTTAAATACTCTTGAAGACAACATATAGTAAGTGTAAAAAGTTGCCATGATTTTATGCTATTCCTTTTCTTGAAACATTTAGATAGAGTAATAGGAGAATGCTAAGCAGCTGAGAAGTTAATCAATGAGCTGTGCACCCAGATGTAAGATGAAACATTCAGTGGGAAGCCACCCAATAAGAATATCTATGAACTTAAATTGGTGTCGTTACAGTAAAGTATTACTGTTAGAACAACAGGGTAAAACCAATGCCCATTTCAAGCTCTGAGAAATGTCAAGCATGTCAGGCAGCCACCAAACAACTAAAGATCCATCTTACAGATCTAAGTGGATGCCAAGTGTCACAACTGCTCTCTGCAGAGAGAAAGTGGAAAGTCTGGGTGTTTTTCAGTAAAAATTATTTGAGATGATAACCAAATGAAACTACCATTTAGCTGCCACATTGCACCATTTTTTATCTCACCTGATACTCTTGTAATTGTTAGAAGTCATTCCATCCATCAATTACAGAGTGGGGCACATAAAATTAGTAAGGTAATGAGTCAGGTTGCAGCATTATCATGATGGGTTTTTTGGGAGCTCTTAACCCCTGTTCAGCAGAACTCTACATTTAGACTAGACTCATGCTGAATTTCAGAGTTAAGACTACTTCAATATTGCTGGCTTTAAATCCATAATGTAGAAACGATACTACTGTCAAAATTTGACAGGAGTTACAAAGCAGATTTAAGTCACCTACATACTCTTTGGTGTTTTGGTGTGCAAAGTTTCACCAGGCTCATTTCTCCTGAGAGTCAGACGTTGATTTATTTCAGGGTAGCAATCATTATTTTGCTATACCTAACTCTAGGGACTTTTTCTTCCAATTTTTACTCCAGAAAGGTGAGAAAACACAACAGATTTGTTCCTACTTTCTTTTAAAATTATCTTTGCAGTGATAAATAGATTAATAGATAAATAAATAGACATAACATTTCTGAGCCCACATCAGGTCCTTGCAAGCTTCTTCACTTTGCACAGAAGCATGCAGTGGCACCCAGGTTTCACCTCTTCCTCCTGCCCCATTGCTGCTTGTCCAGCTCTTGGCTTTAAAACAATGGGGTTAAAAGGATACCACCTCCTAAGACCAGCAGAGTCTGAATTCATTGCTTGCCCTAGGGTCAATCTGTCCTGGCTGAGTTTCAATGCATAGATATATGTTGCAGTGCTAAAGTTTTATCTGATGGGTTGAAGACTACACTAATGACTGTGTCAGATTATTCCTTTAGTTTGCTTCTTTCTGACTGCAACATCCCAAGTGCAGTTGCAGGTTGCAGTCAAATTTTTAACTGTATCTGCTGAGGAATTTCAAACTGAGCCTTGTTTTCCTGCTTTCCTTTTCATCAAAGGAAGAATAAATCCTCTTACTGGATGTTAAGGAATCATTGCAAACTCAGTATCTCTCTTACTGCCCCAAATCTGAGAACAGGCTGGGTAGAACCATAAGACATGAGGGGGGTTTATGGCTTTGCTAAGTCCACTGTATTAGCGAAGTCAGGAATTGTTCTTCCTGTGAGTTGCACAGCCAAGTACTGTATAGCATAATGTAATATCCATTAGCACAATACAAAGTAATGCTATATGATTTTATTAGTTCATACTAGTAAACACAGATTGCATTAAAAGCTGTTTCAGTTTTATGTTTTTAATGTTTATATATGAAATAATACCCTACACTCCAGAAGTCAATGATTTCCTGACACTACAAAAATTAGCTGTCTGCAGATCAGCTTAATTTAAAGGCTTTCTGTCTTATTTGAAAAGGTTAATAAAACTGTGGCTAAAGAAGACCCTGTGAACCTACTTATTAGGATTTCAAAAGCTTTTTGACAAGTTTTTATAAGATGAGAGTAGGAAATAAAATAATTACGAATGAGATGATAGACAAAGCTCATAAAGAAATTAAACCCCACTTGAAAGTCTGACAGTTTCACTTTGTTTTAATCATTTTCTGCCACGGTCACATGTGGCTGCATGAAAAGGAGAAGAAGAGAAAGTGACTACTGTACAGTCTTCACCCTTCAAGCTACTATATGGAAAAGTTCTTTCAAAAACTTTGTCAGTCTATGCAAGAAAAGGCAATAAAAGGGCACTATCTATTGGTAACACAGAAAGGAAATGAAAATATAAAAAGGAAATAGAAACAATAAAAGGAAATAGAAGGATGCTATCCATTGGTAACGAAAAGGGGATACTACTATTGGTAGCATTTTTATGGAGGGGAAAAAACCCCTGCCATGGGCAGGGACCCCTCACACTAGATCAGGTTGCTCAGAGCCACATCCAGGCTGGCCTTAAAAACCTCCAAGAATGCGGCTTCTACCACCTCCCTGCGCAACCTGTTCCAATGTCTCACTACCCTCATGATGAAGAACTTCTTCTTCCTATTATCCAATCTGAATCTACCCATTTCTAGTATTTTTCCATTCCCCCTAGTCCTATCATTACCTGACACCCTAAAAAGTCCCTCCCCAGCTTTCTTGTAGGCCCCCTTAAGATACTGGAAGGCCACAATTAGGTTTCCTGAGAGCCTTCTCTTGAGGACATTGTGACTTTTGTACCTTTGCTGGGCTGAGTATATCTTTATATTCTTTGTATTGGCATTGCTATCAGCTTGGCTATGTCATTAAGGCTGTTTTCTTTTCAACCTGTGAGCTTCTTTTTCCTGATTCTTCTTCTCTACTGGGCAGGGGTCACTGGGTGATAGAGGAAATACCATAGTTTACCCCCAGTACAGGCTAAATGTAGACACACTGTCAGATGCCTTGTGCTCACAAACTCTGCTCAGAGTTTGCCAGCTCAGAATTTGGTCTGATGGATGAAATAATGCCCCACACATATGCTGAGATGTCTAAAGACAGAGAGAGCTTCAGTAAAGGATGTCATGTGTGTGTTGTCAATCTGTTGAATGAACATTTGCCCTCTGGAGCATATCTATATTTCAATAGATAATCAGCTTCTCCAAGCATTTCCATTTTGCCCTCAGTATTGTACATGACAAGCTTTTATTTTGCTACTGATGATGACAGTGCCTCAGACTGTGCTGCATTTCATGGGACCAAACTGTCTGCAGCATAATGAAGACCATTCTGGCTCAGCAAACGATGGACAGGTACAGCTTTCACAACTTTCACACAGCACAGTAATTTAAAACATGAAGTAGGTACTAATTCTGCTCTTAAAGGTGGGCAAAAACACATTTTGGTGTATTCACTGCGGACTTTCTCATTAATTTTATCTGGAAACAATATAAAGGTGTACAGGCATGCACACACACAATTGCTCTCCATATAATCACAGTTTCATTGCAGAGATAATGGCCTTGGTATGGAAATCACCTTGACTAAACCAGACAAATGGTGTCTATACCTTGGAATGGCTTCCTTCCTTAGAGAAAATACGAAGTAGCACCATCTTTCTCTTTACCAGACGATAGAATGAATGCATTGTTCAACCCTAGAAGACTTTTCAAAATAAAATCTGAGCTTTCCTGTAACCTATGGGTGCACATATCTGAACCATGATAATACTTAGTGTGTACAATAAAATACCAAAAATGCTGACAATACAGTATTACAAATCCTGACAATACAGCATCACATCCACTAAATTCACATTCCCAGCATTGCTTCATGTACACTTCTTACTTCACAAAAGATTCCAGTGATGTCAGAAATGTCAGGACAGAGTGACATGCTAGCATAATAATTGTAATCCCTGTTCTACATTAAGTGTTTTGCATGCCTCTTGCTGAGTAAAACTAGGTCTTCATTGAATGTATTTGTAGGGACATGCATGCCTATACAGCTGGGAGAAGAGATACCATCTCACAGTGTAGATGCCAACAGATGCCGTGGTTTCATTGGTATAACTGTCTGTGCTCACAACTTGTCCTTTTTGTTTAGGTATACCAAGAAAAGTTGGGATTCATTCAATAGGAAGAAGCACAGTTATATTAACTCCACCTAGACTTGAAAAATGTTGATGGTTACTTTAACTCTGGTGTTGAAGTGCTCCCAAGTTAGCAAAACCTTTTGAGCACCTGGAAAACTCTCTGTTTCAAAGCAGAAATGTATTCAGTATTGGTGTAACTGGATAGAGAGGGGCTCTGCTGATTTGAGCAGTTTGCACTGTGCAGCAGTGACCTTTCCCCAGTCAGGCAGAGATGTGTGTTGGAAGCTGTAGCCCTTAGCTGCACCACGACCAATATGTCACAGCTTGCCTTACTACCCCAGGGAAGCACGCAGGAACTAGAAAGTTTCTCCACTTGCAGAGCCCTTTCTAAGGCCCTTTTTGTTTGGTGAATAATCTCTCCTTCCCTAATCAGGGACATGAGAGCAATGTTACAGAAGATGCCCTGGCCAGCACTTGTGTTTTGGTGATTCAGGCAGCAGAGGAATTACAGCAGCAAGCACTTGAAGTAATACTTGGCAGAGCGTCTGGCACCTGATGAGGGCACACTCTTCATCCAGAGGATGAGAAGTTGCAGTTCCTTATCTGAGACATACTTTCTTGGCTGACAGAAAACTAAGAAAGCTAAAAACACCTGAGAAAGCACCATTTTGTGAGCCTTCAAAGCACTCCAGAGCCTGACTACAATGTTTAATAATTGGTGTAAGATCGCTCCGGATCTGGCTGAGATGTAGCATAAAGAAATGCCAGACAATGTCACTGTGAGTCTATAGTGGAAAATGCAGGCAAAACAATGTCAGTGGATGTCTGCATAGACAATGTTATGATTTGAGGAAAGGCAAAATGCTGTCAATGGGAGTCTATATGCTGTAGATAGCATTACCACAGTATGTGAATAAAGGCAAAATGAAGTCAGGGCAATACACAATATGCTCAAGACAGAATACATTTAGTCTGAATAGAAAATCTGTCATGTAAAATAGCTGCATTGATTCTCATCTTCCACAGTGATGTGTTGTCATTTTTCACACTGTCTTTTTTATTTAGATTTGCCCTATAGTCTAATCTGTTTTGGTCTTTTTTCCCCCCACATTAACACTTCCTTTACCTGCCCTAAGTGAACTTGCTACCATTGACTTTTTTATCTTTGGTTTATTTCATTTGAAAGAAAAACAAATCTGAACCAAAATCCACATTAAAAAGCCACCAGCTATATCCACACTAGAGCTATCAGGTCCAAGACATGAATGTCTACCCTTTTACTGAACTTCCCAGACAGAAATAAAATAAATATGCCAATGAAATACATGGATTTACATATGAACACATAGGTGCCCAGACAGAATTCTAATCTTCTTTGATCAGAGGAACATGGTGCTGTTGGAGCAGGCCCAGAGGAGGGACATCAAGATGATCAGAGGGCTGGAGAACCTCCTCTGTGGGGACAAGCTGAGAGAGGTGGGGCTGTTCAGCCTGAAGAAAACAAGGCTCTGGAGGGACGGCAGAGCAGCCTTCCAGTACCTGAAGGGAGCCTACAAGAAAGCTGGGAAAGGACTTTTGACAAGGGCTTGTAGTGACAGCATGTGAGGGAATGGATTGAAGCTTGAGGAGGGCAGAGTGGGACTGGAGATTAGGAAGAAATTCTTTACAGGGAGGATGGTGAGACACTGGAACAGGTTACCCAGGGAGGTTGTGGATGTGCTCCTTCACTAGAGGCATTCAAGGCCAGGTTGGATGCGGCCTTGAGCAACCTGGTCTAGTGGAAGGGGCCCATGGCAGGGGGGGTTGTAACTAGATGATCTTTAAGGTCCTTTCCAACCTAAACAACTCTACGAATCTACAAAACAATGTTTCTGAGTCAGGTAGATTTTTTTAAGAATTGTCAGTCTTTTCTGTCTCAAATACCTCCAGCTGTCACCTTGGGTGACTTACACTTCTGTAAAACGCAGCCTTGTGTCCAAATCAAGTTGTTTAAATGCCATTGTTTTTCTTTGGTGTAAGATTATTAGACTTGGTCCGAGTAATGTCTAGTTTTCACTGCAGTCTTCCTAATGTCAATCAAATCTTCATGTCCTAAGTTGTCCAGCAATATCTGTAAGGCAGTGATGATTCTGTTGCCAGGGAATATTAAATGCTTCTCGTGTATTTCAGGTCCGTGTTGCCCTCTTCACTAAATTGCAGCTCATGTCAACTTCACCAGAAGCCCCAGCATTGCAAAGGTTAAATCTCCCCACAGACCCTGCTTTTCAAAGCAGAGTATCTGTACTTGTTGATGAAAGGTTCTAAAATATAACACATAATTACTGAAATTATAATCAATCATGGACAGCACTGAAACTCTCTACCTTCTCCAGCCTGTTTATAGCTGACAATATTCACTGGTCTGTTCTCAAGAGTGTTTTGACTCTGGCCACCAGCAAGTCTACCTACAGATATCAGCAGGTAATTTTGTGTAATTGGAGTAGATCAGCAGACTGAACAGCTGATGGCAAGATCCATGCAGCTATGTTATGTGTGGTGGATGTTTTTCTTTTGGATGGGATTCAGTCTTCTCCCCTTGGACAGATGACTCTCTCATGCAAGTGGTTCATAGCCTTCCAATTGTCCACTTATTTGCTTGCATCTGTAAGATTTTGACTTCTTAGAAGTCACAGTTTTCACACTGATATTTATCACACACACCTCAGAAAGGTCGTCTTGGATAACTGCCTTCCCATGGGATCCCACATGGATGTTTGGCAGCATTGTGAACCAAACTAATAATGAGCACATAGTGGAAAGTGAGGCATTTAAGTGCAGTGCTGCTGCTCTGACTCAACACATGTAAGGAGGTACAGCCTCCATTTCAAAGATTTCATTTTCTAAAACCCCAGTCCAGTCTGGCTCCAGAGCAAAGCTTTGAAATGATGGAGAAAAACAGTCACAAAGCTCAGACTGGTGTGCTCAGGCTGGACACCTGGACTTTGGGCTTTCTAACTGCAGGGACACCACTGTAGAGGGATCCCCAGAGCACAAGCCCTCTAAAGCAACAGAAGGGCACGTTTTTGAGGAGCTGCCCACTGCTGCCTCCTCCTCCTGCCTGAAATTGTGGAGAGTTAGAATTTTGAAAGCTTGGCTGGTATGGGAGCCGAGGTCTGCTGAGTCATTAAGGTGCAAAACTGGCAGCAACTCAGAACTAACTGGCAGAAGGAGCTGATACAAATTCTTGGGGACTAGGCAATTTAAGTGAGCTGCTCAAGTGGTGGGAGTACAAATTGTAGAGGAAGGCCAGTTTTGGAGAGAGCCTTGACTATTCCACCTTCCTTGCAAACATTTTTATTTTGACCATCAGCATTCTATGGAAAAGGTAAGTTCTGTAAGAATACATCTGGCGCTCCATCTACAGCTTTGCAAAAGCGCTCCAGCCTGTTTCAATAAATACAAATTCCATCCAGTCACAATTGTCCTTAGGTTGTTGTTCAGAGAATCTTAGCCCAAATTTTTCTTGCTTTTGCTGCTTTGCATTTCAACTTTTATTTTACGTTAGCATAGTGTTCCCATGCTTAATTTGCCTCTCATCTGGATAATGATAATGAGCTGTTATTGACTAGCATTTCCAGTTCAGTGCAGTGAACACTGGGTAGTATTCATAAAATGTTCCTCTTCTGCCAGCTGAAATTGGTAGTGTTTTTGAGGCAAAAGGCCAGCTTCATCAAAAGGATAATGGGCAGATATATTTTTTGTTTGGTTGGGGCTTTTTTGAATTTTAATGACCAAATTGCATTGGTATTCTTTGTTTATCTATTTTTGAATTCTATCAGATAGCTTTAGGGATAAGTACCTAATTTCTATATTTATAGGAAACTGGCACGAATTGAGAAAACAGAACAATTCTATGTTTATGAGGCATGAATTCTCACAGTAAATGTCAATATATTGTGCATTAATACACAAGAATTCTACAGTAAAGCACACATATATTAAATATGAGTTTCATCTGCATGGATAGTCCAGCTTGGCTATTTTATGTGGCAGTGGTTCACACTAGATTCCTCCTGGAGATTGTAAGACCCAGCTGTATCCACCACTCCTTATCTGTGAGAGGATCCCTCTCACCTTATCATACTACCTTCCTACGCAAACCCTGCTGCCAGGAGACTTGTGCCTGCATGGGAGTTTGCACCCTGAAGGACTCTGTTAAGACAGGAGAGAGGTGCAAACAGAAGAGGGCTGGTGATAAGTCAAGTGTCAACCTCCAATGATTCTCCAGGAGTATCCAGAAATGATGTTCCATCTATTTGAGGAGCTAGGAAGGAGATCTGTCTGAGCTGGCTTTGCAGAGAAGGCAGGTTAGGTTTAAAATACATCATGTACATGTATATTTAGTCACAGAATCGTAGAATGTTAGGGGTTGGAAGGGACCTCTAGAGATCACGGAGTCCAACTCTGCTGCCAAAGCAGGATCAGCTAGGGCATGTAAGAATACACCCAGGCTGGTTTTCTAAGCTAGCTGTGTTCCATATGTGACATGTTTCCCAGACCATTACAGAAAGTAAGAAATGGATGTCACTTCAGAAAGTCAGAAAACTCCATTTGTGGTATGCATATCGTCTGCCTGTGCCCACTTGTATCTCATGCTTCAATTTGGCATGGAATCTACTCTCCTAGATTTTGCCTTGGAAATAGGAGAAATTATGGGTTTTCCACACTAAAATTGGTTGAGAAACACACCACAGAGAACCCTGGATTAGGCAGCACGAGGATTGTGCTGCTCGGGGGGAGAGGCATTTGCCTAACCATGAGCAGCTTGTCCTTTGGAGGCTGCAGAAGCATAGAGAAAAAAACCCAACAACCAAAACCAAAAGGCAGACACTCAAAAAACTCCACACAAATTGTCTTTCTACAAGCACACTAGCATGAAAATCCAAGAGACAAACCCCAAATCTGGAATAAATTGCAGCAGACAGCAGGAGTGGATGGTGTGGGGAAGCAGACCTGAAGATACTCCACAGCTGCACCCAGGGCTTGGTCCAGGATTGCCCAATGGGGCCAGCATGGGTCTGGGTAGAAAGGGGAAAGTAAAGGTGGACTCATCAGCACACCTGCATTTTGGTACACACCTGGTCAAACTTTGCTAAAGACATGACAATGATTTGTATTTACAGAATGTGGCTTGGAGGAGCATGGTGATACCAACAAACAATGCAGGACAAAAAATAGGAAATAGGAGAGGGCATCTCCTTGGCAAAGACATTGGAAAAGGCACAAGCTCACAGGTGGATGGTGCCTTAGGAGGACATGTGCAAAAAGGACACTGTACAAAACACCTGACTAAGACTCTTGGTTTATGGCACAGAGAATGCCATCTTCAGCAGCATAGCATCTACCACTGCTCTTTTGTGATGTCCTTCATAATCTTACTGAAAATATTCACTCTACTAATTTACACCTTTCCATGGGCATGCAAGAGACATATTTACAGATGAGGAGGAGAAGCACTCATGTTTAAAGCACTGGCTGGGGTCAGTGGACATTTCTTAAAGAAAAGAGTCTATTTCTGAATCTTCTGAAAGGGTTCTGCATGAATGCCTGTAAACTTGTATAGGTGACTTTTAAGATGATTGTTCAGCTCTGTATAGTGGTGTACTGATTCTGGACTTCTTCAAGCTGAAGCACAAGTATTAGAGGGCAGATCATCAAGTGACTTAGATCTTCAGTTATTTGTGCTTTGCCTTTATTCATTCAAGTCGAAGTCCTTCCTACACAACTTATGTGAGGCAAGAGCTTAATAACCTATTTCTTCTATTTCTTCTGCTTCATGGAAATGCAGTTATCTCCAGACTCTTCTGTGTTCCAGATAAGGAGACAGAAATGATGCCTGGATTGAAGAAATCTCCCAAAGAACATCTACCCAGGAAAAGCTTGGCGCTTTTAGCTCACAGCACAAATGTGGCTGCTGCTGTCTTGAAATCTGTTGAAATGAAGATTGCGTCAGGCAGAAAAATGTATTCCACCCCTTAGGTAAAGCAATGGTTGTGCATAAGCTACCTCAGCTGAAGAGACATGAGCTGAGTCGCATTCACTTCTCCTTGATATGCATGCAAAGCTCCACAAGGCACTGCAGCCTCATTGCTCTCCCCTAGACACTATCCTACTGGTGAGAACAAACACGATGTGACAGACAGAAGGGTCCAGAGGAACAGTAATGTGAGCTTTGGTGCATGTGTGTATGGAGCATATTTTTGAAGACATCATCTGAGATAATCCCCTGTGAAACAATCTTGATCAAATAACAGACACAGGTTGTGGTATGTAATCATGTAGCAGTCATTCTGGTCCTGAAACTCAGAAATCTCTGAGATGACAGCCAAAAGTGTCTCACTGCATGACTTTGCACAAACCTTTTTGTTTGTTGGTAGCTCAGACGTGTCACCTGTGAAACTTGGTTGACAGGTTTTCTAGTCCCTGTCCCCTGTTTATAAGGATAATTCACAGATTCACAGAATTGTCAGGGTTGGAAGGGACTCCAAGAATCATCTAGTTCCAACCCACCACCCTGTGCTGTAGGCAGGGACACCCTCTACTAGATTGGGCTGCCCAGAGCCACATCCAGCCTGGCCTTAAAAACAAGCAGGGATGGGACTTCCACCACCTCCCTGGGCAACCTCCCTTATGGTGAAGAACTTCTTCCTGATGTCTAATCTAAATCTCCCCTCCTCTAGCTTGGATCCATTCCCCTTAGTCCTATCACTACCTGACAACCTAAAAAGTCCTTCACCAGCTTTCTTGTAGGCCCTCTTCAGATACAGGAAGGCCACAATAAGGTCTCATTGGAGCCTTCTCCAAACTGAACAACCCAAATTCTGTCAGCCTGTCAATAATGAACAAAGACTCCAGGAACTTCAGCACAGCTGATTAAAAATTCTCAAGAAATGCAAAATGCTGTGTGGGTAAACAATTTGGCCACTGGGGGAGATTTAGCCAAACAGAAGAGCTGAAAGGATTCATGAACTGTTTCCTCATAGCTATAGCCAACAAAGCTTGCTGAAGTTGCAAGGGTAGGTGAACATGTTCAACCTAGTTATAAACTCAGTGAAAGGCTGCAGAGTCTAAGGCATTGCTCAGCCTACACTAAGCTCTCAAATTTCTTCTGAGAGATCCACGAAAACAAGCATAAAGACGAATAAAAACCCTGGTCAAGAAAAGGTCATATTAAAGACAGCAATAATTTCTTTACAAAGACCCATCCATCTCAAAACATCTAGCATTTGTAAGGGATAGTTGTTCCACTGCTGAGATGCACAACTATTCACTAATTTGATGGTGGAGTGCCAGGGGATTCTTTGCAATTAATGAATTCTTGAAAAGAAATACAGGGAAAATATTTATGAAATAAATTCAGATTTTCCTAAAATTTCTGCCTTTCTGAATGAGGCTTTTCCTAATTCAAAGTGTACAGAAATGTGGCTGAGGAGTACAGCAATCCACACATCCTCCTCAAATGAGGAGCTGACTTCAATGCAATGCAAGTCTGACCCATATAGAAGGTTTTTATATCACTTTTCTCTAAAAGAAAAGAAATTACTTCAGGATAAAAGGCTTTGACTGTGTTTTAAGAAACACAGATCCTTTATTAATGATTTGAATAATAATTGTGAGAAACAGTTTAGTTGTTTGGTTAATTATCTTTTTTTTGCTCTCACCTCTTAATGTGATGATGTTGGGAAGTGCTAACTGGATATGACTAATAAATTATGTTATAAAGAAAACAGCTTCAGAAATAAAACCTTCTGAGCTATTTTAACCTCTGTCATGTATACACAGTAGGTTTTGGCAACTAATTGGTTTCTACTGAGATATAGCTATTGCTCTGCCCTGACCAAACATTACTAGCTGTTGTTTGCTTTTAATCTACATGCAGCATGTCCAGGGTTTCACAGAAACTTTGAGAAACTTTGGAGTTTGATAAAACTCTGCCATAGTGCCAAGCATATTCCTCATTTGTTTTCCCAAGGGTTCTATTGCAATGGACATTTTTGTGTGTGTCCGTGGTACGGTTTCCCATTTACACAAAAAGGCACCATCCCACTGTCTGTGCAATACCATTTGCACCCCAGCTTGTCATCCTTTTCCATTGCCAGAGCTGGACAGGCACAGATGAGAACGAGACTTTCAGTCTTTGTGACATACTGATACCTTTCCCACCCCCACATAATTATGTGTTGAAATCCTAAAGTTGTTTGCTGATTGTGATGATCTTCTTTCCTAACAGCAGCTGTGGCATTTTTTATCTTAAACAAGGTCCTTTATCTTAAACAGATCCTGAAATAATTGTTTTTGTAAGTATATTGGATGTCTGATCTGCTGCACCAGTGAAACTGTTATTCAGAAGTGCAACATTTTACCTGATTTACGTTGGCAGGGACTAGAGATGGGGTTCTGATCTAACCTGCTACAGAGGCTTAGCAGTAGTTGAAAAGCAGGCTGAAAGCTGTAGAGCACAACATGCAAAGCCTGGATACTAAGTTTCTGCAGTTTGAATTCAGACCTCTTTCAAGCATATACTTTTATATTGTTGTTATATCTATGATCTGATTCCAGTGAGCAATAGGCACTTAATATTTTCCACAGAGCCACCCTGCTAGATACCTCTTAAAATCTCCCCTCTTTTGGCAGGGCTGGAGGCAACATCCAAATCTCCAGGAAGTGTTCAACTAAGCAAAGTACTAGCAATTTTTCCTCTTTCTTAATTCCTGTGCCTACACCTCTTGAGTGGTTGCCTTTCAGATCCAGCAAACAAATGAGCCCTTCTTCACTGCAGGCTGCATGGGCCCATCCTGTGCCCTGCATGAGGCCGAGACCAGTGGCGGGGGGTGGGGAAGAAATCTGTATGTGATCATGCAATTAAATATAGTATGCTAAGGCTTACACACAAGGTGGGGGTCTAATTAAGGCTACCAAAGCAACCTTCATTCTAAAAGTTCCTAACTTTTTCCACTCCAGCTCCTACTGTGTTAGAGAATTTAGCTGCCAAAGTCTACAAATTCTCCATTAAGCGTGAGTTTGAGTTTTTCGGGGAGGGCCACAGGCTGACATTTTTCTAGAGGTGCAGACCCCAGGCAAAGAGCAAGGGATTCACTGAATCTTTGAAATCTCTCTACACCAAAACACAGAGCTGCTAGTGTTTTTGAACAAAGTGCCTGTAAGAATTCTTTCAAAAGGCTAAACCATGGCATTTTTCCTTAATTGCATTTTCAGAACTGTCTAAACCAGTCTAGCTGAAACTTTCCAGAAAAATTTTACTTGAGACACCTGGCATGGAAAAATTCAGTCCAAGTAATTTTAAGCTGCAAAATTATAAGCAACTAAACCCAAAATCTCGCAATGGTAAATGTCAGGCAATTTTAGCTACTGATGATACTACCAGCTTTGTCTGTTGCAAGGGAGAAAATAAAGAGAGACAACAAGAGCAAAAAAAATTACAAATGATAAAAGGAGAAAGCTTTCTTACTGGAAGAGGTGAGTTTTAGGAGATTTTTGGATGTGAATGAAAGGACATTTGACAGATGAGGTCATGGAGACTGTTTAATGTGTTAGGAAGCAGCATGAGTGAAGGCATAAAGCTGAGCTCGAGTAAGGGTAGGGAAAGAGCAAGGTAAGTATATTGAAGGATGTTCTGAGAAGGCAGATGGAAGAAGAAGAAATGTAGAATAGTGCAAAAAATTTAAAAATATCAGAGTGCCACTGTTATGAGCTCCAATTTAAAATAATATATAACCCAAAATCTGGCTTCACTTGGGATGTTCCTGCACTTTGTTGATCAGTAGGTGTTGACAGGAGAGTGTGCCTTCTTAAGGGACATCCTAGTTAAATGTGAAAACCCACTTCTCACAGCTGCAGCTCATTTCTAAATAAAAATTTTCTCAAGGTCCTTATTCCTACTTGTACTGTTGACTTCAGTAGAATTCAGCAGGAAAAAGAAAACATCTCAAAAGAAGAATCTGACTTCCAGCTAAATTTTTAGATCAGAGTGCCCAGTTTCAAATTCCTTGACTTCTTTGGGGACTTCTGAAGATCTATGCACTGCAGAGCCTGTGCCAGCTATCACTCTAAATCTTTCTCCACTTGGCAGGGTCCAGCCCTTCAGGTCTTGAGAAATGGTCTTTAATCATTTAAGAAGTCCTTTTGACTGACATTGGTCATGATTAGTTTTGTGACAAAAAGCCTCAAGAAACAGCCTTTATTCTCCTTTGTTTTGCATACGTACGAGTGTTAGTCTTAAGTGAATATTGAATCTCCTATGAGTTCCTCCAGTGCATTACTGTCTCTCCTACCCACACGCTAACATAGGTCCTGGGTACTTTGAACTACATGTCATTTACAAAAAGCATTTTTCTCCATTTACATGTTAGGATCATATTTATTTGGGAACTGCTTGGAAATCTGTCATTATGGTGTTTGTGACAGCTTGACAAGGCCTGTTGCCATGGAAAAGCTTTGTGATGTTGTATAAATATATTCCTAGGTCAAAAGTTCTATGTATTTTTTGGACATGGACGCTAAAGGGAAAAGAGAATGACTAAACATTTTAAAAAATAGAATAATAATAAAAAAATAACAATAATAACTAACATTTGATACGATATTTCTGCCTGGTAACCAAACAAACAATTTCTCAAAGCATTTAATTTGTGCTGTAACAATCCTGCTAGCAATGAAAGTTCATTTATTTCCAAGGTTCACCCCCATCCTTAAAATATTCTTACTACCAGTCATTTTGCAATATTGATGGTTCCTCTATTAATAGACTAGCAGACAAGGGAGCTATTATTCTTGCCCTCTATCTGTTATTCCATTAGGTAAGGCTGACAGTTTCTGACTGCTTGCAGTTCTATAACCTACCATGTGCTCAAGCCACTAGCTAAACCTCCTTCTCACATGTTGTTTTTGGTGAAAATTATGACTAGACAGGAAAAGAGAAAACAAAAACATGTAGAAAAGTATGAGAGAAAGCTCAATATAGGTTTGCAACCAAAATAGCAATTTATTTTTTTTCCCTCAGACAGAAATGAGGAAGTGTCGGCACAACGATGTGGAAAGTCATCTGAGACTCTCTCTCCAGTTTGTCCCTGTTGATGACTGATGTTCTGTGTTTTAGTTCCGACTGTAACTTCCTGTCAACATAGAAACAGCCTTTCCAGCCCCTTTTGCTGTCTCTAACACAACATAATTTATCTGCTTTGGAAGGGAATTCTAAAACACAGGCAAGTTCAGGCTGTCCTGGGGAGATGTGACCCATAGGGATGAGCTCTTTAGGTGCCAGTAATAACCTCCAGAAAAGCCAGTCCTCAGTCAGTTGCCTTTCATCCTCTCTCTTCTGTATTTGAATACAGATGTTTTGTGAGGTTGATAAAAATATTTATCCGAGACAGTGTTTGAAGTGAAGGAGGAGGGATAGGTTATAACCCTACCTTTGGAAAAGGCTCAGGCATAAGTACAGGTTATGGCCCTGACTGGGGATCCTGGCTGCTGCTGAGCTTGGGATCCAGGATGACCTATGGGCCAGGACTGCTGATTCTCAGGAAGGTAAGACCGCACTGAACGCAGACTGGGGTGGGTTTACCCTTTTGAAAGATGATGTCTCCCAAGCTAACCAGTTTGACAGGGCTTGCAGGAAACCAGTGTGTGCCTGGCCTCCATGCACAGCAGTAACTCCTGTTGAGTTTCTCCTGATACAATAGACACAGCCATTTCCAAAACAAACAAGGTACATGCTGAAGTTCAAGATAAAGATATGGTGCTGTGGCACAACACTGTATGCTATTGTACTTCACACCTGACTCAGGATCATGTAGTAAACTAGAAGAAGCTTTGACCAGATTTCCTTACCTGCTGCCTTCCACATTAATCGTCCAGCAGAGAAAGTAGTCAGGAGAAAGTGTTGTTCTTTGGAGCAGTAGCCAAAATATGTCCCATAACTCAGTGGGCTTCCTCAGTCATCTCTCAGGACACAAATGGTCTGCAAAAACAGAAGTATATTCTTTTAAAAAAATAATAAATTGTGAAGAATCACAAACTTCCACATTTGCTCCTCTCTGAAGATGCACTTTCCCCACCATAGGGTCTTCCTCTGCTCTATTTCTTCCACGAGAGTTCTGGCTCCTGTGTTTTTCAGTTGCTTAATTGTCTCCCATCAAACTATGGGGGACTGTTTTTGAGACCCTTAAACATCAAAATGCCATGTATTTTTATTCAAAGGTCTCTGCCATTTGATTCTGCCTTTTTTTTTTCTTTCTTTCTTTCTTTTTTTTTTTTTTTTTTTTTTAAGTGCTACCTTAAAAGAAAAGGGAAATGTCTGGAAGTAGAGAAATAAGACTTGATCTATAGTTTGAATCCAAGCCACAAATATGCCATGAGAATACAGACACATGCACACAGTGCCGTCACGAAAAATATCCCAACCCTCCCACACTTTTTACACATTACAACATATTAAAAATTATTTATGGTCATAGCAAAATATGTTATATATATATATATAAAAAAAAAGACACAACCCCCCCATACCAAAGTTGCAAGTACCTCCAGAATTTTCTACAGACAAAAGTGCAGAATTTAAACAACTCTTGCTCAGAAAACCTTCCCTGTCAGTTCATTAACATAAGCTTGCTTTTTGGAAGCTGTAGTCTACAAGAAGGAACATGAATAAAAGAGAAGGAATTAATTTACTCCTACTCTACGTGCTGCCTCCTCTGGTAGGAAGAACATCACTTCTGTAACAAGAAGTAAGACACCACCGGGCAAACCAAGACCACTTTGGCTCCCTCTACACTGTGGATCATCATTTGACTGCACATTTCATATACTCAGTGTAATATCAGTCATGCTGGTCATCCATTCAGGAAAACATCCTTAAGCGCTGTTTTAGACAAGAATGAATGGGAGCCTTGACTAAGTAACATCAATGACCACAAGTATGGGATGTTCCATGCACACACATGCACACATATATCAAAAGCGTCATTAAAACTGTCTAAATATGGTGAGAAACTGAGGCACAGGATGACATGCTCCAACCAGTTCAGGATAGCATAAATGGAGATGCAGGATGTGACTCATGGTCCTCTTGCCCACAGAGCAAGACTAGGGTTTTGGTCCTCTTTGGAGAAGCGCTGATACATACAGCACTGCTCAGCAAACACACTGGAAATGTCTCCCAGTAATTTGCCTTTCAGCTTGGTGTCAGTGAAAGCTTTTAAGAAGAAGATTCTAAATAAGGAACCAAAAAAAAAATAATGTTGCTTTCTCACCATAACCATAAACTCAACATGAGCACTTAAACAACCTAGCCCAAATATTTAGTTAAAGAACAGGTTTATAACTAAGGATACCTTATAGCGTGTTTGAATTACTATACACACTACTTAAACAGTTAAACTGTCAGCTTAGGGTTTTGTATATCTACCTCATTAGCCTGCCTCCGGGGCTGGTGTGAGGTGAATCTGCATGTTAAAATTTTGTATTTTGCTGTGCTTTATGTGTCCTGTAAAATGCCTTGAGAACTTTATGAGGGATGCTGCATTAAAATGTGTGATTATAAATATGATTTAAATATCTGAAACATTACAGAGTGATTATTGTTCAATAAGGCAGCACGCATAAAAGGGTTATCTGCATGCTGTGCTTAGGTTTTGACAATATAATGTAATGAATTGCTCGGTACAGTTTGGATGCTATTTGTCTCTGTTTCTTCTCATACTCCAGAGATGCCTGATATGCGGTACTCTAACAAGGCTATCATAAATTGTAGAACAATAAACAGCCCTTGAGATTTTCAGATAGTATGTGGTTAGCATGTAATCCACCCTGAGGAACTTGATTTAGTGCCACAAAGGAACATCCTTGACAATGCTCAACATTGTTTTAAACTGCTGCTAAATCAATTACTGCGTTTGGGAAACGGCATGCTGCTTCTGCTTGCTGCTCCATGCTGGTGGCCTGGCTGCTCAAGGAAAGATTCAGGGAGCCAGGCTGTGGAGGCAGATGGGTTTCCTGAAAATCACTGAAGTAACCCAACTTGAAACAGTGCTAAGTAAGGCCTCCTAAAATCTGCACTAAACCGTACAATTCAAATACCGCTTGGCTGGGTTGTCTTAGCTGTGTCTAGTAATAAATTAATTATGAAACAAACAAAAATGCTTCCTTTCTGATCAGTGCTGTGTCATGGAGCTACAATATCCACAAACACTAATAATCTTTGGTGCCTAAACAAAGACTTTTGTGTTTGCACTGTCTTGTGTACATTAACTAATCTTCTCTTGCAACATCTCCATGAGCTGGAGAAGTGTTACTACCCCCTTTTCACAGATGAAAGATATCAGTTACTCGGGCAGTGCAAGGCTGCACAGTGCCTCGTGGGCCGAAGATGAATGCTCTCTTGAATCTAATGATGTTACAAGGAATGACCCAAAAAGTTAAACAAGACCGAGGCCATTTGTATTTCTTTAATGTTTTCTTCTGCTTCTCTGTTGATGCAGTTGTAGGGACACTGAAGGGAAAAGGCACTTTGCGTATCTGAGCTGCAACCTTGCCCTTCCGCTTTAGAAACATAAATAACGATTCCTAGGCAGTATTTTCTATATCCCAGGAGACTGCACAAGATGAATATTGAGATGCAATTATTACAACAATAATGCTCTGACATGTTTCAGGTACTATGACAGTCTCAGAAATATCACTCTTTTACTGTGAGAAAATAAGACTAGAAGGGAGGGAGAAAGGATCCCAAGGAAGCAAATTGCACAGGAATCATTACTGAAAGCCACATAATTCAGTTTCTGAAGGATTAATACACTCTCATGACCTCTGCATTACAGATCATCATCTACCAGGGGGACCCTGAAAGGCTCCCTTCAAATTCAGCATCCCCTTCAGGTTTGCTCATCTCTCTAACTTCTGTCCTTAGAGGGCAGTAGAATGGTAGTCATCTCTTTTTCTCATAAACAGCCTTGTGCCCCATGGATGCCATACCTCTCACAGAGAGAATCTTGATCAGGTATTGATCTTTAATCTACAGCATTGCTGGAAATGGCAGCCAGCTGTAGCTGTGAAGAACAACAACTGGCAGACACTCTGGTTATTGTTGGCACTGGCCCTCTCTTACAAGATCCAAATTCCTGAGAACCAAATGTTCCTGTGATTCTGGCTTTCTGCTGCCAATAAAGCTTATGATACAAAGCTAATTGGCTTGTAACTTTTCTTGGAAATCTGGAAGGGAAATGGATAGGTTGCCTTTATTTATACACCGATATGTCAAGAATCTGCTTTAAGATAAGGGGAAAAATATATACAGCAGTAGCCATTAAAAAGCCAATGTTTACTCATCTTCACTATGAAGGGGCTTCAGAGACATATAAGTAGTTTTAATTTCACATGAGCTTAACAAGAATGCAAGAGTTCTTTTGGCTTCTTATCCCTGTGAAGAATAACAACAGGAAGAGTTCATTTCAGAAGGGTCTTTCAGGAAAGGGCTTCATTTGGCTTTTGTTCTTCACAGGGCATCAAAACTCTGGACAGTCACCATCCAGAACAGGAGAGCTCAAATCAGCTGTGAGAAGGATGTTTGTGGGCGATTTCCTTTACTCAGTGACCAGTGATTCCTATCTCTACTGAAATGTATGTCAAGGAATGGTTTATGACTGAAGAATACCTTATCCATCTTTGTCTGCTTCCTCCTAGTCAGTCTACTCTTATCAGTTGACAGCTGACAGTAACAACAGTAAAATTCACAGCCATAGAAAAGTTGCTATAGATTTGGTTATGATGTTAGGATTGGCTTTTCCTTAAAAATGCAGAAGGACCATTTAATTTTGGATGCGTTTTAAAGCGTTTCAAGAAGCATAGTCATAGAAATATAGCTCCTAGTCAGGCCAGAAAAAAAAATCCCTGTAGGATAGAAAGAATTAAGATTAAAATTGACTTGGAACATTTGTGCTAAAAGCCAAACAAGCTACTCCTGAAAGTTTGTGAGTTGAAAAATCATTTTTTCCCTGTGAAACGGTTCCTCCTATTATGGGCCACATTCTGTTTTTAACCACGTAACTGAGAGCAGTGCTTGGATCCAGTTCAGCAGATATTTTGTTTTATGGGGCTTCCTGGAACAAAAAGAAAAGTACTTGAATTCTGGGAGATGAGATCTTTTTAAATCTGCCCTCCTGAAATGGTTTCACAAGACCTGTTGATTAGACTGAGAAGAGCAAAGGATTTATACCTAGAAGAGTGCCAGGAGGACATCCCTCAGTATAAATGATAGAGGGATGGAACAGGAGGTAGGATCCAACTTCAGCTCTTCTCTTCCCTCAGTATAAATGGTAGAGGGATGGAACAGGAGGTAGGCTCCAACTTCAGCTCCTCTTTTCCCTTTGTTCACAACATACTACCATTCTCATGCTATTACTAATTTTCTTTCAAAAGCACCGGGAGAATTGGAAGCAGCCTTTCACACAGCTTGAGATCTGAAGGGGTTAAAGTCACACAGTTCAATCATTCCTGATGGGCCTTTTTATTTTCTTCTATTTCATCTTCCCCTCAAAAGAACACACACATCATTGTTACCATAGGTGTATCTGCTTCACTTGTTTTACTTGTCGGACAGTTACCTGGCTGTAAGCCAGCACTACAAAATCAAATCCTGCCATTTATTCTAGGATTTTCTGTTATTATTCTTGCCTGAATTTACTGCTTTTTCATTAGTTATTACTTCATGTCATGCCTTCTTTAAGATGTTTCACGGTTGTTTTGTTGGGTTTTTTGGTGTTTGGGTTTTTTGTTGTTGTTTTTGTTTTGTCTTTTCTTTGTTAGCTTTGGTTGCTCTCTGTCACTCACTGGTAGCTCAACTATCTGAGCAGAATGAGAAAGCTAGATGCTAACCCAGTTTATATATATTACTGTCACTTTCCTACCACTGAAAAATGCTCGCAGTAACCAGAAAGCAAGAAGATCTGAGGTAGGTCAGCAACTTAAGACTACAGTTCTCTGAGCTGTGCCGAGTCAGAAGGAATCTTGAATTTCAGATGCAAGAAGTGTTGGGCTTTTAACAAAAATATTCTGTTTATTGAAGATGAAAGCAATACAATAACAATGAGAATAAACATGAGGATGATGAAAAGCAAACAAGAAGCAGCCCAAGTCTCAGCTCGAGTGTAATATACACACAGATTCTTTGTATTTCTAAAAAGAGCAAAAAAAGTATTTGCTGCAGCTGGTCTCAACCCAAAAGTTTGTTTGGATCACTGAATCATGCCCTCATACTGTTTAGGACTATACATAGTTGTCACTGAAATGATCCTGGAAAAATTCCCATCTACTGCTAAGAATATTTTATTTTGTTGTTTTGTTTTGGTTTTTTTTTTTTTTGTTTTTCTTCTTGCTGCTAAACATATTTTGTTGTTAAAGCTGTATGGGGAAAAGAAAAACTGGTGAAGAAACAAAGGTCAGATTTCTAAAAATGGCCACTTAAAATTAGTTTCTTATGCTTTGAAGAAGCAGGCTGATTTTTCACAAGGGCTGGGCATGTGCAGGCTTCCAACACACTCTGGAGGAAAACCAGAAAGAGGTAGACCCTCTGAAAACCTGCCGGGTGCCCGTGTGCCACCTCAGACAGCTGTGTTCTCACTGCCTCTCACTGCTGGTACTGGTCTGAGGGTTAATGGTAAATTCAACTGAATGCTTCCACTGCGAAATTTTGCCCCTCCTTTCCTGTGGTCCAGCAGCCTACAGGAGATTCGAGCCTACAGAGACAGAGTGGCAGCCCAGGCTGAGCCCAGGGTGTTGCATATAGCTTTCCTCAGGAAATGGAGCACATTTATTGGGAGTGTATTAAATGCCAGAATCTTTCTGACATCCCCATATTTTCCCTTAATTTTCCTTGATTTCCTGTTATTCTTCCTGTCATTCTAAGATACTTCCCTCTCTCTATTTGTTAGAGATCTCTTTGTATTGTAGAGCAATACAGTGTCTGCCTTTGAGACTCCTTTCCTAACCATATAACATCCTACTTGCATGGAGATAATGAAACCTATCAGTGATATGATTTTGCTGTTTCATAGAATCATAGCATCATAGAATCATAAAATTGCTTGGGTTGGAAGGGACCTTAAAGATCATCTACTCCAATCTCCCTGCCATGGGCAGGGATGCCTCTTAGCTATATTGAGCTGCTCAAGGCCTCATCCAACCTGACCTGTCTTGTTTGTGCTGTCAAGATCTACTCTCTGTCTCTGGAATAATTCACCCTTCCTCTGAATGCAGAGAAATCCACTAACCCCAACAATGTGTATTACAGCCTTCTCTACATCCTAAGAGAAAGAAAAAAGTTTTGGGTGGATAAAACAAAAGAGTAAGAGTATTTTAGCCATTGAGCAGCTTTGCAGTTGGCCTGGTGAAAACTTTCTGTGGCCCAGGAAGGGATGAGTGCCCTTCTCAGAGGCACTGCAGCTGGAGAGATGCACAGGGATACTTCTACTAGAAACTAGTGCTGTCACAGGAGGTGGACCATTTAGCATTGGTGTGGCATTTGCTTGCATGAGCATACTCCCATGAGGCAACTGCCTGACAAACAGGTTGCTTTATTCCCAAGCATTCCTCACTATGTCCACACAATGTTCAGTGATGACATCCCTGCTGGTCTCTTGGTTGTGAGTCACTGTCTCCCACCCGCCCTGGCCGTAAGGCCCTAGTCAGATTTCCCAGTCAGTGTATGTGTGTGCCACTCCACTCCCTGGTTTTCCTTGGGTTATTAACTCATAACTCTTAATCTGCCTCTGGACAGTTTTGTCAGCAGACAAGGACAGTGCTTTCTGTCCCGTGCCTTCTGACCCTATGTGCCAATACAATATGCAGAAGTATGTCAAATGCCATTTAATCCTCATAGTCCAAGCAGATTATATTCATACTTTCACCTCTATCTGCTCACAACATTATCTCCTTTCAATAACGCCACACTGTTTTTTTTAGGCAAGACTCACCCTTTACAAGACAGATTTAGTTTTAGGAGCCAAGTTTCATGTTCTACCTGCACCAGTGGAGGACAGTGTACCATATGGGTGTTCCACGGTCCTGATGTGCTCTTCTCCAAATGCAATGTGGCCATAATATCTGCAGCTCTAAACTTGCATTTCTGAAATCTGTGGTAGCTGAAAGTAGCAGTGTGAAATAGTAATTAGTCTGCTGATTATTGTTTTTGTGAAGTAGACTATTTGCATTATTATTTAGAGAGGTTACAGCCTAGCTCCAGGCTCCAGCTGCTCATTCCTACTGCGGCAAGACAAGGCCACAACAATAGACCGCAGATACACAAACAGATGATTTACGTTTGGCGTAGCTCAGAGTGTGAAAACCTTGTCAGGAAGGAAGAGGTCAGGAAACGAGTGGCTTATAGGGAGGGAAAATGTATGGTGCCTAATGATGTGGGAGGAGCTCCTTTCTTGGCAGAACAGTCACTCTTCCAGGTCCCCACCTCCAGCCACAGGGCTGTGCCCTGCCTCCAGCGCTTCTGCTTCCCCCTGGGCCCAAAGTCTGTGTGGTTTTTTTAAATTAAGAAGGCAAATAACTCCAGCAGAGGGGACAAGAAAGCAGCAGCAGGAGGAAGGATGACAGGCTGGGGGTGTTTCCCCCTTCACTGTCTTTGGGTTTTTTCCAAATGATTGCTGGCCATGCTTCCACAAGAAAATTAACAGTCCTGTTTAAGAACATTTCTGGGGTGAAATCTTGAAAAAATACTGTCATTGAGTTCAACTGAAGCAGGTCCAAGTTCTGAACGCTCTCAAATCCTATTCCTTTTGGTTTTCTCATGTACTTAATCCTTGCTGTGAACTGAATGAGGCAATGATCCTACAGAAAAGAATGTATTATCACATAATTGCAGATTGCATTATATGGTGTATTCATTACGGGGGCTAAACTGAGGTTACACAGACAGTCTTAATTCTGGCATCTCCTAACTTCTTAATGTTTGACTTTACATCCTTTATGATGGCCTTTGAATGAAGTTTGCTGTTGGTAACTGATTAATTTTAATGTAACTATTACAGCTTTACTTTCCATTTGCATCTTATGGAGAATTTAACAGCTGTGTCCTTCATAAACAACAAGGCTAGGAATTTGCTTGTCTGCATGTTTAAGCTACTGAGTAGTCTTCAACACTTTTTATAGATCTTTAATGACTTTGGACATACCCTTTCACCACAATTCTTTCACTATGATTCAGTAACAAGCTGCATTATTCAAAACAGCAGCTGGGTAACTGATTTTGGTGGGCTCAAGTTGGAATATGCCCTTCATGGTTATTTAGGTCACTGTAACTTGGTGGTTTCTTGCACCAAATCAAATCCTGAAGTGCTGAGAGCTGAATGAGTTTAAAAACTGCTCTGTTAAAACAAATTCTCATCATTTTAACAACAAGCTCATGTCTCATTTTCAAAGCACCAATAGTGCCAGGGATTTCAAGTCAGGCCTGTTCAGAAGTTCTTGGAGTCTGGATCTATATGTAACTGTAGTCATCCTATGACCTTGAGGTTGCTGAAGAGAAGCTACTCTAGATGTAATATTTGTTGGATTGGAACCTTAATTTGAAATCAGATCAAGGGATCTTATTTTGAGATCCTACCATATTCCATTGAATTCTTGGCCCTGTAGTAGAAATGTGTAGTGTCCCCTGTTGACACTGTAGGATTATGAAGTACATCAGTATGAAGCATAAAGCAGAGTATTTTATCTACATAACTATTAAACCAAATTTTGTGCTATTGCCCCCTATTCTCACAATTACTAAAAGAAAAAGAAATCAGAACATCATGAGAGAGCATTAATGTTCATGTTATACTAAGTTATGACTGTGCTATTTGTAGTTTATAGTAGATAATGTTAAAGAAGAAAATCATCTCACCACCTGCTGGAGAAAGAATTAGAGGAGAGTAGTATTCATAGCTGTTTTTCTTTGCAACGTGTTTCTCATTGATGATACACTAAAATGTAACACAGTTTGCCTTGAAATAATGCAAAATAAACCCCAGAAAGTTCAAATTCCTTTGGTTTCAGACACAACAATATGTAAAGGAATTCTAAGTAGATATAGAATACATAGAATACACAGAATAAACCAGGTTGGAAGAGACCTTCAAGATCACCGCATCCAACCCATCAACCAATCAAACACCACCCAAACAACTAACCCACGGCACCAAGCACCCCATCAAGTCTCCTTCTGAAAACCTCCAGTGACGGCGACTCCACCACCTCCCCAGGCAGCCCATTCCAATGGGCAATCACTCTTTCTGTATAGAACTTTTTCCTAACATCTAGCCTGAACCTCCCCAGGTGCAGCCTGAGACTGTGTCCTCTTGTTCTATACTTTACAGTTCTATACTTTACAGTAGTTCACAGGATTGTCCAACAGAAATGCAAAAGTCTTGCATTAGACTAAATACGACTTTAAAACCTTTCTATACTTGAATAGTTCACCTGGTATTAACCTAACTTTACAATAATTCTGCTTGCATGAGATCTCCAGTGACAAAACTTCACATTTCCATTATTAATTTCAAACAAATTCCTTGTGGTTTTAAAATTAATTCATTGCAGTGTTATTGCTGGTTAGAAATGAATGTAGACTGTCCTTTTCCTATACTCCTTCCTCAGCCACTGTTACCACTGATTGCAATTGGTGGCATTGCTGTTGAATTGGCCTGCTTAGACTTCCACATTACTTGGGATTTGAGTCATAACAGAAATTATCTTAATTTTTATAAGAAATCACTGAAGACAAGTCAGGGAGTACTAATAGGAACAAGCAATCTTTTTATCACTAGATTGGCTGTTCAAATCTAGCAAACTTTGTAGTGTCTAGAAATAAATCACAATCCCTGGGAAAAGTAACAGCTTAGACTTTGATTCTGCTCTCAAATATAAAGGCCTGTTTTCAACATTCTGCTCAATTTCAGTAAATATTTTCATCATTTCATCCAGAAGGACTCACCTGGAATACGTTTACCTGTCCACAATGTGGACATTGAGACAACTGTGGCATGGAAGGTGATGTTAGTAAAGGTACTGCTGGCATTTGAACAAGTAATGGATGAAACCACAGCCAAGTCTTTCTTAAGCTGGATGTGCCTGCACCAGACTTTCAAATTATGCACTGGTGACTGTGCTCTCAGCTCCAGGCACTGCCCAAGCCTCCAGTCACCTAAAACTGTCAAGAGGTCACAAAAGAGTATTGCTGCAAGAGGGTATGTGTTGAAACCAAACCACTAAAAGTTTTGATAAAAGTATGCTAGGAGAAGTTTTCTGTGGTCCAAGATACAGGAAAAGGAGAAGAGGACTGCAGAAAGAAGGAGGAAAACCCCAAGCCCTTCTTGACAACTGCTGCTGTGCTAGACACTGGAGTAGCATCCAGTGATACAGGACAGCACAGTCCAGGCCCTGAATCCAAGCACTTGAATGTGTTGCTAGTAGAGGTATAACAGCCTCCTGCAAGTAGAGATGTATTTTAAATTCAAAGCATATTCGCTTGATGCAGATTGAAGACATATTTTGAAAACACTCAAAGTTTCAAGAAATTAAATTACTTTCAATTTACACTTTTCTGAGATGACTACTTAGGCATTGCACCCCTCTCCCCCTAGTATTGTTGTGTCTTTTAAAAAGCAACATTACTTTTTCCTGAAGCAGTGATATCCATGTCTCGTATATCTAATTGTCTTTAAGAAATCTCTGCCAACTAAGCTGCTGAACAAAGCTGGGAGTCCTCTTGTTGCCATGTTGCTGTTCCCATGTAAGATGGCAAATTCTAATAAGACTTCTTCAAGTCATCTATAACCACTTGCTCTTCTTTAAATATGATAATATTCTGTCACTGGTAGCTTAGTGGTCGCAATTTTGTTCTTACTGAGTGTCCAGCAATTATATATACATTTGTAATTCATTTTGCACGCTAAGACTTCATCTATTTATTTGGAAATATTTGTAATAAAAACATGGGGGAAAAAAAGCTTGAAGAAAGCTGAATCTTTACCCTGGACTGTAATACTGGCTGTACTGCAAGGAACACCCAAGACAGTAGATGTATACTCCGAAAGGTACTGAAGTTTTCCTCGTTTAAACCTGCATTAAAACATCTTTGTAGAGGTGTTCTTCAATCTTCAGTACAGCTTTGCTAAGTACATTGACCAAGCACTTGGGGTCATTCTTGCAATTCCTGCATGCTTTGGTGTGGCATGGACAGGATTGATTTCCACCCCCTAGCCTTCAGGACACCTTTGGATGGCACAGATTCCCTCTGGCATCAGTTGTCTGGCCAGTGCTGCAGAGTTCAACACAAGTATATTAGCAGAGAGGAGATGATCTCCAAATTTCCTGCTTGAGCGTATGCACACAGTGCCTTTTGGAGAAGAGAGTCTGTACATTGGGAAATTTGGCTGAAAACTGTTTAACCCTAACTGGCACTCAGATGTTAGTAACAAGATTCACTGATATCCTTTGTTGCACTTTCAGGGGCAGATAGATGCAACATGAATTTTGTAATTGCAGAAAGAAATCTGTTTCTCCTGTGCTTGTTAATAACTATACTCTCTTTGCAGCTGATTTAAGGCTCCTGTTTTCCCCTGTTGCTAAAACTAGTAAAAGTACACACAAGTTGCACAGCCTTTGTGCACAGTTTTTTGCATACTTGTTTCAGTGTTACACTGTGTTCTGCTGGATGAAGTAGAACTTGTTTGCACCCATGGTCTAATTTGCTTATTATATTGGATGAAATAAAGCTATCTGTGGAAGCGAGCATGCAAAGAAATATGTCTTCAGAAATTACTTGTCCTTAGCAGTTGAAACACGGAGTGCTTACGCACTGCAGATCTCAGGGGAAATGGAGAACCTTTCCTGTGCAGCTTATCTCTGTAATCCTTGGAGTAGAACATCTCCCTTCTGAGGAAAAGAGCTGTGTCTCTTTAGCTTGGAGAAGAGGAGCCTCAGGGGGGTGACCTCATTCATGTTTATAAAGATGTGAGGGGCAGTGTCAGGAGATGAAGCCAGGTTCTGCTCAGTGATGTCCAGTGATAGGACAAGAGGCAATGCGTGCAAGATGGAGCAGAGTGAACATATGGAGAAACTTCTTCACTCTGAAGGTGACAAAGAACTGGAGCAGGCTGCCCAGAGAGGTTGTGGAGCCTCCTTCTATGGATACATTCCAAACCCACCTGGATGTGTTCCTGTGTGACCTGCTCTAGTTGTTGCTGCGCTGGCAGAGGGGCTGGATTGGGGGACCATTGAAGGTCCCTTCCAACCCCTAACATTCTGTGACTCTCTGAGCAGGAGGTTCCCTCTGATCTAAATAGTTGTCACGATACACTTACAAAGGAGAGGGTTATGAATTAACACATTTTAATATAAAGGTGTAATTTGTGATTTGCAAGACATACTGGGAACACATTTACTGCCTGTTGAAATTTGGTAACACATAAGTGTCAGGCAAAAGAACTGGATCGTGCTAGAGCACAACCGTATTCTTTTTTTCTTCAAACCCAGGATCTCTGGTGCTAAATGGTATAGTTTTCTTAGTTACATACTAACATTATAATGTTTAGTTGCTATAAAGACAAGATTCTGGGTTGTTAAAATAATAGCTAGTAGTAAAATGTGGCCATATTTCTAAAGTCTTAATTTTGAGTCAGGCAGGCAGGCTTTATAAGAAGGTTTATTTGAATTTATGGTTACCTCATTTGGATGAAAATTATACTATTTCCTGAACCTATGTGGTAGTTTTAGGCTGTGCCTTTAAAAAATTTCCACAGATCTCTAACAGAAAGTAGTAGAATGTAAATAAATCACTGTTGGGTGTAAAAGGGAAAAATAACAATAGTTCTAAGCAATCCTTTTAGAGAAAATAATGATAGTTCTAAACAATCCTTTTAGAGAAATAAGGGACTTAAACTAGTTGTACCAAAACTCTCTTCTCACTTCCTTGGGCTGGGCAATACTAACTGGCTTTACTGACCTTGGCTGCATTGCTTTTGTTGTGCCTGGTATTAAATTCTCTGCTCTGTCTCTTGTCCCTTTTGTGTGCAAGGGGGTAAGGGGTGGGGGGTGTGGAGGTAGCGGGGAAGAGGGAGAAGGTATTAGCTTCCCCTGGTCTTTGGCCAGGGGCGTTCTTGTGCTGTTTATTAATTGTAAATACCTGTAAATATTGTAAATACTGTATATTTTGTACTTATTCATTGCATTTCTTTGTAGATTGTAGTTCCACTTTTAAATACAGCTTTCATTTGCTTCCAACTGAGCTGGTCTGGCAAATTAAATGTTGGGGGGAATTTTCAACCCACCACAACCTACTTCCGCAAGTTTGAGTGGGGTCCCTTCCAAGACGGAACATTCTGTGATTATGTGACTACTGATGCCCTACCTATCCTCCTCTTGGATGTTGTGCCCAGCTCTGTATCCTTAAAATTACTTCTTGCACTGGATCCTCTTCTGTTTCTCTCAGACACTTTGTGGTATCACCCAGGGTATAATGAGAAGTGCCTCCATTCTGTAGCTTTTTGCACTGCTGAGGAGGGCTGATCATGGGACACGCTCTGCAAATGTCATATTAACCATTCATTTCACAGATATGCAGACAGATGGCCCGAGGATCGTTTCAACAGGGTCCACATTTTGTTTTTTCCCTCTGTACCTAAAGTTGCTGTGCTTGTTTTTTCATAGTTTCTCCATATTGCCAGCTCTTGGGGAACAGGATCTACGTGGGTATCACAGTACTTCTCTGATCTCTAATTCTGTGCTTTGAGCAACAGTCAAGTTTCAAGATGAATTCCCATCTGCTCAGAAGATGTGTGCCTCTTCAGAGATCTTAGTAACACCTTTCTTATCACTGATGTCAGAAACATTCAAAATTTCTGTTCTGACAATAGGTCATAACATTTCCCTGAAGACAAGTTGTTATTAATGTGATCTCTTCTTGAAATCATTGTGTACTTGCTTCTCTATGTGCTTTCAGTAGCTATCTTTAGGTTATCTATACTTTTTTGCAAGCTAGCTGACCATCGGAAAAAACCTGTCCTATTAACACTATCTGTGCATGTCCAACCATCCTAAAGAGCAGCAAGTATGCATTCAACATCTGCTCAGGCATCTAAAAATATGCTTGAGTTGAATTGCAGTTGTAAGGTTGTGTTATGTTCATCTATTGTGATGCTTTCTGACTGCCCTTGATTTGTTACTAAATCCCTTTACATCTTTGAATCTGAGTATCTTTGTTTCTTGTTTTCTCAATGATCTAATGTACTGTGTTGGTTTTTCTGCTTTCTGTTTCTTTTTGGGTTAGTTTGGTTGGTTTGTTGTTGTTTTTTTTCTTCCCAGGAGGAGTGTTAGAGAACCAGGTCTAAATTATCCACGTTTATGACAGAGGTGGATAAATGAATAGCAAATAATTAGAAGACTCTTTTGCTGGTGGTAGCTTGGCAAAAGTATGTAAAAGTCCACTTAAATAAAACAGCATTTGAAACTGGTGTCTAAGTGTTCAAAGGTTGTTTTAGTGTGAGAGCAAGGAAGCATCCAAACCAAGCTTTTCAAGCTCTGCTATCCTTTATCCTTCTGACACTGCTGTCTCACAGAGCAATGGTAATTGTTCTCTGTTGCTATTCAAGGCATTACCCAGGGGCTTTTCTTGCTGTTACCTAGTGAATAGAGGCTGAGAAGCAGTGATGTATCTTCTTTGCGTAATGTCTCCTCAAGTCTATCAGCATGATCACAAGCCAGTACACCATACACATGGCAGACAATGCATGGTGACTGTACCAGCTCCTCTTCTGAGGCTGATCCTAGCTTACAGATAAAAAGGGCTGTATCAGCCTCTTTAGTTTGAAATGTGCCATATCAGAGTCAAATAAGCTCCACATTGCCTCTTAAAGACAGAACAATAAATAGCAGCAAAATGTGCTTTGGTGGATGAATTTCTTTCAGCAGGTGACTGCATAAACTAAATCTTGGCAGTAGAGCTTCAAGTGAGTGAAGTATTATGGTTGATGGGCTTAAATCTTTCTTCTGCTAATGCTGTGCAGGAAAGACTGTGACTGAAATAGGTATAATTAGTGAACCGTGATTGAATTCTCAGCATCAAGAAGACAACAACTCTTTCACAGTTTCTACTTTGATGTCATCTCTCATCTGTAAAGCTGTTCTACTCAGAACCACTTGAAGGTATTTTTCTTTTGAATTGGCTGCTTTAGACTGTCTTTAGTGCTAGATTATCTGTGTCAGGTTTATCACAAGCTGTCTGGATACAGGATGATTTTTCTTTTCATGGTAAAACATAGCACTCTTCTAAACTCTGCTTCCAGTTTATGATGAAGGTGCTTCTTGGTTGAATCGTCTGTTGCTGCTTTCCAAATACCCAGAATCTGGATCAACAATCTTACAATCTTCTGTGTCGCTATTTTTGTTTTATTTACACTTCACAGTAACAACTTGGGTGATAATGACTTGCTACAGTCACTGTCTCTCTGCTGACAAGAGCAAAGATCTGTCATCATCTTCTATCTAGTAGGATTTTGCACTTTTGAATCTGCATGTAGTGTATTACCAGCACTTCACAAGTCCTTAGTCTCAAGCACTTGTTATATTTTGGGTTGGGGACTGTTTTTTTCCCCTGAAAAAGATACAATTCATCTTATATGTTGTTCCTCCACTTGGAGCTTTTCTTGGTGATTTCCTAGGAGTGTATTCTGAATCAGGGAGCTGCTGTTTTGCTCTTTTCATGTAGCAATATGCAAAAGCTTTTCCTTGCTGCAGAACTGCTGATAACATAGGTGGTATTTCACCAGCATGCAAGGTTCTGTCATATCCACACCTTGAATACTAAGGATAACTAGTCCATGATTTTATGCCTTGAAATGATATTAGATTGGCTCTTGAGTTTTATTAAGGTTTTGAATTACTCATTGTGCACATACATGCTTGGGAAGGTGCTGACTGGTACCATCTCATTTTCTAGCTCTCTCTACCTTTGCTTCAGAGCTGTAATGAAAACTGCATGAATTTGTGCATTGCGAACAAAAATTCAGCAGCATTATGGAAGTAGAGGCCCTGGTAGCAGCTATACAGAATGATTGATATTGTGGTATCCAATTTTCATTTCAGCAGTCGCCCTGGAAAAACTGCTCATACAGAAAAGTTACCACATATGAAAAAAGGTATAGTAAACCACACAAACACACATCCCTGCCACAGACTTTGATGCTCCCCACTTAATGTAACCCAGCCTGGCTCATGGATGAAACGACAGATTCTGAGTGGATACACGGATTGGAAGTACATAGTTAATAGGATGCCTTCCTGTATTCATCTGAGAAAAAGAATTCACTAATCTTTCCAGTGATCATTTTAAAAATAAAAGTTTGACATCTAATTAGATATTTCCTTTCTATATACACCATCTTTTGTCTTTGGACTATTCCATTGTTCCCATGAGCCGCAAGAAGTCTTGTGGCTCTAGAAGCTGTGCAATTCAGGGAAGTAATTAAGTGAGGTGACTATGTTGATGTTTTGTAGCATGACACGGAGCTAACACTCACTTTTTGTTTTTTTAAGTACTAAAATCTCCTTAATCTAATTAGTTTCTTTAATCTGGGAAGCAAAGATACCTCCTCTTGACTCTATCCCTTTCTTGCAAAAGCGACACCTTGAAGATCAGAAACGTTCAGTGAAAGATTTTATTATGCTAGCTAATTGAAATAAGCCAAGAGAACCTGGAATCAGTCTGTCTCTCTGCTGCAAGCAGTGGTTTGCCCTTAAGCCTTCTGGTACTGGTGAAAGAGCAGCCCAGGTGAAAATTTCCAAGCACCTCTGTAACATTTCCATACATCTTAAACAAAATATAGTCGTGCAATGGAATCACTTGACAGAGACTTTGGATAAGCTAATTCTTCAGCTTTGTTAAATGTAAGTAGCTAATCACTGAATTGAGAAGGAAAGATCTGCCTGTGTGAGGCCACAGGAAAAACCTGAAGGCAAATTTGCATGGAGTTTACACCTAATTCTGTAAAACCAGCAGTAGACATAGCATCTCCTCATGAAATGAAGTCTCTCTTTTAATTTCAAGTCGCTGCACTTCAGGAGGTATTGCCACCAGGTGGGAGAGAAAATGTTTTCCTGCCAGGTGCAGCTCCCCTCACCCTCTTTTCTGAGGTAGGAGCTGCTCCTATAACCTCACAATTCCCCCCTCCTTTTTCACTGTTGTTATGTTTGTTTTCTTCCTACTACTCTTTTTCATGGACCGATGTTGAGGCAGAGGACTGGAGGAAGATGAAGTAACAGCTTTCCCCCTCTGCCCAGAGACCCAGGTGCCCTATCTTCCACAGTGGACTGGCAGCAGGACAGCAAAGGGAACTATCAAAGCAAGGAGATAAGAGGAGTAGGCAGGTTGGGAGGGTTAGCCCTTGTGTCCTGGGAAGCTCTGCTGTGAGGTTGGAGATTAGGTAAATGAAGTGAAAAGAATGGTAAGAGCTTCCTTCCCTGCACTTGCACAACTGGCATAGCTGGTACCTTGGAATGATTCCGTACAGTTGTGATAAACATTTACCAGCTCTAGATTTTAGCCATGGCTAGAATCTGGATGGCTAAAAATACATTTTGGCTTTTTTCCTGGCTTGGGAAATTTAACATAGTCTAAAATTCCACTGCAAGCATCCAAATTTAATATGAGTTTCCATTTTTAATAAGTATAACTTTTAGCTTCTCCTCTCCTACAGGATGAAATTCACCTCTCCACCAAAAAAATAACCAACCACCAACCAACACCAAATCCCAAATTTGTTCACATATTTGATGCCAAGAAAATACAGATTGTTGTTAAGAGGCTAGAATGGAGCTTGCAATGCCATCAAAGCACCGAGCTGTGCGCAGCAGCATTGGAGCTTGAGACAAGGCGTGCAACTCAAACATGTTATTGACACAAATGTTCCAATGCATATCTGCAAAACTCAAAATCTGCAGCTTGCCTTTGCTCACACCAAACCCATTCTTTGAAGTGATCCATAGAGGGGTATCATTGTAAAAGTCATGGTATAGGCACAGGGACAAAGCCAACCCTTAGATCTCCAAAGTCAAGAGGCAGGAAAAGTCTCAACATTGAGCACAAAAAATAATGAAAGTGTTTCTCACCTCCAACCATTCACCCTCCACCTGTCCCATGCCTGGCACTGCCTCAGCAGCTGGAGTAGAAAACTCTCAGCAGAGCCATGGAGGAAGCAGCTCTGGGGTGCAGCTGCAGACAGACACAAGCTCCCCGGAAACTGCTGCTATGCAGGCATCTATCCCACCGTGCGTGGAGAGCCGCAAAACTACTGCGACATGGAAGGATGGGTATGAAATAACAGATTCCTCCTGCTGCTCTGGTGGCTGTCACATTTCACACTATACCTCTCTCCTTTTCACAGGCACTCTGGCTGGATTAAATGGATTAAGAACTGGTTGATAAATATGAATGGAGTTGCAAGTTGATGTGGAAAAAGGTTTTCACTGTTTCTTTCTCTATGAATGAATCATGAACAGAAATTTCTTCAAGTGCATTAGAAATTAATTCCTTGACACTCCTCTCTTCTCCTCAGGCTGAAAAACTGAAAAGCCAAGTTTTGCAAGGGAAAAAACTCATTATTTTAATTTATCTGAGAATCTCTTGCTTCAAATCCCAAGTTCTAAGGGCAACATTCACTATGTAGATTATTCCCATAAACCAACATAACATTATAATCCATTTCAATTAGAAGGATCTCCTTGCAGTAGGAGACTTCAGATTTGATAGTGTGTCCTCACTGTGGCAAATGACTACATCTGACCAAGTCTCCCCAGAACTGTGCAGAGGAATTTAGCCACAGATTGTCCTCTTTTTTTTGGTCTCTTTTTCTTTTTTCTTTTCTTTCTAGTTCCAGGCTGCTGTCCCAAAGTTTGGAAGTGCTGGTTATGCTATTCATAAATTGACAATAGATGTTACCTATATAGATATGTACACACACACACACACACACATATATAAAACCTGGTAGAAAAGGATCTGGGGGTCCTGGTGGACAGCTAAACATGAGCTAGCAGTGTGCCCAGGTGGCCAAGAACGCCAACGGCATCCTGGGCTGTGGTTATTAGGTTGAGAGAGGTTTTCCTCCAACTCTACTCTGCTATGGTGAGGCTGCATATAGAATATTATCCCTCTTTACAACTCCCTGAAGGGAAGTTGGAGTGAGAAGGGGGTAGCCTCTTCTCCTGGGTTGCAAGCAACAGGACCAGAGGAAATGGATACAAGTCATGCCAGGGGAGGTTCAGGCTGGATATTAGGAAATATTTCTTGACTGAAAGGGTTCTCAAACATTGGAATGGTCTGGTTTAGTCCTGGCTGGAAACCAGCACTTGTGGAATTTTCACAAGATATCCTCTAGTGAGAGTTCCAATTGATATAGCAGACATGAAAAGCTGAAACAATTCAGCAGGAACTGCAAATGGTCTGACTTGTACAGATGAGCTGGATTGACCTGTGAGATCACCTTCTATCTACCTTCTATGTACTTTCTATCTAGATCGCCTGCCTGTCTTCTCAGAGGAGTGGAGGAACAAGGTGATTTCAGCAGCACAGAGCACTCACACAGCCAAATACAAAGTGTTGGCAGAAGAAGAGTGCCAGCATATAACCTGGCAATGGGAGCCTGAACTTCCACAGCTGTGCTTGCAGTGGATAAAGTCCTGAGCTTGATGGGTAGCTGCCTTCTACCAAACTGCTGGCAATTACCACCTCTCTGTATCAACACAGCTGGGAAAAGAGGCAGCTGTGATGCCTGGAGTAGTGTCAGTCAATATATGGTATCCTGGCTGAATTACCTAACTAATTCTCTTCTGAAGTTTGCTCAAAATGGTTTTGGCATTGGCACTGTACCCAGGATCAAACCGCAGTAAGGCATCAGTGGCGAACACAGCCCTCATGTGGTACAGGCTGATAAAACGAAAATACAGAATCGCATCTTGACAAGGGATGCTGGAGAGATGGCTCTCCTCCACATATTGCCACACAGGAGGGAATTCAAAGTGTGCAGAGCAAAGAAGCTATTTGAAGGTTTGCAGTGTGATGGATCACACAGATGAGCCCTTCAGTGAAAAGGCCAGTGAAGGAAGAGTAAGTCAGGATCTGGATTTTTGGCGTATTAGTTTGCAGTAAGATTAACTTGGACACTCAGTGATCTCTCTTATTACTGCAAGAAAGGAGAGCTCACCAAGGCAATTCAAGCATAGCAGCTAATGCCATAGGAGAGTAGTAAACCCTTCTCTTCACTTTCTTCCCAGTAACAAGTCTGTGTAGTTATATCCTTAATGTGCTTTAGATAGAGTAAGCCACAATGCAATTAGGATGTCCATATGGAGAGTCAGTGCAGCATAGCTAGTACACTGTAAATTCATATCCTCGCTTACTGAGAATTAATTATCTTGTAGACAAGCCATGTGTCAGTGAAATCCATTTATTACTTTATAGGATATGTGGTCTTCTAGGAAGGCTGGCCCAAAAGAAATGGGGGACTGAAACTCTGATTGGCAAAGCAAATATCTTGATAGGAAGTGGAGTTTTCTGCCAAGTCAGTTGCTTTAAAACAATCTGGCTTGTTTTTCAAAGGGCCCCTCCAGTACTCTAATTTGGGTCAAACAAAGCCAAACGGAAATGTTTTGTTGTGGTTTTCTATAGGAAAAAATAGACTCTTAAAAATGTGAATTGAAATTTTCATACAGAAAACTGTCAGTGTATGTTTCTTTTGCAGAAATGGCTTCTTCTGTCAAAATAACATTTCTATAGACACTCTGCATTTGGGTTCACTTAAAAAACTTACTTGCCCAAACTTCAACCTGCTACACATTTGGGGAAGTCAACAAAGTCAAACCAGGATGAATAATCCTTTGTACATGATGTGCTTTGCAGGAATGACAGCTTGTTTTTTTACCTGCTTGTAATCAAAAGCAAATTTGCTTTGCCATTGCACCTATATAACAAAGCCAGCCTAAGGATTCTTGTGATTTGAATACTAGGTCAGTTAATTGTCCAAAAAAATAACAATCAAAAAAGGGATGGGGAATGACTATTGGAAACAAATCCATATTTTGAATTTCAGTGAGACTGCTCTTGATGTATTCAGGCTTGGTTATAGTTAATAAACCTTTGAGATGGAGATTGGGTGGTGTCTCTCTTATCTTCATTCTGTGTGATTTTAGAAAAACATATGCACATGTCAGGGCATCTTGTTGTCCCTCTGATGATTTATCATGTCTTTGTGGGGTGGTTTTGTTTCCCACTATGAAATGCAAATTCAGCTTGCAGTGCTCCTGCTATCTGTGTAAAGGTTAAAAAGAAACACAGATACACATTTAGTGCTATTCTTGCTACTTTTAGAACTGGCCTTTAATGATGATCCTAGCACAATAAAGATTCTTTTTTCACTGTCTACATTTTCTAGTTTTAGTTGGGGTTTTTGTAATTTACCTTTTGTTTTCTTTTTAAACTTTGTAGTTTGCATCATGTAAGCACAGCCCAGCTGCTGACAAATCAACTCACAATGTACAAGCAGTGCCAAAAACCTCTGGTTTACTGTCACAAACATTCAGGCATTGCTCTGAGGTGTCTTGAAAGGAAGACTGCAAAAGCACTACCCTGAGAAATGAGAGCATCCCCAAACATATTCAGGGTTGTGGGCACTGTTGATGTTTATAATCCCCATGTGAGTAATCAGCTGAACTGTTGAAAGTACCTCAAGCATTTGGCGCCTCAGTAAAACTCACATATGATGGGACAGGTGGCTTTGTTACTCTTTGAGCTTCTCCCACCACTTGGGCTTTACCTGTGCAGGTCACTGAAATGAAGCACCATCCCCAGAGTCTTTGTAGAGCTATGATTGTGCATCTACTTAAGGTTCAGCTCAACTCTTAAGCAGCTGGACATTAAATACAAATATGACTTTAACTAAGCTTCTAGCCCTATCCATCTTCACTTACAGAGTTTCCCAAATGAATTGAAGCCCAGGTACAGCTCTCCCTGCTGTTCAGTGTATTTTCTCATGCAAGAGATGGAAGAGGTGGTAGTGCTGATGTATCACCAGTGCTCAGATCTCCCTGAGATTAGAGAGACAGACCATAATTTTTGTGGTTGTTACTAAAAGTCGAAGTGAAATTCTGATACTGCAATCTTAAACAATAAAGGAGATTCGTATATGTTCTACAAGTACCTTATGAAGCGACTTGGTCCTATCCTTTCAGTTTATTTCCTTCCTTTTCCTTACAGGCTCCACAGCAATGAATGGGGAGAGTTTTATTTATTTATTTATTTTGGTTGGCTTCCATTTCTCCAGAGTGGATTTCACACCAGTCTTACTCTTTAGCTTTTCAACAGACAAAGGCAAAACCTCCTTACTATTTTCTTTCTTTTACAAGATGGTAAGCTAACATTACTGGTATCTAGCATTAATTATGAATGTTCTTTTAGGGCTTTTTTTCCCCTCTGACTCATTTTAATATTTACAAGCTTCAAGTTCTTGTTCTCCCAAAAATCTTGAAAATGCCGTTAAAATTTCCTTTCTCCTAAACCTCTCCTAATCTTTGCTTTGTAACTTGTTATTAAAACAGTGTACTCCACAACACAAAGTATGAAGGAAAGTACCTTTCCTGAGAGTGGCTTGACTTCTTGCTGGGTCTAGCATTGAAAGTGCCAAACTCATATACAAAAATCTTGTCCCAGCTTGCTATTATTCCTATGATAATCACTTTATACAATGCTTTACAAATCAGAGGCCTAGAATTATGCATCTACTGGCACAACTAATATCGAAGGAAATCCAGACCCATACCTTATTCTCAGCGGTTAAGACCTATCCATTTGTATGTTTGACCCAGCCCTAAATGAAGGTCTCAGCCTACCTGATGCAGTTAGGATTGCATTTACGATTGCATCTACAATAGAATCATAGAATCAAGAAGATTGGAAGAGACCTCAAAGATCATCAAGTCCAACCTGTCACCCAACACCTCATGACTACTAGACCATGGCACCAAGTGCCAAGTCCAATCCCCTCTTGAACACCTCCAGGGATGGTGACTCCACCACCTCCCTGGGCAGCACATTCGAATGGCTAACAACTCTCTCAATGAGGAACTTTCTCCTCACCTTGAGCCTAAACTTCCCCTGGCACAGCTTGAGACTGTGTCCTCTCATTCTCGTGCTGGTTGCCTGAGAGAAGAGACCAACCCCCTCCTGGCTACAACCTCCCTTCAGGTAGCTGTAGACAGCAATAAGGTCTTCCCTGAGCCTCCTCTTCTCCAGGCTAAACAACCCCAGCTCCCTCAGCCTCTCCTCATAGGGCTTGTGCTCGAGGCCTCTCCCCAGCCTCGTTGCCCTTCTCTGGACATGTTCAAGAGTCTCAATGTCCTTCTTAAACTGAGGGCCCCAGAACTGGACACAGTACTCAAGGTATGGCCTAACCAGTGCTGAGTACAGGGGCACAATGACTTCCCTGCTCCTGCTGGCCACACTATTCTTGACGCAGGCAAGGAAATTTCTCATCTGAGAAGCAGCAGAAAAGGTGCAAAATGTCTCTAAAGCTACCTACCAGCTGATCTGAGCAGATGGAGCCATGCTCCTCTGACCAGAGTTTACACTAGGGTGTCTGACTTTGTGCTGGAGCAGAGAGCAGGAGGCAAGATGCTCATGCAGCTGGGCATTAATTTCAGCCAGGAAGCAGAAAGAGACAGCCAAGTGCAATATATTGTTTGTGAGTTTCCCTGTTTTGCTGCTGGTGCTCCTCTGGGAAGGCCAAGCCACCTCCTAGCAAGTTTCCAAACAAAGAGAATCCCTTGAGAGGCAATCAGAGCAGTTCAGGTGACCAGAAAATTCACATTCTCATTTGAACAGAAGCCGGGTATTAATTAATGGTGTGAACATACCCCAAGTTAGTTTCAGGTATCACTTTGGTTGATGAAGGAATTCAGCCCCTCACTTTTCCTGAACTTGCTGTTTCACTTGAAACCTTCCTGGGTCCAAGTGTGTGTACTGGGGCTGTTTCTTAGCTCATGTACCAAGGTGTAGCGAAGAAAAGCTACAGAAATGAAATCTGGATCCAGGTAAGCTGCACACCCCCTCAATCTTGTAAGATCATTGTTTAGCCATTCTTAAAGTTTAAGTTCAGATAAGACAAATGATTTCATTTTGTTTGCATGCAAGCAGAATTTTGCCTTCAGTGAAACCAGGTCAGTGGGAACAGCTTAAATGGAGGGCAGTTTGTCTGTTTGATTCAAAGAATCACTTTTTGTTGCTTTTTCTCATGGCACTGTAAATATTTTTTCCGAGAATGAATTTGTGCATTCATTAGCACCGTGGCCCCTTCCACACGGGGTGCTCCTTGGCAAAGTACCAAGCATGCACAACTATTAATTCAGATCAATATGTGACTCTGATGGAGAACATGAAGCATACCTAACCCAGCTAACTATGCCCCTGATAAATGTTGTGAGAGCAGTGTGTCACCCGTGCCTTTCCTTTCTTTATTTCCATTATCCATCAGGACAGGCCATGAGGGAATGCCTGGGAACTGTGTCGTTCTCTGCAATAAGCCACAATGCTAATGAGGCATAACAAATTGAGGAAGTATCATGTATAATCCTGATCCCTCATTGACACTATTACCAGTATAGATTTCAATTCACCATTTGTTACATGCTTAATACAGACGAAGTGGGAGGGTGTAGAAGAATTACTCCTTCAGTCATTACATTTTTTAAACAGTTGTCATCCTCCAAGACAAAACTCTCTCATAATACCCTCTGTTTTTGCTACTGCTGTTTCTCAGCAGGATTTGCTGCTTGTTCTTGTAGAGGGTCAGCCAGACTTTGTCTTTCTCACAGTTTCAGTTTCCTACTGGGATTAAGGGTCTAGCATATTTCTGCAACAAATCAACTGAACCCAAGATAAACAAACCTACTGCACAACATGGCTCTGGTACAGGCCTGCATTTTAGGAGTCAGATGCACCTTATGTTTTTCATAAGGTCTTCCAGAGGGAAACTGAGGAAAAGATATGATTTTAGTGAGTTCTCATCAAAAATATGGCATATTTTGTAATTTGGTGGGGTTTTTTTTAGGATATGAACTATTTCTTCATATGTGTTGTTTTCAGTCAAGATCTCTGTGATTCTTCCCAGAAATTGAATTTTGCATTGCTTTGAAGAATCCCAGGGTGCCCTGCAGGCAATGACTAATGCTTCACCATATACTTATAACAGAAAATGGTAAAGATTGATCTGCAGATTGAAAAATACAGATATTGGGCTGTGCTATTGGTTTTCACACCTCCCTCTTTTTACCCTAACCCCTCAGCAATGGGTTCTTCTGATCTACAGAGAGATTTCCCAGAGGTTGCTCTTCCCTTTAAAGCTCGCTTGCAGGCCCTACTGACAGTGGACCTCAGGAAAGTGCTTCATCCCCACAGTTACCAAAGGGGATGAGTTATTCTCACAGATGGTAAGCAGATGCTCAGCCTGCTTACCATGAGAGAGCTGCCCTGCCTGGTCAGCATGTCCCTGGGCAGCCCAGCCTCCTCCCAGCTGAAGAGCCAATGTTTTCCAGCCTCTCACTTTTCCCACAGGCTTCTGTTTCCTCCTTTTAAGGGCTCTTCTGTCTCTTATCGCTCAACAGAGGGAACTGGAAAGGCAGGATGATGCTTCAGTCAAGTAAACAATACCCATTCGTCAGTGTGACTCAAGCCTGGTGGACCCTGGCAGCCAGGAAACACTCCTGCCCCACGAGTACTGTATAGTAATCAAACCCACGTGCAATGATGAGCAGTGCTCTCAGACAAAGTGGTACTTCATCGACAGCAGAATATCCTGCAGACCAGTGCCCCCAGCCCAAAGATTAGTCTCTGGTTTAGACTCATTAAAAGTGCAACAGTGATATTCATCTGGATCAGAGTCTGGAACCTAAACGCATTTTAAGTGACACATTCTGCTGCTGCTTAGTCAATAAAGAACTTTTTGAAGTGGAGTAGATTTTTTTTCTATAGTAGTAAATGTATTTTAAATGGGGAATAGGCTGAGACTTTCCCAGAGATGTAACAAAATAGAAGACTGATAATTGAGATAAGGCATCTGACAAAGAATTATAAAGTCATTATTACCACTTGATTAGGAAGATTTTTTTTAGTCACCTCTGATTGATTCTCATAAATACCCCTGTAACAATGCCTACTACACGAGAGTATTGTGATAGTCATGGGAAATGTGGATGTTAGAGAAAGAGCAATGGAATCCCTTTATAAAATCAGACCTGACTGGGAATTGTATCCCAGATGTGCCTGTGTTATACTGTCTACAAGTTTCAGGCTGTATATTGGTTGTGCTTTGGGGTGAAGAATTAGTTCCTGTTCCAGTCAGTATTTTATTTTCTAGACAAATGCCCTGGTTTGAGAGAAAAGGTACTAACTTTGGCTCAGATATGAGTATTTCCATAGAAATGTACTGCATTTGAAAGGTCTTTGATTTAAGTTCTTGACATGCTTTCAAATGATCAAGTGTCACAAAAAGTGGTAACTTTTGATCTCATTAATCAGCTATCTGAATGATAGTTTAAATGTAGCACAGCATTTTCCTGATTTAAATTTTTATCAGGCTGTTTTAAATTGAAAGGCTGGTTAATTTTAATAGGATTTCTATCACAAATGAGAACAGTGTCCAAATTCTGAAACCAGTACATTTTTCACTTGAAACAGTCTAAAGTAAAACGCTACTTGATCAAGTGACACAAGCCAATACAGGGCAGGTCTACACTAATAGCTACTGTCTCATTCATAGGTCTCCCTTAAATTCATTTCCAGCTCTTTGTGAAGATCAACATAAAATGGCAGCTCTATGAGTAAACTCACACCACTTCATTGTTGTATTATCTATTTATATAAACTGCTCTCCATCACATTCCAAAAGTCATGGCAGTCCAGAGAGGTCCCCACTGACTGGAAAAGGGGAAATATAACCCTCATTTTAGAATAGAATAGAATAGAATAGAATTAACCAGGTTGGAAGAGACCTTCGAGATCATCGTGTCCAACCTATCATCTGACACCACCCAATCAACTAAACCATACAACCAAGCATCCTGTCAAGCCTCGCCCTGAACACCCCCAGCGTCGGCGACCCCACCACCTCCTCAGGCAGCCCATTCCAATGGGCAATCATGCTCTCTGTGTAGAACTTCCTCCTAACCTCCAACCTAAACCTCCCCTGGTGCAGCCTAAGACTGTGTCCTCTTGTTCTGGTGCTGGCTGCCTGGGAGAAGAGACCAACCTCTGCCTGTCTACAACCTCCCTTAAGGTAGTTGTAGAGAGCAATAAGATCACCCCTGAGTCTTCTCTTCTCCAGGCTAAGCAACCCCAGCTCCCTCAGACTCTCCTCATAGGGCTTGTGTTCCAAGCCCCTCCCCAGCTTTGTTGCCCTTCTCTGGACACGTTCCAGCAAGTCAACATCCTTCCTAAACTGAGGGGCCCAGAACTGGACACAATACTCAACGTGTGGCCTAACCAGTGCAGTGTACAGGGGCAGAATGATCTCCCTGTTCCTCATGGCCTTACTGTTCCTGATGCAGGCCAGGATGCCATTTGCCCTCCTGGCCGCCTGCAGGCTCATGTTCAGCCTACCATCCAGTCAGTCTTTACCATGAGGGTGGTGAGACATTGGAACAGGTTGCACAGGGAGATGGTAGAAGCCCCATTCCTGGAGGTTTTTAAGGCCAGGCTGGATGTAGCTCTGAGCAACCCGATCTAGTGTGAGGGCTCCCTGCCCATGGTAGGGGGCTTGGAACTAGATGATCCTCGAGGTCCCTTCCAGCCCTAACAATTCTATGATTTTCCTAATTTCCTTGAAAGACTCTCTTACAAAAGCTGCCAAACATTATAATAAAAATATATACACTACAAATTTTAAAAATAATAATAAAAAAGGAGATGGGGTCCTCACAGATTGATAATAATGAATTTAACCCAAAATATGTGCTGCTAGAGAGGCAGAAAGACAACTGCTTATTTGACCTGAGCTTATGACTTGGCTGATAGTTTTGGACAAGCGAGTTTAGAGACCTGAAGGATCTGCAGAGATTTTAGACCTGGTTTCTCACTTGTGAAACGCTGGTTGTCTAGCATCCTGACTGTGTAAGGATGTCCTCAGGTAGGTATAATTTTGTCCCAAGAAGTTTAAAAGATTGAAGTAAACCTGCAAATCTAGCTGCTGGATTTGTAGCACAAATGATTCTTAGGAAGCAAATGAAATTCTACATATCAAATTGTTTCCCACTTGTTTTTATCAATTTGTTGATGATTCCTGCTTCTTTTCTGTGGGAAGAGGTTGCTTCTCCCCCTCACCTCCCCTATTCCTTATTTCAATGTTTATTTTCATCCTGAGAAACAACTAAAAATTCTCTCTTGTTAGTATGATTCAATAATCATGTACCTGCCTGAAATACAAGGATGTTTTCTAAACAGAGAAGAATGGGGTTTGCATTATGCTGTGTCCTGCATTCAGATAACAATAGAAAACTAATAAGAAAACATGAAAGGAAGGTAGTCAATAGCCAATATTGTGAAGTTAATTGGCTTTTAAAAATTATTTTTATTACTGACATTCTGTAGCAATAAAAAGATCAAATCTATTACACATAATTAACTATCATTTAGCATTGTATCCACTGCTTGTAATTGAACAGATAATTTCCTATTCATTATATGCTATGTCAGACATTCAGTAAGCCCTAAATCTGTGTAGAAGTGTCAGTATGTAAATATAGTTACACCATGAAGATAAGCTAAGCGGGCAAGGAACCAAACAACTCTAAGTTTCTTGGGTTTGTGGTTGAGTTTCTGTTACACTCAAGATCAAGCCACATAAATTGTGTACCTCAGTTTCCTCCCCTGTGCTCTCGTAATAACAAAGCCTGCCTTTCTGAAGTGTTCTAATAGTCTTGGATGAAAGGCTTTAAGTACAAAGTATTATGTGTTATAGCTGTGGCTTTGCTAAATCTTCACTAGTTAATAATGCAGTGTGAGTTGCTGAAAATTGAGAAGATTTGCTTGCAAATAACAAAGGCTGTCTGCTTCAGCAGCCTTACCTCTCGTTATCTCCTTTCTCGTTATTGTAATGGTAGCTGTGAATATGAATCTTTGTTGCATTAGAGTAAGAGGTAGCTATTTGCCCCTTCTGAAAAAGCAACAGATTATACCTCAAACTTAATTGAAGATGGCATTGGGGTTTTTTTTTCCCCTCTATGTTTTTCTCTTTTAAAAGTTGATTTGGGAAAACTCATAGATTGAAGGTAATCTCACAAGGCCCCCAGACATGAAATTCAATGGGAGAGAAATACAAATAGAGAAGCCAGAAGTTCTGTCACCTAAAGTAGAGCCTCACGGTGATGTTGCAGCATTTTAGTTATTTTAAACATGGATTTCCACAGCAAAGTTACAACAAAAGATAATCAGAAAGGTAAATGGTAAAGAGAAGACCAAATCACCAAAGCCTACTCTATGTACAGAGATATGCCAGCTGAAAGTTAGGACAATAAAATAACTTCTAATTATTTTTGCACTGCTGTGATAGACACTGAATCACAGAAAGAGGGTTGGAATAGACTTCCAGAGGTCCTCTGGGCCAACACCTTTGTTCAAGCAAGTCCACTAGAAGTCAGTTGCCTGGGACCACATCCACATGGCTCTTGGATATGGTTAAGGATGGCAATGCTGTGGCCTCTCTAGACAAAATGTTCCTGTGCTCAGTTACCCACACAGTAAAAAAAGAGTTTCCTGATGTTCAGACAAAAGCTCTTGTGCATCTCATAATTCATAAGTTTGTTATTTCCCAGCAGTTTCCAAACAACTGTTAAAATCCCTCTGTCTTAATTTTGTTTATATGTAAGCTACTAGCACCTTGAGTACTGATTTGATTACATAATGGCGAAACAGATCATCCATTCTTTAACTAGGAATAGTTTTCATATTGCAGAATCTTCATTTGTGTAAATCTTCCAGTAGTAGTACAGCTGTCAGCTTTCCCTTACCCTTCAAACTGCAGCCAGCTGAAATCTTTTTCCTTCTTTGCAAGGGAAAGGTGGGGTTTGCCTACTTAAATCTTTTTTTCTTGGCTGAGAAAAGAACAATAAAATACTCTTTAAAATGATTTTTTGCAGTTTTGTAGGTAGGAAGGGAGTTAAACTGGCACACAACCCATAGCAGCCACTTGAATGAGGCATGTGCTGGGTGACTCAGGGCAGCTGGTCATAGTTGGGTGAGAAACTGCTTGAGTTATTTCTCTATGCATCCAACAAAACCCAGACTTCAAATATTCAGATGTGGCTTTCCCCTTGGTCTCTTAACACCTTGCTATGGTTTTGATGGTGCCCCAGCATTTCAGAGAAATAAACCCATAATGCTGCAGCCCAAAAGTGCAATACCAGAGGGGGAAAAGCCTCATCTCTAGGCCACGAGGCAATATTCTTCAACTCTGAAATATGAAGTATGATTACCTTTGCTGTACTTCAGTGCTCTAAATTAGGCAAGAGTCTTATAAGAGTGAGGCATCCTTTATCTTTTCTGGAGCCTTAAAAGCAGGGCACTGTGTGAAGAGTTAGCTGCACAACTGGCATTAACATTAATGAGATGTTCTGTTGCAACTTCACTGGTGCAGGTAGAAAAAGGTTCTGTAAATTATTTGTTTCAACGTGAAGTATATTTCTATATTATTTGGCTTAGAAAAGTACTACGAATCAATCTTAAATAATTGAAAGCAGCACGAAAAGTAAGGCTGGCAGAATCAACATTTTTGACCCATTTTTAATCCATACTGAGACCATACAGAGCTACAGGCTCAGGTCAGAGTGGCTGGAGAGCTCCCAAACAGAGAGGGAGCTGGGGGTACTGATTGACAGCTGCCTAAACATGAGCCAGCAGTGTGCCCAGGTGGCCAAGAGGGCCAAGGGCATCCTGGCCTGCATTAGGAATAGTGTGGCCAGCAGGAGCAGGGAAGTCATTGTGCCCCTGTACTCTGCATTGGTTGGGCCACACCTTGAGTACTGTGTCAAGTTCTGGGCCCCTCAGTTTAAGAAGGACATTGAGACTCTTGAACGTGTCCAGAGAAGGGCAACAAGGCTGGGCAGAGGCCTTGAGCACAAGCCCTATGAGGAGAGACTGAGGGAGCTGGCATTGTTTAGCCTGGAGGAGACTCAGGGGTGACCTCATTGCCCTCTACAACTACCTGAAAGGTGGTTGTAGCCAGGAAGGGGTTGGTCTCTTCTCCCAGACAACCAGCACAAGAACAAGGGGACACAGTCTCAAGCTGTGCCAGGGGAGGTTTAGACTCGAGGTGAGGAGAAAGTTCTTCACCGAGCGAGTCGTTCGTCATTGGAATGTGCTGCCCAGGGAGGTGGTGGAGTCCCCATCCCTGGAGGTGTTCAAGAGGAGATTGGACGTGGCACTTGGTGCCATGGTTTAGTCATGAGGTCTGTGGTGACAGGTTGGACTCGATGGTCCTCGAGGTCTCTTCCAACCTTGGTGGTACTGTGATACTGTGATATCACACCAATCCAAGGGAAAGGAGTGGAAAGTGGGTGCAGAGACCTTTACAGTCTGTGCTTCCACTGGCAGTTCTGCTGCTCTCATATTCTCAAAATAATATATAGCAAAATACTTTGAAATCTCTCTTATTTTCTTTTTTTCCTCCCTGTCAGTAGCTTCATAACCTGGCTTTTTAAATAGCTGGCTAGCTTCAACTCAGGCTTTCCTGTAAGCCTTGAAAAACCCCACAACGAAACAGCTTGGCACAAGAATGTGAATGATTTACAAAGGAGATGCTTTCATGTCTTGAACCATTTCAAATGTGCTGAAAAATTGATTGTGGTACTAAAAAAAAAGAATAATCAAGATTTCAAAATATTTTAAATAACTTCTCTGCAAAATTTGCCTTGGAATTTCTTGTTTGTATAGTTCCAAGAGAAATCCCATTTTCACTTCAAATATATTGACTAAATATTTATTTATTTACATTTTTTTACCAGGAAGAGCTAGGGCAGGTAGCAAGTAGAATAAAATTATCCACAAACATTTTGGTCTGCTTTTCTTGATATTTAAGTACTAATTCACCACCAAGAACATATCAAAGTATTTTATTCCACATCACTGTCCAGCTCTAGCTACCCTTTAAAGAATAAGCTCAGTGATGTGATACCAAGATTTTGAACTTTCCCTTTCATCTTTCATTTGCATTGCCTAAACTTTCCTATTTTTACATAAAGGTTGGAGCATAATACATCTACCTGAAGGGGGGTTGTAGACAGGCAGGGGTTGGTCTCTTCTCCCAGGCAACCAGTACCAGAACAAGTGGATACAGTCTCAGGCTGCGCCAGGGGAGGTTTAGGCTGGAGGTTAGGAGGAAGTTTTACACAGAGAGAGTGATTGCCCATTGGAATGGGCTGCCTGAAGAGGTGGTAGAGTCACCATCACTGGAGGTGTTCAGGAGGAGACTTGATGGGGTGCTTGGTTGCATTGTTTAGTTGATTAGGTGGTGTTGGATGAGAGGCTGGACATGATAATCTTGAAGGTCTCTTCCAACCTGGTCTATTCTATTCTATTCTATTCTATTCTATTCTATTCTATTCTATTCTATTCTATTCTATTCTATTCTATTCTATTCTATTCTATTCTTTTCATGGTGCTGCTTTTGTCTTGGAAACCACACTTTCTATTTTAAATGATTTTTCCCATATACTGTGTACCACTTAGTTACCACTTTGAGATGCTACCTGCCTTTTCCTGAGGCTTCAAATGGGAAAGAAATTAGTGAAGAGGGCTCCTCAAAGGGGATGGTTAATAACCAGAGCAGACAGGAATTTGAATAATCAAGATTTTTGGTGGCTTCGGTTCAGACTTTGATAGGCGTGTTGGAGTGGTTTTGGCATGTTTTGCTTTTACTTTGTGTCCTTAATTGTGCAGAAGGAGGTGTGGTTGGGACAGGCTCCTGAGGTGCAGTACAAAAAATGGTAGCCGCTTGCTTAAGACCTCAGAGACATGATAGCTTGAGGAAAGGACTGATGGCATTTTACCAGTTTGATTTTAATACCTGGCACATCTGTGGCATCACCAAACAGCCAAGGATTTAGCTAAAACATCATAAAGATATTCAGTGTCATAAAAGTAACATTTTATTTAACCTTCTGTAACAACTTTAAGAACAGTAATCTGTTAGAGTAGGCTGCATGTCTGGCACATGATAGTGGATGAGAATGAGTAATCAAATATTAAATATGTATTTGTAGCAATATTGCCTCAAAGTTTTTACAAATACTTCTAAGAAGTGTGTGATAGGAAAAAATAAAAGAGCTAGAACAAGCAAAATAAAATGTTATTGCCCCTAACTGGGAGCTGAACGAAGAGAGTTTCCCAGAGTATCCGCAGGTTTTTTATTTGTTGCTCCGTGTCACTGTATGCTGATCCCACGATGCCTTTCCCCCATCCCCTGCCACAGGCAATGGAGATAAATGATGTATCTCCACTAAGAAAAACATTCTGAGCTGGTTCCTGGACTCTTTTAAATTTCTTCCCTCATGACTCCAATTATGGACCTCGGTCCAACGTCCAGCATACTTTGTGTCTGAGAACACCCAGGCGAAGGCACATGGCACATGTTCCTGCTTTGAAAGGGCAGGCTGTGGCATCAGGGCTTGGGAGTCTCATTGCCAGCCGTTCCCACCCGAGCTGCCTCAGAAGGAGAAGCATTTCACAAGCCTTGCCAGACCTCACTGGGATATGTGCCATGTCCTGCCTGCCTCATCTGGAGAGGTTCATACTAACGATATGGGGACAAATGCAAGCAAAACCAAAGCCCCAGCACCTCAGATCTAAGGAAAATGTGATTCCACAATAATTAGCACACAGGAGTTTCAACAGGCACCTTATCATATTTTAGTTTATTTTTCCTGATTAGGGTTTTCCGTGTCTTTCATGGGTATTCGATATCTTTATCTGAAAAGTAGAAGGAGCAAATTATACCTATTCCTCACTTCTGTAAATACAGAAGCCCTAAGAAAATCAAGAATATCAAGAGAGGACTTTTTATCTCACTGAAATCCACACTGCTCTCAGATTTCTGTGTTACTGGAAGCTTTCCTAAGCTTCCTCCTGGACTCTCTGTTGCCCAGATATTTCTCAGTGCTGTTTACCGCGGTTAAGTCAGACATCCCCTCCTTAACCTCATCCCGATATGTCTCCCAGATCAGGGTTTCTCCATGAATCCTCAAGAAGAAACCTCCTGTTGCTTACAGAGGTATGCACCAATGCAACCTGACCTGGGTATACCTGGTCGTGAATGGGCATATACTGGTCAGCCAGTGCTCAGATATGCTGGCAGCTAGGGTGGCTGTGGAAGCTGCATTCACCAATTTGCAATCCCTTTATATGTCAGAGGAAGGAATCACAAGACAAAAAATAGCGTAATATATCCATGAAGTAGAGCTGTGTTTTGCTAGCAATCACAATGAGAACTGTGTGACTTCTGAGATATTTTAGTGGCCTTAACCATAGTTTCTTGATCTTCTTTTTTATTTACTCCCAAATAGAAGGAAACAAAGTCCTCAGTTTGTTACTGACAGACATGTTGGTCACATGGACCTTTAAGTTTTGCGGTCACTGGGCATGCTACACAGGGAGCTACGCAGTGAATGCCTAGTAGATGTACACATGCAATAAATGCCTTTTTGTGTTTTAAACAGCTTTTATGGAAGTGCCTTATCTTTGCTTATGTAGAGCTGAGGCACCATGCCTGCATCAGTTCAGCTCCACGCTAACACCACCATGCATGCAACATACACTGCTGCTTAGCACTGCCCCACTCCTCCCTGGAGCAGCCATCCATACCCAACTGTGCTTAAAACAATAATCACTGTGTCATTCAGGCAAGGGCTGACAGTTCAGGAGAGAAGATCACTGTCAATTTCCATACCCCTCAGTATCTCTTACAAGTAACATTTACTAACCAGGTTGCAGCACAGGCATCAACTGCACTCCCTCTCCCTTCTCTTGTGCTCACCTTTCCAAGTGTATTTTGGCTTGAGTTGTCTTAAAGAAATATAAAAATGATCATTTGAAAACCTGCCAGTCTTCTGCTGTGCTGAACCTTGGCAATCACGTAGGAGTATGTTAGTGTTTACTGTCCCCCTAAGAAAGCAGCTGGTCTTACAATATAAACCCATTTCAGCTCACAAGAGAATCTGCAGGTCATGACTGACAACGTGTGCAAGGTGATGGACAGTGAATGTGATCACCAACTGTGTCAGGATAAGAGTTTCCAGGAGAGATGGTGAATTTTCATTGACATCTCAGAAGGCATTGGTGAGACCCCATCAGGAATACAGAACACATCTTTTGGCCATTAAAGTCTGCAAAGATGTACTGAAGTACAAGCAAAGAAAGACTGCTAGGAAGATGAGGGAAATGAAGAGCACATCATATGAAGAGAGACTAAGATCTTAATTCTTTTTGCATTGCAAAATAATTCTGTGAAGGTGATGACTCCTTTCTACCTACATCTGAGAACAAACACTAGGAGGGAGAAGAGCTCATTAGGTAAATGATAAAACTGGTACAGTAAAAGGTTGCTATAATCTGAATAATTTGGGGCTGAAAATGAGAAAAGATTTTTAACTATCAGAGCAGTGGATGTAGTTTTGAAACAGATCATGGAAAGCGATTGCCTACTCTTCCAGAGAAGCCAGTTCATTGAGGCTGAACCAAGATTAAAAAAAAAAAAGAAGAAAAAAAAAAGAAAAAAAAAAAGAAAAAAGGTAAAGGTAAAGTCACTGCATTTTCTATATGTAAATATACCTCACTCTCCATTCTCAGAATCCTAAAACAAAGGTAAAATCACTTCATGATTTTCAAGAGAACAAGGAGGAATAAGATCACCTGTATGAATAAGATCACCTGTATGTACCTCTGTTTCATCTAGTTACTCTTGTATGGTGCTCAGTAACATGCTTGGCTAATCGGTGCTCAGTAACATGCTTGGCTAATCATGAGATCTGCAAGTTACCTGGGGTGCAGACAGGACACCAAGTCTTGCACCATTTCACACCAACTAGTTTGCATAAGGTTGTTCTTACCTGGTGCAGTCTTTCTCAGCACTTTGGGTTAGATCTCCAGAGGTCTAGCAATCTCTGATTGAAATGTTGTACAAATGTAACCCACTCTTCAAGGTGATAACTAGATTTCTTGATGGCATAAAAGCAAATATAACCTGAAACATGATCTTTTGCATGTGCTTAAAAGAAAAGGCAGCTTATTTATGGCTATACAAGGCTGGCTTGTGTTACTGTCTCTGCTGAGGATCTAATAAAGCTCAGAGGATGATGTGTTGGCAGTTACTGCTAAAACTGGTGTTTTGTTTTCTTTCCTAGGTTCTGCATGGACTCAATATGATGTGGCCTAGCATGCAAACTTATTATCTAGGTGCGTTCACCTTCATGTCTGTTAAATGGATTTGTATTTTTCAAGCTCATGTTCTGTTTCAATACAAAGCCATCAATGCCTGTGAAGGAATTTGCACTACAACAGTGCAATGTAATACTGTGCTTACACTAAAAAGGAGGCATGCACTTGTGATAGAGGGGAAGAAACCCTAAAAGGGGCCAGGGTTTCATTTTAATTAGAAGAAAACTAAAAGAACAATAGTGAATCAATCCACTTTTCAAATTTACTATTAACTTGCTAATTTAACTAAGACTAGAATTTGCCCCAGTGTCAGAATCTAGAATATTAATAAATAATGACATAAATAGCAACCACAGAATTAAGCAATTAATGAGTTCTTTTTACCACATGAAAGGCCCTGATACAGACCCTTTAGCTCTTGCTAATGAGAAAACCAGACAGTTTCTCCCACAGGCAGTCTGTCAGCTTTCTTCAGGCATTTCATGAATTTTGGTCAGAGTGCCCATGATTCACAGGAGGTGCACAGGGTGGCAGATACCCTCCACAGTGCAGAAGGATGCCTAGAGTCAGGCTGAGGTTGGCCAGCAGTCCACAATTTTGCTTCGTGCTTTATCAAACTTAGGTAAAAAGGGCGATCTCACAGTGTGTTCAGAAACAGAATGATTTGGTCCTTTAAGTGGTTTCACATGATCTTTTCTTTCTTTTCCACATTAATTCACTTTATGAGAAGAGACACGAGCAGAAGAAAGCCAATTATGTGACGATTTAAAAGGTGGTGGAGTTAGTAGCTAAACAATAATGAAACTAGTGCTGAATGGTATTCAGTTAATTTTTGTACCATGCAGCAATATCAACAGCAGAGTTAACTTATTTTTTTGTATGTATGACAGCTCTCTAGTTGATTAAGAACTGTATGATGATATTTTGCATATTTCCCATGCAAATAAAGTATCATGTGCAGAATTATTTTTATCCTTAATTGGAGTTTCATTTTGAAAACACTGTTTTATGCTGTACTAATTCTCTGTAAGTGATCATATTAGGGATTTGGCTTTTTTTCTGTCACCTTACCATGCAAATCTACCTTTTGTATGCTATATAGTGGGAGGTTCCTTTAAGGCATAGCATAGACCTCACTAGGATACTGTAGGACAGCTCAAAGGTAGGTGGAAGGCCATGCTGTAGTTGTAGCCACAAAGGCTGGAATAGTGGTAATATGGCAGGATCCTGAGCTCCAACAAGGGTGGAAATCTTGTTTGTATTATGGCACTTCAGAAATACACAAGTAAGGTGGTCCTTGCCTCATACAGTCATGTATGGCTTCCTCCAGTTGAACAATGCTAATTCAGGGAATAGTTTTGGTGAAGCTGGTCAGGACTCCTTACTTGCATATGGTGAATTATTCAGTTAATAGTGCTGGCAGGGATTTGAAATTAGAGAAGAGGAGATTTAGATTGGATGTTAGGAACAAGTTCTGTACCATGAGGGTGGTGAAACACTGGGTGGTTGCCCGAGGAGGTCGTTGAGGACCCATTCCTGGACATATTCAAGGTCAGGCTCAACAAGGCTCTGAGCAAGCTTATCTCATAGTATCATAGTATCAGTCAGGGTTGGAAGGGACCACAGGGATCATCTAGTTCCAACCCCCCTGCCATGGGCAGGGACAGCCCACACTAGATCAGGCTGGCCAGACCCTTATCTAACCTGGTCTTAAACACCTCCAGGGACGGTGCCCCAACCACCTCCCTGGACAACCCATTCCAGGGCTTCACCACGCTCATGGTGAAGAACTTCCTCCTCATGTCCAGCCTGAATCTCCCCACCTCCAGCTTCATTCCACTCCCCCTAGTCCTATCACTATCTGAGATCCTGAGAAGTCCCTCCCCAGCCTTCTTGTGAAGGATGACCCTCATCATTACAGGGGACTTGAATTATATGACCTTTGGAGGCCTCTTCCAACTCAAACCATTCTATGATCTTTATCACTGTGCCTTCTTGTCAATTTTTAGTAGCTAGCAGCAGCAGCTATCATTTTCAAAAGCAGATGTCTGATTCTTGCTGCTGTTAAAGTTCCTAAGTTATTTAGATGGAAATTCACATATCATATACGCCTCAAAGTGCAAATAATTGTCCAGTCAGATGTATGGAGAGAAGTTCAGGAGATGCTTAAATTCTACTGAAAAATCACATGGGAACTGGTGTTTAACCTAGTTTCTGTTACACATCTATTGTGTCTTTAAACAGCTAAGAACTCTTCTAAACCTGAGTTTAAGCAGATTTGTAAAAGGATGAAGGAAAGGAGAATGAAGGGCTTGGAGACCTCACCTTGGCTCCTCATAGCTTATGTGGTATGTTGTAAGCATCCCAAAACACAACAGGGTTAGCTAGTAGCCACATACAATATGAGGACCATTTGGCAATATATGTTGATGCTGCAAGGGTCAAGTACAAACAGCTTTTCTGCACCACTGTCTATCAGTACAATTTTGCACATTTCACTTCCTACAGAGAATAATTTTCACCACTTTTTAGCCAGGCTTACTTGAATTCTGGTATCAGTTTTTAAACCAGGAAAGGATTTGACTGGGTTATTGTGTTAGGACAATAGTGGCCAATACCTAAATGAAGTGTGGCTGTAATGGCAAGAACAACTAAGAAAAATAACTTAGTCCATCAAAATGATAATTTAGAAGATAAGTAATTTCAAATCTCTCTGGCAAAGTGCTAGGCCAAGCACAGGGCTCATTACTGTACTTATTGAATATGGTAGTAAAATAAACTTTTCTTTCTCCCATACTAGAGAATCTGTGCTAAAAGTCTGAGCTGAGGCATGTTTCTCTGTACTGCTCTGAGAGAAGAAAGCATAAAAATGGAGAGAGACAGAGTGACCAGAGAAGGGTGTTTTTTTTTCTGGTGGTTTAACTCTTCTCCACTCTCATCATGATTTTTTCACTTACAGTCCCGCCCTGCTTTCAACAAGAAGGAAATAAAGGATGAATGTGTCAGTGAGAATTTGTCTCATTCTCTAATTCCTTCCTTTCATCCTTGGATGACATTCAGATGCAATGCTGTGAAAAAAAAAGGCCAACATCTTCCAGTTGCCACTTTTTCCTGCACTCCAGAGACAGCCTGGTGACAAGTTTCAGATCTACTTCTGTATCTTTGTGCTCTTTTGCCATTCCTTTTCGTCCAAGTAATTAACATTGGTTTACATACTGTGTAAATGATACCTATCAAGTTATTCAGAACATTCTATTAAATAATAACAAGCAGAATTTTGGATAAATAACAGGAAAAAAGAACGGCATTGGAAAAAAGAAAATGGCTCAGCTTGCCCTCACAGAAGAGCTGAATTATAGAACCACAGAAAAGGAGATGGAAAAGATATCTAAGATCATTGAGTCCAACCATTGACCTGACACCACCATGGTCATCAAACCATGTCCTGCTCTGTTTCAAACTTTATTTATAGCACTGGACAGATCATAGCCTCTCTCCATCTCTGCCCCCAGGCTCCAGGATAGGAGTACTATGGACATTTTCCTTCTGGACTGAAGTGGGCTGGGCTAAAGGAGGTAACATGAGTAAAAAATGCACTCAAAATCATGAGGCAGTGGATGACTACTGTAATGACAAAAAGCACATATTAAATATCCACTCTGGGCTGGAACGGTCTTAGTTGTAAAGTCTATTAAGACACAGCTGAAAATATGACATGCACATTCTTCCCTTGGGCTAAGTGTAATGCTCTGTTATACAAACAATATGGATAAGGTGGTTTGCTTGTATGTATAGCCATATGTAATTGAACAGCTTAATAAGTGAACAGCTCCCCTGTACTTAACAGCTCAAATGTTCCCAATATATAAATAAATGGTTTAAATTATTTTCTTTCTACCCTTCTGTACCAACTCTGAGCAATAATGAAAAACCTGGAGGTTGAATTCTGCTTCTAACACCACCTGGGACACTTCAGGCACTATTTTCAGAGAGTGACAGGCTGTGCCCAAACATGCTGAGAAAATGTAGCTGGTTACACCTTGAAGGTCTCTTCCAACCTGGTCTATTCTATTCTATTCTATTCTATTCTATTCTATTCTATTCTATTCTATTCTATTCTATTCTATTCCTTATGTGTCTTTTTGTGTCCTTTTTCCTTCCCAGCTCACAGCCTGGTCCCCTGTCCTGGAGGGAGGAATGCATGTTGTCCCCTTTGCCTAAAAAAAGGGTCAGGGAGAATGTCTTAACACAGTGAAGGAGGAGGAAAGGTATTCTCTCCTTAGCAATCAAACTTGGAAAGGAGAAGAAGCCAGGGCAGCTGCCTATAGTCTCTTGCCTGTAGATTTGATATTCTGCAGAGTGAGCTCTTACTAGCAGGCTAAAGGAAAAACTCAGCAGCTGCACCTGGCTGGAGTTGTCATACAGTTCTGTCTAGATGAAGAGCCATTGAGTCACACAGAAAGAGAGGTAGAGAAGGATTTCAACTCCTTAGACAACCAAAGGTAGCAGCACCTACTCCAATGACTGTAAAAGTGGTTTTTTCAATAATTGTCTAATACTCAGTAAAGAACTATTCCTGAGACTAGATATTAACAGGCATAATACTGAGGTTACAGAAACTCTGGTCATCACACTGGAGCAAAAAAATCCCACAGGATTGTTAGCTTTCCTTACTCCCACGCACCCTTACTCATTGGTGGGTGACAGTGGCTGCTCCAGGCAGAGCTGCCCCTTGGGCCTTAACAGAAAGTCATGGAAATGTGAAGAGGTTCTCTACAGCCTCATTAGAGGCTTGCTGCCCAGCCCTGGGAGACTTCATCTCACTGGAGCACCTAGGCTGCAGGATGTTCCTTTCAACTGCCCAAATTCAAACTTGTGAGGTCCCCCTCCCCATCATTGCTGGAAGACAGTGTGGGCTTCTTCCTTCTTCTGAGAGGAGACACAGGATAGGGTGTGGTGGCCAGGTAGCAGTTACGAGTACAAGAGAAATGCTAGTAATTGAAGAAAGCAGCTGCATCCCTTTTTGGTCATGATTTGAAAGCAAACCAAAAAAGACAACCTTCTGATTTAAATTGTTTAAGAGAGAAGAAAAATAATAAGGAAAGCACACCATGTATACCAAAAAATCTCTAAGATTTGCCTGAGCCTAAGTATGCTAACGAGTGCAGAGTTCTCCAAATATGGACTCGATGTGGGTTGGAGGGGCATGAGCCAGGTCTCATGAGTAAACAAATTAAAAATACCAGAGGGAATGTTTTAATAGCTTCTTTTAATTCCCACTTCAAATATATTCCTTGCTTAATTTGCTCGAGTGAAGCCGTGTCAGTTTGGTAGTTGTTATCAGTTTGTTTTGCTGAGTGTGCTGGGACCTGATCCTGGGCTGTATTACGGTGAGAGTACACCAGTGAAACTCCCTCAGTGCCAGGAGGATTCCAGCTAACCCACCAGCAGCAAGCTAAGGAATCAGAGCCCTTCTCTTCAACAGCCTGTTTTGCAAATAATCTTTTTAAGCACTGAAAAATCACTGCATCTCTGACTACTGCTAAAGCAGGAGATTTAAAGCTTTGAGGAGACTGTGCAAATCTCATCTGCTGAACCTTTCCTGAAAAGCATATTAATCTGCCAGCCAGAGGAGTTTGGGAAAAGCATGCTGACAAGATACTGAGCTGAGACATGAGAAGCCCACATTCAGCTCCTGGCCTGGCTCTATTGCAGGACTGCAGCAATTTTAGACCTTCATAGTGCCTCAGTTTCTGCACTTGGACACTAGAGGTGGTGAAGCTGTGTAGAGTGATTAGAAATCTACTAATCATAGAATCATAGAATTGTCAAGGTTGGAAGGGACCTCAAGGATCATCTAGTTCCCACCCCCCTGCCATGGGCAGGGACACCTCACACTAGATCAGGTTGTTCAGAACCCCATCCAGCCTGGCCTTAAAAACCTCCAGCGTTGGGGCTTCCACCACCTCCCTGTGCAACCTGTTCCAGTGTCTCACCACCCTCATGGCGAAGAACTTCTTCCTAACATCTAACCCTAGTCCTATCACTACCTGACATCCTAAAAAGTCCCTCACCAGCTTTCCTGTAGCCCCCTTCAGATACTGGAAGGCCACAATAAGGTCTCCTTGGAGCCTTCTCTTCTCCAGACTGAATAGCCCCAATTCTCTCAGTCTGTCTCCACAAGAGAGGTGCTCCAGCCCTCCCATCATCCTTGTAGCAAATGTTACCAATGGTGGTGGAACCTTAAGAATTGCTGCCTTCTAGAAACATCAGTGCTGTTGGATCAGCGGATGGCTGTGTACAAGTCACTGAACTTTACAATTCCTCAGTGTAACTGCATGTCAGTTGGACAAAATGCATTTCACCCACTGTGCAGAGGACTGCAAGGCTCCTTGGAAGCACTATTTATTAAACATGATTGTTTGTAGTAGCATAAAGCATTAAACCAGTGTCCAGGTGCAGCTCATTCAAATTACTGCCCTTTTTCCTAGGTGAATTTTAGAGACTGAAAAACTGTTGCTTGTGAACAGTAACACTACTTAGGATTTTTAAACATAATACCTACTTTTTTTTATCCTCAAACTGGTCAAACTAACTTTCATTTTCACTTATATGACTCCAGACAACAGTTATTTCTATTTGGCTCTATGCCTACTGTCCAGTTGTACAGGGTGACTTTTGGTTAGTAAACTCAGTGCCATTTCTTTGAGGTTTCTGAAGAATGATATATAGAAAAGCACAAAATTGGCCTGGTGCCATGAATGACTGCTCAAAACTCATAAATAATATCCTCTGCTGGACCTATAATTTAAGGAAGGAGATTGGCTGTAACAATATGAATTATATTTTTGTCTCCATCTTTTGCTTCTCAGACACATTTTTACCAGGTGGACAGGCAGTTTTTTAATGTGAGCAGGACTCTGGCTGAGATCTAGGTTTTAGCTCCAGAGCTGGATGAATGTGATCAATATATCCCTTTCCTGCACTGATTTGTCGGCTGGCAAATCACCAAGCAATTCCCAGCTAAGAAAATGTCGCTGTAAGATGATATATAGGGTGAAATGGAGAGCAGTTCCTTCCTCAATATAGCTGCAGATGATGTAGTCAATGATAGTCATTTTAGGTGGAGAATAAAATTCAGCCATCTAGAAGTCATGCTTATATGTTCTGAAAAAACCCTGTTACACTGGAAAGATTTTATCTGCATGGCCAACCAAACCTATTTTAGATGTAGAGTAAACCTCAGTCTCATAGGAGGCAGAGTTTAACTTTTTTTATTGTCTCCTGAAAGAGCTCTTTCTTTGAAAACATTTTACTTGTGTAGTCATAGTCAAGGAGTTTCTATGTTATGAAGACAATGGAAGAAACAGTGCACTGAGTAAGCAGGGGGTGCCTTAGCTCATTTCACAAATGGAATTTAGGTTCAGCGTTAGACCTTCCAACTTGTGCATGCCCTAATCTGGCAGGCATTCAGTACCTTGATTGGCTATAGTGGGAAGAGCAAGGTGCGTGCCAATGAGATTTATGAGTAAGCAGCATATCTAAATCAGTCAGTAGAAAATGTGGACCTTCAACTTCTGCCATCTCAGTTCATGATTTCAGGTTTGGGGGGAAAAGTATTAGTGTATATCCCAGTATTAAATGGGGATTTTTGAGGGTCTCGGTTGTGGCCCTTAGATTGTAGCTGGGCATCTAGGCTCCCAGTTGGTCTTATCTTCAACCTTCTCCTGGCTGATGTCCTTTGAGAAAGAATCAAAAGTTTGCTCTGGGTACAGAAAAAATAAGTAGATCTGATTTTCTGGGAATTTTGTTCAACTCAGGGCTACCAAACAAGAATAAAAATGGGCATAAGGTGGGCAAAGTCAGGCAGATAACATTTTTTGTCTTTGGGCGAGCTCAGAAGCCACTCCCTTCCTTGCTATTTCACTTTCAAGTTGTTGTGGCTTTGCACATTTCTTTATTATAGAATGAATAATCCAGCAAGAACTACTGGATCTGGAGAAGAGGCTGGAAAATAGGTGAGGGAATGCTTTGACCTTGAACCAGGAAAAGAAAGAGTGCTCAGGTTATTTCTGGCAGGAGTGGCAAGATCTCCACAATCTGAAACTAGTTTTGCAGGCATCACAATTTATGTTTTCTCTCTGTATTTTGTTTCCCCTGTATCTGGACAAATGGTCTTCACCCCTCAGTTTGAAGACAAACTCAGTGGAAGCAGTGTGCCTTTCTCAGATGTCAGAAGCTGCTGAACAAACACAAAAGAAACGTAGGAAGGAAGAGTCATGAGGACATGGGTCATGAATTTCTTCCAGTCCTCTTTTCTATTACTTCCTGCCTCTTAACAGGAAAATAGCTGCCACAGGGTAAGTCTAGGAACATCCACAGACACAGAGAAATCTTGTAATGCAAAAGAGGTAGCTGCTGATTTAAAGAAATGATGTATTATTTCTTGTTTATTTGCTTATAAAACGTCATAAAGGAAAAAAATCTGTATCAGCTTACTAATTCAGCTCAACGCAATTAGTTCAATTACCTAGATTTGGATGGTATCCCAGCAAATTCTGTACCATGTTCCTTTTTCCAGAGCCACTCCACTGGTGTTGACAGGGTAAGAACTGGCTCTTTGCTGTCTGTACCATGAGAAATTCTTCACAGAGCTGAGGATTAAATGTGGCTGCTTCAAACAGATTGTCTTTTCTTGAAAGTGATGTTAGTTAAACAAAGCCATAGTTTCCTATCACAATATTTATGCTTGCTACTAGCTCTTCTGTCTCCAAGTTACTTGCTAGTGCAAGGTGGTGATTGGAAAGGAGGAAAGTCTGTGTTTTGGGCCTTTTTTTGTATTTATGGAACACTGGAAGAAAGATTAAGTAGCATTAATTCATCTTACAATGTTTTCAGAGCAGAAAAAAAAAAAAGTTGGCTAAAAGTACATTATCCAAGCTCAGTCAGCCAGCTCCCCGGCTTGTACTGCTGTTTGCCCTGGGACAATTATATTTTACATGATCAACACACCCAATAATTAAATAATTAATTAGTTTCTTTTGGAAAGTCTATAAAATGTCATGGGCCAGAGAATGTTTATCTTGCCTCTGTGATTCCTGCTGAAGAAACATCTGGTTCTTTTTCCTACAATCAACACGAAGCCTGAAGAGGCCCAAATTCAAAAGCAATTATGTTTTATGTCATTTATGTGCATTACAGGATGACAAATTAAACTTGTTGGATCCCACCCTCCCTATCCAATTTGTGGATCGTATTTTCAGGCAGCTGTGAAAGAGCTGTTGCAGTTTGATAAAAGTTGTTGATAGATCAACTCCTATAACTTCATCGCTAGAGTTTTCAATAAGAAGGTGCTTATTCTAACATAAAATCAGCTGTTGGACTGTGCTTGCCTTCTGCAGGGACTACTGTCAGGGAAAATCCCAGAAAATGCCTCTTCGTATACACCTTATAGCAGGACCTTCAAGTGCTTTCAGCCTTCATCTGATTTTGGAAGAGCAGCACGCTTGTTTCCTTTGAAAACAACTTTTTACTTTGAAAATGATAGAAGGTTTCAATGAAGAAAGACCACAGGTGCACATTCTGGATGGTATAATTCCCTGCTTCTCACAGAAGACCTATTTTGATACTGAATATATGCTGTTTCAGGAACTGTGTTACAGAGCAGGAGTACCTCTAATGTTTGTTCATCATCAATAAGGCGGGTGTATATGAGCACATTTCCCTCCATATGCTGCTATCCTAGCAGAGCTCAAAAGCTAAGCTGTTGATACTAAGATAAGTAGTGCAGTTGATAAGAGCGAAGGATGTAGGCCATTGAGAGGGATCTGGACAAACTGGAGAGGTAGGCTGAGGACAATGTCATGAGGTTCAATAAGCCAAAGCTCAAGGTTCTGAACCTAGGCTGAGGAAACCCTGAGTATCGATTCAGGCTGGGAAATGGTGAAATTGAGAGCAGCCCAGCAGAAGAAGACTTGAGGATACTGCTGCGTGAGAAGCTGGACATGAGCCAACAAGGTGCACTTGCAGGCCACAAGGCCAATGACATCCTGACATGCATCAAAAGAAGCATTGCCAGCAGGTCAAGAGAGGTGATTCTACCACTCTGCTCTGCTCTGGTGAGACCTTGCCTGGAGTATTGTGTCCGGCTCTGAGACACTGAACACAAGAGAGACATGAACCTGCTAGAGCAGATGCAGAGGAGGACCACCAAGATGATCAGAGGGCTGGAGCACCTCTCCTGTGAAGACAGGATGAAAGAATTGGGACTGTTCAGTCTGGAGAAGAGAAAGCTCCAGGGAGACCTTAGAGCTACATTTCAATATCTGAAGGGGACCTACAGGAAGGCTGGGAAAGGACTGTTTTAGAAGGACTTGTAGTGATAGGGTGAGGGACAGTGGTTTGAAACTGGGGCAGAGTAAATTTAGGTTGGACATCAGGAAGAAGCTCTTTACAATGAAAGCAGTGAAATACTGGAACAGGCTGCCCAGGGATGTCTCTGTGCCTGGAGACATTCAAGACCGACTCAGTGCAGCCCTCAGCAGCCTGATGTAGTTGAAGGTGTCCCTGCTGAGTGCAGGGGGTTTAGACAAGATGACTTTTGACGGTCCCTTCCAACCCGATGCAGTCTGTGAGGAGCCCCTGTGGCACCCCTTATGTCCCAGTGACAGGTGTTGGCGATTCAGTAAAACATATTTCTTGCGAGCTTTATTGAATCAAAATCCCTTGGACTGTGCTGGGAAGCTTAAACAGCACCATGACAATACTCTCAGTAACATCTGAGGTGAGTGGATTATATGTCAGGCTGAAAGAAGTACTGCCTTTGAGAGGAGCAGAAAACCAAGTGCACTTACATCTTCTGCTAGAATTGTCACGTATTCAAAAAAGATAAGCTTCATTTCCTCCACTTTAGACAGTTGATCTCAAAACTCTTAACACCAAAAACCCTTAAAAAATAATAATTAATGTTGGGCAAGCTGTTGGGATTACTCCATCCCCACTCTAAACTCCCAACTCATCAGAAATTAACTTTAAAATTTGAACTGCCTTTAACAGTGTGCTGGGATGTGAAACAAAGCAGCTGGATCTTGCCACCTTGTAAAAGGGATGTCACAGCTGCTCTGCTCTGCTAAGAATTGGAAAAACCACCTTATGAGTCACTTTATGAGTCAGTTCCAGCATGGGTAATTACATATGCCAATATAATACTTGTTTGCACTTTCTGCTGGGTCTTTATTTCCCTTATAGGAACTTCTACTGTTTTACAATAGGGGGAATGAAGTTTTGCAGAAGGCGTGGAAATGGGTAGTTGTATTCAGAGAAATGTGTAAGTCAGTTTCTTAGCTTTGGCAAGTATTTTACGTTTTCCTGTCTACCTTTCTTCTCTATGTATGTATTCAGATCACTTATGTTTACTGAGAAATCCCCAGGATTTTGCTAAGTTAGCCCTCCCCAGTGCAAACTGGATGCAGAAAGCTGTTCTGTATCTAGGTCTTGCTTGGGAAAAAGTGCATGGCTTGCTTGTTCCAGCCCTCTGCTCTTCATCATATGCTCCAAAGATGCCACTGCTACTGCCTCTTCCCTCCTCCCTCAGATGCTCATTGCCTCCTTTCCACTCTTGCCAGATCTGTGGTCTGCTGTGACAGCTCCAAGGCTGAGCCAGACCAAATGACCCACACAGACCCTGGCAACACCCTGAGGAGCTGCCTGGGTGAGCCAGCACTATGGTTCCCCTCTGGGTACTGTGGGCGAGACACAAGCTCATCCCAGCAGCAGGGTTCTGCCCTGTGCTCCCCCCCCTGGTGTGCTCACACTTCTCTGTGCCTCACCTCTTGGAAACTGCTTTGCTAGTGAATAACTAGATGTGGGACTTGCCCAAGGATCTCAGCCATCTCCACCTACTTGCAGCTGCATGACTATACATCAGCTCACAACACCATATAGCCAGACCACAGTGCTCCTTGTTTCCAGCTTCTAAACGGTACTAAAAGTCAGCTAAAAATACCTTAAATATTTTCCTAATGTTCCTTTTCCATATAAACAACTGCTGTGGGAGGAAGTGACTTGTACATTTTCGTCTGGCAGGGGTGGCTCACACTAAGAAAACACTTAAGAACGCCTATACAAGACCATGCTATCTGGTGAACAAACCAATTACCAAATTTGTGTTAAAAAAAGAAGGGGGGTATAAAAGCCTTATGTAGCTCCTGAAGTTAAGAAAGCTTCTTGAACTACTTAAGTAACTTTTAAGTCATCCTATAACTGGAAAACTGCTGAACTGTTTTCATAAATATTCCCTCACAGGCACACAGAAATGTCGGCAAGTGGGAACTTCTGCTTGAAGCCAAAACTTAGGCAAAAGTTTTCTTCTGGAAGCCACATGGAATATGCAAAACATTTACTGGTCCAGTCTACCACTCCTGACATACTTCTAATGTCACAAAAGTGTCATAGGTACAGTGTCAGGCAGTCATCAGGGGAGGTAAATACCCTACAGCTGCCATTCTCAGCTACAGTATCTGCCCTGGCACCTTTGCCCAGCAATGTTGGTACTCCACATCTTGTGGTTAAGCTCCATTCCCAATAGGTGTTGCTTTTCAAGCACAGCAAAGCATATTTCTTTTTGACGAGAAGTAAGAGAGAACTGTCTGCCAGGCTGGCATATAGACCCTCAGGTGCTGACTGGTGCAGTAATACCTGAATCAGCGTTGTGCCACTGCCCTAGCCTAATGCTAACAGAGCTAGATATGCCTTGATTTGGAAGAGACACAAGATTAAGAGGACATCATTCCATCACTTTCCTCCCAACAATGATAATTATCAATCCTGTGGTACCCTTTTCACAAGAAAAGGGCTGTTAGCTTAACCTGTCCTTGCCAAAACTCCACTTCAGGTCATTTCTTTTGCCTTCCCACATTTGCTGCCTCTGTAATTTAAATCTTCTATTCTTTTTCCTAAACTATGTAATGTTACTTTTCTCCAGTCTAATTAAATGGTGACTCCATTGCAATGGATAATTAAGAAATCTGTTTTCAGAACTGGGAACAAAGTGGTTTCATCTTCCTTGTGTGTTCAGAACACTTTGGAGAGTAAAGCAATACAGAAATCTGCCTGATTGTATGAAGCAATTTTTCCCCCCTAATTTGTCACTTTGTTGTGCAATTTTCAGAAGTTATGATGGATTTTCAATATTGTAATTTGAGGAGTGGTGTATGCAGAGGTAAGAGCTCAAGCAGCAATTATCTCTCGAGGGTTTCAGCACCCACTGCTCTTACATGACAGAAAGGACTGATGGAATCTCATCACTTTTCAAAACAAAATCAGTCAAGTTGGTCCTCCAAGAGCACAAATAATTTCCAAAATAAATTACATCAAACACAAGTTTTCCCAGTAAGTTCTTGTAAGCAAAGCATGAGTGAGGCAGTCCTTTGTAGAGAGAAGTTGAGCAACAACAATAAAGGACACTAATTCAGGCAGCTCGTTAAGCTAGCAGTCCTATCACCTTTGAAATATTTTTTATCTCACCCTTGTGCAGCCAGTCCAAGATAAGAAAAAGACTACAGAACCACCATTTTATGCAAATGCTTTAAATAACACAAGACTCTGATTTACAATCAGTACATTTCCTGTAGTCCCCCTGTATCAGCCAGAATTGTTGCTGATGGTAATTAATAATACAGGGAATCCACCAGATCACTCAGTGAAATCAATGGCCACATGCCTATCAAATTTTAATGAGCTGGTGTATCTATTCAAAGTGAATTCAGAGGAGAGGGTTTGTTTGTATGTTTGGGGTGCCTATTCAAAGTGAATTCAGAGAAGGAGAGGGCTTGTTTGTTTCTTTGTTGTTTTTTTTTTTCATTTAGGACCTTGGTTTTACAGGGTTGTAGAGACTACTCATCTATGTGCTATACTTAGCTCTTCAGGTAGGGTCATTATTCTGGAAGAAAGTCAGGCCTGTTTCAGCATAGCATGTTTCCAGATCAGCTTGGCCAGGCAACTTCTCCATATTCATTGGTAGTACTTCATAGTGACTGAAAATCTCACTTGTTTGGTGTTTGGAGTCCATGGGACACAAGAAACTCCGTTGTTTCTGGTCTTGCTAAATACTTAAGTGCAGCTCAGCTGGCAATAAGCAACATACTGAACTATTTCTAGCATCTCAGGGGGTATTCCTAGACTAAATCTGTGAGCTGCAGTGGCAATTTATGTGGGGAAATCTTGTCCTACTGATCAATTCTAACACCTATGAAAAATAAGAGTTCAGAAATGTCTGTTGTCCTGTTCTGGAAACTAATAACTCAGAGCTGTGGTTAAGGCTCTAGACAGACAGTTCCTCCCTGCTTCAGATGTGTTTTAAAACCATATCTCAGGCATCCTCCAACACATCAAACCCCTAAGTTACTGCTAGCTGACTAGTTGTTCACACCTCCCATGGCATTTGAGATCAGTGTAACTGATCTGAAACCACTTCTTCAAGCTCTATAAACTGAATTTTGCCTATTGCAAAGTGCTCCTAGAAACAAATGAGGGTAGTAATACCAACAGAGGGGAAAAGTAAGCAGGTGAATGATCCAGTTTGTTAAAGCACGTAGTTGTTGGCAAATTAATGTCAACCCATGGTGTAATGGCAGATTTTCAATAGGATTTAGCTGCTTAAATCTTGCCTCATTACCTCTGTGAGCGATGAAGTCTCTATCCACAAAATCTCTTGTTGGCTACTAGTCCTTATGCAGTTTAAAGGCACACAGAGTACCTACACTTTTTCCAGCAAATCTGCCCAGGACTTGAAAGTTTTCACAGCAGTAAGTGTCCAGGCCCCTCATGGGGTTGAGGGCTGAAGGAACCTCCCTGTCCTGCCCATCAAGATTTGAATTCAGATAGCATTTTAGAGCACTTGCCTTGGATTAAGCCTTCTCACACAACCCCCAAAAAAGGTCCATAAGAAAATCCAATCTCACTTTTCCCTAAACAGCCCATGACTGAGCAGCTTGAGTTATGCACCAAACCTTTAGGAGGTTCAAACTCAATTCTACAGTTTGTTTGGGAAGATTTGAATCCCCATCTCCCAGTGTGAATCCTCTAACTATGGGACCATATTGTATACACAAGAAGGGCTGCTACAAGTCTCTTTTGAAGTGGTTCCAGTGTGCTCAGACTAATGAAGTATTCATTGGGCCAGAGAGAATACAAATAAGAGAATAAGCATGACTCCATTGCCTTATGCTTAGAGCTTTCCCTGAGGAAGAAGACCTAAATTTTGTCCCAGCTCTAATGGCTACTTAATGTTATGTCATTAGATTATACCATATTATATCACTATGTATTACATATACACTAGTGTACATAAAGCAAATGTAAAACAGTCATTAAATTGGAGGCTGGGACTCAGATTTTTTTCCTCTAGCCTGCTCTGCAGGGGGTGCCATAATTACTAGACTATGAAGTCATACTTATTCTCTCACTCTTGCTTTCTCTGGCCAATGAACATTTAATTATCCCAGCCCAAGCAAAACATTTCTGACAGGCCCTGAAGTCTGCTGTAACCTGGTGGTGGGTTGAATGCTTCTGGGTTCAAAGAGAGGTGGTGTTTTCACCCACACGTCCCTTTCTCAGCAGTACCTGTTAGATAGCCTTGCTCCATGAGCTGATATTTGTTGTTCCCATCCTCAAACACCTAACTCTCCTCCCATAGAATACGGGCAGTACCACATGGGCTAGCTAGGAACCTAATGCAGAACTGTAGATGTCATCCCACTGAGTAAGCATTGGACGCTGTGCTGCAGGAGCTCTTTTCTGCATCTATCTCAAAGTTACCTGCTAAAAGCTGTCTATTAAGCCAAGTGGAGTCCTAAATTCTGGACCATACTTTCTTCCTTTTCTTTGATTTCTCAAGTTAGTCAGATCTGTGTCTAGCTAATAAGCAGATGGGTGAGTTCAGAGGAAAATTGAAGTGATAACGTTGCTAGGAGTTTCAAAATTATTTCATAGTGGCTGCAATGTTTTAGGGAGGGGTATCTGTAATCATGCAGCTTATGAATCATGGGTGATATTATGAGGGTGTCAGTCTGAAAACTATGCAGTCTTTGACCTAGAATGGAGATACATACATGGGTAAGTCAGAAAAAAAAAGAATGTCATTAGGGAGAGCCCTTTGGACATTGGAATAGTCGTTATATATTTTTGAGAGTTAACTAAGAGCAGAACAAAGATATCAAATAGTAGTGTGGCTTTCAAATAAAAGCCTTGCAGGAAAAAGGTCATACAAGATGGACATAAAAGTTGACAGAATAAAAACAAACCTTCAACTCAAGTATGGAAAACTAAAAACAAGGTCCTTCTACCAGCAATTACTGTGCTGCCATAGAACATGAAGGCACCACAGCAGTGCTAGCTTCAGCTTAAATAATACTCTGACATGTTGCAGGAGCAGAGGCAATGAAACATAAGCATGGTTGTATTTCTTGCATTACCAAAACCAGAGTAAGTGCTGCACGTGACTTCTGTAAAATCTGCAGGCTATGTTTCCTTGTACCCACTTTGTTTTGGTTAAGGGAGCCTACATCAGAAGGTTCAGGCCTTCTGGATGGCCTGGGATATTTAACATGTAAGTGATTGTGATGGCACCACAGCAGGCACCTGGGCCAGGTGGTGTGGAAGCCAGATTGCAGATGGCCATTCCCAGAAGGAAAGCAGTAGAGGACGCTCCTGCTAGACCATCTACATTAGAGAAACAAAACCAAAAGGGAAGGACTGAATATTGGTCACTCTGTCCAGCAGGTCACTTCAAACAAGCAATGCAAGTTCCTTTAATGAACTGTAAAAATGAAATCTTGAACAAACTGCAGCTAGGGCACCGGCCACTTGTGTTTCCCTAAGCTTTGATAGCACACACTTTTCTATTCCACTTCTAGTGAAGCTGTGTGAGAGCTATGAATCAACCCTGCTATGAATACAATCTAACAAAGAAGTGTCTGTGTTTTATTTGGGGGTAAAACATACGCCTTCTTACACCCTTCATGGTTAATGCTAACAACACCGCCTAATGCCAATAAAGATCATAGATGGGCAGGCAGATAGATGCAGAGATACCTTTTGTAATTTAATGTGATTACAGAAAACTGCAACATTAGCAACTCCACTGCAAAAAGATCTCCATCCATCGCTTAACATGGACTACTGCACCTTGCTTATTTTTAAAAGTGTAAAAAATATCTTAAAATACCAAACTCTCTGTGTTTAAAGGAGAATGCTCTTCTTTCACTTCAGCAAATGTTGATCTCTAGAACATTTTTCACTACACATCAACTGAGTTAGTCTTTGTGACGCTGCCCCTAGCACCTGTAAATCAAGGGAAAGATGTGCAGAGATGTGCTGCTCTGACACCTCATCTCTTCCCTGACCATCACATTTTCACCTGCTCATTGTGTGAACACTGGTGGCATGCTGGCAGCACAGCTGGCTGCAAGGTCGGTGCTAATCTGAGCCGGGCACAGATTCTGTGTCCTTTCAGCTCTGGTTTGTCTCTTGATTCTGGGTCACTTCATAGGTCCTGATCCTGCACTCAGTCCACCCTGCAAGGATTTGATTTCTGGACTAAGCCTGGGTTATCCTTGGATCTACATCACTTTATACAGCTTATTTGTAAATGATTGTGAAGCAAATATCTAATAAAACAAAATTTAACAAGACCTCTCCTCTCCTTTGGAAATCCCCTTAAAATACCAGATTAACAACTTATTCATCTAAAACAACTATTTATAAACTGAAAACCAGGGAATGCAGCATCCATACAAAATAGCTCCATTTAACTGGGAAAAAGCCAGCTGTCTGATCTAACTTGAACTCATCATAGTCAGGAGCCTTTCTTCCTTGTGAATGAGCCCTGGAAGAATCCTGAGAAAAACCTTACACCTTCCCTCCTTACCCCTCAGGCACACATTCAGGCACACACACATACACACATACCATTCACTTTGGGGTTTAAAAATGCAAATTTCATGCTGATTCAGGCTACAGGGCTCATAACCTCAAAACCATATGAAATGTGAGCTTGACACTCTGCCCTTTGTCCAGCCAATGGATTATTTTTTATTACAGCATAAACTTACCAGAGCTTTGGCCTAAATGATTTCTTGCATATTTAAAAAAAAATATTTGCTGTGTTTATTGCATGAGGATGTATTACAGGCTCATAACCCCTGCTCTCAAGAGCCTTCCTTCAGTTTTCCTTCACATTGCTCATCTTTAAGGAAAAAACAGTGCAACGTTCCGCGATCCCTTCTCCTACACTCTGGCCAGGCATTGTGAGAGCTGTTTGTAAGGGCCAACAACTTACCCACTCCCTGTATATATGAAGAGTCTTTAATCCCATCATGCAGAAAGGGAAAAAAAACTTCTCTCAAGTAGGGTATGTCTCTAATGCAGAGATATCTGTCAACCAGAATTTCAATCAAGAACAAAGCTCATTTATCATAAGTTCAACCAACAACAGCATCAAGCATGTACTGTGCTTCTTGTCAGAGTGACCTTTATCTTCAAGTAAGAGAGCAGCAAAACAGAAAACAACAAATAAGAAGATCCTAGAGGAGACCACAGCATGTTCTGCCTCTGCCACACATTGCAGCAGAAGTAAGAATAAAAAGCCTTAAAGAAAGATATCACAAAGGGAGATGACAGAGCAAGAGCAAACAAAGCTGAAGAAAATTGAGATGTTTAAATTACTCCATCCTCTGAAACACCAATTTTTCCCCTTCAATAGCAGTTTTGGGACTTTCAGGAAGTTTTATGCCATTGTTTGTCATAAGCATCAACCTGGCCAGGGCTCAATATGAATTAGAGGATTTGCTGTTTGGGCAATTGTTCCTATTTTTTAGGAAAACCAAGAGGGAACTGAGGGAACCAGGTCCTGAGTCTATGCCATCACTGAAGCAGACCACCAGTGTTGAGGAACAGGAAGTAAAGGAAAAGACAGAGACACAACAAGTCACAAATGTGTTATACAAATCCCAGACAGGCAACGAAAGGAGAAAAAGACAGGAGAAAAAGACCTACACAGAAATTAATGTTTAACCCAGATTTTCCCCTTTTTAAAAACCATTTTGTTGGTGGTTTGTTTCTTTTTCCTTTCTAGGAGAAAGCGTTCCATGTTCAACCTGACACTCAGAGTACTGTTTTAATATTGCTCTTTAAAACAGGCAGATTTACTTCAATAACAACAACAAAAATAAACTATGTAATTTGCTGAATTAAGAGACAATGTATGACTCCCTTTTGTACGAAAGGCAGGAAGCTGGAACAACAATAAAAGAGAACCTAGTAAGGCATCCCCATTATGGGGGGTTGTTGTTGTGGTTAATGCTTTTGTTTGTTTGCCAGTATTACACAAGCTTTTGTGTCCAGTGATGCATCTGAGTACCTGAGGTACAGAAACTCTGCTTGCCAAGGCTACCTAATCCTACCTACACCTTGTTGCCCATTTTCAACATTAGAGTTCAAGATCCAGTATTCCCTCAAGGAAGCTCTCTCCATCCTGATTTTGAAAGAAGCCCTGCTGAAGATGTCACCAAACCCTCTTCTCATGCCTTTGCAATGTCATTAGGATTTACTCTGTTTGCAGCGGAGTATTTCATATACTACCTGAAGCAATTAACACAACTGGGTGTGAGTGAGCATGCAAAATAATGTCCACAAGTACCCAGATTTCCAGAAGTACCAGCATCTTGTAATTATTTATTGCCATAATCTCTCCATCACTGCTGGGGTGGGGGGAAAGCTACAATTTTAGGTATCAGATTATCAATTTAGGACACTAAGTTCTTCTGGGTCTTGAGCCAGTGAAAGGCTAAATTCTGCCTTCAGTTATCACACTGCAGCCCCTTTTAGCCAATGGACATGTACCCAAACTGCATGTGTTTGATTGTGTTTGCATATACAATGTGTTTGCATAGACATTTGGGGCATTTAAAATTTCCCTCTGTATTGCACTTACAGCACCAGACACAGCCAGCATAAACATTTAGGCAGAACAGGTTCCTATAGAAAACTTGAGAGCAATAGCTTAGGATTCAGCTGTAGGAAAAAACCAACCCCAAAAACATCTATGGTGATAGCCTTCCCTTTTCACACCTACTCAGTGTCAACACCTGTTTAGCTGTAGATTTTTGGAAAAGCCATGATTGCACTATTGCTGCAAATGTATTTTATTTCTACACAAATGATTTCTTTTAATTTTATGTTATATTATTCAATATAAGCTATTTCTCATGTACGTCTATAATGCAGTGTGGATAGGAAAAAGATGTCTGATGAACACGTACTAGGGAGCTCTAGAAAGGCAGATAATTTCCTTCACTTAATAATAGTTTTCTTTCCTCTTGGCTGCAGACTTTCATAACTAGCACCATGCCAAACATTCAAAGATTGGATTATGGCCTGTCGTAGTTGATTATTTTTGTCAGCATGCTGACCCAGGGTGCCCTTTTCTTGTGTTGTTCCTTCTGTTTCCATTTTTCATGTCATCCAGCTTTTCATCTTGTCAATCAGCTTTTGACTTCCTGATTAAAGTGTCTGTCACAGGAGCAGCCTGGTCTCCAGTCAGTTGTTTAATTTGTTCCTCATGGCATCCAATTGAGTTATTCATCTGGCCCAGCTGTTCCCAAGTGCTTCCAGCATCACTTTTTCATGTGTTTGGGTTTAACCTCTATATCTATGTACAACAGTGTGAATTGTTCCATTCATTCTGTTGACTGCGGATTGCTTTGCCTCTGTCTAATGCCTTGACATTGCTATGACGGCTGCTACTGTATTCTGTGGTTTAACCAGCTGAGGGAAAAGCAGTATTTCATCCTGGCGTTATGGTAACAAGTACAACTAAACAGACTAGTTCTCAAGTATTATAGCAGGCCCAATTTTTAACAATTAGGAACGTGTAATGGAAAACTCTGCTCGGAGAGATTTGAATCCACCCAAAAAAATAATGTTGATGACGCTTGGCAGGAAAAGAGAAACGTTACTTTGCCAGGAATTTTTATCATTCACTTGAAATCAGTTTGCTTCATTATCATGAGGGATGTTTGCTCGGTGCCAAGTCTAGGCCTGGTATAACCCAGCCATAACTCCCAGTGACTTATGTGGGAGTTGCACAAGCTCACAGCAGGGCTAAATTTGGTGATCTGATTGAAGTCGTACAAGCATCCAGTTGGAACAATGGAATTTAAATCAATTCAGTGTCATCGCGGTAAAATGCTCAAGACTTCTTGTGTTGCTTTAATCACTGCTTTTCAGAGAGAATTAGGGGAGAGGGATTAGCATTAAGTTCTGACTCCACTCCATGATTTTTTTTCCCTTCTAGATTAACAACATACATGCCTCAGTTTCCCTGCTGAGTATAACAATACACACATCATAGTGGGATGCAGGAATGATTGTTTATTAAATAAGCTGAAACTGGGAAATGGTGAGTGTTGTTATTTATGATTACTAGAAGCTACTCTGAGTAGAATGCTGGAATGGTTTTAAACTGTGCATCATGGGGGAGAAAAAAGAATTTTCTGGTAACCAAGTTTTGGTTTTGACAGAAGTTGAGCAAAGTCCATGCTGTCAGGCACGTGCTGATTGTTTTAGGATTTGGGAAGATGGGGGTTTTTCTCCCCTTTGTTCTATGGCTTCAACTTCTTTTCTGTCTTCTGCATCACAAAGTATTGTCATTTGTTAATGATAGGATGACTTAATGATCTTTCTCACATAAAAATACCCTGCTTCAGTGTAAAAGCATATTGCATTTATATGAGTTTTATCTGATAAAGATACGAAGCAAAAATTTGATCCCAAGCTGGGTAGATTTTCAGCAGGCTGCAGCTTTTTTCCTACTGTGTTAACATTCATTCCTCCACAGACACATCAAGACTTAAAATGCTGATTCCATAGGACTATGAGATTTTAATACAGTTTTATATACCAGAAGAATTTTATTAAAACAATATTAACTCAGTCAAGTCCCTGCTGGATGCCTGTCCACATCATAAAAACCACTAGCTTGACTGGCATTCACTGGCACCCATATAGGAACTCTCAGTGGGGAAGCCAAGGACTGAATGGACCTGGGTCCTGAAGTGCCCTTTTATCCCTACAGGTGGTCCTTCCAGCTCAGAAGTGAGGTACGTTCTTGGAGCAGTATCATACCTGTTCTGGGGCTAAACAAATGACTTCAGCTTTCATCACCTTCATGCCAAAACTTTTTGAGAGTCGTTTTTAAAGTAAATAATCCAAAGTTTTGTTTGCTTGTTAAGAAGACTGAATTCTTTTTGGTTTGTCCCCTGGTTTTGCATTTATTTAGAAAAGTGAGCTGTACTTAACAGAGGATCAGGGAATATCTCCAGCAGCATTTGAAGTCTAGAATTAAGCTACATCTTAGAGATTCCTTCTTCCTTCTTTCTTTCACACTGTCTTGGAAGAAGCAGCCACAGGACCCTTGTAGAGAATGCAGCCTGACTTTAATCACTACTAAACGGCTTCCATTCTACTGGAGATTTGTTTGGGAAGGACTGTTCCTGAAAAATTCTGTTGTGAAATGAATGCTATTTGGAATTAGTTTGTATTCAAAATGCATTTTGCTTGGAATGAATTTGTATTTTCTAACCTCGAAATAATTTAGGATGGGTTAGAAAATACAGCAGAACAGAGTGGATATGTGCACTGGGCCTAATGAGAACACACTTTCTATTAGTATCTGAGTCTCTCCTGGGTACAAAATGGAAAAAGGAATTAGCTGAGAAAAACAAACTTCATCTCATGGCCTCATGCAATGCACCCATTTTAAACAGCAGCTAGTACCGCTAAGCTTGCCTGGAAACTTTGCCCTAAGTCTTCTGAATTTGGTTCCCTCTTACATTTTCCATGAGATTGACTCCCCCTTGGTTAGTCAAGAAAATAATTGTATGATATCTAAAATATGCCCTTCCCCCAGCTTCTTGTATCATAAAATAACTTCAGGCGCAATATGTTATGCAAGTCTGCATCTCTCTAATTTCTTATAAAAGATATGACCTTGTTATCAATGAAGATATTTTTAAAGCACCGATCATCTGAGCTAAAACCTCACCGAGAGAAATGCAAAATACCTTCTAATGTCTCTGAAAGCTCAGCTCCACATTGTAAGCAACTCAGTACAACTTCCATGTGGCTTTCTTTGCAATGAAAGCCAACTACACCGCTTTCAAGACACGTGAAATACGAGCTGAAATCTGGGGGTAATCTTGAGAGGTTATGCTGCAGTCTTCGGGGGTGTACTAACTTTACTGACACCTGAGATTGAAATTTGGCTGCCAGGCACAGGTTTATTAGGATCATTCTGAAAATTTGTAGAGTAAAGTGATCAAACCAGGGTGAGCTATTCAAATGCATTTCTGGATCATAACCTGAGATGATTCTCTTTACACATAGAGAACAGAGTAGGGAGTTGTCAGCCTGTGACATCTGTGTATTAAGCACTGTACTTCTAATCAGTTAGGAAGCTGTTTTATTCTCAAAGCTCAACATGGACGGCAAAAGGTGTATACTCAATATTCTGGTTTTTTCCCTCCTTACCTTTATTTCTTGTTCTTTTTTCCTCCTGTTCTCTAGTGAAAAGAAAGGTCATTTTAAGTGATGCTATATACACTGTGCTCTTTATGCACCAAACAGTAGAGTGTCTATGCTTTAAGAAGACGGAAGATCTGTGGCCCCCTTGTTCATTTTACCTTTGATGTCTTCAAGAAGTGACTGAAATATCAATAGGTTTACTGAGCAGAGCGGAAAAACTACTTCCCCTAGGGTGAAGTAACTAGATTTAGGATGGCTTACAAGACACCTCCCTTATGGAAGAGGACGAGCTTTAGGGCACATATAAATATGCATAATATAAACATAGTCGTCCTCCCAACCAGAAGAAATGCATGTATTTAGCAAGCACATTTTGAATGCAACCTGGTTAACTTCTGCTGCATTAACAACTACAATTAAGCCATGCTGGTATCAAATTAGCTCACTTTCCCCTCCCTTCCTCCCCCCCCCCCATATTAAAGTAGCAAAGAAATGCAGGTATTTAACCCCTTTTGTACCCTTGGGTCATCATCATGGCTAACATGGAGAAAAATGTGATTGTAATCATCTCAGATATAATTTTTCTTCTGTTACACTAAGAGGTGATAAAATGAAACAAAATGACTGAATATTGAATAGCCTGGAAAATGTGAATATTGCCACCTTATGTTTAAGCCAAATCCTTCGCACTGAAGGATCTAAAACCTTCCCAATATCATGGAATCATAAAGTGGCTTGAGTTGGAAGAGGCCTTAAAGATCAAGTTCCAAGCCATGGGCGGGGACATCTCCCACTAGACCACATTGCTCAAAGCCTCATCCAACCTGGTCTTAAACACTTCCAGGGATAAGGCATCTACAGCTCTTGTGAGTAACCCATTCCGGTGTCTCATCTCCCTCATAGTAAAGAAATTCCTCCTTATATCTAGTCTAAATCTACCCTGCTCTTGTTTAAAGCCATTGCCTCTTGTCCTATCACCACACGTCCTTGTGAAACATCCCCCTCCAGCTTTCCTCTAGGTCCCCTTCAAGTACTGGAAGGCTACTATAAGGTTTACCCAGATCCTTTTCTTTACCTCAAAGCTGAACACCCCCAACTCTCTTAGGTTCTCCAGCCCTCTGATCATCTTTGTGGCCCTTCGCTGGGCCCATTCCAGCAGGTCCATGTCTTTCCTGTGAAGACTCCAGAGCTGGACACAATACATCAGGTGAGGTCTCACAACAACAGGTAAAGTGGCAGAATCACTTCCCTCTGCTTGATGACCACACTTCTTTTGATGAAGCCCAAGATATGGTTTGCCCTCTGGGCTGCAAGCACACATTGCTCTTGTCCATCTTCTCATCCACTGGTGCCCACAAGTCCTTTTCTACAGGGTTGCTCTCAATCTCAATCTCATCATCCCCTGCTTGTATTGGTTAAGGATTCACCCAACCCAGGGTCAATCTCAGTACCAATCCTTGACGGACACCACTTGTCACCCATCTCCATCTGGACATCGAGCCATTGACCACTACCCTTTGGATGTGATCATCCAACCAATTCCTTATCCACCGAACAGTCCACCCATCAAATCCATATCTCTCCAGTTTAGAGAGAAGGATGTTGCGGGGCATTGTGCCGAAGGCCTTACAGGCATCCAGACAGATGACATCCATTGGTTTTCCATTGTTAGTGATGTAGTCAGTCCATTGCAGAAAGCTGCTAGGTTGGTCAGACAGGACTTGCTCTTGATGAATCCATGCTGACTGCCTCAAATTTCTTCCCTGTCCTCCACATGTCTTAACAGAACTTCTAGCAGAATCTGGTCCATGATCTTCCTGGGCACAGAGGTGAGGCTGACAGGTCAGTAATTTCCAGGGTCTTCTTTTCTACCCTTTTTAAAAAAGGACACAGTACTTCCCTTTCTGTAGTCTCCAGGGACTTCACCTGACTGCCAGGACATAAATATCATGGGGAGTGGCTCTGCTATATATATGCATGCATATAAGGACAATTTCACTTATCATTGAACTTTTCCGAGGCAACCCGGGTGCATAAAAGGAGGACTGTGTTAGATATGCAGCAAATCCAGTACTTAGTGCAAATGCAATGCTACTCTGTAACCTGTACAGCAGGACCTGCTTTGTGATGGGGAGGTAATATTGTGTGATCTTCCCCAGACTGTAAGCCATTATGGTGGTTCCAAAAGCTGTCACCAAAAGGTACTTCTACGTCATACTCCTTGAGTATAGGCAGAGGCTTAAGGCCACAGGATTTTCTGTTGTGATTTTTCCTAAAGCTACATAGAAGCAATATTATATATCTAATATTTATATACTTCCATCTTCTGTGCATTCATTTTCAACATATCATTCAATAGTTACCTACTGCAATGCTGGACTAGGTGGTATTTTAATGCACTCTCATTTCTATTTAAAATTCTTCTGGGAAAGTGTGAAATACCTTTTTTTTTGTGTGTGTGGTACGTGTGTGAATAGAGCCTTTAATGCTCAAGTTTAAATGAATGGTGTATTTTTTGGCTAGGTGTCAAAGACTCAACAGAACTTGTACTATAGTCTTCTCACAGGAAAAAACAAATAGTTTCACACTGAGGTATTTGGAAACAGGTGTGCCGAACAATTACAGAATGTTAGAGCTCTTGGAGGCAGCCCTCCAAGAAGTGAAGGTCTAAAAATGCATGCTAACACTATCACATTGATAAAACAGCTAGTACTGAGTCCCACTGGACAGGGGAAAAACTGACTGTAGTGCAAGGAGAAGATGTGATCACTATTATGTCAGGGTATGAAGCAGCCAGAGTTGTTGCCAATAGATCTGGAAGGAAAACAATAGAAAAGCTTCACTTGTGATGTGGTTTGGAACCAGAGATCAACACTGTCTGCTCACAGCCACCACCCTGCCTAGAGCAGCAAGAGACTCCTGGCCATACTCAGCAAAGTCTCTGATGGGGCCCTTGCTGCTTATTTATTATGCAGCTACATGTTTGTACAAAACTGAGCACAATCTTTTTTGCAGAAGCTTGTCTTTCCCAGTGCACCAGCTCCACATTTCTGTTTCACTATGTATCCATCTCATTTCAATTCTCTGCTGAAAACGAAATGTTTCCATGCTTCTCTTCCTTGGCTATGATGTAAGTCAAACTCCTTCATACAAGTTGTAAAGCTGAGACTTCAATTCTGCTGCTCAATTTCTAACAATCATCCTGAGACAATAGTAAGCATTTCAAAGTTGTTGGAAACCCACAAAAAGGAATTCATCCTTGGGTCCACCTCTCTGCTCTTGTACAAATGATTTTTCTCCCCAGACACATCTGTATAGCAGATCTTTAGCAGGACCTCTTAACTTGTTTTGCACTTTCCCTCTTTGAGACTAACATTCTCAGAAATTAGAAGTGGTCTTGTCTATCAAGTCTGATTTATCTGCTACCTCAAGACAAGGTGACCCCGCCTCTTCACCTCCAAAATCCACCAGCATACATGTGCAATGCTTCCATATGGTGTAGAGGGGAATTCCTCCCTGACTCTCTCCACATTCAGGTTATGGCCCTATCATTATTTTGGCATATGTAGCTACACATTTTATTACTGGTTGGCCACAAAATTATTCCTCTCCATTTTCAAATCTAGCTGAATTGTCTGACTCTATGACCTTCTGTGGCAGTAGATCCCAGAGACAATTCTCTGCCTTTGCCAAGACCGTAGCGGAATGTTTAATGTTGAAGGATGAAAACACATTATCCCATCTTTGATGTTTAAAGAGAAAGGAGAGACCTCAAGACCTTTCTGCATATTATACAGTGTAACACATTTGTATGCTCTCTGCAGAGCTGGCATGTCTTATTCAAGGTCAGTTCTGCTCCACACTCGGGTCCAGCAACCTCCCTCCCTAAGTTTTCATATTTCAGTTACTGATAGAGTTGCTAAATTGTGAAGTCAAGGCTATAGCAAATGAGCAGGCAAATGGTGAACAGAAACAATTCCTAATGCTTCATATTGCTGTTGTATTTCCCTGAAAAGATCAACTCAATAGCACTCATGGACCTCAAAGACTGCCCAGAAAAGCTGGCCAATGCCTTCAGCCCCTGTACCAGCAGAGTGCCAAAATGCACGTGCACTTGTAAAAGAGGGGGTAAGAATTTTGCTGGTCTTACTGCAGTAGCCATGACACAAGTTTGTTGTACATGACAGGAGAATCAGGCTTACAGAACTTGAGGCATGGAAAAGAACTGATTTGACCCACAGTCACAGAGCTATTCAGCAGCAAAAGAAACACTATCTACATCCTAGCTCTCAGCACTCTCCTCTCTAGTTGCTGGGTAGTACCATTACTGCTTCCATAATAGTACTATGTGCTTAACAAATTGTGTGAGAGGTAGTGAGCGGCAATTTAGTCTAAAGATGCTCTTCAGGCTCCAAACACCCCTTCTTGCTCTGTAAACCTTTATCCTTAACTAAGCAAGCCTGCATCATCAGCCACTTGAAACACCTAAGAGGCAGAAAAACACCAAGTCAAACTCTAGCTCTCTTTATTATCTTCTTCAAGGTTGTCAAAGGACAGATGTTCCCACCCAAGTTTAGTGAGACTTCCTGATCTTATTATGGCTTTCCAATGGGGCAAGAGTCTGCCTGATTATTCTGTTATATTGTGAATTCTGTCCAGAAGTTGTCCAAAGGAAAGCATATGTTTCTTGAGAAAACAAAACATTTTCTCAAAGGAAAAAAAAAAAAAAAAGAAAAGAAAGAAAACAGCCAACCAAACAACCCAAACAAGCAAAACCCCCAAGCAAAGTGCAACAACAGCAACAAAAGAGACAACTGCCATTCTGTTTTGTCCTAAATAAGCTGCTATAGACATTATTTCCTAAAATAAAGAAAGAAATACACGCACGAGACAAGCAAGCAAACAAACAAATATATTGAGGTCGCTGCATGACATCTATCATGTCTGGCACTTCCTGCCTTTTGGTTTGCTTCTCAAATGTATTTATTTTTTTTTATTTAAAAAACATCAGGGTATGCTGAAATCAGCTTTGCAACTCAAGCATCAGTTATGAAGTTACTCAAAGCTTGGTTAAGGAAGTGCAGTGATGAAGACTTCTGTTCTCTACAGAACAGACCATTTCCCCACTGCCCTAAGATGCTTTTTGTTGCTGTTTCCTCCTTCTTAGGTTTATGAAAGTGCAAACCCGATCACCAGACTTCTGGTTTTGCTCAAGAAAAGCTTGTCTTATTGAGACAGAGGGGCTTCCCTGGCAGATATGAATGGCAGTCTCAGCTTGAGAGGTCACAAGCCCTGTTTCTACCTCTGCTGTGAAGGTTTCCCCTTTGGAACAGCACTAATGACCTACCTTGAAAAGTGGTTTGAGATTGATGTTGAAAAGCCAACTTCACAGCAGTATTATCTCATGGCATAGAATAACTTAGGATCTGCCATACTATTTGACATCATGTTCACCTGAAAAAGTGCACGCTGACCTCAGCTTGCCTACTGATTTTGTTACTAGCATTGGAAGGGTGTATAAAGACAATGGAATCTCAGTACTGATCTTGATCATAAGACGCGCACTGCCATGATATACTATTGCATTTTATATATAAACACATACACTCACACAAACTCTCTTGCATCAGTTCTTTAGCCTTTCTTGTTGTATGTAAATGTAAGTCATTATAATCCCCATACACAATTAATTACAGTCAGAAATGCCCACATTTTTATTTGCAGAGGGTTACCAGATATTCTTTTAATTCGGCTCTGCCGTCTTGTCAAAATAAAAGCTCTTTGCCTAACATTTATGAGGCCTCTAAGCTTAATTGCATTCATCTTTATCAGGTCTTGAAACTGGCTGATATATTTAAATGAGCTAAAATAAAAAGGTTTGAGGCAACTGAAGTCTCTTCAATAAACTGCAGAAAAAAATTTCGAAAGACTATGGAAGCAGCAGTGACCAAAGCTGTAAAGAAGAAAGATTTTAAAACTAATAAGTTGCCAAGTGGATCCTTTCTTAATTAGCCTTCCTTTCAAAGAATTAGTGAGTAAAAGGCTTAAAGAAGATGAAGTGAAATTTGAATGTTACCCACAGTCTATAAAAAAGACTTAAATTAGTCTTTTATTTGGCCCATGATAATTCTATTATAAATCCTGCCATATTTTAATTTCTTTGTCTCGCCTTTCTACAATTCTTCACCACCAAGAAGATGTGACTTGACTGCTGCAGGAGGCATGAGTGTTTTCTAGCCTATAAAACAGTTGAGGTGTGTTGGTACTCTTCTGCACTTGGGATTGTTTTTTGGGCTTTCATTGTAGTTTAGTTTTTAAACTTGGAAATGGTAGGCAGAGGTGGTGGGTTCCACACTTAGCTCTGCTGCGGACATCCTCAGCAGACTTAGAAGGTAGCAGCAAGGAACCACACTGAGTGGGGTGGCTATTCTCTCTAGAGCCCGACCCCTCTGAAGCGGGCATTATCGAGTTGTGGTTTGTAGACCCCTGAGCGTCAGAGTCCATGTTCCAGTTAATGAAGATGAGTACACTGTCTGGTTGTACCCAAAGCAACACTGTCACTGGAAAATTGCTGGAGGACTCTGAACAGGGACAAGTTCATTGACCCTCACCAGCCACAATACCACACAGAGGAGCTCAGCCTGGATAAGGAGACCCAGACAGCACCCATGAGCAATACTGGAGAAGCCATCAACTGTCTTCCTACCTAACCAGGGGGCCACCACGCCCCCTGGGCTTTATCCCCATCACCCAGTGTGTACCATGGGGACTCACCAGTGATAAGAGACAATCCCTCAGCCCAGATGGGCTCAGCTTGGGGCTTCTGCCTCTCCAGAGGGGAAAATAAAAAGAGAGTGGGAGGGGAGGGCCAAGTGGCCACACTTGGGATGGGAGGAGACTTCAACAGAGCCCAGGTGCTCTGGGATTTGAGGGGAAAAAGGGGGGAAATGGGTGGGTGAGAGACTTCTAGGGTGTCAGGTAATGATAGGACTAGGGGGAATGAAAAAAAAAAATAGAAATGGGTAGATTCAGATTGGATGTTAGGAAAAAGAGTGGTGAGACACTAGAACAGGTTGCCCAGGGAGGTAGTGGAGTCACTGTCCCTGGAGGTATTCAAAAAAGGATTGGATGTGGCACTTGAAGCCATGGTTTAGTTGTCAGGAGGTGTTAGGTAATGGGTTGGACTTGATAATCTCAGAGGTCTTTTCCAACCTGATTGATTCTATGATTCTAGGTGAGTGAAAAGACAGGTCTTCTTGCTGAATAGTCTTCTATGCCTGAAGACTTTCAATTCTTTTTTTTGTTGACTGAATTTCTAGCCAGCAATATGATGGAGTAATGGGAATACTGGGAATGTTTCCCACTCTGTCATCCCTGTTTATTTCATAAAACAATAGACTCATAGATTCTGTTTCTACAGAGTTTCTTCTGTCTCTGCAGGCAATGTTGCTTTTTTATCTGCTGTTATGAATAGTATTGAAGCAGCAAACACTAGTAAGTTCCCTTCTCTACTCAGGACTCAGCTTTCCAAAGTCTGATCCATGGGTCCGAGTAGAGAGCAGCTCTGGCTCAAGCCAGGCATGGGAATTCTTCGGAATTTTGCATCTGTGGCAAGATGCAAAAATTTAGGATAAATGCAAAACTTTGAGATTCTCAGATGACCTCCATTCTTTGTTCCAATTTTCCTCAATCCAGGAGCAGAGCAGAACTGGACCTAGAGGGCTGAAATTCATGGGTCTTTATTAATGTGGTCTTCGAAGGCCAGAAAGTAACATCTCCTTTATCTCAGAGCTTTATATTACTATTGTCCACCACACAGAGTGGTCAGTAGCTATGTGTGTGAGACAGGTGAAGTAAAAAATACCTTTCCTTTAGATCAGTGACAAAATCACAGAAGAGCTGAGTTTCTCTAATGGCTGGAAGGATGAGATGCAAACTATACGCTAGGCAGATTCTTATTTTGACAGAAGCAATGACTCACTCTGTGACCATGGACAAGTTGTTCAATTTTCTTGTGCTTTAGTCAACAAAACTATAAAATTATTAAAAGACAAAAAGCAACAAGTCCCCAGCTTTCACTGAAAAACAAATCCTTCCTCTGAGCTCAGTTGGTGAATAAATGACAAAAACAACAAGATGAAACATGGGTGTAACCCACAGCTTTTCCAAATAAACCACAAAATTATGGAGAGGGTACAGAGGAAGAGAAGGCAGGGGGGAGGGGAAAGATGAGCAAGAACACTGAAATGCCCCAAAGCACATGAAATCATATGAACAGAAACTTCTTCAACAAAAGAGAGCATAGATGCCCACGGGGTGGTGAGTAGGAGGGTGTATTCCAAAGTAAAATAGCAATCAAATGACCTAATGCTCTTTTCATCACAAGTAGCCTTTAAAGCTAGATAGTGATTGTCTCACCCTTTTGTAGGGTACAGTATGACAACTATTTAAATGTTCTCAGCAACATCACCATTCAGACTTTAACTCAGTTAATGAGGAATAATTGCTCCAATAGTAATTGTAGGGAGAAACATGGATGCCCAAAAGGCACCATTGCCTAATAGTGATGCTCTCCTATTTCAGTCTGCTCAGTGACACCTGCTTCACCAGGGACATACATAGAATAGAATAGAATACATAGAATACATAGAATAAACCAGGTTGGAAGAGACCTTCAAGATCATCGCGTCCAACCCATCAACCAATCCAACTCCGCCCAAGCAACTAACCCACAGCACCAAGTACCCCGTCAAGTCTTCTCCTAAAAACCTCCAGTGATGGTGACTCCACCACCTCCCCAGGCAGCCCATTCCAATGTGCAATCACTCTTTCTGTATAGAACTTTTTTCTAACATCCAGCCTGTATCTCCCCTGGCGCAGCCTGAGACTGTGTCCTCTTGTTCTGGTACTGCTTGCCTGGGAGAAGAGACCAACATCCGTCTGTCTACAACCTCCCTTCAGGTAGTTGTAGAGAGTAATAAGGTCACCCCTCAGTCTCCTCTTCTCCAGGCTAAGCAACCCCAGCTCCCTCAGCCTCTCCTCATAGGGCACATGCAGAAACCATGCATGCATCACTCACTTAGCAAATTCTGAACGACTTCACCACCTAATAGGGAGACCAGGTTCTACTTTACAAGCTGCTTGGAGTCCTCTGTGCATGCAAGAGATGTTGCATGAGTGAAATAGGTTTGAGGTGCACTGCAAAAAAACAACCCCACTACATGCTGGATTTGGTTGCTCAGCTAACATTATAGCTGGGATCTAAGGCTCTTTAGTCCTGTCTGCCTCACTGTATCCTTGGTTCTTCTCTGAGATGAGAGAATGTGAAAAAAAAAAGAGTGACACCTCCTGACACATCAGCATTATTTCTAGGATTTAGTCCATGCTGCGTGGCCAGAGTGGGGTTGCAGCAGGTGGTGCTGTCACAACAGACTGATCCTCAGAAAGCAAGCAGAATTATGCTTTACCCCTGGCTGCAGTAGCAGAGTAACTGTAATGAAATGAGAACCTGAGAGGCAGAGGAAAACAATGAACAGCGGAAAAGTCAAAGTAAGGCCTGCAGCAGAAGAGAGGCTACAAAGGTATCTTCAAAGGGTTTTCTGGAGGAAAAAAAATAAAAGAGCAGACAACATACATATTAATGAACCAGAAACAATATTGAAAAACAATCTATTATCCTGACTCAGATCAAAAGAACATAAAGATTAACACCTCAGACATCAGACCTCTGCAACAGGAGAGCGAGCTTAGCAACAAGTCTGCTTCCCTCTGTTTTCCTTTGCTTTTATGACTAGGACTAGGCACAGAAGGGACAGGTTCATTGCAAGGAAATTGCCCTGCAAGCCCAGCAGCTCCACAGTGGATGTTTAAACAAACAAAACCAAACCAAGTAACCAAAAAATAATCACAAGCAAAAAGAGCAAAAAAGCAAAAACTGAGCAAAACCTGGATGAGCATGGAAAGGAAGTGAAGGTGAAAGTTAGATGGGCTACTATGCAAAGACAAAATTCACTGTCTTGTCTTCCTTGAGGGGAGTGCGGGAGCACTCAGCATTATTTCCACACTCTTCACTGAACTGCCAAAAGGCTTCCTGGTGGTGTCAATCTCCTCTCCTCTCCTCCCAGCCCTCAGCCCTTTTCTCCTACAAGCTCATAATGTTCCCAATCCTTTCCTAGAGAAAGACAATCCTTACAGTATTTGTTCCTGCAAAGACATTTGCATTTTGAGCCACCAGTGTGGCCAAGGTGGCCAATGGCATCTGCCCTGTATCAGGCACAGTGTGGCCAGCAGGAGCAGGGAAGTCATTCTGCCCCTGTACTCAGCACTGGTTAGGCTACAGCTTGAGTCCTGTGTCCAGTTCTGGAACTCTCAGTTTAGGAAAGATGTTGACTTGCTGGAGCGTGTCCAGAGAAGGGCAACAAAGCTGGGGAGGGGTTTGGAGCACAGCCCTATGAGGAGAGGCTGAGGGAGCTGGGGTTGCTTAGCCTGGAGAAGAGGAAGCTCAGGGGAGACCTTCTTGCTGTCTACAACTGCCTGAAGGGAGGTTGTAGCCAGGAGGGGGTTGGTCTCTTCTCCCAGGCAACCAGCACCAGAACAAGAGGACACAGTCTCAAGCTGCACCAGGGGAGGTTTAGGCTGGAGGCTAGGAAGAAGTTCTTCTTAGAAAGAGTGATTGGCCATTGGAATGTGCTGCCTAGGGAGGTGGTGGAGTCACCATCACTGGAGGTGTTTAGAAAGAGACTGGATGGGATGCTTGGTGCCACGGTTTAGTTGATTATGTAGTGTTGGATGATAGGTTTGACTCGATGATCTCTTCCAACCGGGTTAATTCTATTCTATTCTATTCTATTCTATTCTATCTGAAAATTAGAGATATTCCATGCTGGGGAATGCATCTACTTGCAGTGGCTCAATGATTTGACAAATCTTTTCCATATTTGTCAAAAAAAAAAAAAAAAAAAAAAAGGCAATCTGATCAAATTAAATTTTGTCTTAATGATTTTCCACAACACAAACTGTTGTTGAAAGTCTTCTGCCTGGTACATAAGGGCATTCATCATAATGAAATGAAAGCTACCCAGAAGAGGCTATAGTGAAGGAAAGGTATTTCTAATGATGACAATGGGGAGAGACACATTCATTCTCTGTCAGAGACTTCATAACAAAAATTCTTATGTCTCCATACCTCTCTTCTATTAGCAGCTTGTATTTTCTAGGTTCATTGAATTTCAGACCAGCTTTTTCTACACTCAGTGCTTTCACGTTCATGCATGCGCTGATGCTGCTAAAAGGGTCAAAATACAAAGTTAGAATCCAGAAAATCTTTTTCATAGCTACTCCGATACTTCAGACATTATACAACCCCCAAAAAAGAGAAAAGGCAAAAAATTTGATGAGGCTGGACAAAACTTCAGCCTTCCTGAGATTGACAGAAATTTTGCTGCTGATTGCAAAGGATTTTCACTGGATTTTATATGCAAGATTCATTAGATAAGAGGTACCTATGCTGCTTTTATTACAGGGATTTTCTTGACTCTGCTATTTTAAAGAACTGTAATAAAATGAGAGTTACTGGACACAAGGTAGAACATAGGAGATTCCAGTTAAATTCAAGGCAAAACATTTTCAAGAAGAAAGTGATTAGCCACCGGAGCAACTGTCCAGAAACGTTGTGGGATCTCCATCCTCTGAGATATTCAAAATGTGGTTGGGTATGTCCCTAAGGAACTTGCTGCAAACAGAAGTGCTTTGAGCAGAATTTTGGACTAGATGAACTCTGGAGGTCCCTTCCATTCTAAACCGTTCTGTGAATGTTCATACAAGGAGCACAGTAGCTTACTACATAACTGCACTGTGTGGATTGGATCTCCAAGCCTGACTTCATCAGACACTACAGAAGACAGAATAAAGAGAGAATTCATGAATTTTGGAATTCAAATAATTTACAGGAAGAAGCAGACTTTAGTCCAAACCAGTGTTTTGCATCAAAAACATGCTGTTGCTAAAAGGTTGGTAATTGAACCAGTTTCTTGTGTTTTACTGAAAGTTTGTATGGGTAGTTTGAAACCCAGTCCAATCGTTGGGTTTGTCCTTCACAAGTTCTGGGTTGACCCATACCTTCTGCAACTTCAGTAGCAGTGGAATTTCACAAGCAGTAAGGTAGGACAGAACCTATTCTGGTGCTCTTGAAATTTGTAAAGCTTTTTCCTCTTCAGACTGAATGGGAATTTTTGCATGGACAAAGGCCTGACATTTCTCCCACTACTCAGGCCACATTTGAAATAAAAACCCATTCTGTGGAATTTTGTATTCCTATTTCCAATTTTCTTCCTCTCCAAGGTTTCTTACCTTGTTTTTCTTGATATTCTTTCTCTGTCTCACTCTTAAGGTAATAAAGGTAAGAAAGAAAGCTGTAGCAATTTGCATTTCTATGTGGATTGGAAAAATGAACAAACCAGTTTTCAGATTACCCTTACTCCTGAAATCAGAACTGTTGTAGTTTTACACACATAGCCTGTAGATCCTGTTTTCCAGTCTTTCCTACAGCAGTGAGAAGATTCCAGATGTCTACTGAAAGCCACACAAACCACTGAAGATTTTATGGGTTGATAAAAAATTATTCATTCAACTATGATTAATGCCAAGCAAAAATATATAGCAATTGGTTAACTGTATGATGGAAAATAATGAATACAAGGTTTAAGCAGATGAGTCACAACAGATCATTGTTTCCTAAAGTCTGAGACACATCCCCTTGTGGGGTATGAAAAGCTAACAATGGGTGACAGAAGATGAATGTATAAAAATGGGTGTGTATTTAACAACGTGGTAATTCAGTAGAAGCAGCAAAATTTGTTTTACTCTTAATGCAACAGGGCTTAACTTTCAAAAGTTTGGGGAACAATTTGGTACATCATGGCCCAAAGCATCATATTCCTACAAGCCCATGGTACAGGGAGGCTGTTTTCATAAGCATTTCAGCCAATTTTTGTATGCAATGCAAGTTCCTACAATCGCTGAATAACAGGAAATAAGTGTAAGACAACTATTCTTATATGACCTAATAAGAATCAGAGAATGGCTTGAGTTGGAAGAGGCCTCGAAGATCATCTGATTCCAAGACCCCTGCCATGGGCAGGGACACCTCCTAGAAGACCACTTTGCTCAAAGCCTCATCCAACCTGGTCTTAAACAATTCTGGTGATGAGACATCCACAGCCTCTGTGAGTAACCCATTCCAGTGTCTCACCCTCGCAGTAAAGAACTTCCTCCTAATGTCTAAAGTAATTCTACCCTGCTCTAGTTTAAAACCATTGCCCCTTGTCCTATCACCACATGCCCTCACAAATAGCTCCAGTTATTTTCAAGTTATTTTCTTAGCTACCTGTACACTGCTACAAAACCAAAACAAAACAATACAAAAAACACCCCCAAAAATCCCCCAATAACAACAACAACCCCCCCCCCCCACACACACACACCAAAATGTAGATGGCAGGAATTAATTCTCTAACATATTAAACAATAACTGAATGGAAATCCTTCTTGAACTTCAGTGCATCCATCACTCAAGTGGTGCAGCCCACTGAAAGAAATGCAACTGCAATTCCTCTGTTTCTTTGGCTGTGGTTTTAAAATGGGCACAGAGGTTATGTGAGCCAGCCAGCACTACTCGTGCATGAAACTCCACAGCTCTGAAATTCCTCCTTAAAGGCATCATTCAAATAGCTTAGACCCACTAGGGAAGGTCTGTTGCTATCTTGTTCAGCTGGAAAGTGGCATTCTATTTTATTACTCTCCAATCTAAGTTGTGTTTCTGTATAAAATATATTGCATCTTGCTCACTTCAGTCAGGAGTCAGTTTTCAGCTGTTTCCTTAGGATGGATTTTCAAGATCACTCATCCACAAATCAACAACACAAAAAAGTAGTCAGATTCTCAACAGAGCCAAGAAAATAGGGCAAAATTTTCTCACCAATAAGGCCACAAGTCTCACAAGAAAACTATTGAGGCAAAAGAGTTCTGCTGAAAAAGTGACTCCACTTGTGGACATCAATACTAGAAAGTCTGGCACTCCAGACTGTCTCTTTTGTCTCTGATCTGTCAGCCACCTGCCTCACTAGCCAAGATGATGATCTTGAACTTTATGGAATTAAAGCTAACATTTACTCAGGCATAAACAATTCTGTGCCAGATATGTGTAGACAGTTACACGTGATACACACTTCATCCCTTCTGCTACCACAGTTGGCTGTTCAGGCTCAGAGGGTTGTGGTTAATGGGTTACACACTGTTTGGGTGACAGCCTTGGGGCTTGGACTGTTTCATATCTTTAAGAATGACCTGGAGGAGGTGACAGACTGCACTACTGGCAAGTCTGCAGATGGCACTGATCTGGGGGGACTACTCAATACACTTGAGGGCAAGAGCTGCCATCCAGAGGGGCACAGGTCAACAGAAAGTCCAAGATATTAAGCAGGGGAAAATGCAGAGCCCTGCCACTGGAAAGGGAGAGATTCTCCATGACACTGACAAAGTGGCATGAGTTCAGCAGAGGGCCACCACACTGATCAACTGCTGGAGCACCAGCCCTGTAGGGAGAGGCTGAGAGAGCTGGGCTGGTTCAGCCTGGAGAGAAGATGGCTGTAGAGATCTTAACGCTAGTCTGCCTGTACCTATAGAGAAGAGTTTGAAATGACAGAGTCAGGGTGCATGGTGGGAAGATAAGACACAACAGTCTTAAGCTGAAGGAAGGGAGATAAAACTGAATATAAAGAAAACCCTCCCATGGGAACAACACCTACTGGGATTGCCCAAGATGCTGTGCAGTCTCCATCCTTGGGAGATTTCAAAATCCAACTGGAAAACACTCTGAGCAGCCTGGGCTGAGCTCAGAGCTGACACTGCTTTGATCAGGAGGTTGTACTAGAAACTTCCAGAAGTCACTTCCAAACTGAATTACTCTGTGATTGCACTAGGTCTAGTAAGCACAAAATTAGCTCCTCAGTCAAGGATCAGGCTGCACTGCCTGTGCACTCCCTAGAGCTCCCATTTTCCTTCCTGTGTCCTGGAAATAAACATTGGTGTATATCTCAGGCTGTTTTGGACTGACATTATAGATGCCACATACCTGCAGACTGGGTCTCATTCAGCTCATTTCATTGCACATACGTTGAATATGTGAGCAGGTCACAAGACATCTGAGGATACACCCTTTACCTGGACAGAGTTTAGAGAGATCTTGATCTGCCACATATGCCTGTGTCCTCACAATCTCTCTGAAGAGAGATTCAGGGAAGTGGCTCTAAATCCTTCCTGAGAGAGTTGTTCCGTTATGAAGCTGTTCCATTAGTATGACACTGAAGTATTACAAGGTGCTTAAATAATCACTGTGACAAAAAGCAAGAGAAAGCTATGGAGAAAAAGGCTTTTCAGCCTGGTGGCTGAGGAGGAACCATTCAACAACTTGCTCCACACAGTCCCCGAGATGAAAAGAGCTGCACACACACAGAATGGAGCACATCTACTTTCACGAGAGCTGGTAGCCAAGTGAAGCAGGAGGAAATGCGGGATATAGAATACATAGAATACATAGAATAAACCAGGTTGGAAGAGACCTTCAAGATCATTGTGTCCAACCCACCAACCAATCCAACCCACCTAAACAACTAACCCATGGCCTCAAGCACCCCATCAAGTCTCCTCCTGAACACCTCCAATGATGGCGATTCCACCACCTCCCCCGGCAGCCCATTCCAATGGGCAATCACTCTCTCTGTATAGAACTTCTTCCTAACATCCAACCTAAACCTCCCCTGGTGCAGCCTGAGACTGTGTCCTCTTGTTCTGGTGCTGGCTGCCTATAGAGGTTCACATCAAATGTGGAAGGAAACTTACCACCTTCTGCCTACTGTGTTGTGGGCACAAGGATACCTGGGGAACAGCCTTTGGCCCCTGTGAAAGCTTTTGCTTTCTGTCCTCATGCTAAAGTCACGCAATGAGCCAGGGGTAACTTTTTAAATAAGACTCGAGTATCTCTATATAACAGCCTCCATACCAGTGCTAGGTAAAAAGCCCTGCCACATCTGAAAAACCTGGCAAATCCCAGCCCTTTCTTTCCTTTACTTTTCCTCCTCATGCTTCAAAATGAACATTTTTGTTTTGGATGAAATGGAATGTATGTTTGCATTTTACACTAAATAAATGTTTTCAGATCTCCATTTTGTCAAGAAAAACAAAAAATGAAGTTCCATTTGGTTTGCCTCAAACTCATTTTTTCTCCCTCTTTTTCAGATTCGGCACTCAAGCTGAAAAAACCCCACAATTATTCTCACAGCCTTAGTCACACTTTTTCTAGGCACTGCCTGGAATGTTTCCTTTCAGCTCTTTGCAAGCATTTTATAGGTTGTCATTTCACTGCTGCTTCAAGAACAAGAGATTGCAGATCTTCCAAGTGAACAGCTTCAGTGACTTTCCTGACTAATGCAAATGTGTTACACTGTTGACAAATACTAACCATGAGAGCTGACTTGGCTATTGCTGTTTGCTGAAATTGGTATTTCCCCTGAAAGTTCTCCTCCCATCCATCAAATGAAGCATTCAGCTTTATCAGGCTAATTTTTAGTAATATTTTTTGTATGCCTTAACTTTTGTGTAGACATGTAGGAACTAATCAATTTTCAAGAACCCTAATTTGCCACTTAAATTTTGTCAATGATTCACTGGCAAGAGGTCAGGCACGGAATATGTATGGAGACCAGAATATATCCTGCCATTAAAATTGGTACTTTCAGTCCACACTGAATCATATGGACAGGGTAACATAAACACTTCAGCTACATTTTTGTATGTATCCTAATTTCATCTAATTACAGTTTGGGTTGAGAAGACGCAAGGAACAGAGTTGATCCCGTAAGTCTGCCCATTTTTAAGAGACATTTGGACAGTGCCCTTAACAACCATGCATTAATTTGTTCAGTCTTGAATTGATCAGGTAGTTGGACTAGATGATTGTTGCAGGTCCCTTGAATTAAAATAGTCTTATTCTATTCTATTCTATTCTATTCTATTCTATTCTATTCTATTCTATTCTATCCTATCCTATCCTATTCTATCCTATCCTATCCTATCCTATCCTACCCTACCCTACCCTACCCTACCCTACCCTACCCTACCCTACCCAACCCAACCCATCTCTGTAAGTGTTGCCAGCACGGATGTAGTTCCTGCCCTGAGGAATCTGCAGTCTAGATTAACACATGACAAAATGTGTGAAGAGATGCAGTAGATTACAAAGTCTCAAACTGTACAAAACGCAGTCCCGTCGCTGGTTCAAATCCTATAAAGAAACATGTTGGCAACCTCATTAGTTTCAACAAGACCAAGTGCAGGGTCCTGCAGCTAGGCCAGAACAACACTCATTATCAATACATGCTGGAGGGTGAGGTGATAGAATACAGCCCTGAGGAAAAGGACTTGGGAGTTCTGGATGAGAAGCTGGACGTGAGCCAACAGTGTGCACTTGCAGCCCAGAAGGCTCTTGGCAGCCCGAGCTGCATCAAAAGAAGTGTGGCCAGCAGGTCAAGAGACGTGACTCTGCCACTTTATTCTGCTCTGGTAAGACCTCATCTGGAGTATGGTGTCCAGCTCTGGAGTCCTCAACACAAGAAGGACGTGAACCTGATGGAGCAGGTGCAGAGGAGGGCCATGAAAATAAGCAGAGACTGGAGCACCTCTGATATGAGGTAGCTGAGGTTGTTCAGCCTGGAGAAGAGAAGGCTCCAGGGAGACCAAATAGTGGCCTCCCAGTGCCTGAAGTGGGCTACAATAAGGCAGCAGAGGGACTGTTTGCAAAGGCCTGCAGTGATAGAGTGAGGGGCAATGGTTTGAAATTAGAGAAGAAGAGACTGAGGTTGGATGCTTGGAACAAGTTCTGCACCATGAGGGTGGTGGAACACTGCAACAGGTTGCCCAGGGAGGTAGTTGAAGTTCCATCACTGAGCATCCCTGAGCTGCTCAAGGTCAGGCTGGACAAGGCTTTGAACAAGCTGATCTAGTGGAGGATGTCTTTGCTGACTGCAGGAGGGTTGGAACCTGAAGCATTCTATGATTCTGTGATTCTATGATATTTATAGATCCCAGTTCTGAACCAGTTCCTTAAACTGTATGAAGATCCACACATACATTAAGAGGAAGACAGTGATACAAACTTTGTCATTGCAGATTAGCTGCTTGCATAGGTACTAACAGACTTCAGGAGCGAGCAAATCCAGTGTATCCTAACTTGACACCGCCTTCAAAAGTGATTCTCAACCTTATCAAATTACTACAAGGGGGAAAACTAAAACAACAAGTAAATTGCTTTTTAGAACTACTAATCCGCATGGATTAACAGCCATAACTCAATTTCAAAGAGATGACTGGATTTTCATAACATGTGCACACACACACACATATAAAATAGACATCAGGATATTTGGGCTCAGATAAATGTTTAAATAAGCTTAAAATAAAATTAAAATAGTTTTTATATTTCATATTTGTACTTTTAATTGACTGGAAAATGGAAAGAAGACATTGAAATACTGTGTTAATATCTACCCTATCTCTACTGGCTACACAAAGATTTGCTTGTGATTTTAAAGTTTCTCAGCTCAAGAAGATGTAGATTTTCTTGGCAACAGCTGCTGTGTAAAATATTCTGAGATAGAATTTTTTATCATAATTAATAATAGATGAAAATTTCTGTGGTTTTGATGTTCTAAACTCTATGCTGTTTGATTTACGATGTCTTTATAGTTGTTTTTCTAGTAATTCTATGCCTCTTTCTGTTGGTATAAGGCTGGTCGTCTCTTTTATTTCCCTAGTGGAGTTAGTACAGTTTTCTTCCTTTCTCTACTTCTTTTTCTGTAAATATATTTCATAAAGTTCCCCTTTCTTCCTTAATGAGACTGAACCCTATGTTCTGTGAGCTCACTGCTATAGAGTTTTTTCTTTTTACTTTCCTTTTTCTTTTTTCTTTTGTGTTTTTCTCTTTTGGAAGGGTATTTTTATCTTTCCTTCCTTCTTTTCTTCCTTCCTTCCTTTTTCTTCCTTTCTTTTCCTTCCTTCCTTTCTTTCTTCTTTTACTTCCTTCCTTCTTCTTCCTTCCTTTCTTCCTTTCTCTTTCTTCCTTCCTTCCTTTTTTCTTCCTTCCTTTCTTTTTCTTCCTTCCTTTTCTTCCTTCCTTTCTTTTTCTTCCTTCCTTTTCTTCCTTCCTTTCTTTTCCTTCCTTCCTTTTTTCCTTCCTTTCTTTTTCTTCCTTCTTTTCATTTTCTTCCTTCCTTTCTTTTTTCCCTTCCTTTCTTTCTTCATTCCTTTCTTTCTTCATTCCTTTCTTTTTCCTCCTTCCTTTCTTCCTTTCTCTTCCTTTCTCTTCCCTTCATTCTTTCTTTCTTTTTCTTCCTTCCTTTCTTCCCTTCTTCCTTCTCTTCTTTCTTCCCTTCTTCCTTTTTCAATTCTTTTCATTTTTCTTTACTCTGCACAAGGCAGTGATAATACTTCAGTGTAGGCTATTGCACCAAGGAATGTGTTTTGTGCACACCCTTGTAGAGCTGGGTGTATTCTCTGTGCTGAATATTTGAAACTGGATGGAGACTGAAGAGGGTAATTTAAGCTGTCAAAGTATTTCTAATTTAAACACTTGTTTTCTTTTATTCATAACTTTTTCAGCATTACACCCACAAAGTGCAATTCTTCCAGGAAACATTTACACCTCAAAGGGAAGGTTTTTTTGGGTAAGACTGGCCAGTCTGTGGCATGTGATGAAAAAAACCAAAACCAAACCAAATCCAAATCAACCAAAAATCAAGTCACCTTCTATCCTGAAATCAAAATGATTCTTTTCTGAGACATTCATTTTGTCAGGCTGCAAAACAGCCTAAAACATGTTGGGGACACTCCATGTGGAGAAAAGCAGCTATAGAGAAAACTATCAGATATTTGACGGGGTTGGGAGGCTCTAACTTAGTGCAAAATAGGTGCAGGCAGGAAGTTCCTCAGCCTGCTAAGGACAAGCTGGGCAAGGTGGGTATTCATAAATGTATTGATTTTTTCTTTATACATTAAACCCCAAAAATCTCCATGTTAGCGCCAACCAAAAATAAGTAGTCTCTCTGGCTTCATGTCAGCATCATTGGAGCACTAAAGCTTATGAAATTGCACCAGTGAAGCTACTGCTGCAAGTAAAAGGCAGCAGGATGAAATCCCATCAGTCCTGCACTGCCTGCTTCCCTGCTTCAATGCTGTGCAAGTTTAGAAGGCCACTTCCATCCTTACACCACAATACCCTGTAAGTAGCATTTGTGCATCATTACCTCATAAACATCTGCAGCAGAATCACTGTTTGGATAGCTGGATCTCACTACGTATCCTTACAGAAGAATAAGTTTTGCCTCTTATATCATTCAGCTTCTGCGGTTTGGGGTGGGGTGGGTTTTTTTTGGGTAAAATCTATATATTTGCCTATACTGCAACATGCCATCTGGGTGTGCTCATGGTAGTGTGGCTTTTTTTACTGACTGCAGTTTTATTTGTAACACTGCACTTTCCATAAAAGATGTTGGCAAAGGCAATAGAGAATCATAGTTTAAATAGAATAATATTAATTTACCATCCTTTCTTCCCTTTTCTTTTTCCTTTTTCTTTTTTGATTTTTTGGGTTTGTTTTGGGTTTGTTTTTTCCCATTTTGGGTTTTTTTTTGCTTGTGGGTTTTTTGGGGGGGCTTTGGTGGGTTTTTTTAAGCCTCTAGTAGACAGATACTAATTTCTTCTTCCCCAGGAGATAACATTCTGGTATTCCATAATAAACTGGGCCATGTTCAAAACCATGCCTGGGTGGTCCATGATTCTTTTTCTTAAACCAGACTGTTCCCAGTCAGCTTTGCTTTTTTTTGTTTTATTACTAAAGTGCTCACTGAGATGTATAAGCCCTTCAAATTGGTGCAATTTTAAGTGGTAGGTAGGAAATAAGTGTTAGACTTACTTTCATTACTTACTCACTTTCATTTTTTAATCATTATTATGAGGTCTTGGGTGACAGGTTGGACTTGATGATCTTTGAGGTCTTTTCCAACCTTGTTGATTCTGTGATTCTATGATTATTGTCTTACAAATCCTAGTTCTGTGTTAATACTTTGCATCTCTGCAACAATCCTCATTCTGAGGGATCTGTTCATATTACCCAGAGAGTGACCAGCGCAGACACATCTCCTGGCCCAAATATGGACTTCCTGAGTGGGTTCTTGTGCACATTCTAACATTTCGCAACAAGTTTTGTGCTAAATAAGAAGGGTTGAAAGATGAGGAAATTTATCAAATCCATGTGGCAGGCTGAAACATCAGTGACTACATAGTGGCACATGCTACTTAATAAGTATTACAGCTGCTGTCATCTGCAGCTACAGCTGAATGGGACTGACAGTGGTATGTGACCACACCTTCAACAGACACCATGCAAAACCTACCTAACTGAGGCAAGCATTTGGCCTCACCCTTTGTGGTAGGGAAAACACACGTGTCATACAAAATTACTTTGTCTGAGTGTGGTGAGAGAAAATTAATTTTACATCTGACCACAGCCTCTGGTGTTTCAATAGCCTAATATTTCTAACAGTGGTGCTTTTGGCCAAGATTGATTCAAGTAGGCAGGAAAAGACAATTTAAAAATAGGCATTAAGTATTCTCTACTCTTACAGACCTGGTTCACTAATGCCAGAAACTTTCCTTATTTTTTATATTTTAGCTCAGTAAAGGTTTGAGGGCTGAACTGTTCCTTACTCTTCTTTTTGCAGTTATGTTCAGCCTGCTGGAGAACATCAACAGTACCAAGCCAAAAAATGGCCCTGCTTACTAAGATAGGAAACACCACAGGTTTTAGTGTTCTGTCAAAATAGAGGCTCCTTGCTTCTCTTCTCAGAATATAGGCCCTTCTCTAAACATGCCTTTGCTTTGAATTCCCAGTTCTTGAATGTGGTTCACCTCATCCCGTGCACAGTCTTTCAGGTGAGGTCTCACACAATGCAAGTCATGTTAATGAGTCCTTATCTCCTTTGTGTTACTTGGCAAGAGCCCACTTGCTTATATTCCTTGCTGCCCACGTTACACCAAGAACACAGCCCTGCTCAGCCTCTTGTGATTGGTTTTCTGGAGTATGAAAGTACAAGTAAACACCACTTCCTAGAGATTAGGGACCTATGGAAAGACTGACCACCATTCATCTTTACACTGTCTCGTCAGATTACAGTGACTCACAACAAAGGCGTCCCGAAAAAGAGCACTAAGAATACTCCCTCTGTCTTTGTGCTGGTTGCTTTCTAGTGCAAAAACAAGCCATACAATGGCAGATAAGTGATGATGCATGACTCCATCAGTCAAATATTTTCAATCTGCAAGTACAGAAGTGGTAGAAAGACCACACAACAAAAAAATGCAGTCCAAATAGCTTCTAAAAATCTCTCTTTCCCTCTTCCTTTTTAAATATCAATGAAGAAGAGAACACAGCAGGGCAAAGTATATTCATTCAATCAGTTCAACCCTTCTCGTGCAACATCTGTGATGCACTTCATGCAGAATGATCATGAGGAACTTCACTTAAACTAAACTAAAACAGTTGCCAAACTGCAACAGGAGAAAAGGAGAATAAAACAAAAGAAATTAGTCTAGTCAAAACTAAGGCTTAAAAACGCCAAAGGCATTATTAACTGTAAAAAGCTTACTGCTTCTCTGTGTGTATGCACTCACAAGCATAAGAAAAAAACCCAATATATGTATATGGTGGGGAAAAAAAAGAAAAAAAAAGGGGAATTAGCAATACATGCTGCTTCACAGATTGTGCACTTCATACTGATTCACAAAGAAAACTTCCCTTGAAAATTACCCACATTCAAGAATTTAAGAACTTCTCAGGCTGTCCATATTGCACAGGTAGCATAGGGATCCCATGAAAAGATGGAGGAAGAGATCTTAACAATGGCAAAATGAAATGGCAGCTTACCTCAGAAGGAGAGAGAAATGTCTAATTTTTAGCTAACAGAAACCAGCCAGAGTTTTAATGATAGTTAAGAAGGCTTCTGAGGCATGGTGACTGTGGAGCATGTCCCTACAAAACACACAGACAGAAGGAGTGCTGCCTGGCTGTTACTGTGAGACAGCAACCCTGCACCATCCACCCGTATGGACATAGCTACTGTGCACTATCAGGAACAAAGCAGATTAAAGTACATCAAAGTGAATTAAGTATTTCTGCCAGGGGTACTTTTATTATCAAATAAGAGTGTGCACCTCTTAATAAGATTTAAAGTGATACTAAAATTAAAAAACAAACACACCAAACCACCTACTTTGAAATAGGTTTTCAGCTTTAAAGCTGTGCCACAGCTTTTATTATTTTTTTTTCTCAGTAGGTTGACTCTTAAACAGTCCTGACTGAGGCCAGATGATGTGAGGGGGAAAAGTCCCATTTAAAATGAATTTTAAATGGCATCTGAAGGAATTGTGGAAAAGGTCTCTGTGCTGCAGAATCTAAATAACATTTTTCCCTGAACAAAAAAAAAACCAAAACCATGTTTATAAAGTTTGTAAAACATTTACCTATAATATTTCTTGGGTTCACTATTTTAAAGGCATTTTAGAATTTAGAGATTTAAAGAACAATTCAATTTTATCATTATTTTTTTTAACTAGAATTAATTTTTTTTTTTCAGCTTAAAGTGCTGAAGAGTCTCTATGGTAATTTTCAATGTTTCCTGTCACTGGAAAAAAAACAAACAAACAAAAAAAAACACAACCAAAAAAAAAAGTTGAAAACAAAGTGTTTAGAGAGTGACATTAACATCCCTACATACATCCCTACAACTGATTAACAGCACCAGTACTAAATACACAATAGAGGCAAGCAGATTATACCAAACTTGTAAAGTGGTTTAACATTAATTGGGATATTTTGGGATTATTGATGAAAACTACACAGATTGTCTGAATAATAGAGGCTACATCATTTTATCTAGTGATTCTTGAATCAAAGTATAGAAAGCACAAATGAAGTTAAACATATACATCTGTAAATATATCTATGTAAATATATAGATGCATTTCTAAAGATGCCCATGTGGATTTAAAGCCTTTATAACTAACAGAAAAGTTGCAACACCTCTTGCTTCATTATTTCACTGCTCATGAAGAGCAGGCACAGGAGAGATACACTTCTTTTAGAAGAACCAGAATTCACATGAAATCATACTTTAACTAATTAAAACTCCTGGTCATAAACCTGGAGGGGAAATCAGTGTGGCAGTTCACCAGAGCACCCTACAGAGCTTCAAGGCAATGCATTATTCTTACATTATATTTGTTAACCAGGAAAGATAACTCTGCACAAACTGCCAGTGGTAGAAAATCACTGCTAAAACATCTTGGCTACATCAGAGTCTCATAATAGAAGGATGAAACATTTTTTGAACACAAGGTTCCTGCTTCCAACATATAAAAGCAAAAATTTCTGAAAACATATTGCTTCATAGTTATTAAAACTAAATCATAAAAGTGATTACTTTTGACTACTACAGATAAACAGACGATAATAGTCTGTTCTCTGTTGCATCCAAATCTTCAGTGACATAGTCTTTTAGCAGGATGTCTACTAGTTCTTAAATGGAAGAAATGGTGTGCTATTTTCAGCTGCAGTTACATTGCACAATAAGTGCCCAACTGTTTTGAAGACAATGTTTGGAAACATATTTCATCCTTTCAAAGAAACGTGATTGCCAGCTCAAGCCACAGGTGTTAATGCCACAGAAGATGGAAAAAAAGAATAAAGCAGAAAAAATCCCAGCACATCTTCACAAGGATTTTCCAGATGCAAATGTCCCCCTGCCCATATTATAACTGGTTGGAAATCAACAACTTTAAGTTTTCCCAAAGTTCATTTATTTCAAAATAAGGGTTACACCCAGGACCAAGTCCAACAGTGAAATCAGCCATGTAAACAGGATGGAAAAATCAGTTATTCTCACATAGAGAGAGTTATAAAAGGTAAGGGACATATGGAATATGTATTTTGGTTAGGTCACGGTTTTGCCATAAGACATTCTTTCAGTCTTTTAACCTACTAGAAAAATGGTTTTTCAGTCAAGAAGGCAGAGATGAAAAAGAAAACCTATGAACTATTGAATCTGAAGCCCTCTCAGTCCAGGATGTTTGTATCTAAGAAAGATGTGTTAAATAACAAATATGTAACATGAGCGCAGGAAAAGTTAAATGTGTGTAATGTGCTTGGATTTAAAGCCAAACAAATAAAGACTAAGGAAAATTAATCTTTGTTTACTCTATTATGAGAAACTCCAGGTTGTTTAATATTCAGTATATTCATCAGAGTAGGAAAATATGAAAACTAACATTCTTGTGGGATGGGAAAACTGTTTCCTGCCCATCTCTGACCTCTTAGTGTAAAACTGCTAAGCGCTTTGGTTTACAGTACAAATATTTCTGGAGATGGTATCCATCTGTTATGTATTAGTGAAATGTTTCTGATATTCAGCATTCTTTTAAGCAGCACTATTACAATTTCATCAAGAAAGGTTAATAGCTAAGTAATAGTCTGACAGGTTTACAGAGGATGGTATTTCTGGAAAGAGTATTTGCTGTTTAGCATTTCTTAAGCAGAGCTGTTAAAATTTCAACCAAGGAGTTTTCAAAACTTCAGGATGATGTATCATATGTGGGGTGATTACACAGACTATTACTCTTAAAATGTTTTTGCAAGGAAATTTAACTATTTTTAACACATAACTAAGGACTTTAAATGGTATGCTTGAGGCTCAGTGCAGTTATACATAAAAATAATTTGTTATTAGTTTTTGAAACATTCCTTCTCTTGGCTACATCTTGCTTGCAGGTCCTTATTTGTTCAGTAAATTTTATAGATACAGCCTCCTTAAAGTAATGGAAGAGATGCTGTAATCCTAAGAAGTCAAAGAAAACACAGAAAAAGAAAAACCATTAAAAATCCCAAACCTAAGATCTATAGGAAATGTCTGCTAAAATGAGTGAATGGATCCCATTTCCATTCCAATTACTTTCTAGCTGCATGCCATTACTGTGCTGAATGTTTGCTTGCCAGGCTTTCCAGTCTTGGATGCATAAATGATTGGGAAACTGTTTCCCCACACACGTATATACCTGCAAGAAAACAGTACTAAGGTGCTGAAAGCTATTGGGATGCTTCTTGAAAGCTCTTGGCTCAGGTCTGAGTCAGAAACTCATGCTTCAGAGTCTTTCTGTCAGGATAAGGGTCCCATGGGCTTGGGTCTAGTTTGAGCTCTGAGGTAAAATAAAATCTTCAGATCCTTAGCTATTTGTCATCAGCAGCAGCTTTTGGCTCAGCACACTTTTTTTCCCAAGCAGCCTCTCCCAGTACCTCTGCTGATACCATGGCCATGGCATTTTCATTCCACAGCGACATGGGAAAGGAAAGATGTTCCCAGAATTATTCTTAATTTGTCTAGCATGAGGGTGACTGAGTATTAGCACGAGTTGCCCAGGGAAACCGTGGAGTCTCCATCCCTGGAGATATTCAGAACTTTACTGGACATGATATTTGGCAGACAGTTCTAGGTGATCTTGCCAGATTGGTCAAAATGACCTCCACAGGTCCCTTACAAGCTCCACCTTTCTGTGAACTTTTTCGTGCTGTCTGTTGTGGTTTATGCCCAGCTGGCAGCTGAACCTTTCACATTTGACCCCCCTAGCCTACCCTTTACTGAGATGGGAAGGAAAATCCTGTGGGTTGAGATAAGGAGAGTTTCATAAAACAACACAAAAATCAGGGGAGAAAAAAAAAAAAGCACAACTACAAGAACCCCCACACCAACCAGGAATAACAATAGTACTAATTGAAGTAATATACAAAGCAAGGGATACAAAATGTGACATGCTCACCCAGGAGGGCCTGAAGAATTTCATGCATCAAACCCCCCCTTGCCTTGTCCAGAATGTCCCTCTCCTTATCTAGTGGGTATGATATCTCTTCCTGAATGTGCTGGAGCAGAGCAAAGTTGCTGTGTGTATCTGTTATAGAGTGCAAAGAAGCAAGCTGGGCAGCATTTGTGATAATACATGGATATCAAGTGGAGGGTACAGCAGAAGAAAGTCCTAGAGATCTTACTAGTGTTTCTTCTCTAGGGTGAGGGTAAGGACAGCTAGGCAGAAGCCCTAAATGGAGAGTCCTGCAGAGAGGATCAAGAACAAGAACAAAATCCCCAGCATCAGCACTGGTCTGTTAAAATATCTCTGCGCTTTTGTGTCCAGTATATAGTAGGATCCTAGAAATTGGCAATATTGAGAAGGTTTTTCTTCAATGGTACAATAAAAGAGCGAAGTAGAGCAACCCATTGCTACCTCACCAGGTTTCTCGCTCAGGAAATATTTTTCCTTCCAGTTTCACTTTCAGCTGAAAATCAAGCTACTGATAAAGGTTTCATAAGCAGCTCTGGTTGAAGAGTCTCACCTCAGAAGCAGGCCTGTCTTCATGCAAAAGAGTACTCACTTTTCTCAAGTTTTTCAGCAAAATGTTGGCAAGGCTGGCAAACAAATGGGAAATCTCACATGCAGGAGTTACAGTTTTAAACTAAAGAGAAACTTTGGTTTAAATGTACATATTTTTAACCTGCAATGAAAATAAGAAGCCATGGGGAAAGAGGAGTTTGTAGATAGAGTGCAGTAAATAAATTTTACATACAGGTAAGTCTGCTGGGATAAAAACCACTCTGAGTTTCACCACTAGGTCCAGGATTAACACTTAAAGCACCGAATAGCTGCAGAAAGGAGGCCAAATGGACCTTGTACTGTTCTGCAATCAAGGCTGCAGACATATTTCATGTGAAGAAGTAGCTAATCAACCTAGACTGCAAAACCAACGTGACCGACCCACATATCAACTGTTGTGAAAAGCTGTCTACGTGCTTCACTGATTAAGTTGGTTGAATACATATGGAACTAATTGGGGAAGAAAATTCCAGCTGAAAGCGAACTGCATTGTCTGCTGCACTGTGTATGGCTGAAAGTAAGTCCTATCACAAAGCACAAGCCTTGAAAATACTGAAAAATATTACAGCTACCCTCTATACACCCACGTGCCTGACTAAAGCCAGCAAACAACAACTACCTTCATGCAAAACACTTTGTGCTTCTGTCAGAAGCACTTCAAAAGGGAATTGCATCCACCAAACACTTTGTCATTACTGTTACATACAGTTACATTTCCAGTTTCCTCTTTCTGCCCAAAATACGTAAGAAAGGAGTCACCAGTAAGTTCCTGTCATCCTTAAGGCCTGACAATAAAGTTTGGATGGTGGCATAAAACAGAGCTGCATCCACACAAGATTGAAGACACTCTACTCAGAAAGGAGGGGTCTGAAGCCACAAGGAACATTTGACTCCCTACTAGGTCAGGTATCCAGAAATACCTTCAATTGTGTTGAGCAGTGTGAGGTCTTCAGACCAACCCCTGGGAGACTCTTGCATACCTCTCTAGGCTGGGTTACAATCAGTAATTTCAGTTTTGTAACTGAAATGGCACCGTAATTTCACCAGGAAGAAGGAGCTGCATACCTTATCAACAGGACAAGATATGCCAAGTCTGTTCTCTTCTTATCTTGAGCTGATTCCTGACACTTTCAGTTGCTTTCTAATACCTATTTAATGCTTTAGTCTCAGCCTTCAAAAGCTAGACTTACATGCATATGAATGAAATATGCCTTCTGAACCAAAGTGGCAGATGTGTCCCCTCTGCAGCAATGTAGATCACAAACCACAGAACACAAAAACTGTGGACTAAATACATTCTGATAAAGCTCACCATGAAGTCATTTTCCACAGAAATCTCAGCGTTATCTAGCACCTGTCCATCTTAAGGAACACTGCAAAAATGACACCTGAAGAAGTCTTTTCCATGTAAGAGATTCTTGTTTGTTAGAAACTGTATTGGGTTGGATCATGAGAGCACTGAATTTTTGCAGGCTGAGATGGGTTTCTTAGGAAAACAAGTATTCCTGGAAGTACAATGACAAGCCACACTTGTTTTCTGCTTTCTAAATGTTATTCTCTCATATCAATTTCTACATCTGAATCTCAGTTTTTCTTCTTCTTCCACACCCCTTACTCAAGCCTTCCACAACACACCCAGACCCCCTTCCCATCATAAACAGCTTTATATTCTTATCCCAGGCAACATTTCTTTGGTGAGAATTGAAACATACATGGTCTGGTTTTATTGATTTCAAGTCTGTTAAGACTGGTGTCTGCTAAGATTATCACTGGGATGGCAAACGACATAAAACATAGTATAGCATCCTTGGAAGGTCTCCCCAAGTCACTGTCATGCATCTAAAATAGTAACTACAAGCAGGACGAAGAGGTTAAGTCACTTGAAGGTATTGTACTGATAAAATTTCAACGATTTTTTCCACTTTCAAACCAAAGCATAATCCTGTCTATACACAAAACAGTTAGCAGAAAAGAACACACCAGTATTCACCATGAATTGGCTGTGAAATGGTCTGTGAGATCCTGGCAACAGGAACAGCATAAACAAAAAAAATGTGCAGTCCACTCTGGGGCATCATTTGCAAGTATCAACCAACAGCACTGTTTATTGCACTTGTACTGACCTAGAGATACATGAGGTAATTATAATTGGGCTTGACCCTGTCCCTTGTATTTTGTAAATGAACGTCAGACCTTTAGACAGAAGGAATAAAGCAGCCATTTGAATACTAGAGTGTTTCACAGAGTATTTCTACTTATTGCATGCAACTTTTTCAAGCTCAAGAAGCACTGTGTGTAATGGTTCATACATATAGACAAAAAAGCCCAAGTTAATGAAAATATTGTTACTCTGCTCAGGAAAGACCTCATCTGGTGTGCTGCATCTGGCTCCAGAGCCCTCAGCACAGAAAGGACATGGACCTGATGGAGTCCAGAGGAGGGCCATGAAAATCATCAGGGGACTGGAACACCTCTGCTACAAGGACAGGCTGAAGGAGCTGGGGATGTTCAGTCTAGAGATGAGAAGGCTCCAGGGAGACCTAATAGCAGCCTTCCAATAGCTGAGGGGGGCCTTAGAAAAGGCTGTAGAGGGACTGTTTGCAAAGGATAGGACAAGGGGCAATGGTTTGAAATGAGAGAAGAGGAGATATAGATTGGATGTTAGGAACAACTTCTTTGCCATGAGGGTGGTAGACCAGTGCTACAGGTTGCCCAGGGAGGTCATAGAGGCCCCATTCCTGGAGATATTCAAGGTCAGGCTTGACAAGGCTCTGAACAAGCTGATCTAGTGGAGGTTGTCTCTGCTACTTGCAGGGAGGTTAGACACGATGAACTTTGGAGTTCCCTTCCAACCCAAACCATTCTATGATCCTATGATTATTTGGTGGATAACTGCCTGAAATACTAGAAAAACCTTTACTTAGTCAAAGCAGTCCAACTTGCAACACAGAATAGGCACCAAAGGCATTTTTGTGGACAAAGTTTTGAGGGGAAAAAACACAGAAAGAGTAAGAGGTTGCAATAAGTACAGTTCAAAGTAGGTATGGATGAAATGTCTTGGTCAAAAAAAAAAATTTAGCATCTCTATAACTTTTAAAGTTGTTCCTAATTTTTAAATGAAAAATATACATAAGTGATAGAAAAATTCCATGTTTTCTGTTCTTTTTCTGTAAAATAATGAAGCAGATAGTTTAGGTGCAGATTTTCTAACATGAACACCGTTCCCCCCAAATTCATGCTACTTTTCATCTTTAAGATGAGCTTCCATTTTAAAACTGAGATGCCACTTAAATGATTTCCTTTCCTGGTCTCAGAGTAATTCAGACATAAAAAACTGGTTTACTGTGGTACCGCCTGATTATGAATGTTCAGTATTTACTTCAGCTCCAACTCGTTTAACCATTCAAACCTCCTCACAGTACAGACAACAGAATTAAATCAATAGCTGATGGAAGAAGGCACAAGTAGAAATTAAGGAAATTAGAATAGAATAAACCAGGTTGGAAGAGACCTTCGAGATCATCATGTCCAACCTATCATCCAACACCACCTAATCAACTAAACCATGCAACCAAGCATCCTGTCAAGCCTCGCCCTGAACACCCCCAGCGACGGCGACCCCACCACCTCCTCAGGCAGCACATTCCATTAAGTGACAATAATCTAAAGGTTTGTTAGTTTGTGTATTCATGATGGAATAGACAGCTTTTCACTAATGTATATGTTGCCTGCACTTGAGTACACACAAAAAAAACCCAAACCCTTCTGCACTTGCAGACTTCCTACTTGCACTTCTGACTTGCACTTCTGACTTCCTACTTTTACCAGTTACAATTTTGATAATTAAATATTTGATTAGCTTATATAGGCTGTATGTGCAGATAACAGGCTTTGGAAGTTTGGGTTTGTTGGGGTTTTATTCACAAATGGTTCTGTGAAGAATGAGCTATAGCTGCTGCAAGTGCTGGCATTACCATTTCATCTCTGTCTTACAAGCTCCAAAAGATCTGTTATTCTTCCAGACTAAAGCTGTCAATGAGAAGGGACTCTGAGAAGTGATGCAGTGGTTAGTGACGTGGACTAAAGTTCACAACAGACCAACTGACTTGCTCTTGTGACCTAACACAAATTGGAAATTCCTGTCTCCAGAGGTAAAAGGTTAATGGAATAACCTATTTATTTTTTTCATCTAGCCCCCTACTACAGAACACCCATTTAATTATTGCTATTATTTCTTGATTTATAAAGTAACATGTAACATAAGGTACTCAGCAAGGAAATTATGAAGCATATAAAACACAGTTAAAATGATCAAAGAGATGTCTGATCTGGAGAGATTTGTGATGACAAATATGGAAAAGCACTTCTCCATCTTGAAGACGACATCAGCTTTGCTGTGTTTGGTTATGCAGATACTGAAAGTGCACAAACACACAAGACAAAAAAAAAATCCATCTTTAACTTAAGAAAGAAGAGGGACTTCAAAACCCCACACTCGGCTTAGAAATATGCATACCATTGTATAAGGAGTCCAAATACTAAGGGATAAATATTTTAATTCTTACCATTAATCAAATAACTGAGCAGTGTCCAAAGAAATCACTTTGATTATTTTAATGTAGCAATAGTTGAAGAAGGATTGCAAGCCATATCGCCCTGAAGTAATACATAGAAAACCAAACCCAAATTTTGCCCAAGTCTGACTGGAGTCAGCTGTGATGTTCCGATGCTGTTTTACCCATAGCAGGGCTTCTGAAGGGTACAAGGCTGTCAGGAGAAGCTGTAAGAACTGGAAAACATCAGGAATGTTGATATTGCCAGTAAAAATGGGAAGAGGGGCTGCAAAAGCAAAGAGTACTCTCTGACGGAGACCTGCCGTTGTGCTCCTCTGCATTCATTTGGCTGCCATGAGTGTGCTAGGTGCCCTCAAGTCCGGTGTGCAAACACTCCACGCTACCAGCTTCCACATGCAGCGCTGAGGCTGCGTTCGATGCTTTGCTAATGCAGCCTCCAGCCAGGAACTTCAAAGGAGCACATCAAAGCTGTTATTCACAGCGGAGAAGAGAGTGTGAAGCCGGGTGGCATTTCTTTTCTCCCCAGCGAATATGAAACTTTAGGGGGCTTCCCAAAGGACACATGAGTGATTAAAAAAAAAAGAAGGAAAACTCTCCTTCGTATCCTAGGGAAAGGAGGGTAGAGGCCCCATAGAGGCAGATGGAGGAAGAAATGAAATTTTCTCTCTATTAATACATCTGCTAGATAGCCTGCTATGCCGTGAAGGGAGGGGGGAGGGAGAGAGAAAAAAATGAACTAAGTTTCATCTTTGTTTCATCAGTCTTTTATTTTTAATCTGAGTCACAAAAGCTTAAAATGATGAAATGAGCATGTGCAGTCTGACCGAGATAGGAGACAGGCAATTACTGAAACTCTGGGCCACAATATCAGCTGCCTGCTGACTTCTGCGATTGAATTAAAACTATCATAAGAATAATGCAAGGACTTGCCCTTGTCCTGCTTATCTATGTGTTTATTTAATTTTCTGTCCAACTGACTCTCAAATAAATTGGAAACAGCTGCCATTTTTTTGATTCAGTAGCTCCATTACCCCCCAATGACATCATTCTGGGCACGCTCACCAACAATAGGTCATTATGCAGCAATTACTTTATTGATTTATGGAAGTTTTGAAGCTCCACCAGGAATATGCACATTCAAGGAAAAAAAGGACTTTTTCTTCCACGCTCTTGTAAGTAGTGAGTTGCTGCACTAAGCAGGGATAGTATTACAGACACAAAAAGGAAAAGGAGGATACATTTTTGCTATTGGTCACATTGCCAAAGGTAAAAAAAGAAACTGAAATATTAGCAAAAGATCCTTCTGAGAACTGGTGTTTAGAAACCATGATTTAATAAGGTAATTAAACTTGTGACGCAAGTAAAGGTGCTACGTAATAGGCTGGCAATAAAAGCATGCAACGTTTGTCACAATTCTCCCTAATGAAAGCTCTGATGCACAGGCTCTTTGAGGTACTGCAAAACACATTTAAGAATTACTATCCATAGAAACATTTGCTTTCCTCTGTTCCTATCAATATATTAGATCAAACACACATTATACATAATTCTAAGAGGGGAATGCAAAAATCATATAGTGCAGATCTGATTCATTAGGATCTTTCAGCCTTTAATCATCTGCTTGGTTTTAAACTGGAATTTTGAAGAAGATTTGCCACTGGAAATTAAGGCAATTTGTCATTTTCTGTACTGAAAAAAACATTGGGATACTCAGGGAAAATATCAGTGTGACTACTAAAAAAGTGTTTTAAATCTTTTGAAATAGAATGGACACTAAGTTGTATGGAATATGGACACAGATGATAGAGATAGAGAGAGAGAGATGATAGAGATAGATATACCTTTTATGAAAAGATTAGATGTGGGTAAATACCTGCAAAAACAGTGTCTGAACTTCTACTTGAACATTTGAATGAGTCCCATACCTCTTAACATTTACTTCTAAGACTTCTATCATTTGCTTTTCGTTTTATCAGTGTTTGGAGTCTAAAAATGGTCTGCTGCAATAATCAGTTGTGTACCTAGGATTTTCAAAAATACAGAAGAATTGGATGCTTGAGCATCACAGAATTTAGCAAGAGCTGACTCTCTTACATCAAATCTCACTCTTTTTTTCTCTTTGTTTCTGACTTGGATGCTTAAAATGTTTCGGCCATTGTGAGAGTTAAGAAGCTGAATCATGTGAGTCATGCACAACAGAGGCCTTGATCTTCAAGGGCAAATAGGGAATGGAATGGAATGGAATGGAATGGAATGGAATGGAATGGAATGGAATGGAATGGAATGGAATGGAATGGAATGGAATGGAATGGAATAGACCAGGTTGGGAGAGACCTTCAAGATCATTGTGTCCAACCTATCATCCAACACCACCTAATCAACTAAACCATGCAACGAAGCACCCTATCAAGTCTCCTCCTGAACACCTCCAGTGATGGTGACTCCACCACCTCCTTGGGCAGCCCATTCCCACTCACTCTTTCTGTGTAAAACTACCTCCTAACCTCCAGCCTAAACCTCCCCTGGTGCAGCCTGAGACTGTGTCCTCTTGTTCTGGTGCTGGTTGCCTGGGAGAAGAGACCAACCCCAACCTGTCTACAACCTCCCTTCAGGTAGTTGTAGAGAGCAATAAGGTCCCCCCTGAGCCTCCCCTTCTCCAGGCTAAGCAACCCCAGCTTCCTCAGTCTCTCCTCATAGGGCTTGTGTTCCAAGCCCCTCACCAACTTTGCTGTCCTTCTCTGGACACGCTCCAGCTCCTAACTCAAAGGATGCTATATACAAACCAGCAACATTCCTGCAATGAACCCAGTTCCTTTTGAAGACCTGGCCATACTGGATAACCAAAACATACAACTTATGAGCATCTATAGTCAGATACTCCTCTGCATTAAATTTTCTGTGCCAGTTGCACACAACAGACAGAGTCACAGAAACTAGCCTCAGCTTGTGAATGATTCATAATGGGGGGAAAAAAAATAAAAAGAGCTTGGATAATTTAATTATAATGAAAAAATGATGATTTTTAGAAAACACCTCAGGGAAATGTCTTAAGGCCTGTAATCGGCATCATGTGGGTATATTACTTTGCATAGCAGACTCTCATATTTTGACTAGCAGAACTGGAGCTTAGCTTTAGAAAGCCATCATAAGTGCTTTGACCAAAAAATAATTGTGAGGGTTTTTTCCTTCATTTTATAGGTGCATTTTACACTCCAGTAATTTCATTTATTGTGACATGTCCAACATCCCTTTCCACATCAAATGTATATTTATATTCAGAAAGTTGGGTGTATTTCAGAAAAACAGTCCTGGATGAGAGAAATATCCTAATTTTTAGGAGGTCATGCTTTGAAATGCAAAAATCCCTAAACAGCTCATTAGGGTTCGCCTCTATCACATTAGAAGGATCTACATGAAATGTGGTAAGGTATTATGATTAAAATAATGACTTATCTGTATTTGATCATATTTTTGCATTTCACAAATTCAATGAAATCCATCTGAACAATCAGGATGTTCCAATGGCATAAGAACTTCACTTTTCCCACTTGTTTTCTGCTTCTACCTTTTCTACCACCAGTTGCACTTCAACAGAAAATCACAAAATTACATGAGAAGTTTTGGCATTCCTCTAATATAGTTGTTGTATCTTGCATCATCATACTGAAGAATATGTAAAGATGTCAGATATGACACCCTTTTAGCAGCGTGCCTGCAAAGTCCTTGAAATACAAGCCTGGACTCTATGATGTCCATACGGTGCCCTTACAGTTATCATAGAATGTTTTGGGTTGGAAGGAACCTCCTAAAGTCATATAGTCAACCCCCCTGCAGTCAGCAGAGACAGCCTCCACTAGATCAGGTTACTCAGAGCCTTGCTAAGCCTGACCTTGAATAGGTCCAGGGATGAGGCTTCAATAACCTTTCTGGGCAAGCTGTTGATGAGTTCCACCATCCTCATGGTAAATAACTTTTTCCTAACACCCAATCTAAATCTGCTCTTCTCCAATTTCAAACCATCATCCCTTGCCACTTAGCCTTTGTAAATAGTCCTTCTGCAGCATCCTGGTAGGCTCCCTTCAGTTATAAAACTTGGTTATGTCTTTATGCCATTTTTACCAATTTCATGTTGAAGGTAATAGTTCTGCGTGGCTTAGGTGTTGTGTTAATAAAGCCCCAACTGCAAAATGCACTATTCTGACCCTTTTGGTTTTGTTAATTCTGCCAGAGTCCTCCTGCTTATAAGAGCAACTTATGAAGAAAGACCTATCAGAACTGACCAGTCAGTTATTACAATGATTAGTATTTAATTCATTTAACTAGCACTTCCAGTAACACAACAATGCAGAGAACTTTAAAAGCCAAAACAGCTGCAGAGAAAGAGTGCCTTTCACACAGACAGCAAGGGACTCCAACCTCATTTCTGCCTCCTTTGCATCTCCCATGGGCAGTGTGGGAAGTTTTCCTGCATGTGGAAGCTGTGGTTAGACCACAGGTATTGGAATTCAAGGTCACAAAATTGGTCAGGAGAACAGAAAAATGGTTCAGGAGGCATTCAGTGTTGTGGCAGCAACTGAAACAAGAAGGTATAAACTGAAGTCTAACAAACCTACCCCATAGTTCTCTGGATGCTGCTCCTGAACCCTCTGACTGCATCAGGTGAAACTTGGTAGCTCCATGGTCTCCAGGCTTGCAGGATCACGGCACTGTGCCAAACTGCAGTGGAGCTGACAAGGGATTGATGCAGCTGGAAGAGAAATGAGACAAATTCACTGCGGACCCATGGAAATGGAGCATGGGAGTAGGGCAACACCGGGTGCTAAAATTCCCCTTTAGCTACTGGAAATCCTTCAAAGTCAGCAACCTGGCATACTACCAAAACCAGTTGTTAGTGCCAGAATATATTTCTATGGTAAATCAAGTGACAGATTTCACAGTCATACCACAAATAATGCACCTTCTCCTCAAGTAGAATATAACCTAGTTCTGCTGAAATGGATAGTGCTGCCTCGATTTATAGTGGCTGAGAATCTGGTTCAGCATCTCAATTGACTTCTGGTTTTAAGTTATGACTCTTCAGTTTTAAAATTCCACCTGGAGTTTTTTGTAATAAAAAGGAAATTCCTCTCTCTTTCACCATCCCACTGGTATTGAGAAGGCTGCAGAGGTTACAAAACTACACATTTTGTGCCTTTACAATAAACAAGTTTTCTTATGAAATGGACATTCTTCTTGACAGGAGAGTGACCAAGAGAAAATCTTACATTTCAACCAACTTATGTAATTACACTTTAGTCAGTGGTACAATGTTAAGCTTCCATTATGCCCTTGTGGCATTTTTCTAGCTTGAAAGCTTAAGTAAACAACACTTTATATCATTGTTTATCCCTGGAGGGCACAGTAGGTAAAAGAGGCAACAGTTAAATTAATTGCCTGCTGCTACAAAAGATTAGTGCCAGAGGTAGGAGGAAAAAATCATGAATTTCTGGATCTGCTAACAGAATTTCTCTGTGTAATTATATTCACCATTAAAAGATAGAGAGATATTGAAAAATGACAAGAAAAAATACTTTCCTTCAGTAATGGTATCCATATCTGTCCTATTGTTCGTGCAGACTTTCCAGAAAAATACATGGAGTGACAAAGGCAAACAGCCAATTAGCTAGACAGTTATAGAGGCAGCCAAAGGATGCATTAGCAAAAATAACCACTGGTTATCCTCAAAAAATGAAGAATTAAATTTTGCTCTTTGGCCTAGGCAGTATAGCTTCCAGTCACACTTTTTTCCCAATCTCTCTCTTTGTGCGATTTCCATTTGCTCTGGAGACTCTCACCACCTCTAAGAATGGGGCTTTGGTTTCACAGAAGCCTGTGAGGAATTAGGATAGTGAAGCATGTTGTGTTTTCAGGTGTAAATAACAGAAGCTGAGCTGCAAGAGGGACTTGTGTGATTTACTTGTGTGCCAAAGCGGCACTCTGTGCACAAGATCATCTCTTGCTGCTCAAGAACACCAGAGGAGCGAAGCTTGCAGCAGCCAGCACCATACAGGTGTAGCAGCAGCATCTTGCCTTTGTGCTCTCCATTGCCTTTCATATGCACATACAGGAAGACAGTGTCAGTTGTGAAAGTGAGCCTGAGATCCACCCCGTGAACAGGGAAATTAAGCTGTCCTGCTCTGAAGCACCATTAAGAAAGGCCATGGTACCCTCAGCCGCAAAGACAGTGTTGGTTGATGTGGCCACCTCTCCCTGGGCCTGCGGTCAGACACCAACGCACGCAGAGCTGTGAACTGCTGGGACCATCAACAGTTCTGCAGCCATCCCTGTCCCTGATACAGCTTGTATGTCACAAGAAAAACTGATATATGCAAATTAGCAAAGAGTGTTTGATTTTTACCTTAAACATATTTTTCCAGCTGAACTTTCTGTGGAAGTGCATTTTTGAAAACCAGAACTGAGCATAAAATTCCATTATTTAAGTGGCATTTTCTAGGTAGGTATAGTCTAAGAAACCTGGCAGTAACTTACTCTGTTTGTGGTTTCTACTTTGTTAGACTCTGTGGAGCCATGAATCTATCTCGTCCTTAAAAAACTGAAAGAGGGGGCCTTTAAAATGAATATAATGCTAAATTTATGTGCCACAGAAGCAGCATATCAAGGCCTCTGTGCTGATTAGACCCAGATGTTGGTAACAATGTTAGTGTTATGGACCAACTGCAGGTGTGGGAATAAATCCCTTTCCCTGGGACCCTGGGCAATCAGACCAGTGGTTTCTTCTGGCTCTCAGCTCACAGTTTTCAATTAGCACTACAATGGTATTGTTGTTCTCTAGTATTAGATCATATGTCATGTAAATGAAGTTGAATATACACTTTAACTCGACAAGGTGATTAAGGCCAAGGATACATATGTTCACTATTATAACATGATCAAGGTTGAAAAATAATAATAAAAAATAGCCCTGACGTGCCATAAAGTTTTTATTGTTTTGGCTTATCAGTAGATTTTCACATTTTACTTTCATAAAAGAGAACATAGTGTAAAGCAGAGCTAGACCAGAATTTGAATTAAAAGCAGACAATAGCATTATATGTACAAAATTATGTATACATATGTGTGAGAGTATAATGATTGATTTTGGACTTCTACCTTTTTATGTGACCGTTCCACATCTGACAACTTGGCTTGGGCTTTATGTCCTTTTCCAGTTTTCTGTCCGCTCTCACCTTTCCCTCTTTCATGTCAATGAATAGTGCATGCACCACTATTTTCCAGCAGAGAAGAAACTGGGATATTCCTGAAAAGCCATCCACCTCAGAGCAATGAATCCAGCTCATCAGTGCCAGAGGCTGTTTCCTCCATCTCCTCTGGGTTTCATGATATTTAGAACAACACCATGGCTCACTAAAACATATTAAGGGCTCTATTAAGTAAAGGGGCCATACTCCTCTTCCACACATGCATAATTCCCATTAATGTCAATGGCCATTACCTCTGCAATGCAGGCTACAACCACTAATATTTTTCTTATATGTTCACTTTCATCAGGTTTTCTGACAGAGCTGTGGGGCTGCATATTATTCAGTGGTAACAAAACAAAAATAAAAGGGAAAGCCATGGAAAAGTAAAGTTAAAGAATGACACAAACCATCAGAGATACAAGTTCTCATTTACCATTTTCAGGAAAGCAAGATGATTTCTCTTTGATGGCAGTACAAGGGAATTGCAGACACAAACCCATTAGGAATCCGGGAAGTATAAGAGGCCCCCAGGGTTATCGAGTCTTACCAAAGGTTATCAAGCACCAATCTATTGCCATCACAGAACAGATAGGGGACCTACCCTGAACTCAGAACAAACTGCAGAACAACAGGACCCCACTGTCCCCACAGACCTGATGACCTCCAACACTTCTCTTAGAGAGTGAACTTGATGTAGGGCTCATCAGTATACTATTGATGATCACAAGAAGGACTATCAGATTCTCTGTTGCTTTGCAGTGCAGGTGCCTTTGAGGGTTTATGGCTAATTGAACATGAAGTCACAAAGAAAATGTCAGAAGTTTGTAGATTTGGAAGGAGGAAACCATAAGCTTATGTTAAGGACAAGGTTCTCCTTCCTGGTTTTATCTTCTGAATGTTCTCTCAGATGGTGTGCTCCTTATGGCTAAAACTTCTGCTGATTAATGCATGCTGCCAATTTGTCAGATGTATTGTAGTTACAGCCAAAGTTTCAAAAGGTTATTCCCAAGTTACCTGAGCAAGGGCCTTTGTGTGTGGTCGCAACAACATATCATAATAATAAAAGTGCTCACACTGAATTTATAAAATAACATTAATATTATCTAAGTCTTATACGAAACCTTTAAAGTTATTCAGAAGTTTCAGGAGAGAAAATAGAATTTGGAGAGAGGGAAGAAATTATCACAGATCTATGAACATGTTCATTTAATATGAGCAACATAAAGAACAACTCATAAATGGTCTGTCTAGGAAAGGAGCATATCAGGCAAGGACTAGTCAAGCTTGCTAAAATCTATGCAGTACTGAGGAACATAAACACTAAACAATATTCTGAACCTATGACACCTCTTCTATCCTGTGATTAGAAATGTTCTACAACACTTGTAAGAAGCATCTGTCCTGTTTTAAAGACTGATAGAACAATGCAAAGTGCAAAATAAAATTTTCCTTTCGTTCACACTCTGAAAATATCTTCAACTCCATGACCTGCATGCAAGTGAACAGTAGGAGCATGTTTAGGGGAGAAAAGAGAGGACAGACACCTGGTCTACATCCAAGAGAAATCATCTCTCTGCTGTAAGTGAAGAAGAAATTGTGTCTCAGAAGATGCAAAGATGGTCTCACCTCTCATGTAGCTGCATATACAATTTGACCTGCAGAACGACAAAGGAATTTCTGCAGAAATTTTGTCTCCAACAAAGATGTCTGAAACTGAAGGACTCCTCCAGGACTTCACTCTACTAGCCTTAAAATCAAACTCAGTGTCAGAGGATGTACTACACAGGGTACGTATACCAAGATCAAATCTACCTCTAGTAGCACGGTCACAGCGAAAGAGAGGAACCAAACTAAAACTCTTATAGGTAATTTCTAGTCTTTGTCTTCAATCATCTCACCTTCCTTTCATTTCTTCTTTTTCTCACTATCCTGAGCTCTGACCCACCTTTTAAACTTGTCAAAATGGTGACCGCAAAGGCAAAGTATAAAGGTGCAGTTGAGTAAAGTAGCAGCATGAAACTAGTAAAGGCCAAGCTAATGGGAGTTTATTGTAGCAGGTATTGATTCATAGTTGCTAACCACTGTGAATAAAATATAGACAACAAGTGTGCCACTTAAAACTGACTAGGTGTGCCATTTACCCATTGATTGGAGGGAATTGAATCAATGGTTTGGGCTCTGCTCCACAACAATAACACCACAGACAGAGAAGTATATTCCAACAAGGCAATAATTAAATAGATTCTTCTGTTGTTATAGCCCCATGATGATCTGAGCAGTTTTGGTTGTGAGTAATGAGCCCACATAATCACAACCCGTTAAAAAAATTGGCAATCTATAATTTAGATCATTTCAGTGCAGATGTCAAAGCACAAAAGTTAATGTTAACTTAGGATATGTAATAAACTCAGGCGATGATAGTCCTGTGTAGTTATCTTTCTGGGATCTGCCTCCTATTAGCAAGGCAAGCACTGGGGAGCAAGGCCAACCCTTGCATCTTGGGGAAGATAAAAGGCTGGAGAAATTGAGAAGAGACTATTATCCTACTGTTTGCTTTCTGTTGACAGGAGGTTAGTGAGTTCAAAGGGAGTCTGTAGAGACAAAAGTTCATTTCTTTTGTTACAAGAAACTCCCAAGTCCTTCCCACTCCTCTGCAATGGTTTACAATGAAAAGTGTAAGAGTGGTTTAGGCACTTAAAGACTTCTCCTAAGTGTAGGAAAAATACTTTTGAAATTAAAGTACTCAGATGCATTCCACCAGCACAGCAAGCACTGTAAATAATACTTATATAGAGTGGGTTTAATGAGTCATATATCAAAGAACTAGAAATACCCACCTCAAACAGACCCCTCACAATAATCACTAAGTTCAGTGGCTGAGCTGTTTACACTAAAGGCCATTCATTATGCATGTCCTAACAGTGAACAATACCAATATTATGCTGAAAAGTTGAGTAAATCTATCCCACCTTTCACCAATACCTTCACGAACCAAGGAATCCATGGGGATGGATGGCATTAGTCCACAAAGGATTGCAAAAACAGGCACCATTGTTAGACCAACAATACATTACTGATAACCAAGTAGAGGCAGAGCATAAAGGAACATGTCATTATTGAAGGTGAAGAAAAGAGAAGTGTTCTGCAAACACATGTGGAAGAAAGAATATGCTTTTTGTGCTTCTCACTCGTGGTTAAAGTATAACTGATTTTCACATTTAAGCAACTGCTTCCTAAATATAGCCTTGACAAACATCTGCCTTTCTTTCACTTTCCTGTCTGATTTTGGAAAGAATTCTGACCAATGGTAAGAAGAGGAATTTAAAATTAAATGTAGGATGCTTGAAAAATTGATCGTTTTTGAAGCTCTGTCTTACTTGTAGTGGGTGATACAGCCTGAAGGCCAGCAATGGCTGCAGCTGAAAGGGGAGAGGAGATAGGTGAAGGACAGAGAGATGGTGATGAAGGGAAAAGATGTTATTAAAGCACCTGAATAGATGTCTTGTTAGTACAAGAGCATCCCTCACTGGCCAAGAGGAGGCAATGACCTAGAAAATGTTTTGCCTCTCTTTTGGGTGAAATACTAGTCCTGAAGTCACCTAAAGCAGAAACATCTTGAGGTGTAAGAACAATGTATTAATAAAGCATGAATAATGCCTGAGGGATTACAGGCAGTGAATAATTTCTCTGTGTTATATTCATGCCTCACACTTCACATGTGTTTATGCCTGTATCAAAACCAGCAAACACATGAATGGAGTATTTCCTTACAGATGACATCACATTTATATCTAGAGTACGTGAGTGAGTATGCAGCCATTTCTATTTCAACCAAATTATGTACATTTATGTTTAAATGTTACATTTACTTAAATCAAATAATCTGGTAATGATATAGAATGGTCTAGATTTTGACAGTCCCTATGGGAGCAACATTAAAGCACTGAAAATAGGTGTAAGGGCAGTTCTTATGTTGTAATATAAGTACTCTGGAAACAAGGTGTACACACATCCCACACTCTCTGTTTCTAGTCTGGAGACAGGGAAATGGAGATAAAGTAGAAGCAAGAAATACAGATATAAAGGGCCTCACTGTCCAGCCATGCTTGGCACCTTACAACTGGGTGTCAATGAGTCAATAGGATATAGTCCAGCTGCAGGCCTCCATCTAGTGGGGTCCTTCGGGAGTCAGTACTAGGACCAATACTGCTCAATACATTCATCAACGACCTGGATGAGGGCACAGAGCACTGTCAGCAAGTTTGCTGATGATGGCAAACTGGGAGAAGTGGTTGACACCCCCTCAGGCTGTGCTGCCACCCAACTAGACCTGGATAGGGTGGAGAGTCGGGGAGGAAGAAACTGGATGAAATGCAAGGACAAGTGTAGAGTCTTGCACCTGGGAAAGAACAGCCCCATGGCCCAGTATAAGGTGGGGATTCATTGTTGGAGAGCAGCACAGGGAGAAAGGAACTGGGAGTACTGATGGACTGAAGGATGACCATGAGCTCTTGTGGCCAAGAAGGCTAATGGCATCCTGGGGTGGATTAGAAGGGGTGTGGTTAGTAGGTGGAGGAAGATTGTCCTCCCCCTCTACTCTGCTCTGGTGAGGTCACATCTAGAATATTGTGTCCAGTTCTGGGCCACTCAGTTCAAGAAGGACCTCAGGGAGATGTGTGAGAGAGCCCAGTGCATAGCTGCAAAGATGGTGAGGGGAGTGAAAGACTTCCCTAATGAGGTAAGGGTTGGGGAGCTGAGCCTCTTTAGCTTGGAGAAGAGGACACTGAGGGATGACCTCAGCTGTGTTTATAGAGATGTGAAGGGCAATGTGGGATGCAGCCAGGTTCTGCTTAGTGATGTAGAACAAAGGGCAATGGGTGTAAGCTGGAGCAGAGAAAGTTTCCAGAAGGAAAAAGTTTTCACTCTGAGGGTGACAGAGCCCTGGAGCAGGCTGCTCAGAGAGGCTGTGGAGTCTCCTTCTTTGAAGACATTCAAAACCTGCCTGGGTGTATTCCTGTGTGACCTACTCTAGGTGATCCTTCACTGCCAGGGTGGCTGGACTGGATGATCTTTTGAGGTTCCTTCCAACCCCTAACATTCTGTGATCCTGTGTACCACATTGGAAAGACAAAGTCCACAGCGAACAGAGTTTATAACCTCATTCAGGACTAACTGTAACTTACAGTAGACCTCTTGACTGCAGTATCCCCCTCTGTCATTTATATCTATTGGACATATGTGCTGAAAGTGAACATAAAGTAACCACATCTTACTCAAATGTCATACACCCCTTAAGTGAAAATTAACTAGGCTCTGTGTTTATTGCAGGGGAGCCTGGTAGAGCTCCTTGGGTTCAGGGTCAGTTGGTGTTTCTTTATGAACCCCTTTATGAAAGTTTTCAGTGTTTTATAGCTCAGCCATTAAATTTTGCTCCAGGCTGAAGCTTCTCACAAAAGGTTTAATTCTAGGAGCCTTTTCTTTTTCTTTTTTTTTTTTTTTTTTTGGTAATATATTTTCAAAGAGATCTCTTTGGTCATTTTTAAAACATAAAAAGAGTAGGAAAAAGAAAAAGTTAATTGGTTTTAGGACATCTTTGGGGCTCACCATAATTCAGAAACAACTTAGAGTTGGCCATTTTTTGGTGTTTGCAACTGAGTTTGTACTCAATCTTCTTACTGCATTTCTAATATGCATGTCTATAAAGAAGTAGTCCTACACATTTTTATAGTTATTACAATTTGGTTTTCCCTGTCATGGGCTGAAATCCTGATTGTCTGACTCATGCAAAGTAATCCATATCAAGTATGATAACCAGTTCTAGGCCTCTGTTACTAGAGATTAACTTCTAGAAAACTAAATATTGGTTTCACTTCATTGTGTCATTTCAGGATGCTCTTTACATTTGACATAGAATTTCAGTAGTGTTGAATGTTGCACAGCACTTTTATATTTGTGCTGGAATTATTTCCTGCCCTGGCTACAACTGGTGTTTTAATTCCAATTGTAGAAGATGAGCTTGGAAAATGAGTTTGGAAGACGAGTTTGGAAGACTATCTTGTCAGCAGCACTACCTAACCCTGATCCTGCTCAGACTGCTGTGAATGATTTCTTCATGTTTCAGGCTCCTGGTGTCAGGGAAGGTTACTGCTTGAATGTTTAATAACAGCCTCCTTATATGTGACTAGCACAAGAAACTGAGAGACACAGCTTGTCCTTGTGAGTATTGGTGAGCTTCACAGGAAGAGAAGTGGGACTGACATTCAATCTCCGCATGCTGTCTAAACTTCCCCATGTGATTTCTATCAAAGAACTATAAATTAAATCAAGAGACATTTGCAAAACCATATCTACACTGGAGAACTTGAGAGCAAAAAGTTGTGAGAGCTGTATCAATAATCTCCACTGGGCTGACTTTTGACTGTGGATCTTGACAGCTGTGAAACCCCAACAGCACTCTGCTGCCCCAGTCCTAGTGCAGCCTGTACACCCCTCCTTCACTGCTTCCATTAGGGCCATAAGCAAGTTTTAGTGCAGAAATCAGCTTTTAAAAAATGCTTTTCTTTCTTTTTCACTCATCTAGGAGCCAAACAAGGCCCATTTTCAACTGGGCTTCCCTACCCAGAGCCCTTATCCTCTCAGTACAAACTGGCCCCTCACTCAATTCATTACATCTCCCCATCCCTCCTCACTCCTCCTGCCACTGCCACAGCTCCTTTCAGAAGCTCTGCTTTTCTTTCTCTCTAACACCTCTTCCTCACAAAATGTCCCTAAGTTAGTCCCACACTCTCAGCTGAAATAATCAGTGCACCACTATTTTAAATGCTGATACAGGCAATAACAAGTTGGGAGCAATAAAAGCTGTCCATGCCTGTGGTTATCATGATCTGATTGCATTTATCACATAGCAGCTGGTATGTGGCATGCAGAGTGTGCTCTCTGCATCCCGTCAGACCTACAAAACAGCAGCTTGATGGGAGGAGATGCTCTGTCTACCTAAGGGTGATCCTGAGTTTAACCAAGGTGGGAGTGGTAGTTACACTTAAGGCAGTTAGCATTGCTATGCACTTCAAGTGATTAACACAACATGACTGATACCAAATTAAAATAGTACCAACAAAGGAAAGTTCCTTGTAATTTATGATAGAAGAAGAAACAGATGTTTATAAAAGGACAAAGGAAACAAGGAAAAAATAAATAAACTTTCACATGCTCTAATTTTGGTAGACCCCAGGGGCCAAATTCAGGTTTACGCAGGAAGAAATATCTGTTGTGTATTAAACTAAGATTTATTAGCATTGCTAGGACACCCAGCATAAATGCAAACCTGTGCTTTACCTATAAACTTAAACTTCTATTAGTCTGTTTCATCCTAAAGCTGAATCTCTCTCTAAAAGCACCCCTTCAGGCCATGTCTCCATCTAGTAGATTCTTTCTGTGTAACAGCTCTAATATATAGCTCTTCCCATCCACTAATCATGGCATATCTTGATTACTGCAACATTCCTTTCTCTGGCCTTGACAAAAGCAATCATCCTCATGTCCATTAAGAATATGCCTGGCAAAAATTATTTTCTAGCCTGTTTCTTTTAACCATTTCAATCCCTCTTTTAATTTTCTTCCTTTGGCATCCTTTCTGTATTACATCAAATACAAAACACTTGTTATTTTAAAGGAACATCACAGCTGATCTCACTCACACTTCCTATCAGCTTTTCTCCATTAATGAGTTGTTTACTCCTGTCTGGCCTATTAAAATTTCAAACAAATGCTTTTATGGTTTGTCCCATAGGTTATTCTCGCAGTCTTCAAAACAAAACATTTTCGTGGTCATAAATAAATACCATTTCAGTATTGTTCTTCAAACTTCTCCTTAAAACATTCCTTATCCATGAAAAGTGGAAAAACTTTCCAGTGGTTAAACTCAGAGTGCACTGAGACCACCATCTAACATGCTGACCTATACTGTCTCTTGGTTTCCCTGAAGTACCCTCAGTTATGTCTGCAGCCATATGCTGTCTCTTGTCTTGGGCTCAGATGCATAATCAAATTGCCACAGCTTAATGAGTACCACGTGTTAGCTGAGCCAAAGTAGTAATTTGCATAGTTTTAACCCACAGCACATGCAAGTTAAAATGCACTAATTCAAACCTCACTGAAATGGGTTTAAGAACGTAAGTTTACATTACAATAGCCAAGAGTATGCATGCAGCAAGTCATCATTGCAACTTGTTAGGCCATTCCAACTTAATGTGTCTAGAGCTTTACATATTAGACTATGTTTGGGGCAAAACCTGGGTTTTGGCATATATTCATGTAGCATGTAGAGGTTTAACAGAGCTTCTAGGATTTACTACCACAGAGGGGGTAACTATAAGAAATATTATAGCTTTAGGTTGTAGTATATAAAGACAGTGCTGTTATGTGAACAGCCAGGTGCGCTGTTCCTGAAGTGTACTGATCTGATTTTGTTCCTAGAACAGTTCCCTGCTGTAGTGTGTTTCTCAGGAGCTGGTAACACATTATCACATTGTTCAGAGGTCAAATGTTTCTCTACTCAAAGTCATTTTGATCATGTATTTGGTTTCCACATATTACTCCTGTCCTGCAATTTTCCCCTCTCTCTCTTCTTCAGCCTGAACCACATCCTCAGTATACTTTCTCCCTCCACCATTTTTTCCCTTCTTGTTTGTAGCAGCAGCTCTACAGGGAAAGCAAAACCGAAGAAGTGTTTTGCACCTGCTAAATCTTTTGAGAGTTGGTACTGTCAAAGTGACAATGTAGCACTTTGCTGGAATGGAAAACCAAACCAAACCAAACCCCAACCCAAACAAAGCCCATGCAGTGCTACAGGCTGGGGTCAGAGAGGCTGAAGAGCAGCCAGGCAGAAAGGCACATGGGGGTACTGATTGACAGCTGGCTGAACATGAGCCAGCAGTGTGCCCAGGTGGCCAAGAAGGCCAATGGCATCCTGGCCTGCATCAAGAACAGTGTGGCCAGCAGGAGCAGGGAAGTCATTGTGCCCCTGTACCCAGCACTGGTTAGGCCACACCTTGAGTACTGTGTCCCGTTCTGGACCCCTCAGTTTAAGAAGGACTTCGAGACTCTTGAACGTGTCCAGAGAAGAGCAACAAGGCTGGGGAGAGGCCTTGAGCACAAGCCCTATGAGGAGAGGCTGAGGGAGCTGGGATTGTTTAGCCTGGAGAAGAGGAGGCTCAGGGAAGACCTAATTGCTCTCTACAACTACCTGAAGGGTGGTTGTAGCCAGGAGGGGGTTGGTCTCTTCTCTCAGGCAACCAGCAGAAGAAAAAGAGAACACACTCTCAAACTGCACCAGGGGAGGTTTGGGCTCGAGGTGAGGAGAAAGTTCTTCATAGAGAGAGTTGTTAGGCATTGGAATGTGCTGCCTAGGGAGGTGGTGGAGTCACTGTCCCAGGAGGTGCTCAAGAGGGGATTGGATGTAGCACTAGGTGCCATGGTTTAGTAGTCATGAGGTCTTGGGTGACAGGTTGGACTTGATTATCTTTGCGGTCTTTTCCAACCTTATTGATTCTATGGTTCTACGAAAAAAACAACCAACCAACCAGCAAAAACCAGCCAAACATTTAAAAACTTTTTTGTATTGGAGTTGCCATTGTTTGGGACTGAGTTGCAATCCTAAAGTCACAAAAGATTGCATGGCCAAGATCATGTCAATAATTAAAAATGCATTCTGTCACTTGTGATACTGACAGGGACACAGGCAGAAGCTGAAAACATGCCTCAACAAGACCTTCTAAATAATCTGAAATTATTAAAGAAGGAGCCTTTTTGTCAATGAAAAAGAGATAATTGTTAGGCTTTCCTTCTCCCATTCTATAAGGCACAACCTTGTAGCACTTCCTCCTGCTGTATCTCTCTCTCTTCTCTGCCTGTTAAAGCCTCAAAAGTGCCTGCAGCAGGAATCATGGGCTGCAGAGATATAAAGCAGTGTATCTTTATACACAATCCAAGTGGCCAGGGAGAGATGAGAAAGTTAATGATTCATCCCTTGATGAGCTGAAGAAGATATGAAATGGCATATTGGTTTTTAAATAAAGAATTCCCTCTGTCAGCAATACAGGCTTGTACAAGCAGCTATCAAATACAATTCTCAGAATTGCTAAATGTCTCTGGAATACAAGTCCAACTGAAAACTAATATTAAAACATGTACTCCCCTAAATTGTTTAGCCAGAAAATGCAACCAGAGATTCTGAATGCCTGAGGTAAAACATAACACCCATGCTCAATTTCAAACACTCTCAGAGACAAAATAATTAATTTTCTCTGCAATCTAGGGAAGCAAGCATCTAACCTTCTGAAAAAACACTAAAGGAGCAGGTGAAAAGAAAACAGGGAGAGAGAAAGAAAGAGGAGAGGAATCAGCCTAGCATGATTAAGTGATTTTCTCATGAGCATGATAATCAGTATATTTAAAGACTGATCCAGCTTCTCCTGAGTTTCACAAAACTGGCTTAGAAGATCCAAGCATCATTCTCAAACTCAGGGAGTCTGTGATCCTTACATACCTGTGTAATTGCACAGTACACAAACATAGGTTAGGTGAAGACTGAAAGACTGTGGGGGTTTGTTATTGAGACTCTTTTCCCAATGTTACTGTCTAAAAACAATAATGAAACATACATTGCAAGAAGACAAGCTAAACTGCTGGCATTCTTGCAAATGGAATAGCTGAATGTGAATAATGCTGCCACTGTGGATTTCTATATTAAAGAAAAGAAAAAAAACCTCAAACACCAAAATGCATCAGCTTTGAAAACAGCCTTGCGCCATGTGCTTGGCTCTTTTCTACAGTGTTGCTATAATTGCAAGCAGAGCCAGGCCAAATTCAGGGCTGATTCGTAGCTGACCTTTGGTTAGTATTTTGCAACCAGAAAAAAAAGAGGAATTGCAACCTGGAAAGTATTGATCAGTAAGAATACAATCCCTTTTGCTATTTCCTTTTACTTACTTCAAAGCTCACTTTGGCTTTTTGGTTCTCTTAGAATCTCTCATAACAGAAGTCACTGTGCTAAACCCCTATTGTCAGAGCTGTTTCAGATGTGCTGGCTTACTGAAGATGCCGTGGGGAAGGGTATGGCACAGGAGACTCAGAGGTCTAACAGGATAACCTGGATTATCTAAACTGACACTAAACGGCTGTTTAAGCAAGTGAATTGATACTTAAAGTCAACAGCAAAATATCTACTCATATCAAAATAGGTAAATTGCATTCACAGATTGCATTGGGTTGGAAGAAACCCTCAAAGGTCATCTTCTGCAACCTTCTTCGGTCAGCAGGGACGTTTTCAACTAGATCAGGGTGCCCAGGGTCACATCAAGCCTGATCTTGAATGTCTCCGGGGATGGGGGCTCCACCACATCCCTGGGCAGCCTGTTCCAGTATTTCACCACTCATTGTAAAAAATTTCTTGCTGATGTCCAACCTAAATCTATCCTGCTCCAGTTTCAAACCATTGCACCTCATCCTGTCTCTACAAGGCCTTCTGCACAGTCCTTCTTTAGCCTTCCTGCATTCTCACTGGATACCTTTGAGATTCCATAAAGCAATTTCTGATCTAAGACATAGACCAGTCCTGCCCAACTGGGGCTATAATAGTGGCAGCATAGTATTTTTGAGCTGAATTTGAAGCAATGTAACTTTTATCATGATGCTCATGCCCGGTACCTAGGCCCATACTGAAAGTCTGCACCTCATCCAGACCGTGTAGCACTTTGTGTCTGAACCAGTGGGCTTGGATAAGATCTGGTCCTCTCATTTGTGTTCTGTTCAAATACTGAGAAAAGAAAGGGGGTCTCATATGGGTGGATACTTGGTACAGAAACCATCAGAGACTCTCATATTGCAAAGTCTGACCCACAATCAGCAGGACATGGGTTGCTTTTACAGGTTCAGTGCACTGATTTATTTTCTTTTGCATTTCTCATATTACCATTCCTGTTCCAAGGAGCAACTAGACACAAAATTAAATGATTCTAAATGTTTGAAGCTGAGAAATAAATAAACTTGGGCCCAGCACTCCCAAAATTTTAATAACTTCTGGATTAAAATATTTATTGTGTAGCAGCTACCATGCATATAGCAGGCTGAGAGATGTTCCTAGATCTCAAGGACCCCAATCCTTAGAAGCATCAAAATCTAGATCCTTCCAGCTTTACCAGTATTTCCCTGGAGGAGGGAGAGAAAGTAGCTTTGGCTTTTTCAGTGATTTATTTATATTCTGAGGTGTGGGAAATATTATTTTCCACACCAGTTCACCCAGGTCTGTTTGTATTTCAAGAGGCAACCCCTCTAATTACTCATTCTGTATTTTCCTAAGACTCTAAGCTGGTTTAATTCTACAGAAAACTGTACCTTTGAATTGTGAAAAATCACTCCATATATTCTGAGTTAGAACAGTCAAGGTCTGATACCTTATCTGTGCTCTTACTGTGTACAAGGTCACATCATCAACATGTAGATGTACAGAATATTTCATGAACTGTACAGCGCCGACAGGTCATTAATAAAAACTGCAAAAGTAAAAGCCCTCTAATTAGCTCCTGAGGTAACTTCGCATGTAACATTTTCACCTCAGATTCAACACCATTAAACAAAATGACTGGTGTTTGCTCTCTAATGTAGCCAGAGAACCATTCTACTGTAGTTAAACTCAGCCAAATTGAGGGAAACTTAGATAGCAATATGTTGTGATTTATTGGATCAAAGGCCACAGTCAAATCAATACAGATAGCTCCAGCATAAAAAATTATAATGTATGTCTATAACAATATCAAGGTTACCTTGAAAAGAGCAATGTAGCAGGCCAAAAACATGACTAAAACAGGGTCAATACATTATCTTTGAAAGGAACACTCATTAATTTTTGAGCAATTGGGAGAAAACACAAATAGGTTATAATTAGGGCAGTACAACAGGGTTACTATAACATCATTTCAAATGGTTGGTTAGCTCAAATTGGAAAGCAGATATTATAATAAAGATCCAGCAACAGGTTTGAGGAGATCTTACAGAAAGCATTTAAAGAAACAGGGGGCAATGTTCCCAAAGGCTATCACCCTGACTAGGAGGCGAGCCGCAAGCAATAAAGCCACATTTCTTGCAGACTTGGCTTCTCCCCTGCAGTAGAGATGACTGAGAGGATATTTTCATGAGCATTTTGTAAGGTAAAGCTAAGCAGATAGGTGTTAGCAGGCACAACAGGAATGTGGAAGGCAAAAATAAGATTTTAACCCATCAGCTCTCCATATGAAAATCCAAATGCTTTTCATATAGGATGGGAGGAATGCGAGATTAACTGGGTGACACTGGCTGGATTGAAAACAATAAATTCCTTCTCCTACATTAAGAGCTTGTGATTAGGAACAGTTTGCTAACCAGAAATTAAATGCTCTGAGGTCTCGAAGGCTGCACCTCTGCTAGGAAATAAAACAAGCCAAAAACAATGTTCAAAGCTGTTATCAACACTCCTTGTCACAGTTTTGGCCCAGGTACACCTCATGGAGTAGCATGTGGAAAGACTATTTCTTATTGCCACTGTGGCCTCTTTTATTAACCAGTTTAAGTCCAGCCCTTGAGGCCAGTCAAGCTAAGTGGACAAAGCAACATGTTCCCTGTGTGGAAAGAATTCTTTGTTGTGAATAATATGTTTGGTAAATGTTGCCCTTTCCTTTTGTTTGCAAATTGCCATGGACCACTTTTTTCATTGATGTGTTTCTTATTTGATCCTGTCTCATAAACAGATTGTGGGGGGGAAAGGTATTACAGTCCATGTTCTGGGGGCTTTTTGAGAAGCATATTACTTGTTAGGGTTAGCTGTTTGATATTTCTGGCAGTTGGTCACCCAAAATACTTTGCATTGTTTTTTCTGTCTGGATTACTTGAGAGAAAGAAATTAATGAGAATTTGAGGTGGCCAGACAAACTAGTGCAAGTAGGAAGAGTTTAGCGTGCATACCCATCAGTTACACCATCTAACTATCTTGCAACCTTAAAGTCCTTAGTCTAAAAGGCATACAAGGCCTTTGACATCAGTATCTAAACTTGTATGACAACTTGACAGCTTAAACCAACTGGAATTCTTTTTTAAAGCAAATTAAAACCCTGATAGTGGAGATATTAAAACTGAAATTAATGTCAACTTATAACAACAGAAAAATTTGGCACCTTTCCACCAGAAAATTTGAAAAAATTGAGGGTTTATGGCTTTTAAATCTCATAATCCTTCTAAAATGTAGCATGAAAGAAGCTCAGACACAAAGTTTCCACGTTCCCTTCAGAATGAACCAGTTGCCTTTCAGAATCTTTCTGTCTCTGCAGAAAAGAATGCTGAGGAGAGACCTTATTGCTCTCTGCAACTACCTGAAAGGAGACCATAGCAAGGCAGATGTTGACTCTTCTCTGTCACAACAAGTGATAGGACAGCAAAAAAGGGCTACAAGTTGCACCGTGGCAGGTTTAGGCCGAGTATTAGAAGAAACTTCTTCACTGAAGGGGTTCTCAAGCACTGGAATAGGTTTCCCAGGGAAGTAGTCAAATCCCCATGCCTGGAGGTGTTTAAAGACTCAAAGGTGTGGTGCTAGGGGACATAATTTAGCACCACAATTGGAAGAGAGAGATAATGGTTAGAATCTATGTCTGTGGCAGTCATAAGAAATACTAACATCTAGAAATAACAGTAGAAGGTTATCCACTAACTTTCATTTTAAATTGAGAGATGGTATCACAGAATCACAGAATATTAGGGGTTGGAAAGGACCTCGAAAGATCATCCAGTCCAACCTCCTGCCAGAGCAGTGTCACCTAGAGCAGGTCACACAGGAACATATACAGGTGGGTTTGGAATGTCTCCATAGAAGGAGACTCCACAACCTCTCTGAGCAGCCTGTTCCAAGGCTCTGTCACTCTCGCAGGGAAAGAAAGTTTTTCCTTATGTTCATACAGAACTTCCTATGCTTCAGCTTGCACCTATTGCCCCTTATCCTATCACTAGACATTACTGAGCAGAACCTGGCTCCACCCTCCCAACACTTACCATTTGCATCCTTATAAACATGAAAGAGGTCACCCCTCAGTGTTCTCTTCTCCAAGCTAAAGAGACCCAACTCCCTCGGTCTTTCCTCATAAGGAAGATGTTCCACTGCCTTCAGCACCTTTGTGGCTCTGTGCTGGACTCTCTCAAGCAGTTCCCTGAGGTCCTTCTGGAACTGAGGGTCTTGATTAGTTACTACTTGACATGCTAATATCTTTTCTTATTAAACGTTATTTAGTGACTAATGTAGAGGTAGTAGCACACATTTTTGCACAAGCAGGTAAGTAGAGGTTACACCCTGAAGGCTGTTTCCATGATTCTGTGTCCCCATCACTATGGCGACCCAGCCAGCCCCAGTACAGGTGTGCCTGTACACACAAGGACAAGCACCAAGGTGCCACCTTAAGCACATCAAAACTCATGACCTAAACAAGTGGTCAGCCACGTCTTCTGCCTTCAGATACTGTTAATCTGTACTAAATTTAACTGAGGAAGAAAGGTTTATAAGTTTCAGCCTATCAGTCACCCCTATTTTACTTCATGTTTTGCAGACCCATTTAGATTTTGGTGGCTGACTGACAAATGCACACCTGTGTTTCCTCTGGATTTTGTGGCTGAATATTAAGAGACACTTTCAGTGCTTTCTAGTTAAATGAATGTAGTATTCTAGAAAAGTAAACTAAATGTCAACTCAAAAGCTGATTAAAAATGATGTTAAAAGAAATTGTAAATTGTTAGTGAGAAACTAGAGACATGCACTAAGACTATAATCTCTTTCACTGAACAGCTTTTTTTTCCTTCTGGAGCTACTGAGATCCAGGGATCCTCAGAATGACTGTTTTGCTTAAGAGACATTCTTGCATGCTGTGTTTTCAGTTGCCCAAACTGGACATATGATTGATTGCCATGGCCCTAATTTCTGCTTTTATTGTGGAGATGATTTCAGAAAGTGTCTATGGATTGGAAAGATTTTGAGCAAGAAAGATCTGTGGAACAGATGCAGAAGTGTTGCAACCCTGAGATTTAGCCACAGGAGGAAGTAAACTTAATAGGAACAGATTAGGTGGGAAAGGAGCTAAACCAGTTTTGTCTCAGATGGTATTCGTTCCTTTTTTGTTTGGTTGGTTGGGTTTTTTTCAGTTTAAGGCAAAGTTTTGCAGCTCCTGAATACCAAAGACCAATTCTCTTTCTTTGGAGGAGCTGAGTCCAGCTTAAAAACAAAAGGGCATTTGATCCAACAGAATTATGCAAATAAAGATCTACATTATTAATATGTAGAAGAAAATATTGTGTTGCTCTCTTGACCTGAAATCTAAGCCTTCACAGAAATCCAACCATCTTATTTAGTCCATAGATTAAGATCTCAGCAGGAATGTAATAAAATTACAATAAAGATTATGTATCAATAAGGTATCAGTTGTGCGTAAGGATGAAGTATTCCAGTCATAATTAAATTTAAAATCTAATTATAATTTGAGGAGTCCTTTTAATTACATTGCAATATTTGGCTTTTGTAGGGAGATGATTGCTATAGCATCTTTTTATCTGTAATTTCCCTTTAATTAAAAAAATGTAAATAAATCAAACCCATCGACTTGAAATATTTACAACTTCAATGAAAACAAACAAACAAAAAATTTCAAGAATTTCTCCATCCAAGTCTTATCTACTGAATCACACCTAGGAGTATTTCTTTCCTAATGAAGTGGTGAATTTTATGTTATTACTTTGTTTTTTCACATAACCAGAAATGGCCAAATTGCTTCACCCAATGGAGGCGGGGGGGGAAAGGGCTTCCTCAAAGCAAAGACTTTCAGACAGGAAAGATATCAAACCACCTTTTTTCAAAGGATGTTGGGACTGTAGGGCATCTTTTGAAAAGCTGCTGGATGCTTCTCTACACTGCACTCGTTCAGGCAGTCCCACCAGACTCAACTGTTCAATAGCACAGCAATTTTGTGTGCCTCTGCTTATTAGTACTTACCAGTCTCCTTGCTGTTACATTTCTTTGTCCTCCTTGTGTTTCTTTGAAGCACTTAGCCATGGCCAGTTTGTGTCACCTGCCTGTGTGTTAACTTTCTGCCTTGGTTTAGGCAATTCCTTTTTCTCTCTGTCATTAGGCTTCCTGATGTGATAGCTTCCTAAGAGAAACCTTTCTTCTTGGTCTTCCTTTTTCTAAGGAAAACGCAATTGTCTTTCAAGACAGAGACTGAGTTTGCCTGAGCACCTCCTCCAGTTTGAGTTAGTCTTTCCTGAATAGAGGACAGCAGAATTTTGCCAAGAAAGAGTAAGGTACCCCAGGCAGATTCCCCTGGGTCCCTTCAATATTCTTATTGTAAATACTTCTCTTACTACATATTAAGGTCAGTTTTGCTTTTCTATAAACTCCTCATAGAGGTGGCTTGTCATCCACAGCCAGGATTAGGACACCATAGATAATCATGCATTTTCTAACGTTCAGCTTTATTCCATCCCTGCTTTGTAAGACCTCAAGGTCTAGTTCTGGCTGTGAAGTATTTATGTCACTTGGGGTTTTTTTTGTTTGTTTCTGCCAACATATTTAATTGTAATATTTTATACTAGAATTATCTAATCAAATCAACCCAACACTTGTAGAGGCACTTCTTTAATAATTTCTCTAAACCTCTACCCCTTGTTTATGTCTCTGCTGTAGCAAATACATTTTTGGGGATGTTTTCATCTCCTATAGTGTATTAAATTGTATTAATCTACGGATCTTTTGTTTGTCTTAGTTTCTCCAGCTGAAAGAAATTATTCAAAAATTTTAATGAAGTATTAACAACTTGGGGGCTGTTCAGCCTGGAGAAAAGAAGGCTCTGGGGAGACCTTAGAGCACCCTTCCAGTACATGAATGGGGCCTACAAGAAAGCTAGAAAGAGGCTTTCTACAAAAGTCCTGTAGTGATAGGATAAGAGAGAATTGATTGAAGTTTAAAGAGGACAGATTGCGAATGGAGATTAGGAAGAAATTCTTTACAGGAAGGATGATGAGACACTGAGAATGGATGTCCTCTCCCTGGAGATGTTCAAGGCCAGGCTGGATGAGGACTTGAGCAACCTGGTTTAGTGGAAGGTGTCCCTACCCATGGCAGGGGGGTTGGAACTAGATGATCTTCAAGGTCCCTTCCAACCTAAACCATCCTATGGATCTATAAATTTACTGCAGTAGTACATATCAGTCCAGATAGATTGAATATACCACTTTTTTCTTTGCTTGGAAGACCAGGCATTTTATAAAAGCAAGCTTTTTTAAAACTCAAGTTGTAGTCTATCTATTCTCTCCTTATCCCACACCTTAACTGTATTGTACAAACTCCGATTTAGAGCCTGACTCACAACTGACAGCAGACTAGGCTAATAACTGTCCTTTTTCCTACTCTTAAATATACCTGTATATTGCAAATAGATATATAAATAGGTAAGTGTATATAGCTGTATGTATATACATATATAGTTGTCATCTTTTCACACAGTACTGTTTCTGCCACAACACATGAGAAATTAGATACCATTTCTTCAGGGTTCTGGAATGGAAGTTATTTGGTTCCCCCAAGTCTTGAACAGGTTAAACTCTTTGGGCCCTGTTACATTCCATATAATAATCTCCGCTTTCATTTCCATGTCTTCAATCTTATTAGCAGATCACAGAATCAATAAGGTTGGAAAAGACCTCAAAAATAATCAAGTCCAACATGCCTTTGTTCTCCATATTACTTCTATGTTAATGGCAAAATCACAGATATTTTTGTCCTCCTTTATCCTCCTCTTTGTCCTCCATCTCTATCCCATACTACTGTAAAGTAAGTCCATTTTGTCTTTCCTTAGTCTCTTCCTGTTTATAAGCTTGGGTAAATAAAAACCAACAAACCAACAACTGTTTGCTTTAACTTTCTTTGCAAAGCGTGCTGTGGCTTTACTACTGGCAGTTCTTGCTTTATGAAGACAACTCCTGACCTTTAAGATGAAGGTTTCATTGCTGTTCTCTCATCTCTTTCCTTCCTCTTAGGCCTTGTACTGATTTTTACTATACATATATTGATAGTTTGGGCACGTTTCAGTCTTGGGTTTTGTTTTTCCCTTTGCCAGATTACATTTCCCTTTTTTCTGAGATACAAAATCTGTTTAGATTGCAAAATGTGAATGAAATTCTAAATTTCTTTTGCACTTAAATGCAATCCACTTAAAAACTAGATTCATTAGTTTGTCCTTCTGAACTGCATGTTTGAAGCTTCACTTATTCTGCTATTTAATTTAAATTCTGTTGACCCATGGTCATCACTCTTTGCAAAGGTTATGATTCTCAGGTGTTCAGTGAACTTTGTTGAAAGAAAGACAATCTTTCTCCGAATGTATTCTGTCATAATGAAACTTTGTGATTATTCCAAGGATTTGATCTCCAAACTTGTAATCTGTCAGTCCATAATTGTTACAATGAAAACAAATACAAGCATCACTTTGGAAATGATTTGACACAAAAATTAAATGCACCCTTTAACTGAAACTGGAATATTTAGACGCACTCAGCTAGTCATATTTGTGAGCTGTTCCTAGATCACGGCTCTACCATACTAATTAAACAAACTCCTCTTAAGCACATAAAATGTGTGATAAAAATGTGTTAGTACATTCAGACAGGTCCTTGGATCATTCAGAATAAACAAAATGTGATCTGATCCTTATCCATAACTTTTTCTCATCAGTAACAGTAATGGAGATGGCTTTTTCACTTTGGTGATCTGTAATCCCTGTGGCTAGTGAAGAACATGTGTTACTTAATTATACATTTCTCCTCAGGAAAGGAAGAAAGCTCTGGATCTCTTCCTGACCCTAACAATTCTTCTGCTATATGGGGCAGGAGGGTTGCAAAGGGGTGGGCAGAGGTGGCAGATGGCATTATCCACATTAAACTGTGTATACTCAGGGACTGAGAGTCACTATTACATACTGGCTGCATTACGAAGATTTCTTAGGCAGTCAGGTGTCTACCCAGTTTATCAATGTCAGTGACTGAGTGCTTGCTGCCATTATTCTTCCAGTGGTGACCAAAGACACAGCAGACCCCGTGGTTAGGAATCTACAAGCCATTCTCATTTGTTTCAGCACAGAATTAGACAGATTAGTTTAATCTGCTGATGAAGCCTGTTTGAGCTGACCTTGCTGAGTCTGCACTGTGGCTGACTGGGACGCGTTTGCACATTGGATTCTCCAGGCAAGATTGCGAGTGTGAGAGCTCACAGCTGGTAGGCAGCCTCCCAAGCAGTTGGAAAGCTCGTAACGTATTCACCACACAGATGTTGGCAGAATTACTATCTAAAGCTTTATTTTCCAGAGTAATCAACCACAAGCTGCAGAGGGGCTGAGGTGGTTATCATCTAGACTATGACTCTTCTCTCTAAAGTTTGACCCTTAAATGTGGGATACCTCACATGCAAAATGGGAGAAAGGACAAAAGTATCTGTACATCTTGATGCCCCACCTGGACTTCAACAGATGTGTGCTCCACACTGCAGGGAAGTATAAAACATCTGTAAGTAGCTGGCTTAGCAGCCAGTGGTCACTGGGGTACAGCAGCACTCCAGGCGTTGCTTTTTCACTTAATCTTTATTTGAAGTTACAGGAGTGTAACTTACACTGGGTAACTGCAATGTTCAGCATAGATAAATGAAGTTATTGGCTCAATGCCTATTAGCATTACCTAATAAAATCTTAATTAGGCTAGATTTGCTAATACTGTTAAAGTTCATGTTTGCACATCAACTGACTATTGCCAGATAATTTTATTTATTTTTTTTTAATTCAATGTCCTCCTAACTTTCCTGTTAACAGTTTTGGAGTTTTGGGTTGTTGGCTTTTACCTTTGACTTTAGCATTAACATTTTCTAATTTCCCTGTACACCTTAAGCAACTAATGCAACATTCCAATGTTATTGTGCATCAATGATCTATGTAGAACCTGAAAGCTACTTCAATAAAGTTCTTAAGTGAGACTCTTTCCTGAGGGCAATATGTTTTCATACCATCAGAAAGAGATTATATGTCATCCATATGCAGAATGTGTGCTTTGAAGGCATTTCTGAAGCACTCATAAACCACTGAGTCACAGGAGGGCTTTAAAAACTCTTCATGTCTTGAATCATCCGTAAATTAATAATTTATATTTACTAAGTCACCAACAACCAGCAAAACCTTTAGTTACTGCAATAGATGCATAACAGAATGAGAAGAGCCAAATAAATATTTGACTTCTACATTTTGTACACATTGACAGCATTTGGACTTGGAGGATTACAAGAATAAGCCAAACCTGGAGTTTCTAGGCCAGATTGCTAAGTTTTTAATAAAAGTCCAAATATCTAACTCTGTATTGATCCCTCTTCTAGAATGAGCTTGCTGATAGTGGTCAGACCTAAACAGCATCAGCACCGAGTTCTTCCTCAGCATAGTGGCATAGGAAAAAAATTGACACAATTATTTCTGGACGGAATGCAGCTGAAGCAGTTGCCATCATTGTCAGATGTACCCCTCACCAAAGGTCACCAGCCACTGAGGAGACTGCAGGGTATGTACCTTTCACCCATGGCAGTTCACAGTCTGGTGTGTTAATAGAAAATGCCACAATCTACCTTTTAGTTCAGTGAAGGGGCAAAGTTTAGTTTAGTTCAGAAGGGGCAAAGATGGGGCCCCTTTCTCCTGATGCAACCACAATGGAAGTGGCCTGATGCAGAGGCAAGAGAAGGGCAGCAAGGCTAGTGAGAGGCCTTGAGCACAAGCCCTACTAAGGAGAGGCTAAGGGAGCTGGGGTTGTTTAGCCTGGAGAAGAGGAGCCTCAGGGGAGACCTTATTGCTCTCTACAACTACCTGAAGGGAGGTTGTAGCCAGAAGGGAATTGGTCTCTTCTCCCAGGCAACCAGCACCAGAACAAGAGGACACACTCTCAAACTGTGCCAGGGGAGGTTTAGGCTTGAGGTGAGGAGAAAGTTCTTCACAGAGAGAGTTGTTAGCTGCTGGAATGGGCTGCCCAGGGAGGTGGTGGAGTCACCGTCCCTGGAGGTGTTCAAGAGGGGATTGGACGTGGCACTTGGTGCCATGGTTTAGTAGTCATGAGGTCTGTGGTGACAGGTTGGACTTGATGATCCTTGAGGTCTTTTACATCCTTATTGATTCTATGATGTAGCTGGGAGAGAAGGTGTTTTACTGCCATGGCCTCATCCTGCTAAACTGCTCAGTCAGAATCCTGGAGGAAATGTAGCCAGACGGACGTTTAACAGTACCACAGTTGCTGTCGTACTGAGATAAGTGGATAGCACTGCCATAAATGTCTTAATGGGTGGTTTATGGTCCAAATTATTCTGAACAGGATTCTTTAAAAACACATAACTTCCCCTTTGAAAAACTCCTCCTAAGATTTCATGCAACTTCCGTAAGTGCAGAATTAGGCCAAAGCCAAACACCTCTGAAATCCTCTGTGCAGGGCAGGAGAGGCAGAGGAGAGGAGGAGTGTTTTACATTTAAGGTGACCATTTCAGCATCTGGTTGGTACTACTGTTTTCTAAAGGTGCCATCTTGACATGGCTGAGCTTGCTTTCTCTTGATTTTTTTATTTTCTGCTTTACTTTGGGTTTTTTGAGGGTTTTTTTTTTGTGTGTTTGTTTAATGTGACTACTTTTGCCCGGAGAAATAGTTACTGTAGTGCTCTTTTGCAACTTGGCTCTAGCCAGTGTCTCTGAGTGATCACAAAAGCTTACATTATTTTGCAAGAACTCCCATCCTGATGCACAGCACAAGCGCAGCCCTCTCGCAGAGGAGCTCAGGAGTTTCCTACACTAATTGTACCCCCGCCAGTTGCCGATTTCTCAGCAACAGCACAAGCCAGACTTTCTAACAGGCTGTTAATATTTTCCACTCCAATATCCTGTGCCAAATTCTCCCACGGCTTGCTGCAAGTTTCCTGACAAGATACGCTTTTAGCACAACGTGCAGGGGATTCACAGTCAGCCAAAGCCAGGCTCCCACCACCCCGCCTGCTGGCACCAAAGGAGGGCCTAAGCAGCAAGATGGGGCCCAGCCTCTTTGGCCTTCCCAGCAAATCTCCTGGCCATGGTGGGCACTCTTCAGAGCAACTGAACTCAAAAAGCTGCCCGCTGGAGCCTGCAGTTGTGACACTACTCTCCCTGAGGTGTGAGGACACAAGGTTGCTTGGGGAAAGCAGACATGGGTGCCACCAGCAGGGAGCTGGGGCATGGATCCAGGCGAGTGGCAGTGCCTAAGTTGTGCCAGGCCCCGTGGGGCCCAGGGGACACGGTGACTCAGAGGCACACCACTGGCTCCTCATCCTCTGGTGTGGATGGAGGCCAACCACAAACCGTGGCATGTCCCCATGACTCCCCAGAGAGGGGCTCACACTGCTGCAGCTCATCTGTGCCCAGAAATCCCTCCCTAACCTCCTCTGGCCACTTCTGGAGCTGCTGTGGGGCTGGAAGCTGGTGAGACAAAGGCCAGCGTGGGGCAGCACTGCCCTCTGAGGCTGCCAAAAGAAGAGATGGTTGCTGCTCTAGCCAAGGGAACCCTGCAGTTAAAACCTGACCTAGGAGATGCAAGGAGAGAGCAGAAACTGCATCTGTGAAGGCCAAGAGACAGAGAAAGGAACAAGTTTTTGCTTGTGCTCAAGAGAAAAATAGGCCTAATGTTGCACCAGTTTTGGGGAGCTCAGAATTATGACCTGCAAAAACTACGTGCCCACCAATAAAGGGGTTAAGTAATATGAGTCACTTGAGTCCACTCATTCTTACTGTAACATAGAAGGGGAAGAACCCAAAAGCTGTTTTGGGAAGTGGTGTTCCTCATTTTCCAAGGAGGATGAGCAAAGCAGTGATCTGCCTGGCTGTTAGCATGGCAGAGAAGACATCTGGCACAAACATGCAGATGCCAGGACTCACAAGGAATGGTGGAGGGTTGCCTGCCACTTCTGCCTTGTCCATGAGGGTCACTAGGGAAGACACAGCAGAGACCAACTGGCAACTGTTAGCCCAGAGCCCAAGGGAAGGATGGCAGCAGTGGGCTGGAACATCCCTAGAAAGGACGTAAACCTTTCTGATGTTGCAAACCTCCAAACTCCAAGGCCTGGAGTGGGATGATGTGAGCTTCTATACTTTTGTTTCTTACATGCTAGATTTTTAGCTGTAAAATACTACAAATGTGAGCTACAAGTATGCTGAAAGGTAGAGAGAAAAAGACAAATGCACAACAATACTGAGCTAAGGAATACTATAAACACTCAGGACTCTTAAATTGGCCTTGAAGTTTTTAGGTGTGTCTGTTTCTAGTTCTGACTTGCAGCTTTTTAATTGCTGGAGTTAGCGATACCGCATACCACAAAAAGCACCTCAGAAAAAGCTGTAGCATATATTGCCCTCATTCTTCTGCTAGTAAGTACTGCTCATTTCTAATAAAAGCAGTAAGAAACAATAGTTTTACAACACTGCATGGGCATTTTTCTAAGACATTCACATCCTCCTCTGTTACCTGCCCCAGGAATGCTGGTACACACACACACACATCACGCCCTTGAGGCAGGGACTCTTTCCTGTTTCATTACAGATCCAGGCCAGAAGTGTGGAGGTAGACCAAACTAACATTCAACTGGGGAAAAGCAAGCTCCCAGAGCCATGGTATAACCCACCTCTCACACAACTATCTAAAAGCAAGTGTTGCGTAGATAATGCATACACTTTGTTGCATACTTTCAAACAAACCCCCCAACATTTCTTTCCCTATCCTGGATGCAGACTAACCAATGCAGTGCTGCTTCCCTCTCTGCAGCAGCCTGCTTGGTTCAGTAGTTCCCACAATATCATGTCAGTTTATCTTTGCTGACTACAACTCTCTCCATCTCCTGCCCTTTGCTCTCTGCTCACAGATCTCTTTCCCAGACAGCCACTATTTTCCATGCAGTAGAAGCAGTCACAGTAGCAAATGTTATGGTTTTTCCCAGTACCATAGTCTCTGTGTTTGCTGCTGCTTTGGAAGGGTACAGCTTCTCCCCACTTGCTGATTTCCCTCTGGTCTTCCAGACATCATCTCACAAAATTTTGCCAAGGCTTTACTGCCCAATCAGTTGCCAAACCACTTATAGCTTTTTCTTCTGAGCTGCTCTGCAGTGGTTCTGTACATTTCTCTTAACATCAACTTTTTTCCTCAACATCATTTATTTCCCCTTGTACTCTACCATCCAAAGATTATCCATTAAAAGCAATGTAAAACACACCATTAAAAGGCCTCTTTGCTGTAATCCTCCAAGTTATTTTAGCTTTAGACTTCTGTCCTAGGTCACTATAGTATTTTTTTTTAAGTTCATTTTTCCAACATTGAGTCCAAAATTATTTGATCTGACAGGCAGTGGTAGAATACTGCAGTAGTACCTCTGCAAAGTTCAGGAGTGTCTGCATAATTTACAGCTTTTTTCCCCTGCATAGTTCAAAGTTTGGAAACTCTAGGCTCTAAACATTTGACCCCAGCTGTTTTTTCTAATTTGGTTAACAGCCCTTTTTGGCAGAGACCTGTCATCTCAGTGCAAAGAACTAGACTAGCTCTTTAAAACATGGAAGGGTAGTGACACCCCCAGAAATCAGCACAGAGAAATATTCCAGCAGTAGAACACAGCTGCAATCTGAGTCTAGGTAATAACTAATTCAAGCCCCTAAATAAAGAAGGTGGACCATTGGCTAGAGTTGAGAAGTAGTAAGGTTGACTAGACTGTGAAACAAAGTTTTACAAGACCCTGAGCCAAACTGAGCACCAGAAGTGATGCTGATGCATTGTAGTGCTGTAGTGTAAAGTTGATTAACACTGCTGCTGGTAATATTGCTTTCCAACATGCTCTGCAACAAGCCATGCGGGTTCACCACTTTAGTTCTGCTGCTCTGCAACCGTGCACCATGCCCCTAAGCTCTTTAGCTGCTGAGCTCCTCAGATCAAGTTAGACACTTAACAGATCCTTACAGTTAATTAAGGACAGTAAATTGTTTGTGAAGTAGGAATGGCAAGACTACAACTTGTCTTTATGAAGGAAAATAAGGAAAGTGGAGCCAATGTCATTTCTCGAAGGGATTGAAACAGAAGACAGAGTCTTGGGGAAGCAGCAACATCTTCATCTCTGTGCTCTTAGGGTACTGATCTTAGAAGGGAGGAAGCATCTAACAGGACCTATATTGTATTTCAGTATCATGTAACAGAATCTATGAAGCTCCATCAAAGAACAATCTGCAGAGTGAAAAGGAGCTGGTGCCAGATTACAGCCAAGGATTTTATTGGACTGCAGGAACATCGAGGAACATATCTAAAATTTTGATTAATTTTTTTAACCTCAAGTGTAGACTCTCTTCCTTTGGGCATATGCAGTTTTCATCTTTGACTAGGTAATATGACATATTTATGCATGAGATTATCAATTACCATGTGATGAGTAATTAAATTTATATGTTCAAAGCCTGATTGACTTTCACTGACTGTTTTCCATTTAAAGAAGCCCATGGTTATATGGAAAGCATAAATCATCAACCCATTCTTAAAAGGCAATGATTGTAGAATAATAATTTATAATAGGAACATTAGTATCAATTATTCTTCCTTTAAGAAGAGCTCTTACATGCACTAAAATACGAAACTGAAAGAGGTAATAGCTAACTACGTTCTTGTGACTGAACTTGTAAAGACTTGAGCACTAGAATGTATTAAAGGGGCAAAAGCTTTCCATAGTCTCATCTAGTTACACCTCTGGCAATGAAATTTTACCACTAGCTACACTAAATTCGACGTTATGTTTGTTCACTACCAGATTTCAGCTGGAATTGCAGCAAGATTGCAGAGGGAGAGAATACAACAAAGAGCTTTCAACGGGTAAAATAATGCAAGAGAGCCCCAGAGAACAAAGTAAATGCCTTGTTTTCAGAGTAATAGGTAAAACAGATGTGCTTATAAATAATTCACTGTTATATTTTTTTGTTCTTCATATTAGGACTAAAAAAATATTTCGATCTGACTGGAAATTTAACACAGAGTTGTCTGAATATTGAGAGAGCTGTGGGGTTTTCCCAAAGAACAGGTAATGCAAAAGACCTAAAATAAACCTAGCCTTCTAGTGAGAGTTTCTACTTAAGGCTAGGGATCCAAAAGCACTGTTATTTCAGTAGGTTTAGTCATTTCATTGTCTCACATCACATTCCTCAACTTCAATCTGATTTTGAGGGAAAGCTTGAAATCAAGAGATACTTATTTTGCCACATCCCCATGCACAGAGAGCCCTGAACAATTGTGCAAACGTCCTTGTGAACCTTGCATGGATCTTAGCTACAAGACTTGGGTGATCTCCACCAGTATTTCCTCAGTGGAAGACTGGCAAGGAAGAAGACAGAAGCAGAGCAGGCCTGACAAGAAATTGTTCATCAAAAGAGAGGCCTTTCTTTTGACCTATGAAACCTCAGAAGAGAGGTGTCTCTTTGTCACAGATGAGTCCAATGCCAAGATAAGAACACAAAGAGGATTAACACCTCATCTCTTCATACTAGGAACCCTAGATATCTGTCAGTCCTGTCTCCCTCTTACTACCCACCACTTAACCCAATGCTGTCACATGAGGAAAGAAGTTAGGCTGCTGGGACCCTGCTTTTGCAGGAAACTTTCCCAGGTAAAATAAATGGCCAAAGCAGCAGAGCAGAGTGCCCTACACAGCACGGTGTGCTAAGGACATCCTCTATCTCAAACAGCCTAAGTGACTATAAATTGCCACAGACAAAGCCTATGGTTATTATTTAGTTCCTCTTCAAGCAAAGGTTTCCTTAACTTGAAGGAGGAAAGCATACTGATAGAAGGTATCTGAGAAAAGAATATACCCCCTTGGCTAATGATTGTATTGATACTAACTCGGCAATAGAAAAGTACAGCCAAGGACCAAATTAGTATGTTCGCATCAAGCAAGAAGTGACCTAAAGTAGATCATGATATTCCCTGAGATTTGTTAAAAGAAAAAAAAAAAAAAAAAAGATTGTTTTTGTATGTCTCTGCACTTCAACACTCACTGTAGAGACTGCAGTTATAGGTTCTTTGGAAATGCAAATTAGACAACAGTGCCTGATTTTGCCTGGCACAAGGAAGAGAAGCGCTAAAATATTTTGTGATGGGTCTGAGCCAGAAGTCTAGAAGACTAGATTTAAAGCTAGAAGTTTAGATCAATCTTTAAAATAAAAGCTATTGTCACAGATTTTCTATTCCCAATGAATTCAGGACACGCTGAAATCTCCTGACAACTGATATTCTCTAGAGATTCGCTACCTCCCAGCTTCCACCAATTTTGTACAAAAGCACCACCTCATTTCATAGCTAGTTTTGAAAACTAAGAAATGAGAGCCCAAACCACATAATTTGGATAGTGGTCTGTACTTTTTGCAAGGTTATAGGGGGGGATTAGGATCACAACTGCTCTATTTTGAATAATTCCCACTAGGTCTGAACTGAAAACTAAACCCAGGCTTGTCTGCAAACACTGGAACAAACTCTGATCCATGTTATGTCCAACAAAATAATGGAGGGGTGTAATTGGCCTGTTTTCCTCTTCCTTCTGGGACTACTTAATAGCCATGCATCTATTCCATCACTGCACGTTGGTGAATTAATGTCCATCTATTTTGTAATGCTTTTCTACCGCTGCCCTGTACTTTTACGTCAACATACATATTTCTATTCAAGAGATCATTACTATTATTTTAAAACAGATGGTTTGAACATAATCCACATAAATAGTAGATTGGCACTGCCAGTCATGATGGCATGTGTAGAAAAGAGCTGGCTGATGCTACAATATTTAAAGATTAGCAGTCTGGGACACTACAAATGACAATGTCTCTTGCCACTGAACCTTAGGCTTGTGCTCTGGCATTCAAATAAAGGCACAGCACTCATCATGCCAAGGGATCTTTGCAGATTTAAAAAAAAATAAGTAAGAAAAGAAAAAGCAAGGAGAAAAAAAAGAAGTTAAGTTCTACTCTAGGTAGGTACTGAAAACAGTGGGGGGAGGAATAGACCCCTCTGCAGAAAGGAGGTATGAAACTCACACTCCTTCCTGTCCTTGTGTTGGCATCAACAGATGGAGGGCTCACAACAATCTGTGCCCTAACCACTGCTGTGAACATGCCAGGCATGGCTTTGGCTTTTTCTCAGGGACACTAGGAAATTACCATTAATACAAAATATGTAATTGTTTAAAATTACCTATAATCAGTGTCCAGTAGAACCTGTGAAAACACTGCATATTTTAGGAGTGCACTTGGGGTAGATGTGCCCTGCAGCTGACCCTACTGCAGCTGTAACTATCCCAAGTTGCAGCTGATCACCAGGAATGCAACATCACTCCAAGCCATCAGCTGTGTCCATGACACTTCATCATAATACCCACTTTAGTAGTCCATGTCTCTGCTGTCTTGCCAGTTCAGTCCCTCTGCTTGGGTTGCCACACTGACTCATCTCCCACTCTTACGCTTGTGCATACTAGGTTTGCCATATTAATTCAGACAGATCTCTAGAGTCTGGCTTGACTGCAGGCCTGTTAGGTCTTGACCAGCCCAGGTCCAAAATTTTTCACTAAAAGAGCACCTGGGACTTGGTTAAATTTGTCATTAGGTAACAGATGCATATCCTAGTTACTCTTTTGACACACAGGTCCTTATCTTAGGTCTAAAGGCAACCTTCTCAGTAAGATGAGGGAGGAGAACACCATATGTGACACACCATAAATACTAAGAAACAGTTAAAACAGCAAGGCCGTTGGTATGCTGGATAAATTACTAGTTCAAACAACAGAGCTAATAAAGGACACAGTAGCTACTCAAAAGACTGAATTCTTCAAGGACACAACAAAGCCTTTGAGGGGTTATATGACATGCACATTCACAAGTCATGAAGTCTGCCCACAATGCTTGTTTAACCATATGACACCTCAGTAGAACAGCCAGCTGCATGTTCAAAGTGCCACTGCTGCCTTCCTTGCCGTGCACTGACATGCCTCAAGGGTACTTAAGAGGGGTTTTACCCAGGATCGGGGTGGGGGGGTTGGAGGGAAGGAGGGAGGAAAAAATTGCTTGAAAACTTAGCTTGCAAACTCATAAGACTGTTAGAGCATGCATGGAAATGTAAAATAATTTCTTGTGCAAATCACAACACACCAACATAAAAATAACACTTAAAACATCTTCAAACTATCAAAGTCAGAGATAATTTGATAGAACCTCACAAATCCCATAATCTACTGTAAGTAGTAGCTAAGATTTTGGCTTCATCCATGTGTCTGCAACTGGGGAAGAAGCAGGAGGATAATTTATCCAAGTCTGGGGTAATGAAGTGTTAACAAAAACCATATGAAGTTATTACTACAACCACAGGCCGCAGAATGTGGAAGAAGGAGGATCTCAGGAGACCTACCTATTTCCAGTCATCTCCTGCTTCATAGTTCATCAAAAGGTGTTCACCAAAACAGGAGGCAAGCAACAGAAATTAAGTGATTCATTAGGCCTAATGAACAACGCTGATCATATCATCTCTGAAATACAGTCAGCTGACATTGATATATACATACTCTAACTCATTCTTCCCAACTTTATTAGGTACATATGTCTACAGCAGACACAAATGAAACATTCTACAACTAGGCTTGAAGCCAAAAACTAATTTATTCTTTAATGTGGTAGTGATTACTTGGTGGTTCCTTGAGCAGAGATGACAGGTCTGAGCTAATGGAGTTGTACTGTAAGTTAATATAAATCATGACAGAGCAATTAATTACAGAAACCACTGCAAATCCCTTTGTTAGTTTTCCCCATCACCAGAAGGATTTAATAATGTTCATTTTGCTAAGTTTCAGTGACATTTACAAGTCTTAAACCATTTTTAATCAAATCAATATCTCTAGCTGCTAAATTTAGTTGTGCTTTGCTAGCAAGTCCTGGAATGCATCGATACTAATGTTTCCTACCTTCTGTTCAAGTAAATTGTACTGAAGCCCCACACTTCCTCTTCATTTGTTTACACTGAGTAATTGGGATTTATTTTTTTTTAATGAGCAACATAAGAAGTAAGTGCATCCAAAGGAGTTAGACTGTGAGCTAGACAGATAACCGAATATTGGTGCTTATGATGCATATCATGCAGTTGAAAAACTTAAGGAAATTTCCCTTAATTAGCTAAAACCACTCCAAACTTCCCTTGTTCGGGAATCAGGGTGCTCCAGCAGAGCTATGGGTAAAGCTGCGTGGCTAATCCAAGATAAAAGGCAGAGTGACCTCTTGCTGTCCCTGTGTGATCTTGGATCTGTTACCTCAGTATCCCAAACGCTTGAATGACACCTAATTTCCATTTCTCTCGATGTGAACCAAACACCTAAATACCTAAATGCTGTTGAGAACTGTGGGCAGTGATCTCACACATTGTTTTACATGGGAGAGCATCTTTTTCTCTGCGTCTCACATTTATAGCTATAATTTAAGGATAATCATGCTTCCTCTGTTTGTCATATCCACTTAGATTTTAAGTCCTTTGAGGCACATGTTGTCTGTAATTTTATGTGCACACTATGCCTAACAAAGAGGGAGTTGAGAGGCCAATTGCACTACAAGAAACTGAGAAGAAATACCAATAACAGTCCTGTATTACTGCATCCAGGGATCCTTTCCAGATAAGTCACTGTGCAACAGTGAGTATTTGCAAAGCAGTTTGAAAAGTGTCATTACAAACATCAGGAACAACTAGGTTCAGTCTGTGTTTTCCTAAAATAGGTGTAGTTTTGAAATGGACTTTCCTTACAGCAGGATTGGTCTGTTATCTTTTAGTATGGGCGTTTTCCTCATAAACACGTTTTTCACTACTATTGACATCAACCCCCCCCCCAAATATAGCTGGTTTCTGAATACTTCAGAATAGAACTTTGGCAGGGATATTTAACTTCACTCTGGAAGAACAAAACACAGGAGTGTGTCAGCTCTGGGTTGTTATTTTGCTCTGTCCTTAATGACAATAACAATCTGGAGATGTTTGACATTCTGTTGCGTTTAGATCACGATCTTCCTACCTAGTGAACACATTCACAACAATGGCTCTCAGGTCTCTGACATCCTCGAGGGAGTGCACATAGGTCATGGGTTCTGAACACCAACACATCAGCACATAATAATAATAATAATAATAATAATAACAATAATAATAAATAATAGATAATAATAGTAGTAGAGGTAAAGCTCCAAAATCACTGCTAGCTGCAAGGTTTCTTCTTTAGAAACCTTATAGCAAGGCATACCATATTTATTTCATTTCAAGTACTTATTAATTTTGGTGAGATTCAGCAGTAATGTAGCAATACATAGAATAAAACAGGTTGGAAGAGACCTTCAAGATCATCACGTCCAACCCATCAACCAATCCAACACCACCTAATCAACTAAACCACGGCACCAAGCACCCCATCAAGTCTCCTCCTGAACACCTCCAATGATGGTGACCCCACCACCTCCCCGGGCAGCCCATTCCATTGGGAATCACTCTCTCTGTATAGAACTTCCTCCTAACCTCCAACCTAAACCTCCCCTGGTGCAGCCTGAGACTGTGTCCTCTTGTTCTGGTACTGGTTGCCTGGGAGAAGAGACCAACATCCACCTGTCTACAACCTCCCTTCAGGTAGTTGTAGAGAGCAATAAGGTCACCCCTGAGTCTCCTCTTCTCCAGGTTAAGCAACCCCAGCTCCCTCAGTCTCTCCTCATACCAGCATGCTCTTCCCAGTAGGCAAGAAAAAATTGTTAAAGCTTTTTTATTTTTCCCTTCTTTTTTTTTCAAGCTTAAAACCAAAACAAGTTCTAAAGAAAGAATGGGAGAGTAAAAAGAAGGAAAAAAAACAGACTTGAAAAATAGAATTACTCCTACTAATCTTCAAAGGACTAGTTGAGCCAGAGTTCCTCATCTGCACTTCCCATTAATGCTGGGTCTTTGTGTAAATAGATTGGGAACTAGAGTTTGTTTTCTTTTGTCCTTCCTCTGGACAGTTGCTTCCCATTTTACCTCAGATGATACCAACTCATTGTGACAGAGGCCTCCAAAAACCTTGTTGTGATTCTGTAATGACTTAAATTTCCCACTTTCCCAGAGTGCTCTAAGACATCAGGCTTTTATGTCTTGAGCTGGTGCATTAAGTCCTAATGGAAAATTTCTCTCCTAACTTAAGACCCATTTTATCCCCCATGAATAAACAATGACAGCACATGGATCAAGAATGACCGGCGATACATCTGTCTTTATTGGAGGAATCATTGTAAAAATTGATTTCCTTTCACCCTCAAGCAACAAGGTCTTCCCTGTGCAGAATTAAACACATACAAAGCATAAGATATATTCAAATGCAGTACTGCAAGTAGTGGCATTTCATTTAACATGCAGCTAAGCTGGAGGCTCAGGCCAATCTGAGATTCAATTTGCATTATAATTCCAAAATAAAATAATTCTCTAATGAGAATATTGGAGTGTGTGTAAGTGTGCAGACATATGATGTGCTCTAGAAAAAAAAGAAAGAAAAAAAAGACCAAACATAATTGATTTTCTGTAGAGAGCTTAAAGGAAGCTAAAAAACAAACAAAAAAACCCCAAGCAAACTAACAAACACAACCCAAAACTAACAGTCAAACAAACAACCCACAAACCAGAAGCACAACAACAAAAATAAACCAAACAAAACAGAACCACACCATCAAAACTTAAAGGAAATCAAAGGCTGACCTTTCTTGAAATTTGCTTAGCTGACTGGGTGTTTTCTGAAGTAAATACTGAAAGGCATCTGAGCAGAGAATGTATTCTCTTTTGCAAAGGGACAACAGACATGGCATGAATAGAACTTTGCTATTACAGGTATGGAAAAATCACATTTGGCACATCGCTGGCTAAAAACTGTCTGACTTCAACCAATTACAACCCACATTTTAATCATGAACAGTACTTCTCCAAATCCAGGTTAAAAGCAGTGTGAATCTGGATCAAATAACATTACAAAAGTCACAGTGTTGTAAAGATGCTGGAATTTCCCTCAGTGTACAGGAGTGCCTATTATCCAGGTTAGTATTGTACTTACAAAGAGATAATTAACAGAATCAATATCTGGTTATCAAGTACTGGAGGGGGAAAAAAACTGACAATGGCTTTTAGCTTTCCAGTACAAAAAAATTGTTATTAATATTACTGCTGTTGTTTACCCTTCAGAGGCAAAACATATTTTTAAAATGAAAAAAAGAAACCAAGCCCCTCTAATCTAATCACTGGGAACTTTTCATGACTCATCTCTTATTTTTCTGGATTGAAAATGGACCAAGAAGCAAAAGATCTTGCATCTTCTGAATGTAACCAATACACAAAAATGTAGATGAAATTTCATGCCCCTCAAAACAGCTACTTTTTCCTACTAATATGACACTAAATCCCCTCCTTCCCCTCTCACAGCTTAGCACCACATTGTAAAAATAATAAAATATAATAATTGGGACTAATATGTTTTGTTCTTCACACTTCCCTGGGATCTGGCCCTCAAAATAGTGTGGAGCAATAAGCTGACCTCTACTACAAATTCTTTATTTTGCATCCTGTTTTTGTAATGATGGCTTCAATTTTAATTCCATCTTTATACACACATCTAAAGAAAGCTAAAAGAAGAAAATGAAAGACATGCTCTTTTTAAAAGGCTTAGGAATATATCCAGATTTTAAACATGGTTTTGGTAGCAAGGAGGCTACAGGGGCTTTTCCTGTAAGAAGCTTCTGAGATGTTCACTTCCCAGCTATGTCATAGAATCAATAAGGTTGGAAAAGTCCTCAAAAATCAAGTCCAACCTGTCACTCAAGACCTCATGACTACTAAACCATGGCACCAAGTGCCACGTCCAATCCCCTCTTGAACACCTCCAGGGATGGTGACTCCACCACCTCCCTAGGCAGCACATTCCAACGCCTAACAACTCCCTCTGTGAAGAACTTTCTCCTCACCTCTAGCCTAAACTTCCCCTGGCACAGCTTGAGACTGTGTCTCCTTGTTCTGGTGCTGGTTGCCTGGGAGAAGAGACCAACCTCCTCCTCACTACAACCTCCCTTCAGTTAGTTGTAGACAGCAATAAGGTCTCCCCTGAGCCTCCTCTTCTCCAGGCTAAACAATCCCAGCTCCCTCAGCCTCTCCTTGTAGAGCTTGTGCTCAAGACCTCTCACCAGCCTCATTGCCCTTCTCTGGGCACATCCGAGAGCCTGGACACAGTACTCGAAGTGTGGTCTAACCAGTGCTGAATACAGGGGCACAATGAGCCCAATCAGCTCCAAGTCAGACCCACCTCTGGCCAAGGCTGAGCCAGTCAGTTATGGTGGAAGCACCTCTGTGACAAAATATTTAAGAGAAAAAGCTGCTGTGCAAGTTTTTGGGAGCAGAGGAGAGGAACAGGGTGTGAGAGAAAGCCCTACATGGATGCCAATGACAGTGAGGAAAGGAGAAGGGAAGTACACCAGACCAGAGTTTTCCTTGCAGTCCATGGTGGACTGACTGGCTGACTCCTGACAGTGGAGCATGTGCCTGCCTGCAGTCTGAGGAGGATCCCACTCTGGAGCATAGTGAGGCACCCAAACTCTGAGGGAAGTCTACACTGCAACAGTCCACTGGTGGGAGGAGAGCACCCTGCAAAAGGGTCCCATGATGGAGCAGTTAATGAAGAATCACATCCCCATGGGAAGGACTCGTATTTGAAGAAGTGCACAAGGGACAGTCTCCCATGAAAAGGACCTCACACTGGAGCAAGGGAAGAGTGTGTGGAGGAAGGATTGGAAGAGATAACATGTGACCTGTTGACTACTATCTCCATTGCCTGTCCCCCTGTGACACTGACTGGGAAGAAATAGAAAATCAGGAGCAAATCTGAGCCCAGGAAGAAGGGAGGAGTAGGGCAAAGGTTTATATAAGATTTGTTTGTATTTCTCATTGTCTTACTCCATTTTTAAGCTAAATATTTAATTGATAGAATTTAAAAGTACATATGTTTGTATAGGAGGTGGAGATACTCTTATCCAATATATGGAATTGGGTCTTAAGTTGAAAGGCATTAATTTGCTTTCAGTATGCTCTAAGGACAGAGCATGAGCTTTCAGGCTGCTTCAGTGCATTGTTTTGTCTTCTTGGAGAATTCTGAAAAACCTTGTTCTAGGAAGATGAGTAGCCAAACCCTTTCCCCTTCTTCTCACCCTATGCAAATCTCCAATAGAGCAGATGGTTTCACAAAAACATCCTGCCATTTCCACTGTTGCTTTTCTTTCTAAATGGTAGGAATAATCAGTAGAGCTCTTCTTCAAATGGTGAGAAGGCTTAAATTAAAAAGCAAATTCACACAGGTGTAACATCAACCATAACTGGGCTTCCTGGTCCATGCTATCACTAACCTCCACCATTATGACAGAATCACAGAATTATTGAGGCTGGAGAAGACCTCCAAGATCACCAAGTCCAGCCTATGACCTAACACCACAGCATCAGCTAAACCATGCTACCAAGTGCTACATCCAGTCTTTTCTTAAACACCTCCAGTGATGGCAACTCAACCACTTTCTTGGGCAGTCCATTCCAGTGCCTAACCAGCCTTCCTGTGAGGAAGTGCTTCTTAATATCTAACCTAACTCTCCCCTGGCACAGCTTCAGGCCATGACCTCTTGTCCCATCACAAGTTGCCTAGGAGAAGAGCCTGACCACCACCTGACTACAACTTCCTTTCAAGTAGCTGTAGAGAGTGATAAGGTCCCTTGTAAGTCTCCTCCTCTCCAGGCTGAACAATCCCAGCTACTTCAGCCTTTCCTCATACAACTTTCCCTCCAACCCCCTCATCAGTCCTGTTGCTCTCGTCTGGACCTGCTCCAGCACCTCAATAAGCTTCCTGAAGTGGGGGGTCCAGAACTGAACACAGTACTTAAGGTGAGGCTCCTGCTTTGCTCTATAGGAAGTCCATACTCCCTACTAGAGTCATGGCTCATCTTCTGCTCCCTCCAGGAGCATCAGTTCCAGAGAAATGGGAAAAAGGAATTTGCAGATGCTCAATGACCCTGAACAAGTCACTTTTTCTTGACTGTCTAAGCATGTAGAGAGCACAGCTTTGGGTACCATTGAGAACTCTGGACCATTGCAAAGTATGTGCAGAAGAAATTACCAGCATAAAAAACAAAGGCAAAAGCATTAACATATAGATATCAGCCCAAATAAACTCAGACTGTATTCGTGAAGGATTCATATGGCCACATCTGAGGTGAAAACAACAGCCAGCACAGTGTGTAGCTGTAAGAAAAAAGAGACAAAGCATTGCCTGCAGGAATGGATCTTTGCTACAGGCTTCATTATTTGACACTTAGGTTCCTTGTATAATTTCCTTGAATGCAAGCTCTCTGTTGTCTGCATTTCCAATAACAGCACACTGTATTTGGACTTAACTTCTGTATCAGCAGTTTCCAGATATGAGGTCTCTACGCTCTCCTAAGGGAAGCTGCAGGTTAGACTTATCAGCTTGATAACCTTATTTTCTAGGTGAACACTGTAGGAGATGGGGCTATCATGACTATTTAAATGCTTTTAAGTTCTCAGTAGTAATAACTATCATTTACCATGTATTTGTGCAGCTCAGAGCACAGTGGGTTGCCAGTGCAACTGAGACCCCAGGCCCTAGATGAGGAAAAGGTTTTGCACTGGCCACTGGTACAGGTCTATCAGCAATTCCTCTTGAAGTGGCAGCTTAATGAGAAATCAAAAAGGGATCTAGGCTGGTTTGTAGCTTCAGTGCAACCAGTAAAGCTGAGCGCAGCTGCTCCATAAGCAAAAGGTGTCTGCAAAAACACATCCACAGGCTCACTGTGCAACACTGAACATGTAGATACCATACTGAAGATGGAGTCTTGCCCTTCCCTCACAGCAGGAAATGTACAATGCTCCATGCCAGCAGTCCAAAGAAAGCAGCAGCAGCATTTAAGGAAGTTTCTATAAAAGCACTCAGCAAAGGACAGAATTACAAGGTGAACAGCTACAGGCCAGATTCAAAGCCTGTATCAGTAGTGGCCAAGACCTCCACTTACTTAGGTACTTTTGGGCTCGATCTTTGGAGGTAGCTTACTGTAAAGTGAACAGTGTACAACTGTCGCAAAGGCAATAAACACTCAAAGGAAGGAGGAATTGAAGCATTTTGTGTGGCCAGGTGAATCAGATTACTGTTTCCCGTTTTCTTTCTTAACATTGCAAATTGTCATCTTTAAATTACAGTAATTTAAGATCTGATGGATTAAGTTGTCCTCCAAATAATATCACAGGTTGTTTGTTTAGAAGCTTCACATTTTAACCTTATACTGCTTTTCTAAATTCACACAGTGCTGACCATTGGAGTGGGTTGAAGAATTCATGTGTCCTAGAAGATGGTTTGATTAGAAGTGGTTGTTAAAATTTAAGATCAGAGTGCTCCTTGTTCATTTTCCTGCATTCTTGCTTTACAGGAAGCTCATTAATAGATCAGTTTGCCCAGTTTGTCATCTGTTTCATTATGCAAAATACATACGTTTCATTTACCTTTCCTGTGGAAAAATCAGTTATCTGCAGATAGATAAAATGACTTCTTTGGGTTTCTTTTCAACCCCTGAACAGCTCAAAAGTCTCTAAAATCTCAACTGGTGGTAGAATATCAGGGAACCCTGATGTGTGCCAATTGCAATGTAATGATCTTTATGTTCACATTTAAATGGGAAGTGCAATAGCTTAGAAAGCTGACCACTAGGCAATACTCACATTGACCTGAAAGGAAAATTAAATGGTTTAAAAGCTCTCTGAACATTATCAAAAGATCTATTTGACATAGAAATTAAAGAAGGAATTCCTAAAATGGGGCTTTAGCTCCCAACTCTTTGGTTTTACAATATCAATGGGATATAAGCGCAAAAAGTTTTCTTGGTTACTTGTCATATTTCTTGACTTTTCTTAGTAAAGTTCCAGTTTCTCTCTTTGCTAACTAGATCAGTAAGTCCTAGGCCTGTGAGTTTGCTTCACTACTTTTTTAAAATAATGAGGATCACATCTGCCCAGTCTCTAATAAATGTGCCAGGAGCCCACAGATGCAGGATATTTTATTTATTCCTGTTTCTTGGAGGTGCACTGCAGGCTCGGAAAAACACGTGAAACCCTCTAGATTTTCAATAATGACAAATTCATTCCCCTAACTGATCATTGAAACACATGGTTAATTTTATGCCAGCGTCTTTGTCCCCCTAAATTCATAGGAAGAGAGCTACAGGCTTGGACAGCAACAATCTCTGCTGGGTTAGGAACTGGCTGGAGGGCCAAGCCCAGAAAGTGGTGGTGAATGGTGCCACATCCAGCTGGCAGCCAGGCACTAGTGGTGTCCCCCAGGGATCAGTGCTGGGCCCCATCCTCTTTAATATCTTCATTGATGATCTGAATGGAGGGATTGAGTCAGTCATCAGCAAATTTGCAGAGGACACCAAGTTGGAGGCAGGTGTTGATCTGTTAGAGGGCAGAAGGGCTCTGCAGGGGGACCTTGACAGGCTGGACAGATAGGCAGAGTCCAACAGGATGGCATTCAACAAGTCCAAGTGCCGGATGCTGCACTGTAGCCACAACAACCCCATGCAGAGCTACAGGCTGGAGTCAGAGTGGCTGGAGAGCTGCCAAACAGAAAGGGACCTGGGGGTGCTGATTGACAGCTGCCTAAACATGAGCCAGCAGTGTACCCAGGTGGCCAAAAAGGCCAATGGCATCCTGGCCTGCATCAGAAATAGTGCGGCCAACAGGAGCAGGGAATTCATTCTGCCCCTGTACTCTGCACTGGTTAGGCCACACCTTGAGTCCTGTGTCCAGTTCTGGGCCCCTCAGTTTAGGAAGGACATTGAGATGCTTGAATGTGTCTAGGGAAGGGCAACAAGGCTGGTTATGCACAAGCCCTGCGAGGAGAGGCTGAGGGAGCTGGGGGTGTTTAGCCTGGAGAAGAGGAGGCTCAGGGGAGACCTTATTGCTGTCTACAACTATCTGAAGGGAGGTTGTAGTGAGGAGAGGGTTGGTCTCTTCTCCCAGGCAACCAGCACCAGAACAAGAGGACACAGTCTCATGATGCACCAAGGGAAGTTTAGGCTTGTGGTGAGGTGAAAGTTCTTCACAAAGGGAGTCGTTCACCATTGGAATGGGCTGCCCAGGGAGGTGGTGGAGTCACCATCCCTGGAGGTGTTCAAGAGGGGATTGGACGTGGCACTTGGTGCCATGGTTTAGTCATGGGGTCTGTGGTGACAGGTTGGACTCGATGATCTTTGAGGTCTCTTCCAACCTTGATGATTCTGTGAATGCCTGTACACTTGACCACAAGACATACTTCACAGCTACATGTAAGAGCAATCTTTTCCCATTTACACAGCTTTTCTTGCAGTCAAATATTGGAGAACCTCTTGATTAGATGGAGAGAAGGCAAACAAATCATCTTGCTTTTGTTTCTCTCTTCTATCCACAGAAAAGCTTCAAACAGAAATTTTATCTGCTGTCTTCCTCGCTTTGGTGTGCTAAAGTTCTAAGCCAAGACTCATGCTTGTCACTGGAGTTTTAAAGATTAATGTGGTATTTACTAAAGAAACTAGAGGAAGAACACAATTAAATTCCACATGAAAATATGCATTGTTTTTCTGAGGTTTGTATGTTCCATGAAACTGGTTCAAGGTTTCTGTTGGTTTTGGAACAAAGCCAAACATTTCAAAATGCAATGTGTTCTTTTTTTTAATGGGGAGAAGATACGATCAGAACCTCTGGGAAATCACAGAAACTAGTTCGGTAAATTTTAAATATAACCTCAAGTATAAAGCCATTACTGGCCCTCTAAGCATGAAAACCTCCCCCTTATTTGATCTGAATTTTCTAGCTACTGGATCTTCAAGAACCTTTTGTTTGGTTACTTGTTTTACTAGATTGAATAGCTGTCTCCTTGAAGTCTTCGCCTTATGCAAATACTTAGAACAAAAAATCACCTCCAGCCTTGTCTCAACCTGATAGTTAGTGCTTCTAAGAAGCATGTTTTTCAGACCACTGTTTAAATTCTTACCAATTGTAGTCTTGTTACAGAATTTTCATAGAATCATAGTATGGGTTAGGTTGGAAGGGACCTTAAAGATCACCTACTTCAAACACCCCTGCCATGGGCAGGGGTACCTTCCACTAGACCAGGTTGCTCAAGGCTTCATCCAGCCTGACCTCCAGGGAGGGTGCATTCACAACCCCACTGGGCAACCTCTTCCAGTGTCTCACCACCCTCACTGGAAATAATTTATTCCTGGTGTCCTGTCTAAATCTTGTCCTCCCCATTCAGATTTTGGAAGGCTGCTCTAAGGTCTCCCAAGAGCCTTCTCGTCTCCAAGTTAAACAACCCCAGCTCCCTGAGCCTGTTGTCACAGGGGAGGTTCTCCAGCTCTCTGATCATATTCATGGCCCTCCTCTGGACCCACTCCAGCAGTTCCATGTCCCCCCTTATGCTGGGGGCATATATCATTATTAAGATTCGATTTGTTTTTCATGTGCTTCAGAAATGCTTTCCTGGTTTCGGTACTCTTTTGGGCACAGAGGTTTTTTTATTGATGTATTTAGTTTTCACTTTCAGTTCATTCTATTTCCTAAACATTGTCTTATGTTCACTGTGATGAGCTTCTTTTCTCATTTTTTTACATGCTATTGTTTTGTGGGTTTCTTTGATTTTCAGAGGAGGTTTGGGTCTGCAATTGTCTTCCCCTCCCTTTTAACGGGATTGTTTTCAGCCATAAAAACCTTTCTTGATTGCAGAGCTGGGGTTTTTTCGGCATGTAGTAAAGCATTCTTAAACAATTCCTAATTATCATGCACATTCTTGTGTTTAAATTTTTCCTCCCACTCAATTTTGCTCATGATTGTTTTCCGCTTTGGGAAATTGGCCTTTTTAACGCACCAAGAATATAATACTGTTTGCACAAAACAAATGAAATTAGATCATGATTGCTTGCACCTAGGCAACCATCTAGTTCAGTGATCAATTCATCTTTATCTGTCAGAATATGTAATTAGGAATGTCCCAACTTGGCTGCAGTGCCAGCAGTACTAGTTTTAGAAACTTACCTTTGAGAAGTTAGAAGCATGGCATTTGCAACACACACACCACAAACTGATATGGCAGGGGGCTTTATGCTTACAAATTTGTCTCAAATGTTTCCCTTCCTTCATCTCATGGTCTGCAACATAGTCCCCTTTTTCTCCATGATCATCAGGAAGATTCTCATTTCTTAGATATTCACAATTTTGTGCCAAGAGCTAGCAATCGTTACAAGACATAATGAAGTAATGCCTAAATCGAAGGAGCAATCGGCAAATCAGCCCTCTCTGGTTTTGGCTCAGGACATGAATCCTGGGGACGGATCTTAGCACAGGGATCTGATCCAAGCACCATATTTAGACAAGGTCAAATATTCCACCTTCTAATCATAATTTATTTTAACTCCAGATATGGGAAGCACTACAGCATGTTTTCTTTGTCATTTTGAAACACAGACTATCTGAAAGCTGGAACAATGCATGGTCTTCAACCAGTGTGTGTTCTCAGGGTTCTATGGGACTTCCTAATCATCTTTATTGATGATCTGGATGAGGGCATTGAGTTGATCATCAGTAAATTTGAGGACGACACCAAGCTGGGGGCAGGTGCTGATATGCTGGAGGGTAGAGAGGCTTTGCAGAGGGACCTCAACAGGCTGGACAGATGAGCAGAGTCCAAGGGCATGAGATTGAACACATCCAAGTGTCAGGTGCTGCACATAGGCCACAACAACCCCATGCAGTGCTACAGGGTGGGGTCAGAGTGGCTGGAGAGTGGCCAGGCAGAGAGGGACCTAGGTATGCTGGTTGATGGTAGGCTGAACATGAGCCTGCAGTGTGCCCAAGTAGCCAAGAAGGCCAATGGCATCCTGGCCTGTATCGGGAACAGTGTGGCCAGCAGGAGCAGGGAGGTCATTCTACCCCTGTACACTGCACTGGTTAGGCCACACCTCGAGTACTGTGTCCAGTTCTGGGCCCCTCAGTTTAGGAAGGGTGTTGACTTGCTGGAGCGTGTCCAGAGAAGGGCAACAAAGTTGGTGAGGGGCTTGGAACGCAAGCCCTGTGAGAAGAGACTGAGGGAGCTGGGGTTGCTTAGCCTGGAGAAGAGGAGACTCAGGGGTGACCTTATGGCTCTCTACAACTACCTTAAGGGAGGTTGTAGACAGGCAGAGGTTGGTCTCTTCTCCCAGAAAACCAGCACCAGAACAAGAGGACACAGTCTCAAGCTGCAGCAGGGGAGGTTTAGGCTGGAGGTTAGGAGGAAGTTCTACACAAAAAGAGTGATTGCCCATTGGAATGGGCTGCCCGAGGAGGTGGTGGAGTCACCATCACTGGAGGTGTTTAGGAGGAGACTTGATAGGGTGCTTGGTTGCATGGATGATAGGTTAGACATGATGATCTTGAAGGTCTCTTCCAATCTGGTCTATTCTATTCTATTCTAATCCTTTGGAAAGACATGGGCGTTGCTAAACTCTCATTGTCTGGGTGATACTGAGTGAATTTTAATGGCATTGAGTCAAGGCAGAACACAAAACTTTTTTTTTTTCTTTTTTTTCCCCCCCATGGAAAATTCTTAAAATGAATACATGCCCAGCTTTCAGCTCTTAGGTTTCCCAGATAAACTTTAAAAAGGCATTGGTCAGATCATCTCCTGCAGCATTACCTTATTTTTGTAAAATAGTTCATTTGTACTTTTGTGGGCATAAGCAAAGAAACACCAGATGAAGAAATCTGATTCTTCTTGTACTTTTAATTCTTGATCTTTTTGTAAGTTTGTGTTGCCAAGGCATTAATAATTAAACCACAGAGATTGCATAAAAATGGAACTCCCAACTCATGAAAAATGCTGAAAAGCCAAACCCCTCTTTTTAAACTCACCGCCCCCCCGCCAATCGCCCCCAACCCCAAGACAACTTCAGTTTGGAAATTCCAGAATATTCCCAAGGTACAAACAATCTAAACAGCAATATGCTTCTCAAATTTCTTGGCTCCTGCTTGCCCAGCTGGCAGGCTGCTCAGCTGCCTCCATTTGGGGAAACACAGAACCCAGGTAACAACACTCCTGGGGAAACTAGTAGACAGAGGAAGGATAACAAGCAGCTCCCTCAACAAAATACAGGCACCAATAAATAAGAGGCTGAGGGGGGCTGTAAGCAAGGCAGCCCACCACATCAGGTGTAGGGTCCCATCACAGAATTTGTTGCCTGAAAATCTGGAGATAAGCTATTGACTGGAGTATAAGGTTGGAGGAAATCTTGCTATTAAAAACTGTGGCAAGGAGAACTAAATAATATATGCACAAATACAACCAGCCTAAGTGTTGAGACAGCTCCTGTTTTAAAGTACTGGTATGCAAAAACTCCTTCCCCAATGACCTCACAAAATGCTGCAGTGTTTAACATTTGCCTAGGATGTATTTATCATTTATACATAGGTGGGCACAGATCTTGAGCATACCATGGTCTACCTTACACCTGCCACCGTCCCAAATGTTTGGGTTTTTTTGTCATAGAAATCATTCACAGTTCATCACCGGTGGGGGAGCCTGTTCATTGAAACTCATTATTGTTCTAATGAATTACATGCAAGAGCTGTAAGTGATTACATTATAATAGACAGATTCAGCCATTCAATGAAAATTTAATTATGGAGCACAAGGACATGGGAAAAAAAAAATATCCGTGCCCGTGCTCTGGAATGCAGCCTCCCCAGCCACAGCTGGCTATTGAAAGTCTTCGTGCCATTATACTTTCTCTTAATCACACCAACTTTTTAAGGAATAAAATAGGAACTATTGCTCTTTGGGTGATCCGCATAGTCGAAATCCAAGAACATCCCACTCCTGCAAGCCTAAAAAAGTAATTGACATCAGCAGAGTTACACCAACTTACTGCAAATGAGTATCCTCTAGTTATGGTCACAGAAAAGCATTCAAAGCCACTCTGCTGGATATACTTTAAAGCACTGGTACAGAGACTCTGACTCTGGTCTCCTTTTTTCTTCTGTAAAACACCACATAAATCAACGGACTGCTGTATGCGGGAAGAAGTCTGATCTTTCAGTAGGGTCCACAGTAGGATCCACGATAACATAAATGTCTTGTTGTTAATAATGGTGCCTGGTGGGAGTGCCTGACTCCCAGACATGAATCTGGGGCTCTCTGAAGGAGCCCAAGGCCCTCCTGAATTGGCTTCTGCTCCTTGTTTGCCAGCTCCATTTTACAGGCCATGAGCAATCTCCCATCTCTACTGCAATGACTGAAATATAAACCAACAGTATATGAACATCAACTAATGCATCCTCTTAGCAGGCATCTCTGTGTTGAAGAAGTGAATCACCAGTACCATTTCATCCCTGACTAGTTATATCAAGAGTTTGAGGAAGGAGAGATCCTGAAAATAATCCCTGATGTGAGGGTATTCTATCCAAGAAACGTCAATCTGTTGCAATCATCTCTCAGGATTAAAATAATCTTTGTTAACAATTGTGAAATTAAGTCACCTTGCATGAGCTGAAGCGAGTTCCGAAATTGTGTCCTTTGTTTTCCTTTTGGTGTCTCTTCACAATATCATGGTGAAAGACCAGAAGTTTCTAAAACTTCTGGGGCTTTTCCAACAATTTCTGATGTCCCTTTGGGAAATTGATGGAAGATCTTGCTGGAGAAGTTTAAAGCAACTATTGAATATGTCCTCTTGATTAGCCCTTTTCTCAGCAATCTATGTAAGATGAGAAAGAAACTTCACCTTACACCTGAGATGCTTAAGAGAAACTGTTTTGTCCAGCAGACTGGAGAATTTGGGTTAGCAGCCATGATGAACTGAGCCTACTGTTCCCTGCAGTGAATCATCTACAAGTCAGAATTTCTTCACTTCCCTTAAAAAAAACCTAAAATTACCCTTAACATAAACTTGAATTGTTACTAAAATTATATTGCAGTCTAATGAGATGATGTAATTGCTAACACATGCCTCCAAATCACACACTGTGATTAAAGTTGTGTATGTTCCATGTGCACAATGAAGTGCATGTCTGGCATTAGATGGTCAGTGTTATTAAAACAGAGAGGTTATAACCTGCCAACATAGCATCCTTGCTGTGTTTTTAGTTTATTCTCTCTTATATATGCACACAAATGCCCTCACATGCAGCGAGTTCACATTAGCTATGTCTATGGCCACTTTAATGGTTAGACTATTTGACAACACATATTCACATTAGGAACATTTCCCAGTGGCATATCAATGATGTTCAAAATTAAATCATATCTGTTTAACATTGCACTTGTCATAGTCTGCAAACTATGATGACAGATTTACTAAATTCAAGTCCCTATGGTCTTACCACTCTAGAATACATCTGTGTCCACGAGTGACCTGGAAACTGCAAAAGTGTCACTGACACAATCTCATCATCAGATCCCCTTGGAAAGGGCTTCTATGTTTTGCAAGACAGGAGCTGAAAGTGTGTGCCTGGTTCTTGTTTCTACATGATGTGTAACAATAATGTGTTACAGCCAGGCAAAAAGGGACCTGGGGATACTGGTTGACAGTAAACTGAACATAAGCCAGCAGTGTGCCCAGGTGGTCAAGAAGGTCAATGGCATCCTGGCCTGTATCAAGAACAGTGTGGCCAGCAGGAGCAGGGAAGTCATTCTGCCCCTGTACTCAGCATTGGTTAGGCCACACCTTGAACACTGTGTCCAGTTCTGGACCCCTCAGTTTAGGAAAGATGTTGACTTGCTGGAACAAGTCCAGAGAAGGACAACAAAGTTGGTGAAGGGTTTGGAGCACAAGCCCTATGAGGAGAGGCTGAGGGAGCTGGGGTTGCTTAGCCTGGAGAAGAGGAGGCTCAGGGGTGACCTTATGGCTCTTTACAACTCCCTGAAGGGAGGTTGTATCCAAGTGGGGGTTGGTCTCTTCTCCCAGGCAACCAGCACCAGAACAAGAGGACACACTCTCAAGCTGCACCAGGGGAGGTTTAGGCTGAATGTTAGGAAGAAGTTCTTCACAGAAAGAATGATTGGCCATTGGAATGTGCTGCCCAGGGAGGTGGTGGAGTCACCATCACTGGAGATATTTAGGAAGAGATGTGATGGGGTGTTTGGTGCCATGGTTTAGTTGATTAGATAGTGTTGGATGATAGGTTGGACTTTATGATCTCAAAGGTCTCTTCTAACCTGGTTAATTCTATCCTATCATATCCTATCGTATCGTATCCTACTTTATATACCAGAGTTCTTGAAAGTACCAGTTTTTGCAAATTAGCTTCAGGTACTTACTGGATGTCAGGGGTACATTGTGAAAGTCAAGACCAGCACCATCCAGCTCAGCTTAAAGCTGCTTTAAAATAGGCTGGGGGTTTCTAAGGTGGCTGGGTTTCAGCTGCAGCTCTGCTGCAATCCCTTACAGATGTGAACTGACTTAAAAGGAGGAGAAGGAAATAATTTGTTTTTTTCATTTCCAGGTGAAAGTATTCATTAAAATAAAGTCATAACAGCCAACATAATATTTTTACCTTCAGAGAAATGTGGCCAGGCCTGGTTCACTCTTAAATAAAGGGTTAGGGTCTAGTGGCGGTTGACATAAGATGAATTTTTCACAATACCAATTCTTTTGCGAAGCTTTACAGCTAAGCAAGGAAGAGGACAAGACATCAGGACTGTTATTTGCAGTTTCCCTTGCACATAAGATTGTGAGACCTTGCTAAGGGGGCACTGTCCCTTCTAGGATATCTTCCCATGGTGGCTGCTAGGATTCTTTTTTTTTTCCTGATGCCCGGGCACTGCCATCTCAAACCAGCCAGCTTTCTTGACCATTGCCTGGAGCCTAGGGCTACTCTTAAGGCCCTTTTCAGAAGTTGCTAAAAAGAAGAGATGTTGACTGGAGTAGAAAAAGAGTACAGAAAGTGAAACTGAAGTGGGAGGGTATGCAGGAGGGAGAGCAGCTAGAGGCAGAGCAGAGCATAAAGCCAGCACCACAACTATTGTGATCCTACCAGTACCTGATGAGTTTGGCATTATACTCATGGAGCATTGCAATACTGCTATGGCACTGCTCTAATCTCCATGCTTACTTGATGAGAAACCTCAGAGGATGACAGAGAAAAATTAAACAACACTATTTGATATACCACATACAGATGTTAATGAAAAGCACTGCAGAGAGGGTCCTCAGTGAGGGTATGGTTTGGTAGGTGTACTGAACTCTGCCAGAAGTGACACTGATCATAGAACCATAGGGTGGTCTGGGTTGGAAGGGAACTCCGAAGGTCATCTATTCCAACCCCCTTTGCAGTCAGCAGGGGTGTTCTCAACTAGATCAGGTTGCCCAGAACCCTGCCAAGCCTCACCTTGAATATGTCCAGGGAAGGGGCACCAATGCCTCTCTGGGCAGCCTGTTCCACCACCCTCACAGCAAACAACCTGTTCCTAACACTCAATCTAAATCTGCTCTTTTGTAGTTTGAAGCCATTGGCCCTCGTCCTGCAACTGCAGGCCTGTCTTTCTCCATCCTTCTTGTAGCCCTCTTCAGGAACTAGGAGGCTGCCATCAGGTTTCCGTGGAGCCTTCTCTTCTCCTGGCTGAACAACCCCAGCTCCCTCAGTCTGTCTTTGTAGTAGGGGTGCTCCAACCCCCTGATCTTTTGGGTTTTTTTGGACCTCTTCTGGACCTGCTCCATGAGGTTCATGCCCTTCCTATATTGAGGGCTCCAGACCTGAATGCAGTACTCCAGGTAAGGTCTTAACCAGAGCAGAGTAAAGATAGAGCAGAGATATTCCAGTCCAGGAGAAAATGCATCTGGACCCAGAAGTGAGCACTCTACAAGAGCACAAGCCACAAGTCTTGTTCAACACTATGTGCTTTCTAGTTCCCTCTCCTTCTGTCCACCATAGATGATAGCACTCTCACATTCAAGCACAGTTTTCCTGGTGGCCTAGTCTCCAGCTTTACAGTTTAATGACAATTTAAGCACGCAATTCCTGGCTGCCAATTCTCTCTTCTAGCCCCAGAGGATGGCAGAGACCATATACCCAGCTCTGTGGCTGCAGCAGAGTTGATAGTTTGATCTGTGACTGCTGTCCATAAGACCTGTCAAAAATGGTTACATGTTGGGTGTCAGTTGGATATGTTGGATGTGTGTGTGTCAGGCAGCCCTCATAAAAGGCATTTAAAATAAAAAGGAAATCTGTGGGATACCAAGTAAGATGGAATTATAAAATTATTTTCTGTGTGAGTGGTACACAAGGAGAGGCATAAGAGCACTTAGACAAATTCAATCAAATGATATCACAGAGTACAAAAAATTAAGGCTCTCTCTTTCAAGCAACAGAAGGAACTTTTTATATCAGTTCAATTTAAAAAGTATCCTAACCCTGCCTACACTGTGCCTGTGCTTATCTAACTTGAAAGGAAGCAAAGGTAAGTGGACTGTTAGAATAATAGACTAATACTTTCCCCTACCATAAGGCAATCTTAAGTTTGGACAATTTTCATACAAATAGTATTTTATAAGTTGGTTATGATCCAAACCAGAGTATTTTAGTAAGTGAACCACTTCAGTTGATATATTAGAGCAATTAATTATCCTTTTAACTAAATTGATTGCAGCAAGACCCCATTTTTCCTCCCAAGGGAAAAAATAAAATAAAAGCCTTACAAAAAATTAACAAATTAAAATCAAGGAACTAATGAAATCCAGCAGCAATTAACATGCAAAATGTTTTGCTCTAATTCTCTTTGGAAAAAAAAACCCAAACAATAGAGAGGAAGTAAGCTCTTTGCTATATTGGGCAAGAAAAGAGAAATAAAAGAAATAAAGGAAGAGATGAATGAAAATGTTTTATTTTTAAATGTAGATTTGATACAGTAGTGATAATTTAACTTGGTTCTAAGTACACTGGGCAATGAATAGCCTCATAAATGTACTGGGTAAACTCTGAGGATACAGCAAGGAGCCATTTATTGCCTTGTAACCTCCACAGCAAACTGAAATTATCTCCTAAATAACAGATTTCCTAGTTGCACTGAATTATTTTGTAACAGAGGGGCAATAACTTCCCTGTATCACTCCCCTGGTTACCAGTAAAATGAGCAGAATCAATCAGTTCCAGGTAATGCTAGGTGTTGCTATTTTAGGAAATTCAACCTTGAAAACTTTTCCAAGTTAACAAAAGTGGAAATCAGGCTGGGTTTGGGGTTCATTTCATGTGTCTTCCAGCAAATGCATGAAGCTATTGCTGCCTTCTTGTGGGATTCCATATCAAAATTCATCTGTATATCTCCTGGCAAAAGCTGGCAGACACCAAAGGGTAAAAAGTGATGCTAACAGGTGACACACAAATGTCAACAGTTTTTGCAGGGGTTCACTGCTGGTGCAATTGAAGTTCAGTCTGACAAAAGTCAATCTGAAAACTTGGTGAGATTTTTATCATTTCATGTCCTCACCTGTCTTTATGTCACCTGTCTGGGGAGCACTTGAGAGCTCTGCTGGGGGGTGAACTACCCCCTGGAGATGCACAAGATGCCCTCCACAGACCAAGTACCTGCACAGCAGGTTGGACTCAGTTGTAGAGAATGAGGCAATTAGCTAAAAAATACCAAGAGATAGACCAAAGGGGGGGAGGTGTATGTTTTTGAAGGTGAAGCTGAAAATAAACCCTGAAATAACTGATAAACCAAGAACTCACAAATGACATATATGGGCATATTTAAGTACAGATGTCTAAACATCTCTAACCAAGGTACTCTCCCCTCCAACCATTACTCAGTGATACAGAAATATAAAGAAAACTGTTCTCATGCTTGTTTCTGAACTTCAAGCTGTGTTCAAGTGTTGGAAGAAAGTTTATTTTATCTAAGCTATCTCACCCTAAACTATTTACATCTACCAGCACCCCCAGGTCCCTTTCTGAGTTACTGGAGAGCGGCACCTAGGATGCTGGTTGATAGCCAGCTGAACATGAGCCAGCAGTGTGCCCAGGTGGCCAAGAAGGTCAATGGCATCCTGGCCTGTATCAAGAACAGTGTGGCCAGCAGGAGCAGGGAGGTCATTCTGCCCCTGTACTTAGCACTGGTTAGGCCACACCTTGAATACTGTGTCCAGTTCTAGGCCCCTCAGTTTAGGAAAGATGTTGACTTGCTGGAACGAGTCCAGAGAAAGACAACAAAGCTGGGGAGGGGTTTGGAGCACAGCCCTGTGAGGAGAGGCTGAGGGAGCTGGGGTTGCTTAGCCTGGAGAAGAGGAGGCTCAGGTCAGACCTTCTTGCTCTCTACAACTGGGAGGTTGTAGCCAGGTGGGGGTTGGTCTCTTTTCCCAGGCAGCCAGCACCAGAACAAGAGGACACAGTCTCAAGCTGCACCAGGGAAGGTTTAGGCTGGATGTTAGGAAGAAATTCTTCATAGAGAGAATGATTGCCCACTGGAATGGGCTGCCCAGGAAGGCGGTGGAATCACCATCACTGGAGGTGTTTAGGAAGAGATGTGATGGGGTGTTTGGTGCCATGGTTTAGTTGATTAGATAGTGTTGGATGATAGGTTGGACTTTATGATCTCAAAGGTCTCTTCCAACCTGGTTAATTCTTTTCTATTCTACCACTATTCTTACAACTTATTAATACTGCTGTTGTAACTAGGAGTTAACTGGTCTTACACAATCACAATTCTATGTATAGAAAATACCAACAGATAGCATAAAAGGGTAGAACAAAACATTCTTTGTCAAATACAAGTTCAAGTTTGCACTCAGAAATACACAATGATCCACAACAATAATATTTATCTATCGCTTGTCTAGCGTCTTAGACATTTTACCATGAAAGAAACAGATAATTCCCAAGTTACATGAGTAAAGCAGTCCAAGTTTGTATAAAGCCATAAATAAAATCAAGATAAAATGCCAAGAGCTTTCTGGAATGGAGATGGTTTGTATTTCAAAAGAGCTAATGCTGTGCTTGTTCACAGGTCAGAAAGTCATATAGGCAAAAACACTGGCAACAAGTTAAGCACTCTCGAATATACCAACTGTCCTTTTTGTTTCTTAAAGGGAGGAGTAGTCACATAAACCCATTTTTGCACTTTGAGAATTTCTTGGCAGTACAGGGAATCATAGGCCTACCTGAATAAGGAGGTAAGTCAATAAGCAGGTAAATTCTTGATGCTGGGAATGAGAAAATGTATTGGAGGGAATGCAAATCTAATTGGGTTTCCCAAGCTTCAAATACTGCTATGTGAACAATCACCAAATACGGTGTTTTTTCACATGGCCTGCACGGATTCTGGAGAGAAAGCAAGGCAAGATAGGCAGCATAGGTCTGGTAGGATAAGAGAAAGATGCCTAGCCTGAGGCTTTGGCAAGAAGAAAACCATCTGTGAGCTAATGTGCTGCTTCTGTTCAGAGGATCAGACTCTTCTCTACATTTTAAATACATGGCAATAATGCTAAGAAAATACAGACTCCATGTCACATTCGTTTTTTAGCCAAATAGAAACTAACTTCCAAAACCTCCAGATTATCTTTATTAATTAGTCAAGGAAGCAAGAGTCTAATGTAGACAGAGGTTACAAAAAGGTGTCTAGAAAGAAGTTCTTTAAAAGACTGGAAGTCAAAAACTTCCATTCACAAAACTGAACTCCAGCTTTGCTGGAATTTCATGGCACACTCTCAGCATATCAGTATTCCTTACACAGCTTTGTTTTAGAGATGCCCTTCAGATATCTTCTGAAAAAGTAAATGGTCTGTGGGTAAGGAGTGACATGCAGCCATCTTCTTGGCAGTAAGATTTGCCAAGTAAAGCCACTGGATAGACATAAGACCCTCCAAAAGATGAAACACCTAATCAAAGCAAAAGTTTAGGCATGACATAAACAGTATTATTAATTATGTTGGACATGCTCTGCCAAAAAAACAGTTGAGCAGGGGAGAAAGGCACTGAATATAAAAGAGAGAATGAGACAGAAAGAATAGCAGCCTAGAGATACCCCACCAGCATCTGCTAGAGGGACTGGAGCAATAGCCAGTTTGGAAAGTGGCCAGTACCATCTGTGTAGTATCTGATACTACACGAAAACGAGAGCCAAACTGAGGTGCCTTACTTCATTTAATACCAGGAGCTCCCCGCTCCATCTCTGATCTTGTGGAACATCCCCTTTCGAAACTTGTTCTGAAAGTCCCAACATCCCAAAATAACACAAAGAAACAGAAAGCTTGCTTACCAATTGGAGAAATTTTAAAACCATTAAGTGGACAAGAGCTCAATGTTACATTTCAAATTCTGAAGCTGCAGAGATAAAAACACTTAAATCTGCCCCCCAGATGTTTCTGCCTCTTGAAAAGACTCTAAAATTATAGCTATCCTCTTACTTAACAAGTACATCCATAAATGGGTGCTATCAGCACGGTCAAATCGGATAACAGCAAAAACTGCCAACATATTAGGGGAGTAGGCATCTTTTCTATAATTCTGTTGACCTCAATGCTTGTTTTCAATTCCTTAAGTTAAATGTGGCAAGTTCTTTGTTGTTGGTGGGGGGTTTTTTTCAGTCAATGAAGAGTGTGAAAGGAAACAAAAATGTGCAGAAGACAAAAAGACCCTTTTGAAAGGACAATTCATAAATAAGAAAGAGAAAAACAGTAGCAGGCTTTTTGCAAGGAGGGTTAATAAATAGGAAAACAAAACAAAACACCAAAGCTTTTATTTTTGTTAGTGGGAGGATGAAATACCAAATGAAATCAAGTCCAGTTTGTCCTAGCAGTGCATGTCCTTTGGAAATACTTGATGAAGGACTTTTCCAACCTTATTGATTTTGTGATTCTGTGATATGTGGCCTTAACATTAAGTTTTGTCTGGCATTCAACATCACAGTATCACCAAGGTTGGAAGAGACCTCAAAGATCATCAAGTCCAGCCTGTCACCACAGACCTCATGACTAAACCATGGCACCAAGTGCCACATCCAATCCCCTCTTGAACACCTCCAGGGATGGTGACTCCACCACCTCCCTGGGCAGCACATTCCAATGACAAATGACTCTCTCTGTGAAGAACTTTCTCCTCACCTCCAGCCTAAACTTCCCCTGGTGTAGCTTGAGACTGTGTCCTCTTGTTCTGATGCTGGTTGCTCGAGAGAAGAGACCAACCCCCTCCTGGCTACAACCACCCTTCAGGTAGCTGTAGAGAGCAGTGAGTTCACCCCTGAGCCTCCTCTTCTCCAGGCTAAACAATCCCAGCTCCCTCAGCCTCTCCTCATAGGGCTTGTGCTCAAAGCATTCACCAGCCTCATTGCCCTTCTCTGGACATGTTCAAGCGTCTCGATGTCCTTCCTCTTAACTTGATGTCCATACCTCTTAACTTTAGGGATTTGATATGTACATCAGCCTTATGGAGATGTACTGAAGATTTCAGCAAATGTCCTCAAGAAGAGCTTCATTTCATATTTATATTCATTAAAATAATAGATATTTTCCCCCCAAAAAAACCCAAAATAATTCTTATTGGGAAGTGTAGAAATGCACATGCCTTCTTTAAAATTTGTTGTAGGACTTAATACACAAGGCAGGCACAAAACACTAAAGGACAACTGTATGAGTGCTTAAGTCATGTACTCATTCTGATGGCTTATTTTGCCACAATATACAGACCTAAGAGAGCAATTTTGGCAGAAAACAAAGTGTCTGAAGTTCTGTGAAGAGACCATGCTGTCCTTTCTCCAAGTTCAGTCCCCATTGCTTCAGCATCCACCTAAATCTGTTTGAGATATTGCTCTTCACTAAGAGGTTTTAAATTCTCTCTTCTCCATTTTGGCCTCTCTGGACTTGTCTAGCTCATTCCTGAAGCAGAGGCTTGCCTCTAGAGGAACAAACTGTGTTGGGTATGTTTAAGGTGCTAGGTGGTGTTTGAGCTGGTGCTTGGTATGCTGGTGAGCTGTTTCTTCGCTGGTATTTACAAAATAAGGCTGGCATGGCAGCTTACAATGTGAGATTTGAGCAGCTCATATTACTGAATCACTAATCAAATCTGTTTTCTGAAAATTCAGACAACTGAGTGAAGTTTGGCTTGAGCAACTAGGTGCCATGAATATTTTCAATGTCCATCTTGTAATTTTCATCCAGGGAATTTTAATTAACATTTCCTGAATGCAAGTTTCTATGCTAGCTAGAGCCTTTGACTTCCTCTAAAGCCAAGAATTTAAAGTGCATTTCTTCCACATTGGCTGGAGGTGCACATAGATCATTGTCACTAGAGTCTGCCAATTACTCAATTTATAGTGAGCAATTCTGCATTCTCACTTCAGTAAGAGACCTGAATAATTCTACACACCAAAAACTGGTTCTCTGGGGAAATCAGATAAGGGAATCTGAACAATATTCTCCAGGCAGCAAGTCAGCGTTGTACATAAAGTCCATAAATAGAGAGATTCGTAGATTCATAGAATGGTTTAGGTTGGAAAGGACCTTAAGGCTCATCTAGTTTCAACACACCTGCCATGGGCAGGGAAACCTTCCACTACACCAGGTTGCCCAAGGCTTCATCCAACCTGGCCTTGAACACCTCCATGGAGGGGGCATCCACAACTTCCCTGGGCTACCTGTTCCAGTGTCTCACCACCCCCACTAGAAAGAATTTCTTCCTAATGTCCAGTCTCAATCTGCCCTCCTCAAACTTCATTCCCTCTCATCCTATCACTGCAAGTCCTTGTCAAAAGTCCCTTCCTAGTTTTCTTGTAGTCCCCTTCAGGTACTGCAAGGCTGCTTTAATGTCTCCTTGCAACCTCCTTTTCTCCAGGCTGAACAGCCCCATCTCTCTCAGCCTGTCCTCTCAGGGGAGGTTCTCCAGCCCTCTGATCATCTTTACAGCACTCCTCTGGACCCTCTCCAGCAACTCCACATCCCTCTTACGCTGGGGGCGCCAGAACTGGGGGCAGTGCTCCAAGTGGGGTCTCAACAGAGAATAGCAGAGGGACAGAACCCTGTCCTGTGGCTCTCCTTGCTTTGGATGCAGCCCAGCACACAGCTGCCTTCTGGGCTGCCAGTGACCATTGCTGGCTCATGAGGAATTTGTCATCATCTGACACCCACAAGTCTTTCTCCTCCAGACTGCTCTTCAGCCACTCTTCATCCAGCCTATATTTGTGCTTGGAATTGTCCTGACTCAGGTGTAGGACCTTGCACTGATGTGTGAATACATATGTATATTTCTGTGTTCATCTATGCATATATGTATTTCCATAGCCCTCATTAACACCCCAAAAATGATGCAAAGTCCTCTGAAGTACATAGACTAATTTCCTGAGTGCCAAAAGCAGACTTCAGGTAAATTAATTGTTCCATAGATTTGAAGTGCATCCACTTACAGAACAAAAACATGGTGGGAGGTACACACATAAGAAACTTTACACTTTCATCATAGTGCAGTTCAGCACATATGGAGGGAAAAATTAAGTACATGTAAAGAAAAGCATTGGGGTCACTGCCACTTTCTAGTTACCAATTAAATGAAAAAGCTGAGCAAGTTAATGCATGAACTTCTCCTGCCAAGCAATACAAAATTGATTACATCATGCCAATCCTAAAATGCAGATTAGGCAGCCTTGTTCCTGTCCTACACCTGTGACATTTTATCCATTTTTTTTAATCTCTTCTTATAATCTTATCTCAAGATTCAAATCTTGTGCCATTTCCTGTCCTTCTTTACAATCTTTTTTGCTAGAATAAGTTGGGGTTTTTTAAAATCCTTCTTTCTTTCTGTGAAAAATAGCACTTCACCTGCCTCACTGACCTTTCAGTGTTCCTAATTTACTTGGATGGACAATTTCCTTCCCTGCTCTTCTATCTTTTTAGCAGACTATGAGAAAATACTGGAAGCAGCAAAGCCTGAAGAGTTGCCATCACTTGAAAAGTTAATGTGTTGCTTTCTTCTTAAGGCCTAGGTAGGACAGCTGAGAGTACTGTCATCACCCTAACTCCAAAACTGTACAGTTCTGATTTCTTGTTCACCAGGTTTTGAGGGGGGGGGGTCCCAAAAATGTTTGATCTACAAATCCAAAACAAAAAAAAAATCCTGTTAGGAAAAAAATATTCTTATAACTATATTGATCAAGGGAGAAAGGAAAACTCAGTATGACTCAAAAGGCAATGCAGATTGTCAGAAAACCAAAGCAAATTAAAACACAAGCCCTATGAGGAGAGGCTGAGGGAGCTGGGGTTGCTTAGCCTGGAGAAGAGGAGGCTCAGAGGAGACCTTATTGCTGTCTACAACTACCTGAAGGAAGGTTGTATACAGGTAGGGGTTGGTCTCTTCTCCCAGGCAACCAGCACCAGAACAAGAGGACACACTCTCAAGCTGTGCCAGGGGAGGTTTAGGCTGGATGTTAGGAAGAAATTCTTCACACAAATTGTGATTGGCCATTGGAATGTGCTGCCCAGGGAGGTAGTGATGTCACCATCATTGGAGGTGTTTAGGAGGAGATTTGATGGAGTGTTTGGTTGCATGGTTTAGTTGATTAGATGGTGTTGGATGATGGGTTGGATGCAATGATCTTGAAGGTCTCTTCCAACCCGGTTTATTCTATTCTATTTGCAACATTTCAGTATGTAATGAGTAAATTAGAACTTCACTAGGCCCCTTCCTGAGCACTATTAATAGGCTGTTAGAAATGACCTAAGAGGATCCTAATATTTTACTTTTTCTGCATTGAAAAATTATCTCCTCCAGCATGATCTTCAACATGAGGAATTAAATACAGTGAAGTGGCCTCATTCGGGGTTATTGGATTACCATAGCAGGTAAATGGTGCACCTCTAGGTAATGAAATACAACTTCCATTGGAGTACCTGAAAAGCTTTGTAAATATTGGATGACTCTACCAGAAAAATAAGTAAAATGTATATTAAGAAAGGCATATAAATATTTTGGGGTCAGTTTACTGTAGTCAAGACAAATGCTTAGCAAAGCCCATGGCAGTCCTGTTGATTTCAGGCAGTGTTAGATGGTCGCTGAATCTGAGATACAGCTTTAGTCAAAAACTCTGTGGAAAGGAACTTCCTAAGAGGTTTTTTTAAACTGTATATTTAGCTTAATGAAGTTACACACACACTGAAAAAAATGACCTTTGCTTGTCTTAAATAACTAAGCTTATCAGTATTGTCTTTTCTAACTCTCTTTTCTATTATATTTTCAGGTTCTACCTTTTGGCATGCTCTGTAGATTTTTGCAAGCTACAAGGTCTGCTGCAGAGGAATTATTAGTGAGATGTACACAGCAATGTAATGTACACTCCATGGCCACCACCTTCCTCCCTGAAGCTGATTTGTGTCAAATAAATAGATACCACCAGAACTATATTCCTTAAAATGTTTATAAATGTGTCATATCTCAATATTTACCATTAAATTTTACATCTTAAAAATTCCCTGGAGGTGTTCAAGGGCAGGTTGGATGAGGCCTTGAGCAGCCTGGTCTAGTGGAAAGTGTCCCTGACCATAGCAGAGGGGTTGGAATTAGATGATCTTTAAGGTCCCTTCCACCAAAAACATTCTATGAATCTGTAAATCAGGTGCTGCATACAAGGAACCAATTAAACCAATAGTATTCCTTCTTTCAGGCATCCTCATTTGCCTTTGGAAAGGAATTAAGAATTCATCCAGCATTGCTAATTTTCTATCCTGGGCAGGTGAAAATAAGTGTGGTTTAGTACAGACTTACCCTTCTGAGTTTACTGAAACTCTTGCTAAGAGAACTATGAGACTATCTCAATTCATCTCACCTGATTCTGATATTGACAGCTGGCAGTATGAACACCTCACAGATATCATCCTGTATAATCTCAGCTTTTGGACCTCAGGCAAAGACTGTTAAACAACAAGTTTCTGTATCTAATGAGCCTTGTATCAGTAGATCTGAAATGCAAGAGGAATATTAAAACCAGGATGCAGACACTCTAGTGCCAGGAAATGGACTTTACAGGGTGTTAGGTCTATATGCACACGTAAAAATCTCTCAAGTTACAAGATTTTTCTGCTTAACTCTGAAGCCAACTCACCCTACATGATGGACCCACAGTGAACAGCACCATACAAACACAAGTGGAGAGATTCCTGCTCTACCCCTGCCAGCTCAGAGGGAGCCTGCTCTGACAGGCACATTAAGTCTAGTGGTGATAGCAGATGCTGCTGTGAAAGCAACAGCCAGTGTGAGCCTGAGACAGCAAAGTGGGGCTGATACCACATACTCAGTCTTGAAGAGGGTGTTTCTGCTTTGCCATGTGAAGGGATTAGTTTAATATCAACTCTCTGCTGATCCAGACTCTTCTTCACTCAGAGCTCAACCAAAAGCTGCTCATAGTAAATTTCTCTATCTGGTGGTGACAAATGTCAGAGAGCATCATGGCGCTGAGCCTGACACTGAATAGGAAAGGGAGATAAGGGAGGAAGGGACACCAACAGACAATTGCTTGGAGCATTTATTCAGTATGTAAAATCTCTACTAATGCCTCAAGCAACTGAGACATATGTCTTGTGCTTCCAAAAGCCATGTCTGCACAACAGAGAAAAAAGCCCTGACAGACCTTGGCCCATCTCACCTGGGGTAGAATCTCTTGAGTCCATGAAGAGTTACTGGCTCATCCCAGCTCCCTTGCTAGGGATCACCTATCCTTCCTACTCCTCTCCTGATGCACAGACCATGGTGAGCAAGGGATGAGAATTTTGGTACTTGCTGCTGGGGCAAGGGCTGTCCCTATAGGCAGCTACTATGGGAGACAAGGAGCAGCCACATTTGAGCAGTAATTTGCAGTGAGTCTCATACCCTGAGATGGACCCACTTGCTGCTGAGGAGGTGTTACACTGATCCAACATCTCCTGAGTGCCAGGCATCACACAGGGAACCCAACAATTTGAATTCTGCTACAAGCAGGGGAGAACAGAGAGGCTTAAACACAGATTCTTTTCTGAATGCAACCTGACAGGCTCACCTACAACAAAGGAAGTAAAAACACAGAAACAGCAGTGAAGGAATACTGATATCAATAGAAACCATATAGCAGGGGGTATAAGGATGCCATTAAAAAGAAGGAATCTTTCATGATGTATTTTCTGATAGCTTCAAAATACAAGTCGATCTGTAAGGGTGGTAATTAGAGTTCTGACACTGGAAGGATGAGAGATCTGAAAACATGCATGGGACAGACTCCTGAAACTCAAACACTAGTAATTAAAATCTATTATTACAAATCAGCATTGCCTTTTTCCTTTCTTCAAAGTTACATTAATTTGATAAAACAGCAGCAGAATTTCGAATGTTAATCAAAGAGATAACAGTTTCACAGGACAGATCTTTAAAATTCTCCCTCTTGTACTTTCACAGAGAAGACTGGAGCTGGGGGAAAAAAAATCCCTGAAGAAATGTTTTCCTATTATTGCTTAACAAGAAATAGGCAGTTAATCAAAAGAAGATGCAGTAAAAACAAAAACACACAAACCCTCACATCTGCTATCTCAATAAGGTATCAGAAAAATCCTCTTCATTTCTGTGTAATAAGACAGCACAGTTTAAAACACGACAGGGTACATTTTCAAAGCAGCAAGCCGATCTAACTTTACAGATCCTATTGACTCTGCACTGGCCATGGAGCTAAATCCCCAAGTGGATCTTTGATGACATATCCCTAAAGAAGATTAAAGGTGCCAGTTGATGTTGGTGTTAAAGATGCACACTACCTTGTGTAAAATCATATAGTGATAACAATTCACTTTAATAAAATCATAATGCCCAATTTCTTTTAACAGTGTGATGATTCTTTTCTGGGTACCAGGAGAAAATTTCTCTGGGAAAAGAAGAGTAAATTATATTTTTAGCTACAGACCACAGACCAAAACCCAATGTTGTCACTCTGACTTTCTATGCAAGATCTAAAACTAGGTCTTGCCCCTAATAATGTCACAGTTGTATACAACATAATTGATGTGCATTGCTCTAGCCTACGATCAGGTCTGGCATATAACACTGGATTCGTTTTTCCCCTATTCTTCCTTTTACTGTTGATGTATTTAAAGAAGATCTTGTTTTCATTCACCACCTAAGACTGATTTAGTTCAAAGAGGTCCTTGGCCTTCCTTGTTGCATATCTACACACTGACAGTATTTCTGTAATCCTCCCAACTGACAGACCTGTTTTTTCACATATTATGAACTTCCCTCTTCCATTTGAAGTTGTCCAGCAGCTCCCTGCTGCCCATGCAGGTCTCCTACCTCCTCTACTTTAGCTAGAACTAAAAAAATATTGATTGATCACCTCTCTAGAAGGTACACTCTCCAGTCATCTCTGGCCCAATATTTCCACCCACTTTCAGCTACATTCAACTCTACTGTCAAAGAAAACTCAACTCTAATCCCCAGATTCTAGATAGGAAGCACTGAGTATTACACTTTCACAGATTAAAAATAAGCAAATAAAGGGAAGGTGTCAAAATGACAGCAAACAGAACATTTAAATGTTGGCTTGCTATAAAGTCGAAATGGTAAACAAATATTAAAAGTGGCGCAGAAGCTGCAGCCTTCTCTCCTTCACATAAGGGCTGCTAAATTACTACACTGCCCAATCTCAAAAACTGTTAAATAGAACTTCAAACTAAAAATAAGTGCTGCCAGAAACACTGAATTTTGGAAATGAAAATTAGTCCAATCTGTAAAGACATTTTCAAACCTTCCCACAGCTTCAAGAATCTTCGCAGGCCAAGTCCCCAGTTACCCTCCCTGGCTGAATCATCACCCCATGGTCTCTTCCTCTTCCTGCTCTTCAGAAGGGTGCATCCCCTTTGTCTGCCAGACCACAGTCCTTTTCTTGTCCTGGGCAAATCTAGTGCAGGGACCCTTGAAGAGGGAAGGTGGAGGAAGGAGGTGGAATACTGACACCCGTGGTCAAGCAAGAGGATGAATGCAGAGAGATGGACGCTAGCCTAGGGCATGCAAATGGGGATCTGGGGCTTCAAGAATGTGGTGGGGAGGAGAGGGTGCCCACAAGAGAATGAGCTACCCTGTAACAGACACCGAGTGGAACAGCCAGGCTCATGATTCTGTAGTTCTGTGACTCTTGGGGGAAGAAAACATAGGAGGTTTCCACCCATGAACTTTAACTAGTTTTCATTGACAGACCTGTTTGTTTCTCCCCCTTTCACATTTGTCACCCCTCTGGGAGCAGGAAAGGGTGTTAGGCTGCCCTGTTTGCTCAGCTGCATGCCAGGGCATGATGCTTTTCAAACCAGAATGGTATCATTTGCAGATATTACTTGTTTTCCAAACAAATATGAAGCTCTTCTACAAGCAAAATACTGATATCAACACTATGCACTAATTCTTTTTAACTAATAGTGAGTTTACATAGCAAGGTTTTGGTAGCATTACCAAAAGTTGCCTGTGTTTTGGAAGGGAAAAAATCTGCTTGGAGGCAAGTTTTTTCCCCTCCAGATAAGCACTGTACTGCATACTAACTTGGCTGCCTGCGCTCCACAGATCCCATTGCCTGATGCCAACATCTCTATGATGAACACAAAGATTTCAAATTAAACTGGGGCTGGTAACTGGTGGTGGTATGAGCTGTCAAGGAATTCCTTTTATGGTCACCAATTTGTCAGTGGAGAAATTGACAGGAGGCAGACCTGAGGCTAAGGCAGCACAGAAAACAGCTTGCTAGTATAATGCATCCAGAGAGTTTCAAACCCAGACTGCCTGAACTCTGCCATTGCCTCATGAGGGCAATGAGAAAGAACAGCAACGGGAATGCAGGAATCTGCATGCATGGATGAGGGCACACAGCTGTTTTGGATGTCTCTGCAACCTTCTCTTTTGTTAAGCAGTTATCAGCAAGAGAAATCCACTGGCTTGTTTGCTACTACTGGTGTGTGTTCCATTAAAGCCACTGGGATTACAGTAGGTGCAGCCTTGCAGTGACTCTGGTTCGAAGTACTTTGTGCTGTTCTTTGGCTCCTCCTGGGGAGACCTCACCACCTCCCTGCATTTTGGAGTCAGTAACTTACTCTTCAGCAGAGTTTTGGAGATCCTTAGTTTGTTTGAACCATGAATGCCAACATTTCCTTTTTACATGCATGTGCCCAAACATATCCTTTCCATTCAAAGCACAGCTGCCACAATCACCTTGCCTGTCGAGAATTCAAATCATGTTATTTCCAGCTTTAAAACACCAAAACAGGAAATCACTTAAACCTATGATTAACCTAAAGTGTGCACTTAAACCTGGCACTTTTGAACTTCATTTCCACTGAAGTCTGTGGTAGTTCTGTTTGTGCTGGATGGTTTTGCAGAGACAAGGCCTGGAACTTTCCACAAATAACTTCTCTTTTGAGTCCAAGGACCATTTGGGTTTGGGATTAAATCCTTACTATATTAAATGCATTGTTTTAATTGCCAATAATTTTAACAGAATGAATATCTGGTGTTTTGGTTTTAAGTTGCATGCTTCAGAGAGAAATCAGGGGGTTGTCTCCTCCTGCCTAGCTAAAGGTCAGGAAGCAAACTAAAGCTTCTGAAAAGATGAATAAAATGTTCTTATCATTTGTAGTTCCCAGCCACTACTTCAGGACATGACAGAAGTAAGCCTTATGATATTCATGTTAAACTTTGAAAGGGGGGAAGTAAGCTTCTGCACACAGTAAGTTATCAGAGTTCATCTGCCACCACCATGTTTTGGACAGTAGCAAGAATAACATTGGGCTCTATATAGTGTCCCAGTCAGCAACCCTCTGGTAGCTTTGAGATGCAGAGTTCATTTAGTGTTTCATGAACAAGCCCATACACTAATCCAATATTCCAGCTCATAAAAGGAGTAGATTATCAGTCTTAACTCTTCTTCTTAAAATGTTTCTTTCCATCTGTGAATCTCAATTCGTCGGCTGCTAATACTGTACTCTGGCAAGCACAGCTCTGTGCACTGCAATTCCAGCTTTTCAGTGTTTTAAAGATTAAAGTATTAACAGAAAAGAGTTTACCATTAATATGTGGCAAGGGTAAAAAGAGAAGCAAAACACATCTCTAAAAAAAAAAAAACATTTATGAAATGGTGTATACACCATCACTTGGGCATGCTGAGCTAAAAAGTAATGCAAGGAGACAGAGTTTGTTTTCCTTTTACTTCTGCAAAACTACAATGAAGTGATAATGACCTCAGGAGTGTATGTGTGTGTTTATTCCATCTTTGGCCCATTTGATGTGGTTTTGGCCTAAGGAAAACCTAAAGGCCAAATGTATTTTAAGTGGGCTAAACCCAAGATAAACACATGTCCCTGAGGTCGTTATTTCCATTAGATGACAGCTGGCATAAAATATCAAAAGCATTGTAAAAACAGTGTAAACTTTAAAATTATATTCTTTTGTAGGTCAGGACATCTTTTAGAAAGTGTATACTGTTTCTAAGCAATTGTTATTTCTATTGTCAAAGTTCCTCCTTCAGCAACAGAGAAACTGAAGTTTATTTGGACTTTGGCTGTGCTTAAGATAATCTGGGCTTTGTAAATCCTCTACATAGCACTGTAAAATACAAACAGTCTACCCAAGTAATAATCATGCTCATCATGAACGTAATAACTGTGTCCATAGAAATATCTGTCACTACACTTCAAAGATTTGGTCTGCTTGAGGAAGACTGTCAATGCTTTAGAAACCATACTAGGACTTGATGATGGGCACGCACACAATTTCATAAGGTTTGTGCCTGGAGCGGATAAAATCCTTGCTTGTAAGCAGGAAAATTACATTAGCACAGTTTTGTCTTGGTTTTTGGTATGTATTTTGAGAAGAGTGATGATCAGTGAACCAAGAAAGCTCCACAGGTGGGCGAGAGGAGCAGGGTATTGGCACTCCTGGTTGCCCCTGCAGCCTCAGAGTCTGCCGGCAAAGACCATCAATAGAGGGTTTGCTGACTCACACTCCCTCCTCCCCTTTTCTTTTCAATTCCCCCAGACACTGGTGTGCTTTCTGCTGCTTGCTCTTCAGCAATTCCTTCCTGGTTATACCCAGAGTGTTTTAGTGAATCACAACTTGAAAACTATTTTCCACATAGAAGGTTGGTGATAGAAAAATTAACTTTTTGGGGAAAAAACCCCAAACATGAAAAAACCCTAAACAATTCTTCTTCTCCCCTTATGCATGAAGCCCTAGTTCTGCAAACCCTGTATTTACTCAACACTTCCCTCCCGCTGCCCTCCCCGCCAATTTCTGCCATCTGAAAATCAAAAACTAACCCAAAATTCTGCATTTGTGTTTCCCAGATCGTTTTGCTGTATCCAGAGTTGAATTAAAAGCTGGGAGTGTTTCACACTTCCCACCAATCAAACCAATTTGGAAGGCATTGTGCCTTCAAGGTGTCATTTGTGCTGCAGCTAATTTACAACTTTGCTTTCCCAGACACTCAGAATAGACAAAAAAAAAGTGAAAAGCTGAGGATTTTATCAATGACCACGTCACAAAAATACAGCTGAGTCCAAATCCACACCTGGCTTTCATCTGTTTTCAGTCTTCTCCTTAGCCCTGTTAAACTTTAATGTTGTCCACAGTGGTTACCACTTCACTTTTGGTTTAGGCAAAATGCAGTCATTTTTTAACCTTTTCTGAGTGACATATGTTAAGGGCCTCTCTGCACAGGTGGCAGGAAAGTAAGGAAAACAGACAGTTCCTAACAATACTATCACTTTGTTCTCGAAAGCAACACTCCTAAAATTAGGGTTTGGTAATTTTTTGTTTGCAGTAGATTGGTGAGGAGTAGACCATCTCAGCCAAGACCAATCTTCCTTTTTTCTTTGGCCCATTCAACCTTTCCAAGGTAATCTAATACTACTACATGATACTCTTAATGACTTAGATCTTTTCTACCTGGCACTGGATGAGTGACTTGCATTAAATTTCTGGGCTAATTTGTGTAATGACTGAAGTTCTGTGGTTTTTGTACTTCAGTGCAATTAGATAATATAAAAGCATTGTTCTCCGTGAAATAGGAGTTGGGTTCTAGAAGGAATTTTAGGATTCAAATTGGAAGATTAAGAATGGCTTAACAAATTGACAGACATTGCTTATATGACCTTTAAAGGTTTAGAGATGATTTCAATTTTGTCATTCCAGGAGAAATTTCTTCCATTATTCTTTGTTACAATCTACTGAACTCTTATTAGCCTTCAGCAAATCAACATTCACACTGAAATGGAATGATTTTCACGTAAAACTGCTATTTGTAGTATCATAGTATCAGTCAGGGTTGGAAGGGACCACAAGGATCATCTAGTTCCAAACCCCCTGCCATGGGCAGGGACACCCCACACTAGATCAGGCTGGCCAGAGCCTCGTCCAGCCTGGTCTTAAACACCTCCAGGGACGGTGCCCCAACCACCTCCATGGACAACCCATTCCGGGGCTTTACCACTCTCATGGTGAAGAACTTCCTCCTCACATCCAGCCTGAATCTCCCCACCTCCAGCTTCATTCCATTCCCCCTAGTCCTATCACTACCTGATATGCTGAGAAGTCCCTCCCCAGCCTTCCTGTAGGCCGGGGAGGGACCTTGTTCCTATTGTTCCTTCATTTATAGGAGTATAGTTGGAGTCCTGGTCAAAGTAAGCAACAATTACAGCGTCCATTTTCACTGTACATACAGCTCAGCCGTTTCTTCTACACAGCTACAAACAACAATGTATTACTGCTCTATCAGTAAATACTGGCCTTGGTAAAAAAAGTTTTAGGGCCCATTTTAGGGACACAAGATTTTCCTTTGAAACCCACCACTTTGGATAACTGGCACCCCTGCTGTCACTGGTGCTTATGGTGGTTTTGATTTCATTTGAGAGCTTGTTGTTTGGCTGGCTTTGGGCACTGCCATAAAACATTCCTCTCGTCAGCAAATGGAAGGAACCAACGGCTGCTTGCCAGTTGTGTTGGCAGTAATGAGCAGAGATACTAACTGGAAAGTGCTGAGAGGAAAAAAAAAAAGCCAAGGAGAAAGTGGGGAAAAAAAGAGAAGGAAGAATTAATTCGGTAGGGAATGTCATGTGTGGGATGGACAGCAAAAAATGGGGCAAATTGAACATGGACAATGAAGAGCAAAGGAAATTTGATTTCATGCACCAGAGAAAGCCCATTGACTTCATCAGAGTTACTCTGACTTCTCTCCAGACCTCCGTTTTCAAAGCAAACAATGAGGAGAGGCTCACAGACAAAAGGGCAGTGGAAGAAAGTACATCAAATTTAGAAAGGGAAAGGAAATCCTTAGTATAAAAAAGAAACCAAATGACTGGTACAAATTGCTGTTTCCCTCTCTCATGCTTTGCTCCAGCTGTTTCTTCAAACTTATTACTTAAGTCCTTGTTAATTTCGTGGGGTTTTATTTGAGTTTCCAACACTACATAGGCACCTTTGTATATCAAAATACTGCAATACATGAAAACAGTACTTTTCCACCTTAGAAAGGAGAGCAAATGAAACTCATGATGCTGTTGTAAGTGTAGAGTGCTCTATTTAGCAGAGCAATGGAAGTAGTGAATCTACCCTCTTAAACTTTTGCTAGCAGTTGCACATTTCTGAGGTGTTTGCATCTGTAGTATTTTGGTTGCTAGGATTCCTGGCCCTCTTCCCCTCACTTTTCCCTCTCCCGCCACCACTTATGAAATGACACTGAAAAGAAAAAGCTTCAGAGTTTTGCTCTTATTTTCCATTCTCTGCTTTCCATGTCTAGTTCTCCTAGAACAGCACCAGCCAGGCACAGTTTATTGCTTCCTGAAAGCAGTTCCATTCTGTGCATTTCCAGTGATATCCACAGTTTCGGTTTTATTAGCATTTCTCTAATGCCTCAGTTTCTTTTTACAGCCTGATCTTTATAGCATCTTCCTCTGATTTTTATTTTTTTTTTAATATTCAGTTTTGTTTAAACTTCATCCTTTTCTCTCTTTTCTTTTCCTTTTTTTTTTTTTTTTTTTAAAGAATGGACTAAAATATGCAGGGAGGAATAAAAGGCCAATTACACTTATATAACATTACGTTTCCTGCATTGAATTTGCATACTGCATCAATAGTTTTCAGAAGTCTTCCAAGAAACAACAAAGACAAGAACAAGAACAGTCTATGCCAAGAACATCCCTAAAGAAAAAAAAAAGAAGGGGGGGGAAAAAAGAAGAAGAAAAGAAAACCCCAAACCCCAGCATTCTTTTTGAATACTAAGAAAACAGTGCTGTACTGCTCAGAGCTCACGATACCCTCCCTCATTAGAGAAATATCTCCAAGCTGTAAAGTATCTGCCCTGGCAGAGGATTCACACATCACTACAATTACCTGCTTCTTTTGGATATTGGATCAACTAATTACCCACCAAAGTTTGGATTGGACATCTGCTACCTGACTTACTTTAGAATCCACCAAAGAGTGCTTCTTGGCAAAGGTTTTCAGCTTTTCCCCTCACCCACCTCTCAATAGAAAAGTGGGAAATTATTTGGATGCCATCACTAACCATTAAGTAAAACTAGGATATTCTGGCCTTAGGTACCTGAGCCCTGGATGGCTGATAGGATTCCTCTGTGCTTAAGGCCAAAATGAGTTATTAATGCAGGTGGAAAAGTAAATGAGATGAAGAAAGAGTGAGGGGAGGGTGGGGAAGGTGGAGGTATAGTCAATTAGACTTCTAGTGGTCTGAAAAATAAGTAACCAGTAGCCCCTAATGTAATATGAATTACACTTTGGCAAGCACTAGAGATGAATCACAACATCTGGCATCCTAGGTGTTACTGTTTATCTAAACTACCAATAGCATCTGTGTAAGCAAGACCTGCCAATAGCATTGCCTAGTATCATCTTTTATGTTAGGAAATTAGTGTAAAAATGTTATACAGGGCTCTGTTTTGAAACCCTGTGCCAGAACTTCTTCCCCAAGGAGACAATGTGCTCACACATAAGCAAGGGGCAGTCCCACTGGAATCACAGGAAGTTCTACCCACTCAGATGAAAAGTGAATTTACTCCTTTTAATAAAGATTCCTGCTGCTTAAGCTAACCATATGTACAGAGCCAGTGACTCATAGCAACACCAGGGTACTGTCACAGCTATCCTGACTGTGATCCATGTATCCTGATATAGATACCCATGAATCACAGAATGGTCTGGGTTGGAAGGAAACTCAAAGGTCATCTAGTCTCACCCCCTCTGCAATAAGCAGGGGCATCCCCATATCAGGCTGTCCAGAGCCCTGTCGAGCCCCACCTTGAATATCTCCAGGGATGGGGACCCAACCACCTCCCTGGGCAGCCCATTCCAGTGTTCCACCACCCTCGTAGTGAAGAACCTGTTCCTAACATCCAATCTGAATCTTCTCTTTTCTAGTTTGAAGCCATTGTCCCTCATCCTACCACTACAGGCCTTTGTAAGCTTCGCTCCATCCTTCTTGTGGGCTCCCTTCAGGTACTGGAAGGCTGCTATTAGGTCTTCCCAGAGCCTTCTCTTCTCCAGGCTGAACACAAAACCCCAGCTGCCTCAGCCTGTCTTCATAGCAGAGGTGCTCCAAACCCCTGATCATTTTTCTAGCCCTCCAAACAGACTCACAAACAATGTTTTCTTCCTTCTTTCCATTTGATCATACCAAGTTTAATGCTCTCTCTGTATTTGTTTTCTAAATTTAAATCTAATGATTAAAGGTAAATTTTAAAAGGGAATGTAAAAAAAGGGTCTGAATTCTTTACATGAGGACCACATCCACCATAAAATCAACAAAGCTGGGGAGGGGTTTGGAGCACAGCCCTGTGAGGAGAGGCTGAGGGAGCTGGGGTTGCTTAACCTGGAGAAGCGGAGGCTCAGGGGAGACTTTACTGCTCTCTACAACTACCTGAAGGGAGGTTGTAGCCAGGTGGGGGTTTGTCTCTTCTCCCAGGCAAGGAGCACCAGAACAAGAGGACACACTCTCAAGCTGTGCCAGGGGAGGTTTAGGCTGGATGTTAGGAAGAAATTCTTCACAGAAAGAGAGATTTGCCATTGGAATGGGCTGCCCAGGGAGGTGGTGGAGTCACCATCACTGGAGGTTTCTAGGAGGAGACTGGATGAGGCACTTAATGCCATGGTTTAGTGATCAGATGGTGTTGGGTGATAGGTTGGACTTGATGATCTCAAAGGTCTTTCCCAACGTGGTTAATTCTATTCTATTCTGCTATTCCTATTGAGAAGCATGAACAATGGTACCTGACCTTACTACATCACCAACTTCCAAGACACCAGAAAACATAAAACAATGAAACCTAAATGGGTAAATTGCAGCAGTGTAAGAATTATGACCAGAATGACATTGATCTAATGCTATCACGGTAAAACACTGACTTATTGCTGGGACTGATCTATTCTGTTGTTGTGTTTCATTGAAACTCATGTTTATGATCAGGACAACTCAAAATTGTGCTTTCAACTGCAGAGATCTCCAGGTTTTGTGAGCCCAGGAATTCACTTGTTAGCCAGAAAAAAATTATAAACCCCATTATGAACTCCAGTAAAGATTTCATTAATTACATGGCTACCCACTAGGCTTAGCAGATAACTATCTGTTCCACTAAGAAACACACAGATATAGTTTGATAACTTTTGAGCACATTCCTATACATTTTGCAACTTACGTTGCAAAACGTGGTCTAGAATTATCCCTAATGAAGTAATCGTGAAAGATGTCGCCTATACTTAACACAAAGGAAAGGGGGTGGGGTGGAATAACTGCTGAAGAGAGGTTGCACATTGAAAGCCTCTGAAACCACCCAGAGAAGTGACTTTTGACCTAAAGCAAATGAGAGAGTGAGAGGACATATGCCAGGTGTCCAAAACACAAATTATCTCACAAACTGAATGTAATGAATCTAAAGTGTGTTCTACACAGCCTTGATTTTTTCCTGCTGAAAAGTTTTGCTGTGCAGACATACATTATCACAACAAAGTTTTGTGGCATGTTGAAAATGGAGAGAACATATTAAAAAGAAAAAAAAAATGCATTTGATAACGTAAACTACAAGGATTACTGTACCAATTGTATTATTCATGTACATATTTAATTCAGTAAAAGAGAACCGAACCTGAATTTATTTGTAGCTGCCACAGAATTCCCATTTTATCACAGGATTCCCCAGAGGGCTGCAGGAACAAGAGGGCCTTGATGCAGAATTTAGATCTAGCTTCTGCACAGCACATGGAGTACATGAAGTGCAAACCAAGAACGGGCAACAAAGTGAATTCTTTCTCCATTTAAACTACGTTATTGAAGTTAACAACACTGCACACAACCATACCTGCCTGAATCAAAAAAACAGGCCAATGAACATAATTTTAGACACTTTAATTTTGAGATGTAGCAACCAGTGATAAGGAAATCTATAAAGGTCAGAGGTGGCTTTAGGCTTGGGACATAAACTAGAAGTGAAGTTATTTATCAACTTTATTTGAGCCTGCTCCAGCTCTTGATTAATTTTGCATTTATCTGAAGCCAATATTGCTGAGAGTCATGAAACACTCCTCAACACCTGAATTAAGCACAACAGTGAACAAAGCTCCATAACTACCTGAAGAGAGGTTGTAGACAAGTGGGGATTGGTCTTTTCTCCCAGGCAACCTGTGACAGAACAAGAGGACACAGTCTCAAGCTGCACCAAGGGAGGTTTAGTCTGGATGTTAGGAAGAAGTTCTTCACGGAAAGAGTGATTGGCCATTGGATGGGCTGCCCTATTCTATTCTATTTGTCATAAGTTTCTCAAGACCTGCAGGAAGGCAGCTGCATTCAGATTTAAAACAGTGAAGAATTATTTGCTCTCCTTTCACCAACTAAACTGTAAGCATTCAATCCTAGTAGTCACTTCTTGCTGTAAACACAAACTTTTGCAGACCATTTCAAGGTCTAGCTAGAGGACAACCATTAAAAATGCTCTTCATTCCATGCACAGGTAAAATGCACATTTTATGCTCAATGACAGGACAAGGGCAATGGGTGGAAGTTGAGGTATAGAAAGTTCCTCGGAAACAGGAGAAGTAATTATTTCACTGTAAGGGTGACAAAACAGTGACGCAGGATGGCCGGGGGGGTTATGGAGTCTCCCACTCTGGAGATATTCAAGATTCACCTGGATGAGTTCCTGTGTGACCTGGTATAGGTGATCCTGCTTTGGCAGGGGGGTTGGACTAAATGATCTCTCAAGGACCCTTCCAGCCCCTAACATTCTGCCTTTCCCACTCTTTCCCCATTCCCAATCTCCAAGCAGAATTTCCTCACCCAGTGGGTCAGAAAAGGCACAACTTCCTCCAGCCCTCTAGTGGAATTCTCTCTCACTGATGGGTTGAGTAGCAGCTTTTCACAACCCCCTGCTACACACTTGTCTTGGGGTGAGGGTTTGCAGAATGACCTTCATGACATCAGTGCAACACCACCCTCAATGCAGGTGTTGGGCTTTACACCACCACTCTGGCCTCATGGTCCATGAGGGCATTTGGGACACAGCTCAGAAATGTTCTATCTGCCTGCTGTCATTAGGAGTAAAATTTAGAGAGAAAGAAACAATGATACAGGGTTCTATTTTTATTACCATATGTAGTAATTTCTTCATTCACTTTAGAGGAGGCTTGCAGAAAGTAGCACACTATACATGTGGATATTTACCCAGCCTTCATATTTTAAGGATAATATGCACAAGAATCTCAGAAAGATAGAAGGATGAACAGACAAAGAAAATTGGACAGAGCAACACTTTTTCTTACCATGAGAAAAGCTGGATAAAAACTATTTCTATTACTCCATTTTTTACCCTGGATTCTTTTTATTAAAAAAAAAAAAAAGAAGTCATCTTAGCACTAATCTTCTCTGGGATTTGAGGAGCTAAGAGGTATGACTCACAAACATTTATCCATCATTAACAGAAACATAAAAGAGAAGATTAATAAAAATTAGCCCTAACCTGCTGTTCAGCTTTAACTGTCACCTCAGGGGCTGACTACAGTCTCCTTTAATCACAGAGATGACCAGTTCAGGATTCCAGCCCTGAATCTGGAGATTGGTTCCATTTTAAACAATGATTAGTGAAGCATAAAATGTGTGCATTACCAACTGGGGACAAGGTAGAGCAAGAGAACTCAGCAGAGCCTTTGGGTAATGAAACGTCTGGTTCTTGCCTAACACAGGGCTCCAAAGAAAGAACTAGGCGGTGTGGAGGCCTGTGCATGGTGCAGCCTCACTGCCATGTTAGTGTAGCCACAGTAGGTTGCAAGGGTGACTACCTTTGAGTCATGGAAACAGGTTTATTATCTCTGTCTGGTACACAACACAGCTTAGGGTTAATAAGGCACAGAGTCCTGCTGCTCATCTTAGTTGGTGCCAGGTAAACTGTTGCAGCCGCTGTTCAGAGGGCAGCTGCTGGATGCACGCAGAGTGCAGGATTCCTTAGCTGACCAATGCCTTAGCACACTGCTTAGAGCAAAACAATAACATTCCATGTGAGCCAAAACCAACATCCTCATGTTGGCACCCTGGGATTGGAACACACTGCAGAAGCTACCTCCTTGACATGCTGATGCCTCTTATTGGGAAAATATTTCAGCATATATACGTGGTTGGATTTTACTGGTTAAGGGGTTAATAACCAAAAGAGTATGAAAAACAGACATTCTGAGAAATTGTTACCTTGGGTTAGGGACTTGGGTAGAAATGGCTTTGGAACAGCTTTGGTTAGGGCAGCTAGGGACTTCTGCTTTTTTAGTTAGCTACTTCCAGCTAGGGCTTCAGTGTAGAGATGCTGCAAGGGATATGCTTGGGACTTCTGTTAGCTGCTTTGTCTGTTAAGGACATCTGGGACTTCTTCTGTAAGTGGGACCCTGAGACTCTGTAATGCTGGGGATTCTACAATGCAGCAATAAAGGAATTCTGGGAAGACTTCTGAGATTCTCTGCTCTCTGCATTTCTGGTATCTCATTGCTATACGGCAGCAGGGTTCGTGCCTTCATTCGTCACCCAATGGCCCCCAAATTGGGGGGGGGGGGGAGGGGGGGAACCAACAGTAAATGAGTGTCAAGATACTTCTAGGTGTCCAGACAGACAACTGATTCAAGTTCAGCATGGAAACAATAAGCCAGCTCATATTTGGAGTCCCCTTGCAAAGACTGACAGAGATCTCTATACAATATTTTTTCAACTATCAATGAGTAGCATATGTTTGATTCTTTCATATTTTAGATCTTCCACAACTGATTTACATTTTAAATGGTTCTTGGGGGTTTTTTCCAGTGGAATGAGCTGTAGAGATGTTTCATGTGTTCCTTGCTTCAGCTGTACATTTCAGCCATCAATCCTACTTCCTCCATAAAACTGTAAAACACCTGTTCTTCCTCACATAGAATCAATAAGGTTGCAAAAGACCTCAAGGATCATCAAGTCCAACCTGTCACCCGAGATCTCATGACTACTAAACCATGGCACCAAGTGCCACATCCAATCCCCTCTTGAACACCTCCAGGGATGGTGACTCCACCACCTCCCTGGGCAGTCCATTCCAATGGCTAACAACTCGTTCTGTGAAGAACTTTCTCCTCACCTCAAGCCTAAACCTCCCCTGGTGCAGTTTGAGAGTGTGTCCTCTTGTTCTGGAGCTGGTTGCCTGGGAGAAGAGACCAACTCCCTCCTGGCTACAACCTCCTTTCAGGTAGTTGTAGACAGCATATGACCAACACTGAGTGGAACCTAGGCTATGTTCAGCAGTGATGAGAGAGCAAGAAATGCCAGAATTGCCCAAAATGGCACAACCCATGATGGTATGTCCATGCAGGGAACAGACGATTCCACTCCTAAGGTAACTGTTTCAGTTTGCAGTGCCTGACACCAGAAAGATGTCATAGAAGAGGAGAGCCTGTATTATGAGATGACATGAAGGGAATGTAGGGCATGCAGGAAGAAATACAGGCATATAATAAACAATGTTTATTTATGGACTGGAATCTGAAAAGGGTAAGTGCATGAGAGGAATAGGAATAGTTAAGCAACAGCAAGGGATGCACTAGCAGCAATATGATAATAACAAGCAAAGGAAAAGTTTAGTCTCAGTAGAAGGAAATATTTCCTAATGGCAAGGTACATTAGGCTGTGAATAGCCTCCCCAGAGACACCTCAATTGCTTGAGTAATTTAAAACTAGATGAGACAAAGCACTTGAGAATTCATTGGGGGAACAGTCATGCCCTGCCATTATCTAATAGGTGTTTTCCATCTCTAACTTGTATGATTCAACTGACGTTAATTGGCATTAGGGTGTGATCAAAATAAAATACAACTCCTAAACGTTACCAGACGTCACAGGGATCCATTTTCCTGCACTGCTTTTCAGCAAGATGGAATAAAGTAACAATAACTTCAGAGACCTGAGTGTCATGACCAATTACAGGGAATTTACATCACACTGAGAAATGTTTTTAAAATAACTCCATCCTGGTATGCCATGCTGACAGCTAAAATCCATAGCACCTACGACAGTGCCTTTCAGTTTTGATGCTCCTGGTGCTCCACAAAAGGTAACAGAATCATAGATTGAAGAATCTGGGGTAGGAGTGAAGAGACTATTTCTCCAGGAGAGCTATTTCCTTAAAATGGGAAAGGAAGGTTAAGGTTTTCGAGTAAAAGAACAAAATCAGCTGTGGAAATGGCTAGTTATGGCAAGGATATTTCTCCCACCGTTTAACTACTGATATGTTTAATCTTCACCTTTGCAGCAGACATCTAAAGCCTACGTGCTGCACTGAACTCCTGTCCTGGTTTTTTTAGCCATCTTGCTTACATTTTTTGCTACATCTTCTACTATAGCTGTAAACCAAGAACTCCTTTTCCTTAGCATAATCAGTTCTTTATGTTATCTTAGTTCTGCTCCTGCAAAGGTGGGTAGAATAATACATTAAACCAACATGAAAGGCATGTAAAGAACTTGTTCTCACATACAAGGCTGTTGCTGAACATTGTGAAATCCAGTCTAAGACTTGTCTCCTCTATTTTCAAGCCCTTATCAAAAGTCCCTCCACAGCTTTCTTGTAGACCTACTTCAGGTACTGGAAGGCCACTATTAGGTCACAGAATCAACCAGGTTGGAAGAGACCTCCAAGATCATCAAGTCCTATTGATCACCTAACACTATCTAATCACCTAGAACATAGCACTAAGTGCCTCATCCAGGCACTTGTCCTCTGCAAATTTACTGATGATGGACTCAACCCTCTCGTTCAGATCAGTAACAAAGATATTGAACAGGATGGGGCCCAACACTGATCCTTGGGGGGGACACCTCTAATAACTGGCCACCAATTGGAAGTGGCACCATGCACCAACAGAGCTTTCTCTTCTCCAGCCTTAACAACCCCAGCTCCCTCAGACTGTCCTTGTAGCAGAGGTGCTCCTGCCCCGATCATCTTTGTGGCCCTCCTCTGGACATGCTCCATTTAGTCCATGTCCTTCCTGTGTTGAGGGCTCCAGAGCCATACACAGTACTCCAGCTGAGTTCTAACCAGAGCAAAGCATCACAATCCAGGACACAAGATGGAATCATGTCAATTCTTCAATAATATTAACAATTATTTTTGTGGTTTTTTTTCTCGTTGTTTTGTTTTTCTTAAGTCATGATGATTTGACCCAGCACATGGTTGTAAATATTATTACCCTTTTTTGGCCATCAAATTATGTCGACCTTTGTTCCCAATGGTAAGAAGGATGACCCAAAACAATTGGGGAAAAAACAAATATATATATTTCCCAGAAGATTATTACATATCTCTTCTTTTAGAATTTGTGTGTCAAAGAGGAGCTTGACAGTGTCAGCACAAGGCCATGGCTGAGAGTAGGTTTCTAACATAAAGACTGATGATCCAAACCAGCACCACCAAGGCTAAGGTTACAGGAGGATCCAGAGGAGAACAGAAAGTATGGCTTTATGTCATTAGAGAACAGAGAGCAATTTGTATTCAAATCTCTCTACACTGACACTCTGACATCACTCATCCCTAATGGTCCAACTTCTCCAGGAGACTGGAATGCTCCATGTCTGTGAACTGGTCTGCTCAGGATTCTTAAACTTTTATTGATTGAGTTTGTCTGTCTACAATGGAAGAACAAAATGTGGTCCAGTGTCTTCTACTATTTAGCCAGCTACATTAATTCTGTGCCCACTAGTGAACCCTACTCAGTTTTAACATTCTACATCTTTCCTGACTTGGACAAGATCTGAACTAGCAAAAGAAGCAGGCTCATGCAGTTAAGAATAAACCACCTGAGCCACTCAGTTCCTTGTCTTGATTAAAAATTGCATATTTTTTTTAGGAACCATTCCCAAGTTATAGCTATTTAAATAATCTTTGTTGTGTGAAGGGCTCTGTCTGAGCCATCCATGCCATACAAGGCATCCCACATTGAAAGTTGACTCTTTGACCTTTTATTCTCAGGCCAGGGAATGAGGCATGCCATGCACTCATATGCTCTGCCCCTGAGCGCTACTCTGGGTAAGTTACTTGGACAGCACCTCTTGCCAGCTGATTCACAGAGTGGAATCTGCATAAACTCTTGAAAAGAAATGCTCATTAATATTCCTAGCCAGAGGCAAGTGTGCTACAATCCAGTGAGAGGAAGGGTCATGAAGGGAAAAAAAAAAAAAAAAGGAGGAAAAGAAGAGAAAGGAATTTAAGACCTCACACAATAAGTCAGTACCCCAAGACAAGTGGTCCCTTTGTTGCTGGAAGAAGAACAGACCATTCTGCTTTAGGAAGAGCTATGCAAATAGATTGAAAACAAGAAGATAGTCTCTATTCTATTTTTATCAATTACCCAAGAGTATCCAACAGACTAAGACAGACTCTTCCCCTAGGATATTTGAACAATTTAATGGAATCAAACAAAAGGACTGGGGACTTCCACAGAGCATCAGCCTTCCTTTAGTCAACAAAAGCAATTGCATATCCACCCCATTCGGCTCAAAACATTCTAGCGATACGTTCCCTTGCCCCAGTATGCTTTCTTCCTCTATTTGCCACCTTCTTTTCTGCTCCCCCTGCTTTATACCTGGAACTGAGCCTGTCTTCTGTTATGGCAATTTCCATCTTTCTGCAATAAAAGGCAGGGATTTTGCTAGAACAGGGAGCCATAAGAAGCTTGCGACAGTAGTAGGTTTTTATCTGAGAATAGGAATTGTCTGCCGTTCCCCTCCCCCACTTCTGTATAAAGGAATTTTAAAAGGCAGAAAAGAGGTGGTTATATTATAGTTATTCATTTTCTTTTGATCTAAGTGATATATCATTTTTCCTATTAGGATTTAATTTGCTTTAGCATGAAGAGATCAGCAAGTGAGTTCTATTTTAATTAGACAGGTACTAAACAGTTTGATAGTAATTTGAATACTGACAAGCTGGAGTGCTCACTGGCCCATGAACAGAAATGATATTACAGTGTTCAACCTGCTTGAAGAGAAAAAGTCCCTTAAATATTTTACATGCAAGTTAAAAATGGAAGAGAAAGATATGCCAAATGGCGAGATGAAACATGGGCAGTATGATTCCAAGGCTGACCTGCAACCCACCTGCAAAACTTGTTAGCTACCTTCTGTAGTTTCTGCTCCTTAGCAGAAGGCCCAGTTTAGCAATATTTACTGCAGGTAGGGGTGTAGAGTTAGAACACTGGTCCTGGAAAAAACTGTCTTTCATAACCAAGATTTTGGAGCAATCAGTGCAGATGCTACTGCCCAAGAAGAATGAATCATAAATATGTCATAAAAGGCAGCTGCATACACAATAAATGAGAAGCACAATATATTTAACTTGTGCAGATAGATTTGCTGCTCTTGCCAAAGTGCAGTGTCTGCCTGCTCCTTCAGAGTGTCCATAGTTATTGCCTCCTCCTGCTCCACACGGTTTTTCCACTGGAACTTTCTACCAGTAACACACCAACTCTTTTGCCTCACACAGCATGTGTACCAGCCTGCCAATGATTAATTCCTTAACAAGAAAGCTACCTAGGAGCCTTTTTTGGATTGCGGGAGACTCATCTCTTCACTGATCTCTCTCTTGTTGCTCCTACAGGAGCTGCTTCTTTCCTTTTCTGCCCTTCTTCAAGCAAATCATGCTTCTAGGAATGTTGTTGCTAGCCCAGCAAGCAAAGGCTCTGCTTTATTTCAGGGGATTTTTTTATTACTGCTGTCCAAAACCGAGAACAAAAAGCAGCACGTTGAAATTCTGAGCCAAACAGAAATATACATACGTACATATATATACTTACACACACCCCCCTTCCATCTACAGAAAAACCAGCCTCTCCAGCTTCTGAATACATCAACAAACACCATTGTAAATAACATTAGCTCAGATATGCTAGTCTGCATTGCACCCACTAATAAGACGCTAACCTGATCCAGGAGAGACTCTCTAGAATCATTAAACGTGTCCCTTGCAGTACAAGCTATTATCTTTCCATCCATCATTTGCATCAGAAGAGGTATTTCCCATGTCAGGCAAGATGGGATGGGTAATATTAATGAACCAATACCATGAGAAGAAGAAAAAAAAAAAAAATGAAAAGAAATAAAAAGGAAAGCACCAGTGAAAGTTCTAATGAAGTATTAAACCAGTACTGGGCTAATGAAAGGTTTCCTCAAAAGCTATCTAATAGTCCTGATCCTGTTTCAGTGGGCAGAAACAGAGACAAACAGGCTGTTCTAATAGTCTAACAGCCTGGTGTGATACACAGATTCACAAACTCCCCTTTAGCATTTTAAAAGAATGACACAACTGCTATCTTTAGAAGTGAGAGCTGGAATTTCAAAGCTGCCAGAGTCTTTTAATTTCTTTGGGTTATGAATGCTTAACTCCAGCAAATTACTTTGAAAGTTCCATTATGATATTCAAAACTGGTATTTGTTTGAAGATACTACATAGCAGTCATGAGAGTCAAATCTGCCTAGTGACTGGAAGAGGACCACAGAGCAGTTGCCATTTTTCATTTCCATTCAGGACTCTTGCCTGAATTACAGTGCAAACACAGGCAATAGCACCTCATCTCCTCAGTGCATACACCTATGAAATAAATAGCATGGGGTTTTTTTAATGTTCCCTCACAATTATATTGTAAAGCTTATTTATTTACAATATGTAAGGTTGTGTGTTTCCCACATAATCACCTGGAGTTAAGCCAATCACTCAGATGGAGACCTGCATCATTAAATACAGCTCTAAACTGCTCAGCCTGTGCAGTAATGATTTAATTAAGGATACAGCTTCTAAAACTTCCGTTTCCCACTCTGGATTTACCTACTGAAAAACACTAGGGGGAAAAAAACAAAAAACATTGTTTACTCTGGCTGCTTTTCTCTTTCTCTCATGTGCTTAGCAAATGCTTAATTTCCTTCTTATTCCTTCTAATTTTTTTAATAAACATGCATTTGGCTTTGAAGTTAATTTTTCCTTACTACTTAGCACTGATGGTCAGCCCACTAAAACTTGTCCAATTGACCCCAGCTTTCAGTCCAAAGTACAAATATACTGTATTCAATGAAATTCAAGCTGCACCAGGGGAAGTTTAGGCTTGTGGTGAGGAGAAAGTTCTTCATAGAACGAGTTGTTAGCCATTGGAATGTGCTGCCCAGGGAGGTGGTGGAGTCACCATCCCTGGAGGTGTTCAAGAGGGGATTGGACGTGGCACTTGGTGCCATGGTTTAGTAGTCATGAGGTCTTGGGTGACAGGTTGGACTTGATGATCCTTGAGGTCTTTTCCAACCTTATTGATTCTATGAAATTAGAAAGAATTGAAGTGTCAAAGTAAAGCAGATCAATTTTTTTTATTGGCTAGACTGGCAGCTTCACCCAAATGCAGGTTACAGGGATACAGGCTGTTACTTCCACTATCACATCCAGAGTTGCTTCAGATCTGTACTGCAGGCGCAACTCCTAAAAAGCAGCAAGCTTTCATGCTGGTTGCTGTAATGACAGTCTGATAAGGTAGCATGTTTGCCAGTGAGACAGAGATTTATTTTCTGGCTTCAGAAATTTGGTGTTGGTCAAATTTTTAAAAACTCATAGCAGCTTAGTTCGCTGAATGGAGAGAGAAAAGTGATAGAATACAGCAGGGCACTTACAAGCACATGTAATGAGATATTTAAATCCCAGCGAAGGTAGACAAGGATTGACTCTGCCACTGAGTCATATGTCAGTCATTTTAACTTACATGCTTCCAATACTAATTTTCCAGTGCTGAGTTCTTCTCCTCTAGACTTTCTTATGAACACTCCTTATTTTTCCAAGTTTTCTCCTCTTCCTTTTTAATTTTCTGGAATTCTTGCTGTGTCTCAATAAAATCAGCTCTAGATAAAAATCTCATCTTCCCACTTGCTTCCTCTTCTCATTCCTGTGAAAATCTGGGTCTGCCTTTCTGATTCTGTCTCTGTGTTCATTCTCAACATCCATTTTTCCTTCTGTTATCCTGCCCTTTACAGTATGGGAAAGATATGGTGATGGAGACCCAGAGTTAAAAAAATCCTCATCATTCAGCTTTCACCATTTTCATTTCCTGATGATCTCACACTATGTTTAGTTTTTTGCTAGTTTTTTTCTAGCCTTCTTTCCGGGCTCACCTTTTCCCATGAAACACCCTTAAGGATCTAGAAATCTCTTGCAGCTTCTCCCACTGCCCTTCTCTGTGAGAACCACTTGTCTTACAGTGGCTGGAACAAAACTGTCAAACAGGGTTAGATGGAGAGTAACGACTACTCATACTTCTTGTTTTACATCACTGACTTTGGTGATTTAGAGCCCTCACTCAAGCTCATCTGCTGTCTAATAGTTTCTCTGGTTTTATTCTCCTGAGAGTGTCAGTCTGGAACTGAATGGCAAATAAATACTTCCAGACAACTAAATACTTGCCTTTGAAGGGACTGCAGGATCTTATTCCCACTGTTTGCAATACAGTCAAAGATAATAGCCCATCTCCATCCTGCTTTCAATAGTGGGCTGAAATTCAATGGAGTGCAGGTTTCTAGGTGCCTAAATCACTTTTGAAAACCAAATTTAGGAGCTATTTCTTTTTAACTATTACCCTCTCTGAATTAGGGATCCTCTTTTTTTCTGCCCTTACTCATAAAGGAAGTGTAAGCCAGACCTGGGACCATTTTTGCACAGAAACTAACAGCACCATGCTCAAGACTATTTTCCACTCTGCAGTATTTAAATGTGCAGGGGACAGGGATTGAATAGATTGAAGCCTGAGGAGGGCAGGTTGGGACTGGAGATTAGGAAGACATTCTTTCTAGTGAGGGTGGTGAGACACTGGAACAGGTGGCCCAGGGAGGCTGTGGATGCCCCCTCCCTGGAAGCATTCAAAGCCAGGTTGGATAAGGCCTTGAGCAACCTGGTCTAATGGAAGGTGTCCCTGCCCATGGCAGGAGGGCAGAACTAGATGAGCCTTAAGGTCCCTTCCAACCTAAACTATTCTATGAATCTATGAAGTTCCCAGCCCATTTCCTTCTGTATGTTTGCAGACCTAGCTGTTGTCTAAACCCATTTTGAATTTGCTGAAACAAAGGTTGACAAAGTTCCAGCAAGTCACAGGGGAGAATTCCTGACAAAAATCCATGGAGAGGGAGAAGAACATCATTCTGCTCTGAAGCTAAGTACCAAATTAATCTTGAGGGAGAAGACACATTTTTGTCCCATTCCTATGTATTGTCCTGTTGGCTCTGTTCACACTTGTGCTACTGTTTGGAGTGAGATAGTGCTTGGGAGCTAGGTCCTACATGATCAGTGAAGATTTACAATGTGAGAAAAACAACAAATTAAAAAATAATACAACAAAGCTCTTAGATATAGGTGAAACATGAACATTAAACAAAAAAATATAACTACTATTAGTGGGAGAACATTAAGAAAAACAAAACTAGTCATTCTTCATCTTACATATAACACTAATATTTTTAAGTCAGAGAAGTATCTTCTACCTAGCAGAGGCAGGAGTACGAACCTGTATGTATCTGAAGACTCCATGTACCCTGGAGAGAAAAGGCTACTTACATATCAAATAGCATTAGCAGAAAAGGAATTCAGCAGTAGTAGCAGGATATAGAGTCATAGAATCAATAAGGTTGGAAAAGACCTCAAAGATCATCAAGTCCAACCTGTCACCACAGACCTCATGACTACTAAACCATGGCACCAAGTGCCACGTCCAATCGCCTCTTGAACACCTCCAGGGATGGCGACTCCACCACCTCCCTGGGCAGCACATTCCAACGGCTAACAACTCTCTCTATGAAGAACTTTCTCCTCACCTCAAGCCTAAACTTACCCTGGTGCAGTTTGAGAGTGTCCTCTTGTTCTGGTGCTGATTGCCTGGGAGAAGATACCAATCCCCTCCTGGCTACAACCTCCCTTCAGGTAGTTGTAGACAGCAATAAGGTCTCCCCTAAGTCTCCTCTTCTCCAGGCTAAACAATCCCAGCTCCCTCAGCCTCTCCTCATAGGGCTTGTGCTCAAGACCACTCCCCAGCCTTGTTGCCCTTCTCTGAACACATTCAAGAGTCTCAATGTCCTTCTTAAATTGAGGGGCCTAGAACTGGACACAGGACTCAAGATGTGGCCTAACCAGTGCAGAGTACAGGGGCACAATGAGTTCCCTGTTCCTGCTGGCCACACTATTCTTGATGCAGGCCAGGATGCCATTGGCCTTCTTGGCCACCTGGGCACACAGCAGGCTCACGTTCAGCCTACTATCAACCAGTACCCCCAGGTCCTTTTCTGCCTGGCTGATGAATTTCCTGAATATGTCATGCTCATTCTCAAAGAATCATGGATGAACACAGATGGAAGGGACCTTGCAGGGTCAGTTTATTCTCCTGTTGCACAGCAGGACCCACTCCTGATTCATTCCTGATGGTTATCTAACTTTTCTGCAAGAGACCAAATGACAGAGTTCCCACAATCTCTCCAATATGGTCCTTCTGCTTTTACATAGTTGCATCACAGAAATTTAGGGGTTGGAAGAGACCTCCAAAGATCATCCTGTCCACCCCACCCCCACCAGAGCAGGAGCACCTAGAGTAGGTCATACAGGAATGAGTCCAGGTGGGTTTGCAATGTCTCCAGAGAAGGAGGCTCCACAACCTCTCTGGGCAGCCTGCTCCAGGGCTCTGCCACCCTCACAGTGAAAAAGTTTCTTGGAACCTCCTCTGTTCCATCTTGCAGCCATTGCCCCTTGTCCTAACACCAGACATCACTGAGCAGAGCCTGGCTCTGTCCTTCCAACACTGCCCTTCACAACTTTATCAACAGAAATGAGGTCACCCCTCAGGCTCCTCTTCTCCAAACTAAAGAGACCCAGCTCTCTCAGCCTTTCCTCACAAGAGAGGTGCCCACCCCCCACCCCCCCCTTAGGTCCTGGTTTCTTTATCTCAGAAAATTCATTCATTCTTCCTTTGTAGGTCACTTTTCCTGGACTGCTGATTACTGTCACTCTTCTTCTCTGGATTTTTCTCCAATCATTCCAAGTTTTTCCTTGAACTGCACTACCTTAAAGCTTGTTGTTGCTAATGAGGTCATGTAAGCTGTACTCTAGTTCATACATCCCAGTATGACATTTGTGCTTTTCACAACTTCATGTTAGTACTGACTAGATTATGCTCCACCATGTATCTCAGATCTAATTCTACAGAACTTCTGTCAAGTCTTTTTTCCCTCCATTTGTAATTCTGCAGTTCGTTGTATGAGCCCAAATGTCACACTTGTAGCTCTTCCTATCACATTTCATTCAATTTGTTTCAAACTATGACTCCACTTTGATGGGGGTTATTTTTTATTCTAATCCAGTTCCCCACTGTACTCTCAATCTCTCCTAGTACCATGTCATCTGGGAATTTAATAATCATGCTTTCATTTTTTTGTCACCAAAATTGCAATTGAAACATTGAATAGTCCTGAACCCAGGACAGACTCCTGCAAAATACCTTCAATACCTTTTATTTTGACCGCAGACCCCTGATAATTCTCCACGTTCCCTTCTCTAATTGATTTTTGTGCCCAATCTACAGTAATTTCACCAATATTAAGTTCCCCTAGCTTACTTATCAAAATGTCACAGGAGACAGTGTCAAAAGCCTAACAAAAGTGAAAATGACATCTGCTGCTTTTCCTTTATCCACAGGATCTTTCCCACCAAAGGAGATTCGGTTGGTCTGACGTGGTTTGTTCTTTCTCAGACACATTTGACTGCCATTCATCTTGTTAGCCTCCCCATGCTTACACAGCATTTCAGTGTACTTATTCCAGCATTTTTCTGGGAGTTAAAGGAAAGACAACAGGACCAAAGGAGCCCCTTTTCTCCTCTCGTACCACCACTGACATAATACAAGCTTTTCCCAGGATTCTGATGTCTCATTCAGTTGTCAAAGGCAAGCCAGTGACAACTCTGAAATGACTTATTCCATTCTGGGAAGAACTTCATGAAGTGTGGCTGACATTAAAGCATTTAGGTATTTTCTGTCATGCTTTAGAAATAAAAGAAACGCAGTGAGAGGGTTCTTTAAATTATTGATCATTAAATCCCAGTTTTCCTATGGCAGTATATAGAAGTCTGACCCATTCTGCAAGCCTGAATCAGGCTGCAAGCTTGAACCCAAAGGGTGGCAAATGCTCACAAGTTCCATCGTAATTAAGCCAGTTTAATTGACCCTGTTACGGCTCACTTTCTCAGCTCTCTTATGACTTGAAAGATGATATTTTCCTATTTAACGTCTCTGAAAACCATGTGAGTGGCATTTGTGGTGGTAGGTCAACTCTCTCCTGATTGTGTGAAGAATCACAGACAAAGACCTAGTGTGCTTGCACTGAGTTAATATTTCACTGCCTCCAAGTAAAAATAAAATGAAATAAAATAAAAACAAGCAACAATTCCTTTTGTTTGATGTCCTTCTTCTCAAGTCTCAGATATATCACAAGACGGAGACAATAAATCCAGACTAATACCAGCAAACCAGTCATATGATTCTTGCTTTTACACGGTCTGATCATGTGTTGTCTCCTGCAGCTAGAGAGGATGCAGTTTTGTAGGTACCTCAGATCTTTCTGAGATACTCTGATTGTGGCTATCAAAGTTTTTTTTCCCCTAAGATTTGTGCCCCCAGAGGCATTGTTCTACAGTTATTTTACTTTCCAGTTCTACTTCCATTCCAATGAAGGCCACACTATTCTATTCTATTCTAAATAGATGGCCAAGATAAACTTTTGTTCCCTTAAACCTACTAACATCAGCTAATATCTCCTTGGAACAGCCTCTTTGTTTTACCCACTACCATCAACTAACTAAATGTTTTGGAAACTTGCTTCAAAACTTTCCTTGCTAAAACAGAAGGTCATCATACTATGGATGTAGCCAAACAAACCTGGCCTGCCATCTGCAAGCCAGACAGGCACACTTCTCAACCAAGACAGTCCTGTACCTTTCCAAATGCGAGTTTGGAATCCTGCATCAGGCTCCCATCCCATGAAATGGTGACTAATCCCCTGTGCCTTCAGTGAAATTAGTGAGATTATTCAAGGCCCAAGTAATCCTCCAAACCAAAGGAATCATAGAACCATAAAATGGTTTTGGTTGGAAGAGACCTTTAAGATTGTCAAGTCCAACCATTAACCCAGCACCGCCAGGTCACCACTAAACTGTGTCCCTCAGCACCACATATACATGGCTTTGAAACCCCTCCAGGGATGGAGACTCCACCGATACCCTTGGCAGCCTGTTCCAAGCCTTGACAGGCTTTGTGGAGATGAAATTGCTCTTCATGTACAGCCTAAATCAAACCTTGTTTTTTGTTTTCCCAAAGTCCAGCCTAAACCTCCCCTGGTGCAACTTGGGGCTATTTCCTCTTGGCCTGTTGCTTGTAAGCACTGATCCCCACCTCACTACAAGTCAGCTTGCAAAGGTCATTATGGTCACCATCAACCCTGAAAGAAGAAACATCTACAGGCACCAAATGTGATCCTCCACTATTGAGCAGTATGGGCTGCTCTTCTCCTCATACAAAATACAATTAAAACCAGCTGTAGATAGTTGTGCCTTCAATCAACACAGTGGAAGTATCCCTCTGTATATATTTCCTTGGATGTTGTGAAGAGAAAGTAGTTCAGGAATAACAACACCAGGGAAGCTGGAAGTCTAACGCCTCATTACCCCAATCCCCAAAGCTTTCTCAGAAATATGATTCTTGATTTTCCTTCTTCCTCTGTCTTTGATTTGGTTTTCAAATATTTGTATGGAGCTCTCATCTTGCAGTCAGAAATGGACACCCCCATTTGCTTGCTGCCTTCCCCTGGACCAGCATCATTTCTTTTTCTTTAAAAAAACCCAAAGCATTCTCGAATTGCAGCTCCTGACAGGCAGCAGTGCTGCATCTTTCTATCCCTGCATGTACATACAGCAAGAACAGCAGCAGCTGCCACTGGTGCTCAGACCTCCTCCCTTTGGACTGACAACCTGTCTTAATGTTGAAAAACAGTTCAAGGTAGCACTTGAGACCAAACGTGCCATTTTCCTTGTCAAAATGAAAGCTGTAAATTTTAAGCCTAATGCTTAATGTATCCAGATATTGAACAGAGGGACTTTTATCCTCAGCTTAATGGTCTGTCTAAAGTCATCAAAAAAGATTACTTAAAAATTCAAGGTCCTCAGAGGTCCCATAAAAACCGTGTGGAACATTTTTCAGGTTTGGGGGGTGGGGGGAGCAGGTTAGAGGGGTTTTTCCTTCCTTTTTTTCCACATGCAATGGAAAAACACCTATAGAAAGATTTTAATCTCTCTCTTTTTTCTTTTTTCCTGAACTTGAAAGACTTTTAGACAAATCTGACTATATTCAGGGAAACAGAGCTTTGGCTGAAGTAAATCATCCTAGCTCCACCAGTTTGTAAGAAACAAGGATGATTTACACCACCAACCAATCTTGCCCAGGCTGTTTCCTTTAAAAACTGCCCAGTGAAGTGAGATCTAATACTTGCAAATATTCCTCAGAGACTTGGATTCTAGAAATCAAGTCTCAGTCAACCTGTCTGCTTTGTGGGTTTTGTTTATTTTGCTAACATTGGTTTAGATGTCTAAGGATTTGAAGGTTCTGTTTATTTAGTTTTCAGATGTTAAACTGGGAGAATCAGCTGTACTTTCTTGCAGGGATTTTAGAAAGGGTTTGCACAAACCTACCCTCTGTTGCAATCCCAAGTGCAGAGGAATTATTGGCAAAGCATTTGGTGTTAGTGCAAACTTCCCCTCTCTCCCCAAAACAACGAAGCAGCTCCCTTTCCCCAGCACTGTAGCACCTTCCAGTGCCCAGGGCTACCCGCCGTGGGCTAGAACTAGGATTCACACCAGGAAAATCCGAGCAGCATTTGGTAACTGTATTCAAAAAAAACCCTGCAGTTTTAATACATATTTACCAAAGTCTCCCATACACTAAAAGTCTGCATAAATGCATACTGACAAATCTTTCTCCCTCACTGCTGTAGCTTGGCAGAACTGAAATCCAAATCTATTCTGAATCTATACAACTAAAAGCTTTTGAAGTGTGTCGGCATCTGTCCATACCTACAAGCCACATTGTGTAGCCTGTATTCAAACATTTTCTATTTGTCTGAGGCTTGCAATAAAAAGGCATCATTAAAATAACAAGTGTACATGGATTATAGGCTGCATGTTGAAATGTTGGTAAACACAGTGTTTTTATATGTCAGACCACAATACTCCCAAAGAAGCTGTCAGGAAAAGTCAGCTTCACTAAAACTTTCTAATTGTTTCTTTATTATTTCTGTTCCCACATTTTCATTATACTTTCCTTTTCTTTCAATATATCTATATATATGGTTTTACAGATTACTCACATTACAGCAGTCTCTTGGACAAAACACGGTCAAATTTCAGACTGATGTTGTGTATCTCTTGATGGCAGTTCTGTGAGTAAGTGGAACTCAGAATATTTCTTGTTCAGTTATGTTTTGCAAAGAGAAAAAGGAAAACTCTCAGGCAAGAACTTTCCTTCATCCAATTTTCCACACGTGAGCTGAAACCTTGACACGCTTTCAGGCAGCGGTGACACATAAATCTCAAAGTTTAAGGTTATGATTTCTTAATCAAGTATAGCAGCACATGTACATGCATCTTCAGTGAACTGCTAAAACATGCTTAGGTCTCTGCTTTCAGCTGCTGTAAATCAGTTTTTTCCCCCCCCTAAAGTCTGAACTATATTGATTTATATAATCTGGGGATCTGTCCCTGTCTCTACAAAATGGTGCTGCAAACTTCCTCGCAAGATTTCTAGCACCTCCACTTTCTATTTTTGGTTTGCAGTATCATACAAGCAACCTGATTTTTGTTTTTCAGACCAGTGTTTCAGTCCTTCCACGTCCAAACCGCTTGCACACTGTACTAGCCGTTTCAATTGCAAAGAGGAATTTGGTCACGCTTCAGATCTAGGTAAAGGGCAAAGGTTTGGAAGTGTGTTTGTTGGAAAACCCCCACCATAGGTATTCCCCCCCCCCCAAAAAAAAGGTCATTTCATGTGGTTGTTGGGCTTAATGATGTACATTATATAAGAAAAAGTACATTTTCCACAGCTTTGGCTCGACATGTAAGGCCATCCAAAAAATAAAAACATTCGAGTTTAAAATTAATTGCAAATTTTATATCAATTTTGTAAGCTTCTCAAGAAAACACAAGAGTTTGTAGTTAACATTTTGAAAGGAAAATAAGCTTGTCTTTACAATAGCTGCCTGTCTCCAGAGGGTGTGAAATATACTTTTATAGTGCCAGATCTCCTACGCTGGGAAATAAGACAATTCCAGCGAGGAAGCAGATGTGCTGCTCAGAAATCCTGCAGCAGCCCCAGCCATGTGTCACTCAAGACAAAATGTCAGGCAAAGAACAGGGTGGGATTGCTACTATTACCTGCGCCTTTTTCCTCTCACTTCAGCTGAGCATTTGAAAAAAAATAATAATAATAATAATTTTTAAAAAAAAAAATCCACAACTATAATAAATGCATTCAATAATTGCTTGAATTGCTGCTGTGCATGCTGTCATAAATGGTTTATGGATAACCATCAATTCGTTCTGCTCATCACTCTAACAAGTTCGCTGTACTAGTCGGAGCAAAAAGATGACTATTTATTTAACAGCTTTTGGCAGGAAAATTTGTTGCATGCCACAACTTTACAAAGAACATTAAAATCAATGACAATTTATAAACCAAAGAGTTGGAATTATGCTTTGGATTCCCATAATTCATCGGAATAAATCTGTCAGATACCTTTTATTATAAATTAATAGCACGTCGGCGAGGAGCTCGGCAGCGGCAGCTGTTTTGCCAGGTTAGTAGTGACATCTAGTGGCTACTTCTGCACATTGCGGCTGGGTAGAGACTTCCCCCCCCATAAATTCTCACTGCTCTATTCAAAAATGCGTAGCTTCAAAGAATGGTTTATGTTGGAAGAGACCTTAAAGATCATCTAGTTCCTACCCCACTCTGCCCTGGGCAGGGACACTAGACCTGGTGGCTCAGGACCTCATCCAACCTGCGCTTCAACACCTCCCTGGGCAACCTGTTCCAGTGTCTCACTGGAAAGAATTTCTTCCTGATCTCCACTGTAAATCTGTCCTTCTCAAGTTTCCAGCCATTCTCTCTCATCCTATTTCTATAAGCTCTTGGAAAAATGTCCCTTCCCAGCTTCCTTGTAGGCCCCCTTTAGGTACTGGAAGGCTGCTCTAAGGTCTCCCCAGAGCCTTCTCTTCTCTGGGCCCCAACTCTCTCAGCCTGTCCCTATAGGGAGGTTTTCCAGCCCTCTGATCATCCTCTTGGCCCTCCTCTGGACCTGCTCCAGCAGTTTCACGTCCCTCTTATGCTAGGGGCACCAGAAAGGACACAGTTCTCTCGGTGGTGTCTCTCAAGAGCAGTGTGAAGGACCAGAATCCCTGTCCTGCTGCTCTCACTGTTTTGGATGCCGCCAGCACAGAGCTGCCTTCTGGGCTACCAGTGACCATTGCCAGCTCATGCTGAATTTTTCATCAGCTGACACTCCCTACTCCTTCTCCTTGAGACTGCTCTCAAGACACTCCTCACCCAGCCTATATTTGTGCTTGGGATTGCCCTGAACCAGGTGCAGGACCCTGCACTTGCCCTTGATGAATTTCACAAGGCTGGCTTGGGCACATCTCTCATCTGTCCTGTTATCTCCTAGGGGTATAGAAAACATTCAAGGGGGGGGGGAACAAAAAAAACCACCCACAACCAAAAAACCCCACCAAAACAAAACCAAAACCACCCACCTGTATTACTTAGTGCAAACATCAGCATTACTTAGGTATTTTAGTTACAAAGAAAGAGTGGGGATCTTGGCTGGGGTGCTCTTACTAACATAAAACCTTGAAATTTTATATACTCCTCTTGTGAGTCACATTATTTAGTGCTCTTACATGACATTTAGTAATGAATTCACTAATTTCCTGATGAGTGCTTTTGGTACCTTTACAATCCCCAGTTATTTTGTGTAAGGACTGGAATCTCTCTCACATATGTTGGTTCGGGAACTTCAAGAGAAAGGCTGAGACCCAGCCTTTTTCTACTCTTTCAGTTTTCAGTATTCTTTAACTTTTCTTCCAGCTCACATAGACACACACACACACATCCCCATCCCCAAATCACATGTCCTGAATTTTTTTCTTTCAGGATCCACTTAAATTATGTACACAGAAGTAAAAGGCATTATTGGATACTGCAGGGTGGCAGATTTGTTATTTTTTTCATGTTGTGCAGGGCAGTTACTCTTGCTTTAATGTTAATAACAATGAAGGAGTTGGCTTCAATACATTCCTGGTTTTCACTCCCCCCTCTTCCTCTATTTTCTGTGACTACAGAGCAATACATAGAAGTCATAAAGAAACTCTGTTTCCAGCAGCTTTGTTGGCTTACAGAGGTCCTGGAGATAAAAAGAATACGTGAAAAGATAACGTGTGAAAATTTTATTTCTACTGTATAATGTCAGGGGATAGAGAGCTGACCATTTTCCAACCCTAAGAGTGAACAGTGGCAGATGCATATACAGTAGTAATCTTTACATGCACACTGATTTTTCAGTGTATTCTGATCTTAATATATTTTTAAGAAGAAAAGCTGATGTTTGTTTCTCCACTGAGCCGCAGTTCTCGGGCTAACATGCTCATCTGTGGTACACAGAGTGGAAACTGGGCACTGGATCAGTTGGGTCATCGAGGGATAATAGCCCAGGGGATACAGACCAAGTGCCTATGGAGAGCTGATGCAAGCAACCTACTGTCAGCAGTGGTTGCCTCCCATCACAGGCAGCTTCAAAGTCATCTTTTCTTTATTTGCCTGTAAGCAATCTCTAGCTGTCATAAGGATGTGCTATAAATGAGGTGGGGACATTCTCATTTCTGTTAGGATGTGAACCTTGCTATTAAAAAGCATCTGAATGTCTGGGCTAGTGACACACAGCTCCTACCCACTCACAGTACTCCTACTCCTGCCTCTCCAGCTGCTTATGCTGTTCTCAGTTTTGTGGGCTCTTAACACTTCAGGGTGTCAACTCTTAAACACTCCTTCCAGCAAAGGAAAATATTATCATCTGCCTGGGCAAAGATGTGGGGTTCAGGGAGATGAGCCCCAGGTCCACCTGCAACTGCACACTGGAGCTGAACCTTCTTTAAACCAATGCCACAGTCATGGGAATATCTTTCTTTTCCTCTTGTAAGCTGTTGCTCATAGTTAGCCTCCTGACCCACTTCACAGCCCAGCCAACCTTTGCAGAAATACCTGAAGCCCAATGCTGGGGGAGCTGCTTTCCTTGCTAATCAGTTCATAGCTACAAAATTCCAATTCAGAAACACCTAGGATAAAGAGTAAACATCCTGCCTGACATCAGCCAGCTCAAGATAGGCATTTGGTCTGAACTACCTCCTTCGGATTCCTCTCTTGTCAATGGGAAAAAGGATATGCATCTCCAAAAGCTGATTTATCTCACTTTTCTGAGATAAAACACTGTCTGGAGGGGCTTATCTCTTTCCATTAACTACAGAGGGAATCCAGATGACTAGCTTAGACTGAACCTAGAAAGCTGAAATTAAGTCAACTACATCCCACCCATAGATAAGGAGTTGTATGAAAAATGAAGGTAGAAAAAGTAGGGTTTCCTAGTAGCCAGAAATCAGGAAGCTGCCCGACTGTCACATCACTGCTAGGCCCCAGATTTTCATTTCAGATCTCAATTTCATCATCCCCCACCCTGTATTGGTACCAAGAATTGCACTGACCCAAATGCAGAACCTTGTACTTTGCCTTATTGATCCTTATGAGTTTCACCTGAGACAGCTTCTCCAGCCCATCTAACTCCCTCTGGATGGAATCCTGTCCCTCAGTCATGTCACCCTTCGGATGTGACCACCTAACCAATTCCTTATCCACTAGGCATTCCACCCACCAAATCCATCTCTCTCCAGCTTAGAGAAAAGGATGTTGTGGGGGGCTGTGTCAAAGGCTTTACAGAACTCCAGATAGATGACATCAGTTGGTCTTCCCTTCTCCACTGGTGTAATCACTCTATTATAGAAAGGTACCAGGTTGGTGAGGCAGGACTTGCCCTTGGAGAAGCTATGCTGGCTGTCTCTAATCATCTACCTCTCCTCCATGTGCTTTAGCATAGCTTCTAGAAGGATCTGTTCCATAATCTTCCCAGGCACGGAGTTGAGGCTGACAGGCTTCCAGGGTCCTCTTTTCTACCTTTTCAAAAAATGGGAACAATATTTCCCTTCTTGCAGTCTCCAGGGACTTCACCTGACCGCCAGAACTTCCCAGATATCCTAGAGTAGCTTTGTGGCTACATCAGCCAATTCCTTTAGAACTGAGATGCATGCCATCAGGTCCCATAGATCTATGTATGTCCAGGTTCCTCAGGTAGTCCCAAACCTGATCTTTCCTTACAGTGGGAGTGATTTTACCATCAAGAGCAAAGCACCTCATGGGATTAGCCTTTGTCCTCAGTGTGTGCATATGACTGAGAAGGGCTGTCACAACACATTTTAGCAATGGATTTCACAGGTTTGGTGAAAGACATTCCCCCACCTGTCCCTGTTTTAGCACAGAGCTCCCCCACTCAGGTGGTGGTTTCCACAAGAGGAAATATGCAGCAGTAATCCCTACAGATCAAAGCTCTTCAGAAGGGTGACCAAATTCAAGAGTGATGGTTAAAATGGGAAAATGCCAGACCTGATTTGAACTATTTATACTCTGACTGGTATGCAAATTAACATTGGGGTCTCTGCAGTGCAAAATTTACTCAGGAGGCAGCTGGAAGACAGACTACATTGCAACACCAGCTTATGGCTCCAGGATCAGAGTTTCCCTGCACGCACATGCATGTACACACACTCCCTTCTGCTGGCCCATTACAATGAAACTGCTCTGTAGGCTCTTTGGGATTTTTTTAAATCACTTTCAGGACCATGCATCAACTTTAGCTGGGCACTCAAGCTTGATAAGTTAGCTGTGTAATAAAGTTTGGAAATTACTCAAAGGGAGCAACCTACAATGAGCTAGAGCACAGCTGCAGAAATCTGTACTGTATCCCTTGCTGTATCTCATGCTACCTTGACCTTCTTCATGTTCAACTTGAAATGATCTGCATTGATTCCAAATCTTAATTTCAGCCTGGAATTCATAGCTATCCTAGAAAATTTTTAATAGCCTCTTTCCTCTGGCCCTCTGAATGCTGTGGGCAGCTTCACAACTCATCTCTGGTTCACCAAAGCTAGATGCACCTCAGTGAGTCACACCTGAAAGTCTTACACAGGGCTGAGCCACATGTTTGGTTTGCTGTGGCAAAGCACCCAGACTGTAAAGCAAACAAAAGAAAACACTTTATAATTCTGCAGATTCCACCACTGCCAGTGTTACCAAAGCACAGATGTTAAAACCACTAGGACTAAGTAAAGTCATGTGGCTTACACCATCCATCACTCACAAGCAAGGAAGAGGAGTTGTAGTCTGTTATGGACAGACTATGCAACATTTGTCTCTCTAGGGGTTTCTGTTATTGATGCTGAAAAGTCTAGTTCTTGCCTTGCCATGATAGCACCCTGTAATGGATGGACTACTGTGCAGAACCAAGCATGGAGGTCCCCATTTTCCTTAAATATACATCCAAAAACTTAAAGCAGGTGCCAAACATCTGCTCTCTTCAAAAAAAATCAGCACAGAAATATTGTAAACATTCATTACTTAGGAGATTGAAGTTTCCTGCACCTCTGGCTCAAGCAGAGCTAGAATTACTGTATCACACACACACAAAATAGTAATATAGTGATAGAGGATCAGCTAAAGAACTCTTTAAGGCTAAGCATAAATACACATAGCATTGTCCCAACACATTGAGTGGCTAGATGTCTTATTTTCCTAATGACTTAGGAGTGGGATGGGGAGGGGGATATCCTCTACTTTCTTGAGTGCTGGACTAGAGATACCTGAAAATGGATAGTTAAAATGGAGTGTGCTACCACCAACAGCAAAATAAGATGCAAGTGGTGACAAACTCTGGAAAGCACATTAATTGTTGACATTTGGGCAAATTAAGTAAAGTACGTAAACCCACATTCCCTAAAACCTGGTCTACATCCCCTTATGCTGCCAAGTCCCTGCATATTAAGCAGGTCATAAAAGCATGCTGGGAAGCTGTATGAATTCTTCAGATTAGAAGTGCCAAAAGCTTTCTCCAAGCTCAGAACTAGAGATAGTGAGAAAACAGGAAATGTTTTGCATAACGTTTTTGCAAGCCAGGGAGCTGAACGTTATCCATTAATAAGACAGACATGAAACAAGTTGGGTTTTTTACCTCTGAGACAAACAAATCTTACATACAGGACCATACCTTTAGGCTTGGGCCAAGAAAAGCTAAATACTGACTACAACTAGGTTCCACTAAAACAATTTTTTCGGTCCACTCTGATCTTATCCCTTGGCAATGGATATTTTTTTTTCCCCCAAGCCCCCAGCTAGTCAGAAAGCATGAGCTTTGTTCTCTGTTGACACCTAAAGAAAGCTGAACGGGCATAAAGCCAGGGCTTGCAAAGCCTTACCCACAGGACTTTGCTCATTGCTTCTGGGCATCAGCTCTGCCATCTTTATGGACTCGTCAGACCTCAGGATTTCTGAACGCAATTTTACACTACAAAAACATTACAGCAGGAATAGTGACATAGATACCACACCAAGAACCTTGTTAAACTAAACACACTCTATAATGCTTATTGTCTTGCAGCTAGGACAGGAACAGTCCCAGAGATTGTCTCATCAGCAAGGACAAGAGCAAAGGAATGCTACAATTACTCCCCTAGAAACAACTGTCTTAATTCACAGCAACATTACACATTTTAGTTGCTCTGCCAACCACCTGGCAGGAAAGACTTGCTTGCACAAGCACAAGTAAAAGCAGCGTTCAAAGTGTAAGAGAAAAATGAACTTTGGCAAATAAAACAGGGAATAGTAAATGGGACATCCACAATTAGCTTTGTATTCTCAGAATTTAGAGCCCTCATTACAGAACAGGCAGAAAAATGTTCTGAAATGCATCCTGGGTTACTTGAAAATATAGAAAACCAGGAACAAAGCCACAGAATGTTAAGAATTGGAAGAGACCCTGAGAGATCATCCAGTCCAATACCCCTGCCAGAGCAAGATCACCTAGAGTAGGTCACACAGAAACACATCCAGGCAGATTTGGAATGTCTCCAGAGAAGGAGACTCCACAACAACTCTAGGCAGCCTGCTACAGGGCTCTGGCACCCTCACAGTGAAAAGATTTTTTCCCATGTTCTTATGGAACCTCCTCCGCTCCAGCTTGCACCCATTGCCCCTTGTCCTGTCATTGGACATCCCTGAGCAGAGCCTGGCTGCATCCTCCTGACACTGCCCTTCACATCTTTATAAACATGGATGAGGTCACCCCTCAGGCTCCTCTGCTCCAAGCTAAAGAGCCCCAGCTCCACCACCTTCAGCATCTTTGTGGCTCTGTGCTGGACACTCTCAAGACACTCCCTGAGGTCCTTCTTGAACTGAGGGGGTCTAGAACAGAATACAACATTCCAGATATGGCCTCAGCAGGCCAGAGTAGAGGGTGAAGAGATCCTCTCTCCTCCTACTGGGCTTGCTCCCAGGAGCTCTAAGCAGGGAGATACTAGCCAGCCAACCTTAAAAATGGCATTAGTCAAAGACTGAAGATGCAGCAATGTGCAAAACCAAAGACTTATTCAGAAAAGAAAGCTAACAACTAAAACAGATATAATCACCTCATGAGCTAGGTTTAAGCATACAGTAAAGTGTCAGAGTTTCTGGTTATGTATATAAGTGTTGAACAAATGAAAATAAAAAGTTTCCCATTCAAATAATCTAGGATTAAAATTATTTTAAAGAGCAGAAGAGAAATGTGTCTGACTTTGTCCTGTGTGACCTGCTCTAGGTGGCACTGCTCTGGCAGCAGGGGTTGAACTGGGTGATTTTTCAAGGTCCCTTCCAACCCCTAACATTCTGTGGTTCTCACAGTGAAGTTCAATAGCAATATACAGTGGTGAATGGAAAACTCTGTGATTAGTACACACTCTCTCTACACATTGAAAAGTTTGTATGAATATGAATACAAATCAGTGCTTATAGAACTCTGTATGGCTAAGAAGTCTCAAGGCTTTGCTACAAAATATGAAACCGTGGTAGAAAGCCTAAAACTTTCTAAGATGCAATAGTCCCTCAGAGCTAAAGTGGGGGAAATGTGGGTATTGACATGTTCAGAACCTGTGCTTGTCCTCTACACTGTGTTGTTTCTCATAAATGTAAAATGTGTTTAAAAAAAGTAAGCACACTTGAGCACAGAACGTGCTTTGAGCATGGTTTGCAAAAAGATGAGGGGGAATGGCCTTATCTTGTCAAGTAAAATAGAGGGGGGGAGGGAAGCTACAGCTAGCACATCTACGTTACCATATGGGCATGAGATGCATTAGTTGCAAGATGAGAATTCAACCCTGTAAACAGAGAAAAATAATTGTAACAAAAAGAGCTGAACAACTGGAGTCAGAAGAGGAAAGGAAAAAAATAATCAATGTTGACATTGAGAATGAGAATTGTAACTTAGCAGCAAGATATTATTTACCCAAAAGCAAAATATTTTCCTCAGAAAGAGGATGCGAATATCAAAATCAGACGTGATGGGACAGCTTCATGCACAGAAAGATGTCTTTCTTCATCATCCCTCATTTTTTTGAGAGCTAGAGTAGAGAGACCTGAAAACATCTGGCTAAAAATTATTTAGATTGGATGTTAGGAACAAGCTCTTTACCATAAGGGTGGTGGAACACTGGAACAGGTTGCCCAGGGAGGTAGCTGAGGCCCTATCCCTGGAGATACTCAAGGTCAGGCCAGACAAGGCTCTGAGAAAGCTGATCTAGTGCAGGATCAGCCCTCAACACAGGAAGGATGTGGACCTGAAACAGAGTCCAGAGGAAGGGCCACAAAGATGATCAGGGGATGGAGCACTTCTGCTATGAGGACAGGCTGCAGGAGCTTAGGCTGTTCAGCCTGGAGAAGAGGAGGCTCAAAGGAGACCTAAGAGTGGGCTTCCAGAAGGGGGCTACAAGAAGGCTGCAGAGGGACTGTTTGCAAAGGCCTGCAGTGATAGGACGAGAGAATGGTTTGAAAAAAGAGAAGAGTAGATTTGGATTGGATGTTAGGAACAAGTTCTGCACCAAGAGGGTGATGGAATTGTTTGCCCAGGGAGGTAGTTGAGGTTCCATCCCTGGAGATAGGCTCTGAGTAAGCTGATTTAGTGGAGGGTGTCCCTACTCACTGCAGGGGTTTTGGACTAGATGATCTTTGGAAGTCTCTTCCAACCCAAACCACAAGTGCCTCATCTGAGAGTAGAGTCATAGAATGGTTTGGGTCTTCGTGGTTTTGAATCCTTCTGTGGCCGACAGTGATCCATGTTTCCATCCTACTCCCCCTGCAAGTCAATGGCATTTATTCTTAGTTCTTTTCCTGCCCAGCTAGGTGTCCTGTGCAACTGCAGGCAGATGTGGTGGGGCCTCAATGGGCTGCTAGTGTGCAAGCCATCAACATACATTCTTGTAGAGCCTTTGCTAGCTGTGTTTCCTTTCTTAGGCACTCAAATCTAGAAATTGCCATCTCATCCTTGATCTTTCCATTACATTTCTCTGTATGACTTTCAGACTTGGATTTCTGACACAATGAAGAACAAATACCATCCTTCTCAGCCATTTACTTTTCATCTAATTGATCACAGAATACACCACCACAAAGCAAGGGGAAGGGGAAGAAAGGGAAGCAAGGACAGAGAGAGAGAGAGCAAGAAAGTCTATACCAACCAACCTTTTGGCAAAGCTAACGCAGACCTGAGTGCCAATACCTGGAGGGTGGAAGATGCTGTAAGCCTGGCAGAAAACACCTGCTATGCTGCCAGCAGGGGACTGAAGACATACAGACACCACATAGGATACATGAAATGAGCTCTCCTCCCCATCCAGTGAGTATAGAGAAAAAGGAGGGGTTTTATTCTGCGCTTTTTCCTTTGTCTTATAAATGCAGCATGGCATTTGTTGGCCTGTTATCACCAAGAGCCAAAATCCCAGAGGTCCTGAAAGCAACTTGAGGAACATTAGCACTGAGAAGAGGTCAGGGGGGCTTCCTGGAGTACAGTCTCAGGGACTGCTGGCTGTTCAGTATGCATCTACATTTAGCCTTTTTGCTTGACTTGTGATCTCAAATTCTGGGAGCCGATACATAATAAACCAAAGCAGCTGGAGAAATCTCTTCCTGGATTATGCCCAAGTGGAGCAGTTGCATGAAGGATTTCAGCAGCTTCCAAGGAAGAAGTTCAAAGACATCAAGGAGTGTGACAACTCTGGCAAGCTGCTGCAGTCTCCTTAGTGGAAAATTATGTTGAATGTGAACTGTCAGAAAAAGTGTCTCTCTCTTACATACAGAGGACAATACAATTTATACCAGTGAGTCTAAGCATACAATTCCTTCCAAAAGCCACTTACACCCCATTTCTGTTTATAAAACCTAATCAAACCTAAGCTTGATCATTTATGTTTCTAAATCAAGAATCTTTATATACATTTGGTGCAAATAAGTGCAAACAGGCATAGCCCCATTGCAGTCAGGGTTACACCAATGTGCAAATACTCTTTGGTTACAAAGGAAAACTATCTGCAGAAGCCCACACTGGAAACTCCACAGACAAGTTACACAGTTGGATAGCAGATAAAATTTACTGAGACAGCAATACAATGGCTGTGATTCACAGTGAGTAGCATATCATAGTATCAGTCAGGGTTGGAAGGGACCACAAGGATCATCTAGTTCCAACCCCCCTGCCGTGGGCAGGGACACCCCACACTGGCTCAGTAGCATAAAGGCACAATTTGGCCCATGTATTTATGTGTATATCAACAAGAGAACAAATTCTTTAGTAATAAATACAAACAAAAGTCTTCAAATAGGAATCATACAGAGGAAGTTCATAGCCTCATGGAATGAAGGAAGCCAGATCTTCTGCAAATGCCAATCTTAAGCAGCTTCACTGGGAAGCTATGCTGATTTATAGCAGTTGAAGATCTGGTGCTCAAACTGACTAACATTGTCAGCAGTGTTCTGGGTGAGGATAAGAATGGAGGTAGGATTTACAAAGAAACTTTCATCTTCAGTGTTTTATTAACTAATTACTTTTCCCCACCCGCATGAGATAACCGAATGGGTAGTTACATTGCCAATGGTATCTCAGCTTTGATTAGAAAAGGAAGATGCTATCAGGCCTGACAAATACAAAAATGTGTTCACATTGAGTATACACACACCAATTCCTTCCTAACAATCAAGAACACTATTTCCTGACTGTTAAAAATCACACCTCCAGCACCTGACCTCCACTCAAAACTAGTTGTTCTTTCCCAGAGGCTCATCTTCTCTAGTGAGAGGTGGCATTCGTTGAGAGACCACACTTCACTCTCTCTTTATAAATACTTTGTCTGTACTGCCAGTAAGAAGAGCTCTTATCTCTTATTGGAGATTGTGCTTTTAGGATATGGATTCTCCAATGCAGGAGAAAAATATTTTCAGATGTTCCTTTCCCATGCCTCCCTTTCAAGGACTGTTAATGGTCCATGGCAGTGTTCCTTCTCAGGCGAGGCTCTTCCTTGGCACCTCTGAGTCAGCTGTGCCACTGCTTTCCTCGCTCTCTCACCCTGCAAGCCATCCTTGCACATGAAACAAAGACCAATGATGCATCTGTTCTACAAGTCACTCTCCCCATTTCAGTAAAATGTCAAAAGCATTTTCTTTTCTTTTTTTTAAGCTTGGTGGACTTGCTCCTCCCCCTACTTATTTCTAACCTAAACCATAACCACTGGAATCAAGGTTACTTTAAGCAAAATGCCACGTGCCTGCAAGACATTGTGTTCTTGCACAAAATAGTAGGTGGAAGAGAAAGAGCACCAGACTGAAAATTTATGAACAAGCTGTTAAAATGTAAATCTCAAAGCTACTGGTTTATTACCTGCTTAGCAAGCAAAGTACTATTCCAACTTCAGCTGGTCATAACCAAAAAAAGACAAATGCAGGATACTACTGTACAATGCTGAATTAATGGCTCAGTCATAAAGTAATATCCTACAGGTGTCTTTAAAAGGCTCCCAATGCTGCAGCTGTATAAACCCATTAAAAGTTTGTCATCACAGAATCATGGAATGGTAGGGGTTGAAAGGGACATCTGGAGATCATCTAGTCCAGCCTCCCTGCTAAAGATGGTTTGTCTGGAACAGGTTGCGCAGGAAAGTGTCCAGGTGGTTTTGGAAAGACTCCAGAGAAGGTGACTCCACTACCTCTCTGGAAAGGCTATTCCAGTGATCCATCACCCTCAAAGTAAAGAAGTTTCTCCTTAAGTTCAAGTGCAATCACTTGTGTTCTAGGATTATGGAATTCCTATTTTACTTCACCTTACTTTTCCAATTTTTATTCATTTAAGACAACATTTTATCAATTCAGGAGCAAGACTGTAAACATTCAGCCTTCCTGGAAACATCACCATCACCACTATGACAATAACCATAATTAGCAGTACTAAATTCTTTTTCCTGGAAATATTAACCCACTATCACAATTTAGGTGCCTTAAGTAGTTATTGAGTGAAACCAAAAACTCATCTGAAGCAACTAGGAACAATCTAGAGCACAACTTAATTTAAGCCAGGGTATATCATACTTTGGGTTCTAAAATACTAAAAATTATTATTCATAGTATCATAGTATTAGTCAGGGTTGGAAGGGACCTCAAGGATCAGCCAGTTCCAATCCCCCTGCCATGGGCAGGGACACCCCACACTAGATCAGGCTGGCCAGAGCCTCATCCAGCCTGGGCTTAAACACCTCCAGGGATGGGGCCTCAACCACCTCCCTGGACAACCCATTCCAGGGCTTCACCACTCTCATGGGGAAGAGCTTCCTCCTCAGGTCCAGCCTGAATCTCCCCAACTCCAGCTTCATTCCATTCCCCCTAGTCCTATCACTACCTGATATCCTAAGTCCCTCCCCAGCCTTCCTGTAGCCCCCTTCAGATACTGGAAGGCCACAATTAGGTCACCTGGGAGCCTTCTCTTCTCCAGACTGAACAGCCCCAACTCTTTCAGTCTGTCCTCACAGGAGAGGTGCTCCAGCCCTCTGATCATCCTTGTGGCCCTTCTCTGGACACATTCCAGCACCTCCAGATCCCTCTTGTAATAGGGGCTCCAGGGACTCCAGGTGGGGTCTCACCAGAGCTGAATAGAGGGGGAGAATCAACTCCCTTGACCTGCTGGCCACACTTCTCTTGATGCAGCCCAGGATCTGATTGGCTTTCCAGGCTGCAAGTGCACACTGAGAGCTCATGTTGAGCTTCTCCTCCACCAGCACCCCCAAGTCCCTCTCCTCAGGGCTGCTTTCCAGCCAGTCACTGCCCAGCCTGTATTTGTGCCTGGGATTGCCTCCACCCAGATGCAGGACCCTGCACTTGGTCTCATGAGGTTGGCTTGTGCCCACCTTTGCAGCCTGTCAAGGTCCCTCTGGATGGCATCCCTTCCCTCCAGCATGTCTGCTGCACCACACAGCTTGGTGTCATCAGCAAACTTGCTGAGGGTGCACTCAATGCCACTGTCCATGGCACCAACAAAGATGTTGAACAAGACTGGTCCCAGGACTGATCCCTGAGGGACTCCACTTGTCACTAGCCTCCACCAGGACATGGACCCTTTGACAGCCATTATTAATAGTACCTAGTCTTTAAACAGCACTTCTTAACACAGAGATATCAAAAGACTATATAAAAGCAGGAATCATCCTTATAGCAAACTTACAGCATCAGAGTGAGCATGTAAAGGAAACAAGCCTTCAAGGTTCAAAAGAAAAAAAAAAATCAATCTTCAAAACACTTCAAGTACAAACTTCTCAGTCATCACCAAGTGGTGTCATTCTGTTCTTACAGCCCCACTCACAGTTCTCTTACATGGTCCTAGAAAGTAGCACTGTTATTAGCTTATTCACAGTCTGAGTTACTTCTTGTACAAGCTTCACCTCCAGTTTTAAAGAAAATCAGGTCAAGGCAACCTTCCTGTGTTGTTTTGCAGAGTCGTGGGAAGTTTGAGGGGTGAGGGGAGTTTGTTTGGGGTTTTTATTGCTTTTCTCAGATTTCAGAACAAACCTTTTTAGCAACGAATGACGTGACAATGTTGCTTGCTTTGTTCTCTAAAGGAAAGTTAAGTGACTGAAGAGCTCTAATGAATTTTTTTTTTTTTAAAAAAAAAAAAAAAGCAGCTCCTTTTTTGGTTGAAAGAGTGTTGTGCTCAGTTGTGAAGGCTAGTTTCAGGAAGTACCATCAAGACAACGAGAGCTCATAACCCATGGAGAAACCTGGCAATGATGACATGTGGCCTCTGCTTCTTTTTAAGCAGACTCCAAAGTACCAGTCAGGTGAAATCTGGCAACCCTGGTCCTTGGAGTTACAGTGTCAGTCCAGAATCTGCAAGTGTGTAACTAGAAGGCAACTTGCTGCTTTGAAAGAAGAAAAAAAAATAATACATGGAATAAACCAGGTTGGAAGAGACCTTCAAGATCATCGCGTCCAACCCATCCACCAATCCAACACCACCCAAACAACTAACCCATGGCACCAAGCACCCCATCAAGTCTCCTCCTGAAAACCTCCAATGATGGCGACTCCACCACCTCCTTGGGCAGCCCATTCCAATGGGCACTCACTCTTTCTGGGAAGAACTTCTTCCTAACATCCAGCCTAAACCTCCCCTGGTGCAGCCTGAGACTGTGTCCTCTTGTTCTGGTACTTCTCCTCTCACAGAAGTAATGTACAGAAATTCCCAAGAACTTAAAATAAAATGGAGAAGACTCAGAAACAAAGAAACTCACATCACCCTCTGAGGTGTGTCTGGTCTCTGGATGTTTCTATCTAGAGCATAGGGAAAGTCTTGTTTCCCTTCTTCTCAACCCAAGTTCTCACCTCCTGGGGAACAAGAGACCAGAGCTCATCTCCTTTCTTTCCCTTTCATTAAGCCAAAAAAACAATGAGAACTTGAGCAGCCAGAGCAGGAAGACCCTTGGAAAGGAAAGTGAAAAATAAGAAACAACACACCACCACTTTTTTATGTCTCAAATGACCCTAGCCTGCCCGCTACAAATTCATCCCATAAGGATACAGGGCTGGTCTCATTAACCAGTTCCCTGGTCACACAACCCAAGTCATACATAGTTTAAGCAGAGAAATAAACTGTTTTTGTAGAAACACAGCTCAATGCTTTGCAATACCAGGATTAACCCCTGGCAACTAGCCCACCATCAAGATTAGCATGAACACATGAACATGGTGTGCTTCCAGGTCCACAGATCATACATGGCCTCAGCAAGCAGCCCTAGGCAGCACAATCTAGACTTCTGCAGTGTTTAAATCTTCTCCCTACAGTCATAACAGGATCAATCAGATTGCTGCAGAATAGGTTCATTTTCTCTCACTTAAAAAGAGGTGACCAAGAGGAAGAACCATGTTTATTATTCACTTCCAAGAATGATTTTAAAATTTGAGTTTCAGCATTTACTCCTCTGTGGAATGGGTCAGATCCTCAGCTCAAAATACCTCCATAGACATCAGTGCTTACTCTTGATGACAAGACCACAGACAGTAAACGCATTATTTTAAGTGTCTTGTGCTGGACTGAAGTTTATGGGCATGCCCATCATCTGAAGGCACAGTTTTGTGTGGTCATGAACAGTTTATTTGAAAGGGAAACTGAACAGGAAAATGTCTTTTCTTCTTGACAATTTATGTGCCAAAAGCACTTTTTTTTGTAATGGCTCATCGACTAAAGAAAGAATTTATGGCAGTTTAATTCTCTGAGTTAAAGGGGAGGAAAATGTAAATGATGCTGTAAAGGTAACTGGGCTACCAAGAAGCAGATGGCTTTAATTACCTATTTACATGATTGTTTATACTGGGAATTGGAAAAAGACTCACAGCTTAGAAACAATACTCATTGTGGGAACACACTGTAGATTTTAATTAAGCCAGATTTTAAATGGGAATTAAAAAAAAATATTACCTGAAGTCAAATTGACACTAAAAAAAAATCATATGTGTCTTGCACACAGAAAATTGCTTGTACAAGATGTGCACAAAGATACAGAAACCCATACATGCTGAGCCTAGCCTTCTTTTTTGCTCCTCTTGCTTCCTCCTGCTCCAGTCTTGCAAAAAGGCCACATCACTGCACAAAAAGGTCAAGCTCACTGAGTTGCTGGAACTCAGTAGGGCTCTCTCAGAGGTGAATTTGACTCCCAGTGGTGGACTCCAGCAGTCTGAGCTCAGAGCTGACCTTCTGTTCCCCAAGGATCCTTTCACACTGCCAGAATTTGTGGCAGCAAAGCACCACTACCCTCAGCCAGGTGTTGGGCACCTGCTGACATGGCCTAGCACTAAGCTGGGATGAAGTAATGGTAGTAACACATTGAGCTGATTGAGCAGCTTACTGCTGCCAACATGGGAGGATGAGCTCCCACCCAAAAGTGTTACTAGGCTTTCTACCCCACTCCCAGATGTTGTTGCCTATCTCCCACTGCTTTTGTAGGTGCTCAAAGACCTTCCAAGAAGCAATGTATGTCACTAGCCTGAAAGAAAGCTAACTCAGACAAAATTTCAAAATAAAATGTTTTGGGTTTGCAGTGTAGCAAGCTCTCCTGAGGCCCGCACAGAAGGAGAGGGCAGGACCACACTCTCCCTAGGAGAGGTTGTCGGGGAAAGGCAGAGCTGTGGCTGCTAGCATCCCTCTAGCAGATGCAGGCAAAGCTGACACACAATGAAACCATGGCCTCAGCCCCATTTTTGCAAAGCAGTTTAAACAAGAACAGAGTCCTGGAAGGCTGTCTGGTGTGTTGATTGAAGTATTGTTTACTTCTGATCTCCTATTGCCTTCATTCCTTCCATGGGCACAGCTCAAGAGTGGGTGTTAATAGGATGGAGTCAGTGTTTTTTCAGTGGTGTCCAGTGACAGGACAAGCCCGCCTGTGCAAACTGCTCAAGGTGACTCTGCTCTGGCAGAAGGGTTGGAGTCAATGATCTGCAGAAGTCCCTTTCACTCTGTGAACTGATCAGGAACAACAACCAAGTTGCTGTAGCTAACCAAAGGGCACAGGTGTACTGGTCTTGTGCACATTCTTTCACGCACTGAATTCCAAGCATAAGGTTTGCACTTGGAGCACTTCAGCACACATCACATCCTCTGCCTATTTACTAGCTCAGTCTAGAATTATGTTTTAAATTGCACTGGTTAATGGATGCCAGGCACTATCTACAACTCAGGGCAACAATGAGCATTTTTTATAATCAAGATCAAACCTAAGTAGCATAAACACACTAATAAATCAGGTAAGCAAATGATATCTGCCAACAAAATATGCATAAGGAAGGGCTATTCAGCTTCAGTGACTTAGTACAAACAAACCCCTGGGGCAAAGAATAATTACAGTATACTGTCTACAAATGACAAGAGTAACCATATCAAGCCAACATTCAAATCTATGGCAGTAGCTCTGAGGTGCTTCTAAGTCAGAGAGAAAGAAGACACATAGAAACATATTATATATGATTCAAATCAAGAGCAAGAGAAGTCCTTTCTTTTCCTCTCTCCTGTAAAGGCTGAAGATATACATAACTTCACAAAGAAAAAATCTGAGCCAAGATACGTTACTGGGAAGAGAAGCAGTCACCAAGAATTGCCCTTTGCAAATCACGGTTATTTCAGTCCCCAGAACAATGATGCAGGACCAGAAATAGGATCTAGTAGCTCTTCAGGATTTCTCAAGCCTGATTTGAAAAATATTTTCTTTCAAACAGCTGAATAGCCTCCAAATCATTATGGGAAAAAAATAATCAGTTATTCCTTACTCAGCAGCAACTGCAGTCAATCTAATCTCAGATACACCAGGCTTTTCTACACTTCCAAACTCTGGACATTTCTGTGTCTCTTGGACTGTGACTCTGAAGTCTTTGGGACTGAGACCATATTTGTTTCCTAAGTGTGTACACTTAGGGTGAGGGTCTACAGGAAGGACATGGACCGGCTGAAATGGGTCCAGATGAGGGCCATGAATATGATCAAGGGACTGGAGCACTTCTGCTACAAGGACAAGCTGAGGGAATGGGGGTTGTTCAGCCTGGAGAACAGAACTCTTCGAGGATACCTAATAGCAATCTTCCAGTACCTGAAGGGGGCTACAAGAAGGCTGCAGAGGGACTGTTTGCAGAAGCCTGCAGTGATAGGACAAGGGGCAATGGTTTGAAATGAGAGAAGATCTTGAATGGATGCTAGGAACAAGCTTGGCACCATCAGGGTGGTGGAAGATTGCAACAGGTTGCCCAGGGAGGTAGTTGAGGTCTCATCCTTGGAGATATTGAAGGTCAGGCTGGACAAGTCTCTGAGCAAACTGATCTACTAGAGGATGCCCCTGCTGACTGCAGGGGGATTGGACCAGATGACCTTTGGTAGTCCCTCCCAACCCAAACCATTCTATGATTCTACTCTCAGATGAGGCAATTGTACAACATCATGGATGTTCACATGTGGCAATATTTTCCGTTTAGATACCATTATTAATTAACAAGACATCAGAGGTTACCTTCAAATTCTTCACCAATTCTTTTTTTTTCATCCCATTCATAATCACAAGCAAACAGAAATTTTTATAAAAGAAGTTAGAGTAATGAGGATTCAAAGCCCAGCCTACCATTCCCCCCCCTCCCTGTTGCCAGGGAAAGCCTTTACAGCCACACAGGGATCTCACTTTTCTTTCTTTTGTAAAATTCCAATAGTCTACCTTCATCACATTGATATGAAGGACTGCAGAAGGTGCAAAGCCTCAAACTGAACTCATTCTATGTTGTTAAAAACGTGTCATAAGTCCATGGAAAACCAACCTACAACGTGTGCCAGCTGGGGGCCTATTCTGTGACAGAAAAATAAAATAAAATAAAAGCATCCTGGCCAAAAAAAAAAAATGAAAGTGGCAGAATTCCCACTGCATTCAATGAGGCTGGATGTTGTCCTTAAAAGTTTCTTCTATTTTCAGTCTGTGACAAGTTTCCAAGGTTTATCTTTATCTTGCATCTAGATTCCAGGTAGAGGTTTGCTGTCTCATTTTATTTATAGGCTTTGGCTTTCTATTAATTATTTTAATACTTTGGGTTGTTTTAATTACTCCTGCTGTTATGATTTTTTGGCATACTGATTGCAGCCTTCTGGACTGTGCTAATCTCTGACAAGACTGAGAGGCAGACCTAACTGAAATTGTCTGGTACAGCCAAGACTGTGTTTAAAATAGTTTCATAAATTTTTTTATATCTATTTTTACAGGCCAGGGCAGGATTTATTCTCTCAATCATAAGATTGTGCTTTGGATTTTATTTTAAAATGTGTCAGAAAGTTTCAAAATGTCTGGTTTACTATGTGTGCTTTCTGATGTGGGTTAGATAACTTCAAACCAATATTAAAATCAGGAAACATAAGTTCGTCTTTGGCAAGTATCACACAACTTGCCATTGCCAGAAGAGTGTCCTGTGCTTAGAGTCTGGCTGTCATCATGCCAATGCACGGTTGTACCTGGAGGACATCCACATTTTTAATGCACAGTCACTCTGCTTCCCCGTTCTGATTTATTTTTTCCTATTTGTCCCACAAAACAATTGTTCACAGTAGCCTGTTTGGTTCACCTTATGCTGATAAAAAAATACAGAAGAAAAATAGTTTTTAAAAAAGCAAGAGAGAAAAAGAATGAAATTACTCAAAAGCTTGCTCTAGTTTCTGTTGCCTTTCAGGTCAGCTATGGAAATGGGTGGGAGTAAAGAACTGCAGGAACCCCTCATTGTAGTCAGTTTTAGTCTGAAGGAAAGAGCTAGCGGAGGGCATCGACAATGACAGAATTTATGCCACTCAAATACCTAACTCTTATTTCTAAGCTCAGCCTCTTGCTCTCTAGAAACCCTGCATCTGCTTTTGTCTTTTGGTTACCAAGCAGTGCCTGGGATCGCACATTTTAAATGAGGCACTATAAATATGAGGCACTATAAATGAGCTAACACTGGGACTGGATAGATGCAACACTTACAATGTCCAATGTAGCATAGCAAAAACTTAATGCTTTTATCCTGTGATCAGCACATCACTAGGATGGAGGGAGTGTTTTGTACTGCCAGCCTCCCAGAAAAGTATCAAGACATGCATTACAAGGAACTGAAACAAGACATTTGGAGATCAGCTGAAGTGTGGCTTAAGTTCTGCAGCAGCAGGCTAGCAGGGTGAGCCAAAGCCCCCAGAGCAGCAAACTGGTCCATCCTGCTCTTTCTGTGGCTGCTTGGCCCCTTCCCCACAGCATCTACTAATGTGCAGGAAGCTGAAATTGCATGCTCAGAGTAATGAAAGTGTTTTTTCCCCGCCCTGTATGTCAGCCTACCTAAGTCACAAGGCTGGGAAGCCAAACAGCTAGCCAGCATTCCCCACTTCTCTACAGCATTCATCCATGAAACACTGAGGATCAGTTCACTTTGTTGTGGACTTCAGGGTAGAGAAATCCCAGTGCTATATTGGGATATCACATCAGCTTGGCCCTTTGACTGAAAAACCCAATTCCAGAAGAAATTTATTTGAAGAAAGTGCCATAGCAAGAGGAAAATTTGAGTCAGTATCTCATGGTTGGAAAAGAGAGCCGATAAAAACAACTTTAGGATTCTACTCTCAGCTCTGCATTTGACTCACTTTGTAAGTCACAAAGCTCAGATTTAAGATATGCAGAGGTTTTTATCTGTACCTACAGACAAGATTAGTTATTCTGAGCCCAGCATACATTAACCTCCTTTCAAGAAAGTTGTCCCTAACCAACTTAGATCTCAGTTCCTCCTCTAAGCTGGACATAGGAATGCCAAACTATCAGAAGAGGAGCAAGAGTGGCTTAATTAATTGTCTATCCTTCCTTTGAGATGTCAAAAGTACTCCTTAAATATTAAAAACTTCATCTTAATTCCTTCTAACCTATTAGAAAGTGGAACATATTTTTCTCTATGTACGTGGAATCATCTAGAAATAATCTACGATGGAAGTTAGCAGACATTAGTGGTATCTACACAAGTCACATGCATGCAAACAAGTCTATGATTTTCATTAGAGATTTGCTAATGAGTATATACAACCTTAGTAAAACTCCTACATTTTTAACATCTGACAAGTCCTGCCTCTAGCATACCTCTGGAACTGGGATCTACGATCAAAGACAGCAGCCTAGAGCATATTGGATCCTAACACCGAAGTTAATGATTAGAAACAATACTGGTCATTGAAACAGACTTTAAAATTAATGATTTGAATATCAAAAAGTCACTTCTGTGTGGGACATGAATGCATCAAATAGCTCTTCTCTGCAGGTATTTCACATCTACTAAAAAGCTTGGGCTCTACCAGAGAAGTTACAAAAGCTTTTCGCTATATCAGAACTGTGTGGAGCTGGTTGTAATTTGACATCTGTTTAGAATGAAAGTTGTGTCTTACATAAATGTCCTTTTTTTGGAAGAAAAAAAATTAAAATAAAATAATTATGCAATGACCATGTTTTTGCAAATAGTTTGTGCAGGGGGTTGGAGCAGGGTGTTTGTTTAATTTTAGGAGCACCGGATTTTCGCCTCTTTTATTTTTGGAGTTGAAAGACAGGGATGAGGATCCAAAGAAAACTGTTAAAACACATTAGCAGAGTGCAGAGAACTTAAAAAAAAAAAATTAAAGTAATTGGATGATTTCTCAAAAACTTTCAACAATATTTATTCTCTTCTTGGCAAGTTCCAACACTACTCTCATGTCTGTTGGGTTGCGGCTCAGTCAGTGAGGCTGTGTCCCAGGTTGAGGCAGATCCTCCCTTGCCTCTTACCAGGGGCAGGGAAAAAAATGAGACTCAGACAAAGGGATTGCAGAAGTGATGGAAAGTTGAAATGGAAAAGCAGGGAGTGTTTTACAGAAGCTATAAGCACAGTGACAAAAGAGATCCCAAAGCATACAGAGTCCGTTATAGCATACCCAGAAACCTCCCAGTACTCCCCTCCTCCCTACCTGAGAGTACACCCAAAACCCCCAGGGCTCTTTCTTCCCCCACCCTGTTAGGCTAATCTCAGCTGGCCAGGTCTGAGCTTGCCCTTCCCCCTTCTCCTCTTGGCATTAGGCCTTGCCAGGCCCAAGAGGCCTTGAGATAACTCCCCTTCTATTATCAAATAGGGAGCATCTCCTATGGGGGTGGTGAGGGAAGAAAGAGAAAGTCTGAGACCCTGCAGATGGATTTATAGGGAGCAGGACATAGTGGGTATGAAATACGCTATTTCCTGTGTCCACCCACTGGGCTGGACACCCGGGGCACCAGAGGTGCACCCCGTATGGCAGCAGCAGGAGGCACCCAGCCTAAACTGCCACACCTAAAAATTCCTGCAAGAATCATTCAGAACAAGGTAGTAGTTTCCATTTCTATTAACAAGAGTAAATTTACTTGATTATGGAAGAGAAGGCTACTTTATAGCACAGATCAACTCCTAAAATACAGCCAAGTTCTCTACTTATGCAGAGCAAATGGAAAGCTGATGCTAACATTCCCATGGTTTGAAAATGGAGAATACTGCAGACAACTAATGTCAAGTATAAACTTCATAATATTCTTCACAGAGAAATGAAAGGGTAACTTTTCTTCTTCCTCCATTTATCTGTTAGTCTTCTGTCATTGTTTCAGATTAATGTACTGCTTGTTAGAAAGGACAGATTGCAGGTGAGGAAAACAAACCCTTTATTACATTGTTAAAGAAAATAATAATAAAACACCACCTTATGCAGAACTTTCTTCTTGGTAGACCAGAAATAGGGATACACTGAGCATAGGTTTTAAAATTTTTGAATGGCAGTAGCTAGGCAGAAAGGGACCTGGGAGTACTGGTTTATTGTAGGCTGAACATGAGCCAGCAGTGTGCCCAGGTGGCCAAGAAGGCCAATGGCATCCTGGCCTGCATCAGGAACAGTGTGGCCAGCAGGAGCAGGGAGGTCATTCTGCCCCTGTACTCAGCACTGGTTAGGCCACACCTTGAGTACTGCATCCAGTTCCGGGCCCCTCAGTTTAGGAAAGATATTGAGTTGCTGGAACACATCCAGAGAAGGGCAACAAAGCTGGGGAGGGGTTTGGAGCACAAGCCCTATGAGGAGAGGCTGAGGGAGCTGGGTTTGCTTAGCCTGGAGAAGAGGATGCTCAAAGGAGACCTTATTGCCCTCTACAACTACCTGAAGGGAGGTTATAGCCAGGTGGGGGTTGGTCTCTTCTCCCAGGCAACCAGCACTGCACCAGAACAAGAGGACACAGTCTCAAGCTGCACCAGGGGAGGTTTAGGCTGGATGTTAGGAAGAAGTTCTTCATAGAAAGAGTGATTGGCCATTGGAATGTGCTGCCCAGGGAGGTGGTGGAGTCGCCACCACTGAAGGTGGTTAGGAAGAGACTGGATGGGGTGCTGGGTGCCATGGTTTAGTTTATTAGATAGTGTTGGGTGATAGGTTGGACATGATGATCTCAAAGGTCTCTTCCAACCTGGTTAATTCTATTCTATTCTAAAAGCATGCATCCAAAGATATGTTTACTTTACCACCTCTGAAAATCAGATGTTCCCAGACTGAGACACGCATAACCATCCTACCTAGAAAATTAGCATCTGTTAATTTTAGTAGAAAACTGAACCTGGAATGTCAAATTCCAGACTCTTCCTTTTTTAACCCCCAGTTCTTACAGGTCAGATAAATGAGGCTCCCATGCTTTGTAAGATTAATAAGCATTTTTGAATGTTGCTTACAGAAACTCTTCAAAAAACTTCTCCCCCCAAAAAAAGCCCATCAACCAACAGTACATGCTTCCACACTGCTCGTAAAGAATTTATAGCAAATGCAAAACCTCACATTTTGAATAGAATAAAATAAACCAGGTTGGAAGAGACCTTCAAGATCATTGCGTCCAACCTATCATCCAACACCACCTAATCAACTAAACCATGCAACCAAGCACCCTATCAAGTCTCCTCCTAAACACCTCCAATGATGGTGACTCCAACACCTCCCCGGGCAGCCCATTCCAATGGGCAACCACTCTCTCTGTGTAGAATTTCTTCCTAAGATCCATTCTGAACCTCCCATGGCACAGCTTGAGACTGTGTCCTCTTGTTCTGGTACTGGTTGCCTGGGAGAAGAGACCAACCTCTGCCTGTCTACAACCCCCCTTCAGGTAGTTGTAGAGAGCAATAGCGACACCCCTGAGGCTATACACATTTGAAACTGTGTAACAGCACCACTGTCAAAAATCACTGGTAATTTAGCTACACTAACTTCAAGGTGTCTAAATGGAGATACCTTCAAGAACTTGGCTTCAAGAGCATGAATGTTGAATCAGTTTGCATTGAAAATATTGGCCCAATATGAACATCAGCCTTTGTGCAGTAGTAGCTTGCACTGTTTTCTGCCTGAGAAAAGATCCCTTTAGTCGCCTATGCAGGCAGGGACTCCACTATATCCCTGCTACTGGAACACACCTTCGGTTAGTCCTATGCTTAATTAAAGCTGACATATCTTACGTGGGCCACTCACCTTTTATTCAACATGAACAGCCTGCAAAAATGGCTGAGAGGTTCACAGGAAAGAAGCAGTTAAATGATGAAAATGTGAAATGTTATGCAGCAAGCTGTGTACAATTAACTAGAATTTAAATATACACCTTGTTCCAATCCAAGCCATTTATCAGATAAAAATAGTCTGCTAGAAGAATGTCATGATTAATGAGGTGAGACTCCAGCTAATTACTGTTTCCTCCAGAAGTAATTAGGTTGGCATTGCTAATCAAGATGAATGAACACTCTGACCCGCTTTTTTAAATGTAAAACTATGAGCTGCAGCAGCAATAACATCATTTAGTTCAGGCAATGTAGTCTTTATTAGGCTTGTAGTTTGATTAAATTCTTTTGTTACGCCAGGCTTTCCACACATGAACAGATGAATGCTGTGATGTTCAAAGAGTTTGTCACCCTTAATTAAAGGCTGAAAAGGCTTGTTCAATTCACAGGGCAATAGATAGGACAGCTCTAAATTGATAGCTTTTAAGTGGGGGACAACTTAGGGAGTCATAGGGTTTGCCCATCTGCAAGGGGATCCCTCCTCCTTCCACAATTTTCCATCACAGAAGGTGGAAAATTAATATCAGATATTTTTGTATTGATTCCATTAGCCAATACTCATTTCACCAGAGCACCTTTTCACACCCAGCAGTACAGCTTTGCTTGTGTAGAGTGAATCTTATAAATTAAGAGAAAGAAAGCCCTAAGAAGTGTGTTGAAAATATAAGCTTATTTATCATGCTGTTTCTGTGACCCCTTTTGCACAGCTAACAAGTTCCAGAGCAGCTTCATCCCCCACCACTTCAAGAGTTCACATCATGATCACATATCTTATTTGGTAGTGAGAGGGAGGTGGAGGAAGTGACAGTGAAGCATCTGAATGATGTAGAGATACAACATGCAGTTAATGTGGTGGTTTCCTGTTTCACCTCTTCCTAGGACAAAGCACTCCCTTATTCTAAGGATTTATTCTTGGCTAATGCTGAATTTCACCTGAAATTTTTAATTTAAAGCACGAATTAGACAGGATAAGAAAATTACCTGCATTTCACAATCAATTTTTTGGGTCTATTCTGCATAACAAAAAGCACCGCAGCCAAGAAAGTGAGGCCTCAGGGCCAGTGGTGGGGACTGAGAGAAATCTTGTCCCTCTCCATGACAGCAGGTGCAGGTTTCATTTCAGCCAGGCAGTTAGGGTCCCATACACTCATCCAGCCCAGGTACAAAGCAGCAAGCTGCCCTAGCTGGTGTGAAGAGCAGGGAAAATCCCAATCTAACAGCAAAAGGGGACATCCTCATGAGACTGCCACGACTGAGGAGCACCACCAGTAATGGTCCTTTGCCACAGGACAGGTTGCTATTGATTTAGAAACACAGAGACCCAACCAGAGCTTTCCCTCATGCATGTTTGGCTGGCCGCAGGCTCACCCTGCTAACAGGATGAGCCCCAGAGCTGCTGCTTCCCAGACAAACCTTTCTCTGTGGAGCACCTGTACACAACATGAGAGGTGATGACCTGAGCAACCTCAGGGCTGCCAATATTTAGCTAAGAACCTACCTACATACCTCAGGATGAAGCCACACCTGAGCACACTATCCATGGGCACCAACCAAGCAGAAGGACACCATTTGCCTCCCTCCGCTCACCCACAGCTCGTGGCAGACACAACACCCTACCCCAGTCCACACAAGCTGCTTTCTGCATTACACACTCCTAGCACAACGTTTAATAAGGTCACAGGAGCCCCCGTGAACCACATCAGAGAGGGCAGACAGATATTGGCTCCCCAAGAGACCTCAGGCTTGTGAACCCTGCTGCCCTCCACTCCTTGCACCAGGCCGCACAGCGCCTTCTCCTCTCCATCTTTCCAGTACTTAACGCTTCAACAAACCCCCTAACTTAGAGGTAGGAACATCATCTCTTACCTTCCTCTGCCATCTGGTTGATATTTCCACTCACTAGATTGCAAAAATCCTATTTTTAACCTCTTCTGCCTGATGATGATGATGCAAGACCAGCCAGACTGACACGCGCCTGCCTCCCACAGCTTCTCCTCAACCAGTCTGAGCCAGTTTCACCACCTCAGAGAACGCACCGACAACGAGGCACAGGTGTGCCAAGCAGCGCTCCAAGCAGCCACACACAGGTGTTTCAGATTAAAATCCTAGGAGAGCTGATTTGCAGGGAGGGGTCTAGAAGACCACACTATAAGCTGTATAAAACCTTATCGTTGCCTGATTTGGCTTCTAGTGCCCTCACCTGTTTCCCTTCACACCCACAGCCCCCTATCAGCAGGAATACTTAAAGCCTCCCCCTCACGAAGTGCAAACCCTGCCCTGCAGTTTATGTGTCAGACTCTGAGCCCCCGTGAATGTGTGTCTGTGGTGTGGGGGCATTTAACTTCGAACTGATATATTACTTCTTTATTTTGATCTCTTTTTTTTTCTGGAAAGGGAGATGTTTTTTATAGAGTCAAGGATTCCTCAAGCTGGAGCCAGGATGGTGGTGCTGCCATCCAATGGCTTTGACTCATTTTTGTTTGGCTTACTGAATCAACTTGTTAGTTACAGATTCCTGTGATGATGAATTTTCTAGGAAACAAGAAAAGGAGGCATGTTTATTGCTCCCATATGCCCCGTTTCTCCTTCCTGCACTACCTCTTCACGGCTGTAGGCAAGGTGTTGCAGATAGGTGCAGGCTCACTTGCTCCCTTAAAACTGCATGGTACTAACTGCAGGGCATGAAACTCACCTTCAGGATAAATCTGACCCTCTCCCTTTCAGGCCTGAGCAATAAATTATATAGTATAAAAAGTTGTTTAAAAATATAAAACCAGTAAAAGACAGTAGTTTCCTATGACTACACACCCAGTTTCTCAGGCAAGCTGGTTTCACAGATTGCATTGAGTTGGAAGAGACCTTCAAAGGTTGTCTTGTCCAACCACCCTGCAGTCAGCAGGAACACCTCCAAGTAGATTAGGCTGCCCAGGGCCACACTGAGTCTGATCTTGAATGTCTCCAGGGACAGGGTCTCAACCACATCCCTGGGCAGCCTGTTCCAGAATTTCCCCACTCTCATTGTGAGGAATTTCTTCCTGATGTCCAGCCTAAACCTACCCTGCTCCAGTTTCAAACCATTCCCCCTCATCCTGCCACCACATGCCCCTCTAAATAGTCCCTCCCCAGCCTTCCTGTAGGTGCCCTTCAGATATTGAAATGTAGCTCTGCAGTCTCCCTGGAGCCTTCTCTTCTCCAGGCTGAACAACCCCAGCTCTTTCAACTTGTCCTCATAGCAGAGGTGCTCCAGCCCTCTGATCATCTTTGTGGCCCTCTTTTGGACTATTTCCAGTAGGTCCGTGGCCCTCTTTTGGACCATTTCCAGTAGGTCTATGTCTCTTCTGTTGAGGGTCCCAGAGCTGGATGCAGTACTCAGGTGAGGTCTCACCAGAGCAGAGTAGAAGGGCAGAATCACCTCTCTTGATCTGCTGGCCACTCTTCTTTTGATGCAGCCCAGGCTGCAATTTGCCTTCTGGGCTGCAAGTGTGCATTGTTGCAGAGCTCTGGTTTCTTCCCAACCAAGTGAGAGGCATGAAAGGACAGACCTCTGATCTGTGCTGTCTTGACTAAGCATGCTAGGAATTTCTTTATTAATGCCATCGGTTGTCCTGGGCTGTCAATGGTTCCCTTAACTGTGCAACTCTTAAAAGTGAAGCATGCCATTTCTGAGCTTCTACATGCTGCTGAAGCAGCTCCAGCAATTTATTTATGAAAGGTTTATTGACCTACCCAGGTTACAGATTCTCATTCACTTTTACTGACACATATCCTTAATTCCTGTTGTGAAGACACAGGGTAACTGAGACAAAATAGAACAAGGTACCCTACAGAAGCAAGTGATGTCTTAAATCCCTCTCTCTGGTCACAACTGTGCCACAGAGGTGGTTCCCATTCTCTCCATATGTTATTTCCTTGTATTCCTGTTGGTTTTGTGTACTCCAAGATTGTTCAAATGGTCCTAGTGCTGCATGAACACATCAATTTCCATCTCTCAGCCTGCTGCTTCTAGCGGTGAAGGTGTTGCATCAGTCTCATTCCTCTGACTGCTTCAGGCACATCTTTCTAGCTGCTGCCCCAAGGAACAGTCTTGTGTGCAGGGACTGATGAATTCCCTTCCCTGCATGTGGTCTGTGACCATCCTCACAGTGCACTGTTATGTCCCCTCAGTGGTCTGCCAGGAAGCAGACCTGCTAAGTCAGGAGGTGCTACAGATGAACTCTCATTTTGTTTAGGACATATGATATCTGACTGACTGCTTTTTTCTCGCTAAAGACATTTTTATATTAGTAGAACTACAAACAACTTTGCTGCCAGAGACTGACCTCTACCCTAGTAGTGTAAGCAAAACTATTCTTAGTTCCCTTTTATTTTTTTTCCCCTGATAATAGAACCCAAGGGTAGCTTGAGAAATACTGAGAGGATTAAAATATTGGATGGGTAAATGAAAAACACAAGTGAATTAAGAAGCAATAACAAGCCCATGAGGTCACTGATCATGTCCAGAACATGTTGGGATGCAGGGAACTTGCAATTATTCACTGGGCCACTATCACCCCCCATGGAGAAAGGAGGGTGGAGTCCAGACCTCATCAGTGAGTTAATTTCCTTTCTAATCCTACGCTCTTCATATTTTTAGAGCACAGCCACTATGGTTTTAGCAGGAACTGAGCTCAGACCTGCCAGCCAAAGGGTGCAGAGTGTCAGGAATTTCCAGACTGCTCATCGGTCCAGTCTGCCCCCACAGCTGACATTGTTTATAAGTCCCTGGGCCCTCTCTGTTTGAAGAGCAATCTCAATCCAGCTACTCTCTGCACATTTTGTGCTGTTGATGCATTGCAGGGCTGAGCTTGGCCAGGAACCTGAACCACAAGCCCAGGTGCCTGAGCTGGTAGCACCAGATTGGCATGTCTCTGGGTGCCTAAACCATGGGGCAAGTAAACCAGCCATACTTCTCAGACCCAGACTCTATTAATGTGAAATGGCTAACTACTTGTGTAGAGTTCTGGGAGGTCTCCAGCTCATTGCCCTGCTAGCAGACAAAGTAGCAGGTATTACACTTATGCATCATGCATTGCATTTAGTCCGGTTTGGACAGCAGAGGTCAGAGTGAGTTATTTTTCCTGCCTGCTCAGCTTACAGCAGCTGGAGGATTTTGTCCCAGTTCGTAGATGAGGAAGACTAGAGTTTTAGTGTAGGCACCAGAGCTGGCTGCCTGAAGGTGGACAAAAGGAATACCATCCTCTTCCCTTGCAGTTTTTTAGCAGTTTTTTTCTCTCCAACAATTTTCCAGCCATGCTATAGAGCTTGTCAGATATGTGAAAAGCACAACCTGGATCTCCTCAAAACTGTTTCTGAGCTTTTCAGAGCCTCCCACCTATTGTGCTGCTGCAGCCAAGGGTGCGAGAGCATGGGCACACAAGCAGGCTTGTCTGTTGTGTTACCTTTAGCTATTTTTTTCCTTTTCTTTTTTTTTTTTTTTTTTTTTTAACATATCTAATTCAGGTTTTGCAATTCTTGATGTGGGATTTTCTTCCTTAAAGAATAACACGGGGAAGTCGCTGATGATTTGTTCTTTCACTACCTTTCAGTGCCAGTGCACCATTTAGCAGTGCAGCAGCTATCAATACCCACTCAGCCATGATCCTGCAGCTTTCCCCTGCCAGTCACTGTGTCATTTAGAAAGTGATAAAATTCCCAGCTTAGAGCAGTGCATTTGCTTTTGTGGCCCCCTACATCCAGCAACCTTTTAATGCACTGAACAAAATCAGCAACAAATTACTTTAGGAAACACCAAGCCCTTTTTGTTACAGTGTTCTGAGAGTTTGCAGTACTGTCAGATTTCAATTAAACTGAAGAAAAATCGAGCTGCTCTCTGTGGCTGCTTCCTTAGATAGTGAGGTAATTATATATAATAAGGAGATCTGTTGAGCAATTGCTCCTATTCATGGTAACGTTGCACCATTATTGTGCTTAACATGAGGACAGACTGCTGGATTGTTTTTGGAATGTGGGAAATGAGCAATAGCAGAGCTTAATGCATAGAGTAGGATTTTTAATGTTACCAGCTGTGGTGAATTAATTGTTATGACTTTTTTGTTGTTCTGTCAGGGAGATTATTAACCTAGTTCACACATAGGTTAAAAATGTGTGGGACCCTCAAGAGCTTGGACACTGTGCCTTCAGCAGCAGGCATGCAGCAAAAGTACCATGAAGTGATCAATACAAAACCAGCTCTACAGGTGCTGTATATTTCAGTTTTTTTCCCAAAGAAAAGGAGGCCACAGTATAAAATAGCTATTGTCCTCTCAGTATGTCCCAAGGAGAAGTGGTGACACAGAGTAACAGCAAACATCCTGGAAGATACTCCTTCATCACTGAGTCTAGGCACAGCAGTGTGCCAGAGCCTTGCTTTCAGTCACTGTGCCATTGAATAAGATAACTAGAGTATATGATGTAGGTTCTGTGGGGTGGTACACCTTACAGCCTGTAAGCATGAGAGGAAATGGCCCAAAAATGTGTCTGGGGAGGTTTAGATTGGCTATTAGGAGACATTTCTTTACTGAAAGAGTGGTCAGGCATTGGAACAGGCTGGCCAGGAAGGTGTTGGATTCACCATCCCTGGAGGTGTTCAAGAAATGTGCGGACATGACACTTTGAAACATGGTTTAATGGCCATGATGGTGTTGTCTTGATGGTTGGACACACTGATCTTAGAGGGCTTTTCCAACCAAAACAATTCTATGGTTCTAAATGATTCTGGGTATTTGGGAAGACTAACGGATATGGATAGTTCATGCATAATCTTCTACATGTGGACATAACTTTTGCTCCCTCTGCACGAGCAGCCCTAAGGGCACACAAGCTGTTTGTCTGGAAGCATAGCAGAGGGGTCTGCAAAGCAATTTACCCTGGAGGATGGAAAGAGGAATTTTATAAATAACACTTTTTTTCCTGTCTTGGTAAAGTGTCTTGTTGAGGGTCAGAAGAAAGCAGTTCTATTCTAGGACTCCTCTTCATGGTAGCATGGCATTTTGAACTCACAGAAGCAGCTGGAAAGAAAATGTCAAAGTTCAGTTCTGTTCAAGACTGAGTTTTGAATCTTGGCTAAGCTGAACAAGCCAGTCAAGAAATTAAGTCAACTTGCTGGTTTGTGCCATAAAAAGGAAATGGCTCCAGCCTAAGAAAATGTGAAGCAAACAGCCATGGTGTTTCAAAGGGGACAACTCAGAAGTCTGTGAAAAACTCACTGGGGCAGAAGAAGAGCTAGGAGAGGAGAAGCAGCAGCGAGGCAATAATAACTCACTTGGTACCAAAGGGCTTTAAGAAACATTTGAGAACCTTTTAAAAACTCAGAGTGAAAACAGAATGGAAACTTCTTGTAGGGCAGCAGTAGCCAAGCTGAGTTCCCAAACATCTCAAACGCAGCTCCCACGCTTGGACTGTGACACAAGCCAGCAGCACAGCTATTTGGCACAGGCAGTGTCTTGGAAATCCAAAGGTCCATCTGTGGAAGAAAGTTATTGGGTGAGTAGGTGATAAGGTAGCCAGGAAAAGCACATGAACACCAAGAAAAGCAAAGTACTGCACTCAGGAGTGGAGTCACTAATTATCACTCAGGAAAGAACTTGGCGTCACTGCGGATAGTGCCTCACGACAATTGGAAAGGCAAATAGGACATTGGGAACTGTGAGGGAAGGAAGAGTGAACAGAGCAGGAAGGAGAACTGCACACTCTGCCCCTGTCTACTTTGAGTCCCTGTTGTTCCTCTCAAAAATGACGCAAAGGATTTAGAAACAACAGGGCAACAGCCACAATCACAGTTACAGAGCAGCATCTGTGCACGGAATGGAGATGCACCCTGGGACTCTCCAGCCTGGAGAAGAAAGAAAGAACTTGCTGGTGGCTGCAGCCTGGAGAAGAGGAGTGCTGGGGGCTGCTGAAAAAGGCAAGAGGGGAAGATTTGTGGCTGCTTCTTAGCATCTAAGGCCTGAAGACATGAAATGAATTATCTTGCAACAGAACTGGAATGAGTGGAGGAAGCACTATTCCATGTGGCACATAATTAAGCTCAAGTAGAGATAACTCTGCAAGCCAAAAGTATAAATTGGTTTAAAACGTTAGTTGACAAATTCATGGAGGAAAATCTGTCAAGAGCTGTTGAATGCAAAGCCACAAGTCTCCAGCTCAGAAGGTCCCTGAGCAACAGGGGAGGGGAAAGTTTCACAACACATTAGACCCTTTCCTGCACTCCACAGGAGGCAGAAAGCTTCGTCTTGTCTGACACTATACTGCTATCCCACTCATCCCTGTACAGGCTGCCTTTTCTGGACTGCCCTAAAACTCAACTGTAGGGGTGGCTGTACCCTGCAGGACCTGGTGGGGAAAACCTCATTAGTTCCTATTTGCAACTCACTCCCAGAACTACCTCTTCCCATTACTCTTTAGGGCATGCTTTTTGTCTTTCATTTCTCAGCTACACAAAGATCTTTTTATTTCATGAGGAAGGTGTGAGGAAAAGACGTGCTTTGCTCTAAAAAGATATTAAAATCCCTATCAAAACTCTGACTTGTGGTCTGAGGTAAGACAAGGGAAAACACAGCAAGAATCATGTCTATCAAGCCCATGAAAGTCGTTTCATGAAGCTCAAGAATAAAGGCTACTAGGAATGTGTCTGTCAAAGCAAAGGAATTGGGAAGACTGGTCAAACAACAGAGTGAGTTGCCCTTCTTAGGACCTGAGTCCAAGGAAAAGGCATCAGAGCAGAGCTGATAGTTATATAGAATGAATACACCCAAGAACATTCAAAGAAAAGTTGTAGGTGTCCTGATATTCTATATCAATTGTTTCATTTGTGTTAAGCTGATCTGTAATGTGCCATTCTGAAACAAATTGGAGTACTCGAGAGACATTTAGGTCCTCAAACAGGTCCAGAGAAGGGCAAGAAAGCTGGTAAAGGGTCTGGAGAACAGGTCTGGGAAGGAGCAGCTGAGGGAACTGGGGTTGCAGAATCACAGAATGGTTTGGGTTGGAAGAGATCCCCAAAGGTCATTGGGTGCATTGAGCAGAGACATCCTCCACCAGATCAGGTTGCTCAGAACTTTGTCCAGCCTGACCTTGCATACCCCTAGGGATGAAACCTCAACTCCCTCCCTGGGCAACCTGTGTTCCCCCACCCTTTGTGGCAAAGAACTTGTTCCTAACATCCGATCTAAATCTGCTTTTCTCTCATTTCAAGCCATTGCCCCTCATCCTATCACTGCAGGCCTTTGCAAATAGAAGCTCTGCAGCTTTTCTGTAGCCCACTTCAGGCACTGGAAGACTGCTATTAGGTCTCTCTGAAGCCTTCTCTTCTCCAGGCTGAACAACCCAAGCTCCCTCAGCCTGTCCTCATAGCAGAGGTGCTCCAGTCCCCTGATCCTTTTCATGGCCCTCTCTGGACCTGCTCCATCAGGTCCATGTCTTTCCTGTGTGGAAGGTTCCAGAGCTGGGCACAGCACTCCAGGTGAGGTCTTACCAGAGCAGAGCAGAGTGGCAGAATCACCTCTCTCAACCCGCTGGCCATGCTTCTTTGGATGCAACCTCTCTTGCACCATGGCAGGGTCCTGTATCCAGGTGTAGTAAAAAATACAGACTGATTAAACTGAAAACGTGCTCTGATTTGTATCTCCATTCGTCTGTGTCCTTGTGAAAATACTGGTTCTGCTCTCAAACTGCCCAGAGACCTTAGGGAGCATCTGGCAGAGTTTCTGTTTAGAATTAATTTCAAATTACTGTTTCACACTTCTTTTGCTCTCTCACAACAGGCACAACAGGCAGCAGAAGCACTGCTTCTAAAAATACAACTGATAGGTGACTGTACTCTCCACAAGCTGCCTAACAGAGTGCTGAACTGAATGGCATTATGGCTTCACCTGTGAAGTCCTCACTGTAGAATAAAATCCTCTGTAGATGCTTTTCCTGAGAAAAAGAAGAAAATGGTATCCAGGTGCTCAAGTTACAACAAGGATAAAGCACAAACTGAGTCAGGCACATGAGGTCCTATCTGTAATGCTTCCAGATCGTGATTAATTCAGATTGGATGTTAGGAAAAAGTTCTTCACAATGAGAGCAGTGAGACACCGAAACAGGTTGCCCAGAGAGGTTGTGGAAGCCTCATCACTGGAGGTTTTGAAGGCCAGGCTGGATATGGCTCTGAGCAACCTGATGTAGTGTGAGGTGTCCCTGGCCACAGCAGCGGGGTTGGAACTGGATGATCCTTGAGGTCCCTTCCAACCCTAATGATTCTATGATCCTATGCTGTCTAGCTGCTTGCACTTCCTGTCTGGTGCATTTCTTTGGCATCTGTTGTCACCTGAGTGGCTTCTTTTGTTTAGGTTGGATTTTTTTTTATTCTTTTTTTTTTAACTTGTCTTTGTATTTTGTGTTAGGCATTGGGACCCAAATTAAGCAGGCAATGTTGGGAGGTATCTTTTTTTTCTACTTCTGTAAAACAAGCAGACCTTGTGTCCTCTTCAGATACAGGAGCTACTTGTTCAAAAAACTTCAAGATCTGGAGAATTCTGGGCACAAACTTCAGTTATCAAAAGAAATGAAAAACTCTTATGTCAGCTTTATTGACCCTGAATACAAGCCAGAAAGATACTTCCAGACTGTTGAGACAGAATATAAAATATTATGATGGGTTACGCCCATCCTGAAAGCAGGGGGGGAGGGCTTGTGAGAGCATTGCCCTCCCTGCAGGGGGTTTTGCCCCTGGGAAACTGAGTTTAGTCTGTTCCATTTCCTATCCCTGCCCAGCAAGGCTATAAAAAGGAGGACACAGTGGCCATTAGCTCTCTTGGGCCCTGCCTTTGCTTGGACGAGGACTGCTGGTGGCTCCCTGCTTCTCTGCCACATGGTCAGGCCTGATCCTTCTCCCTGCTGCCTCCACACCTCTTCAAAGAGACTGGTTTTATTTTTTCTCCCATCCATCCTTGTTCCTCTTTGTGAACCCTACCTGTTATTGCTACATATGTATATATTGTTTAAAGAAAATTATTTACCTCTCTACTTCCAAGCCCACTCCAAATTATTTCTTGGTGGATTTGCTCCTTCCCTTTCTTTTTCCTCTCTGTTGGGAAAGAGGAGCGGGGAGCGGGGGAGAGATTCTCAGCCTTGCCCCCATCTGAGTTCTTAAGTCCCAGTTAAGGCTCAAACCACCACAAATATATATCAGAAAAAATTAAAAAATACCCAAAGTTGGGAAGATTTTTTGGAGACTAATCATCTTATACCAACTCAGGTACAAGAGGCTGAAAAGCAGCTCCAAAGAAGGAGATTTAGGGGTTTGGGTTGATGGCAAGTTGTACATGAGTCAACAGTGGGCCCCGGCAGCCAAAAGGGTCAGTCATGTCCTGGGTACATCAAGCACAGCATAGTTAGCCAGTCAAGGGAGGTGGCTGTCCCACTCCACACTGAACAGGTACAGCCCCACCTTGAGTTCTCTTCCTGACACAAAAGAGCATCTAGGTCAGTCATTGATGCTATTTCTTTGCAGTGTTAATAAGAGAAAAAGCAATAAATTTCTGTCACTCAGAATATGGCTCAAAAGAAGATACAGATGATCCACTGATTAGGAAGGGAATTTTTGTTCCTTTAATTAAGTATCTAATTAACTGAGTTAAATGGTAGTTTAAATGGGGCTGGTTGGGGCTGTTCAGCCTGGAGAAGAGAAGGCTCTGTGGAGACCTTACAGCAGCCTTCTAGGCCCCCTGACAGAGGCTGCAAGAAAGCCAGGAAGGGACTTTTTACAAGAGCTTGTAGTAATAGCACAAGAGGAAATGGATTGAAGCTTGAGGAGGACAGATTTAGACTAGAGATTAGAAAGAAATTCTTTACAGTTCTGCCATCCTCAAGTTTCAATCCTGGTCTGCAGTTGGCACAAGAAGCCCAAAACACTGAGGTTGAAATGACAAATATTGGAGCTTCAACTTGTATACAGTCTGCCAATCTCCAGCGATTTCCTTGTAGTTTGATGGCTGAACATAAGCCAAACACCCTTGCCACACAAGCACCTCCTCAGAAGCCTGAGGGCTACATCTTGCTTAAATAAACATACTTGATGGTGGGTTCACTGCAGATCTCTCTCTTGCTTTTGTGATAAGTTTCAAATTGATTATTTAGCTGTTTCTTGTCAAATTGATTATTTTGCTGTTTCTTTTCATATGGCATTTCAGTTGATTATTTAGCTGTTTCTTTTCATGTGGCATCTTTTCTGTCAAGATTTTTCTTTCTTTTTCTTGGTTCCTCCATCTTTCATTTCTTTACTGCTATTCCTTCTACTCCGAACCCTATTTCAAACTGCATTTCTCAGCCATTCCATTTATGATCTCTCTCTCTTTCTTTTTTTTTTTCCTATTCTTCTCTTCCATGCCAGCCATGCTAACTTGGAAAAGTTGTTCTCTTGTTGCCTGGCTATTCGACACAGCAGCAGGCCAGGATCCATCTTCCTACCTGACTTCGATGGATAGTAGTGTGAATATCTGCTCTTGCCGCCCTGCAGCATCTCAAATTTCAGTGGCCAGCTGCAGCACAGCAGCTGCAACCAAAACTTACAGCTCAACCTATCTACAGGCTGCTGCCTAAGATCATAGCTTTGTTCTCATTTTGGATACCAGTCCCAAACCATGTTCTCCTCACATGTTGGTTTCCTTAGCCACACCATAAGCTAGGGTCAAGAAAAAGCGCAGGCTAAAAATTCAGTGCTCCTGGAATTTGACTTCTGGGCTTTTAGGGGTCAGAATGCTCCTGCCCAGGTTCCTTCCTCAGGCACCCATGCTTGGGGCTGCATTGAGATGGGGTCTCCCCTTCTTTTCCCTACAAACAGCTTTTTGCTGACGGGCTCTTGGTGAAGAAATTGTGAGCAGCACAGCTCTAGCCTGTGCTGCATATTGTTCATACATTTCTCAGATTTGGAAAAGAACTTCCCAGTCTTATTGCTGTGTTTCTTTGAAATGGCTCCAATTCTACAACATTTTATCTGTGGTACTACTGTGTGTGGTTCCAGCTCCAACATCTTTGCCCAGACCAAGAGCAGATACATTACCAAACCCAACAAACAAACAAGCAAACAGCAACGAAACAAACACACACAAAACCAACCAACCAAAGAGCAAACCACCCTTTGCTTATAGTTTATAGAGTGTGTTTCTGTGGTTGTTAAGTGGATCCAGAATGCAAACTTACCTTGAAGAAAATTCAGAGCTATGGAGAGTGGCTCAAAAAGCTTCCAAATCAGAGCAAAATTCTGTGACTTCAAAATGGACTAGAGATTTAAAATTGCCTCCTATTGGATTGGGAACAACCAACATATCTCCAATAATTCATTTGGAGAAGGTTTCTCCATCTCATCTGGGCCTCTCATGCTAAATATGACGTGCTAAGCTGGTATATTTAATATGAAGTCTGTTAAAGGCATGTTAATATAGGAAGAAAATTAAATGAAAGCATGATGAAGTCAAAACAATTCTATCCCACATCAAAACAAAGCATTTTGATATTATTAAATGAAATCAAGAAAGTAAAAATGAAATGTTTTGATTTTTTCTCGTTAAAAATATTTGTCAGAATTGACACATTCTTGCAAAACATTTGGGGTTTGACAAACAGAATTCTTTTTTTACAGAATAATTGTTTCACTGAGCTCTAATTAAAAACTGGCTAACTAGCAGATCTCAAAAAAAAAAACCCTTGTCAGCGGTGAGTTATTACTGTGCAGCAGATATATGGTGAAGAGGATCAGCGCACAGCCCGGGGATGTTTAATATTGCCATCTGTGATCCTGAAATGAACATAAAACCATTTTTGACGAATTTTGAGGTAATAAGGAGCTGGTCAGAGTGGCCACGGCCATGGTAGTGTGATGGTGACCACCTTGGGAGGCTGGTGACTTAAACATTGCGTGCTTCAAGCGGAGAAAATCCAGACTTTGCCCCCACGTAGAAAGATGCCATCTCCACTGCCTGCCAGCACCTCTGCCCTGGCAGGAACGGGTCGATGGGGTTTTATCAATCAATTACTAAGCAGTAAGTGAAAGGAGGGGGGAAACAAGGAGGATACTGAGGAGAGACGAAGAGTGTAATACAGTGTCCCACTGTGGTGTCAGCATCGTGGAAAAGATCAATGAGGAAAGTATTTGCAAGCTGAGTTAATGTGCTTCATTCGGTGTTGCCTGTCAGGAAGAAGAGTGAAAGGTGATGGGAAAGATGAGGTTAAAAAGCCCCTAGGTCACTTTTTAAAACAAAACAAAACAAAATAGAGAGTTATAAAAAGGAATTTAAGAGAGAGAAATTCAGAGGAAAAATAAAGCAATCTTTTTTTATGAATGAGTCTGATTGACCATAGTACCTGTTAAAGCAGTGAACTTGCTATTTCAGGCTTTCTTTAAACCAAGACTGTCTTGTTTACTAAGGCACAAGTTATTTTGGCTCAGCCGAGCAGTAAGGGGGGAAAAAAAATTACATGACCTGAGTTACAGAAAAGATCAGAGTGAGTATTCTATTATCTACTACATCTAGAGCCGATGTGTATCTACACATTAATTATTTGCACATAGTAGATAATCTGAAGGAAGATTCCTGGTAGACAATTAGGAAATTGTCCATGAATCCTAATTTCTACTGAAAATCATGAATTTATCAACATTGTCAAAGGTTGGCGAAAGCAGACGTTTGGATTTAAAACCGCACAATCATAGAATGGTTTGGAACGGACCTTGTCCAACCTCCTCTGCAGTCAGCAGGGTCATACTCCATTAGATCAGGTTGCTCAGAGCCTTGTCCAGCCTGACCTTCAATATCTCCAGAAAAGTGGCCTCAACTACCTCCCTGGAACTCTCATGGTGCAGAACTTGTTCCTCACATCCAACCTAAATCTGCTGTTCTCTAATTCAAAACCATTGCCCCTTGTCCTGTCACTGGACTTTGCAAACAGTCCCTCTGCAGCCTTCTTGTAGACCCCTTCAGATAATGGAAGGCCACTATTAGGTCTCCCTAGAACCTTCTCATCTCCAGGCTGAACAACCCCAGCTCTCAGCCTGTCCTTGTGGGAGAGGTGTTCCAGTCCCCTGATCATCTGTGGCCCTCCTCTAGATGAGCTCCATCAGGTTCGAGTCCTTCCTGTTGTGGGTTCCAGAGCCAGACACAGTACTTCAGGTGAGGTCTTACCAGAGCAAAATACTTTCCTGGATATAATTTCACAAAAGCATTTCCAGTTTCCAAAATGTTGGTACTAACTCTAAGGTGACTGAGTTTTGAACCTTCCTTTTAGAGATAGAAGAAAAAAGCAAATCCAGACTGATGGTGGAAAGACTCATGTGGATGCAAGAGAGAAACTAACTTCCCTTGCCAATTCAAAGCTTCATGAGTGCCTCATATGTTGCCCAATATCACAGTATCACCAAGGTTGGAAGAGACCTCAAAGATCATCGAGTCCAGCCTGTCACCACAGACCTCATGACTAGACCATGGCACCAAGTGCCACTTCCAATCCCCTCTTGAACACCTCCAGGGACGGTGACTCCACCACCTCCCTGGGCAGCACATTCCAATGACGAATGAATCTCTCAGTGAAGAACTTTCTCCTCACCTCGAGCCTAAACTTCCCCTGGTGCAGCTTGAGACTGTGTCCCCTTGTTCTGCTGCTGGTTGTCTGGGAGAAGAGACCAACCCCTTCCTGGCTACACCCTCCCTTCAGGTAGTTGTAGAGAGCAATAAGGTCTCCCCTGAGCCTCCTCTTCTCCAGGCTAAACAATCCCAGCTCCCTCAGCCTCTCCTTGTAGGGCTTGTGCTCAAGGCCTCTCACCAGCCTTGTTGCCCTTCTCTGGACACGTTCAAGTATCTCAATGTCCTTCCTAAACTGAGGGGCCCAGAACTGGACACAGGACTCAAGGTGCGGCCTAACCAATGCAGAGTACAGGGGCACAATGGCTTCCCTGCTCCTGATTGCCATGCTATTCCTAATGCAGGCCAGGATGCCATTGGCCTTCTTGGCCACCTGGGCACACTGCTGGCTCATGTTTAGGTGGCTGTCAATCAGCACCCCCAGGTCCCTCTCTGTTTGGGAGCTCTCCAGCCACTCTGACCCCAGCCTGTAGCTCTGCATGGAGTTGCCGTGGCCAAAGTGCAGCACCCGGCACTTGGACTTGTTGAATGCCATCCCGCTGGACTCCACCCATCTGTCCAGTCGGTCGAGGTCCCTCTGCAACATCTGAGGAAATGTTCAGTGAACTTACATATAGAAACATTTCGGTTTCAGCAAGGATTGTTTTCTCAAGGGAAAAAGGAAAAAAAAAGCATTTGAAAAGCTTCATCAGTTCAATATCCCTGTTTAATTCCTGCTCATGCTACAAACCTCACTGTCTGAAGCCAGGCTTGTAATTTATATTTCTATTATATTCTTCCCTACTTGTAAAATGGGGATGTGACCTTCTTCTGCCTTGATTTTGATTACATGGTTCTTGGGCAGAAAACCGTCTCTTTCCACGCCTCTGTCTATTTACACACAAAGTAAAAAGCAAGACAACTCTGGGTATCTAAGCTCATGTGCAGCAAAGATATTGTTTGTCCTTCTACTGCTCTATTTAGAAAGTACAGTCGACAGCTAGGAAGTGCAACTCCGAGGTATTATCTGCCATCCACAACGTGAATATTGTCTGTTTAAACAAAACACTGAATTGTTTGAGGGAATGGAACTATTTCATGCCATGTGTTTCTCTGCAGAACAATATGACAGTGAGATAACATTTTGCAATTTCAGATCGCTTCCCATGGCAAGGAAATCATATTTGCCAGCCAGCTGGTTCTTTTGCTCCATTTAATGTACTCATAATAGACACCGGTTAGGACTGATGCTGTTAGTAGAAGGTTGTTTGTAACCAAGCCCTGGTAATTGATACGACGATAGAAAAATGTCTATCAGCTTCCGGTAATTTCAGCACTCAAAATGCAATCAATCACCTTTGCTTTTTTTCACTTTGAGAATTGTTTTCTTTTTCTTTTTAGAAGTCTTTGATTGCTTTGCTTTTACAGCAGAGTAGGTTTTTAAGGATATTTTTTAACTTCATATTACTAGAATCATAGCAAGGTTTGGGTTGCAAGGGACCTCCAAAGCTCATCTAGTCCAACCCCTCTGCAGTGAACAGGGGCATCCTCCACTAGACCAGGTTGCTCATTGCCTTGTTGAGCCTGACCTTGAATATTTGCAGCAAACCTCTCAATTATTCTTGCCACTCCTATTCAATGTCTTCACCTCATCTAGGTTGCTCCCAGTTTTTAGTCCTCTACTATTCCCCATGTCAGCAAACCTTTTCATTAGTCAGTCTTTGTGATTTCTCCTATCCCTGTGAGGACAGGCTGAGGGAGCTGGGGCTGTTCAGCCTGGAGAAAAGAAGGCCTTGGGGAGACCTAATAGTGGCCTTCCAATAACTGAAGGAGGCTACAAGAAGACTGCAAAGGGACTGTTTACAAAGGCCTGCAGTGATATGATGAGGGACAATGGTTTGAAATGGGAGAAGATTTAGATTGGATGTTAAGAACAATTTCTGCACCATCAAGGTGGTAGAACACTGCAAAAGGTTGCCCAGGAAGCTAATCAAGGCCCCATCCCTGGACATATTAAAGATGAGGCTCAACAAAGCTCTGAGCAAGCTGATTTAGTGGAGGCTGTCCCAGCTGACTGCAGGGAGGTTGCGCTAGATGACCTTTGGAAGTCGTTTCCAGCCCAAACCATTCTATGACTCTATAATTTCTTTTTCCCATAATCCTTTCCGTATCTTTTTCCACCATCGTGCCAGCTCCTTCTCTTCCTCTCATCAGGGGCATACTCTTCTTTATGATCCCTGCAAATGCAGAACCTTACTTTTAGTTTTCCCCTCCATACAGCACTACCTTAAACACCTGTGGTTTAATCATAACCATTAGTATTCACTTAGGGTAAAACATTTTCTTGCTCTAGTATATAAGGTACAGAAAATACTTTCCCATTATTGTGCAATATTATTAGACATAATTTGAGCAGTTTTAATTGGTTTAACCTACTTTTGAAATCCTGGCACTAATCAGCATGTGCAGGGACAGACTCCACTGTATGGGCCAGAGTTACAAGCAGTCATGCATCTCAAGTACACACAACAGGGATAAGCTTTTCCTGTAAAGCTCTCCCAGGCCATATAAAAAGAAGCCCCAAGACAGTTCAGTGCAGATAAAACATCACCACTGACCAGTTACTGGAATTGCTAAATCTGATCAAGTATGCTGGGCCAGTAAGGAACCCAGCACTCCTTCTCTAGTGTCTAGATGCATCCACTTCAGAATCCAAAGGACCAAAGACTAGCCAGTAGATCACTACTCACTGTTTTTCCAAGCCTGAAAACTAATTTTAACTTAAATGCTTAACTGAGTTTTGTAACAGGAGCCAGAGAAAGCCAAATGAATCCAGATCAACGCTAGCTGGGGGCAACCTGAGGTTGATAGAAAAGATCCATTTCAGTCCCTATTTGCTCTCAGAAGAGCTCCCACAGGATTACCACAGCCCAGAGAAAAGAGGGACAGCAGCTGCTCACAAAGCTGAAGCTTCAGATCAACTTTCAGAGAGCACTGCAAGTATTTAAAAGGTCAAAGAAATGAGAGGATTTTTGGTCTCGCTCCCTTCATGAGGCTTTCCTTGTTATTTTGCTGATAAAATCTGGAGAAAATATGCTGCTGTTTTTATAGTGCAACACAATTGGCAGAGCCCCACTTTAGAGAAGTGTCGCTCGTAGCACGCATGACTAACGATTAATGATGCTCATTAAAAAATGAAGTTCTGATGAAATTCATTAATGCTTGGCTTGAATCTTGCTAACAGTTACGCAACATTAAGAGCAAGGCAATTACAGATCTTGGCTGCAACTCATTGAGAGATAAAAGAATACCCTTCTTCCTGTTTAACTCGATGTATGACATGCTGCACTACAAAAATAAGCTGCCTTGGAAAAGGCTTCTTCAGAAATGACAGTCTGCAGCTCCATTGCCACCTGCGGGTAAGTACTGGAGTCTGTCAGCTCACTCTGTTTCCCAGGGCACAGAGAAACACAGGTAGCAACAGAAATTGAACACAATGAAGTGCCACGCTTCTGACTTGGCCCAGACGGTCACAAAATCGTTGGAAGCAGACACCACCTTTGGTTTCCCAGGTTACTGCTATAATTTGAACAATTCTATGTTATTTCTCCTCTCATACTCTTAAAAATGTAAAAAAACAGTTGAGCAGTTTCAGTCTAAATAGCACAGGAAGAGACTGGGATGAGGATGAACTGCAAAGTAATTGTAGGGAATACTAATACAGAATAGGATGGAAAACAAAGTGAATAGTGTAGCCAGCAGGAACAGGGAAGCCATTGTGCCCCTGTACTCAACACTGGTTGGGCCACACCTTGAGTCCTGTGTCCAGTTCTGGGCCCCTCAATTTAAGGACATTGAGACACCTGAAGGTGTCCAGAGAAGGGCAACAAGGCTGGTGAGAAGCCTTGAGCACAGCCCTACAAGGAGAGGCTGAGGAAGCTGGGATTGTTTAGCCTGGAGGAGACCTTATTGCTCTCTACAACTACCTGAAGGGAGGTTGTAGCCAGGAGTGGGTTGGTCTCTTCTCCCAGACAACCAGTACCAGAACAAGGGGACACAGTCTCAAGCTGCGCCAGGGGAAGTTTAGGCTCGTGGTGAGGAGAAAGTTCTTCACCGAGAGAGTCGTTCGTCATTGGAATGTGCTGCCCAGGGAAGTGGTGGAGTCACCATCCCTGGAGGTGTTCAAGAGGGGACTGGACGTGGCACTTGGTGCCATGGTTTAGTCATGAGGTCTTGGGTGACAGGTTGGACTTGATGATCTTTAACGCCTCTTTCAACCTTATTGATTCTATGATTCTAAGTCATAGTTAGCAACTTCAGCTTGGAGTTTCAAGGAAGGCTACTGGAGCAGCGTGCAACAAAAGGTTTACACTCTTGACTCAAAGCCAGCTCCTGATGAAAGAAATGCTGCACAGCAGCAGGGCCATGCAGCTTTTCTTACAGCACAGGGCTTTAAAAAAACCCAACCAAACAAAACCCCCTTCTTTACCTTTTTAGTATCAAGTACTAGTTCTGAAAGGGGGCTGTCAGCAGTTCACACCCCTGGGGGTGTGTGCCAGATTCCAGGGCATTCTCATGCAGCTTGTCTCTGCAGTGCTAGTGGGAATAAAGCCTTCTGTTTAACACCTCTATTAACCTACTGTCCCTGTTCTGCTGGAGTGGAATCACAGGCAGTTTGAGTCAGCCATGAGCTTATGCTGGGAGCCTCAAAAGCCAGGACAGCTGACCCAGGTTGGCTTATAGGTGTATCTCATACCATAAACATCATGTTCATTATAATGGGGAGATCCTTCAGCATTCTCCCTCTGGGGACTGCCTTCCCCCTTACTGTTACTGCTGTACACTCACAGGGCTGAGTTAACTGTGTAATTTTCTTGGTACTTGCATTAATAGGTTTGCAGTTTCATTAAATCCATTTTCATTTCATCCCACAGATTGCCTCTCCTTTTCTCCTTCCTGGCTGGGGAAGGGTCCTCAGGTGACAGTGCAGCTGCTGTAGTTTAGTTCCAGATCTGGGATAAATGCAAACACCTCTCAACATCCCATATAACCCAAACCAGCTCTCTATTAAGAGCTACATTTCACTATCTTAAGGGCACCTACAGGAAGGCTGGGGATGAACTGCTTAGGAGGGCTTGGAGTAACAGGACAAGGGGCAATGGTTTAAAGCTGGAGCAGGGTAGATTTAGGTTGAACACCAGGAAGAAATTCTGTAGAATGAGTAGTGAAACACTGGCTGCCCATGGATGCGGTTGAGGCATCATCAAGACATGGAGACATTCAAGATTAGATTGGATGTGGCCCTGGGCAACCTGATCTAGTTGGAGATATCCCTGTTGACTGCAGGAGGGTTGGACAAGATGACCTTTGAGGGTCCCTCCCAACACAATGCAATCTATGAACTCTGAAGTATTCCATCTCAAGCACTTTCAAACCTGGGGAAAGCAAGAAATCAACACAACACATACTAACCATGCAGTTAGAAACAAACTTTATTGTTGCAATTTGAAAGTATTTACACAATATAAATCTCTTTGCAAGGTACATGACTGTTTAACCAGTGGTAGAAGGCCTTATAATAGCTTCAATAACATTTAGTTCAAAAAGAAACAATTAACCCCAAAGGATAAATGATGCATCTACACTCCACAACACACAAGAAGGGTCATGGGGAACTTGTTGGAGAGATGACAAGTGCTGGAAGATGACACAGGCTTGAGCTTATTTTATTCACAGGACATAAGTGGGCTCATGGTAAAAGAACATTGACCAATGTGCAGTGACAAAAAAAGCAACACAAATGGAATATATCCCTAAGATGCTATAGTGGCCCTATTCCTGCAAGTAGTTAAAGGGGTTTAGGTAGCTGGATTAAGAGGCTTCAGCCAGAACCAATGAATCTGATTTAAGTCACATTTATGAAAGACTGGATACATTCTAGGTGCTGAGACTATTGAAAGCACTTGTGTACAAAGCAGCAGCATCAAAATACCACAGACTGCATGAGATACACAGAATGATAAAAGGAACACTTGAAAGAAAATCTTTCACGTGCTAAAGACTTGACACCTCCCCTTTTTGGATAACACTTAAAAATTACTATTACCAAATGTTAGGAAACACTTTTTCTCCCCCCCTCCAATTCACACTGCATTTTACAGCACTGCATACAGTATTTTTCATGCTTCTCTTCCACAGTCTTTTTCATTTTCTGTTTTGCATGGATATCTATATGGGAAAACAAAAAAAACCCCAACAACAAAGCACTAACATAAAACCAGAATGCCACAAAGATAGGCTGGTGCAGTACCTGAAGTTATTTCAGCATTGCTTTCCAGAATGTCTTAGATTTCAAGTAACTCCTTGGCTTTCTACATCTTCACTCAACTTTGAAACATCCACTAAGTATTCTGTGTCATCTCTCCATAAACATCAAATCAAACATGTTTGGAACGTCTGTGAATTAAGTTCCACACCATAGGGAACCTGAGGCAGCAGCTCAACAATTTCAGAAGGCTACAGAAACAGCTGATGTAAGATCTTGAAATGTCAATTTGGCAGTCTGGACACTTATTCTAAGATCACAATCAGCCACTGCAGGCAGTTTCCTGACATTTCACAGTAATAAACCCCCCCCCACCCCCCCCCTTAATTAAAAATCTGGTGCAGACCAGCACCTGTACTATTAAATACACTGAAAAGCCCAATGCACATTTTAAATGTTCCAAATTTATCAGCTGGGGTACTTTTAATCATCTTCTGGAACGTTTCTTTCCTCTCCCCCACCCTAAGATAACTGGTTTCCTAATAACAAGAACTTAATAGCAACAGATGAAACCAATTGGAAAAGTCACCTACAAATAAAAATCAAACAATGCTTTTTCCAGTCTGCCCACACCCATTTGATGGCACATCCCCACATAACTGCCACATGCAACTGTTTCATACATTTTCCTTTCCACTCCAGACATCTATAAGCCAAAGCCTAATTTGCTCCAACATGCCCCATCTGGACTTGTGTCATTTCTCACTGTGGAGAGTCCTTTTCTTAAAAGCCTCATGGTTGGCCAACACAACACCTACCTTGCACAAGACCAAAGGCTTTGCCTATTTTTCACAACTAATGGAAACAAGCAATTTGCAGTCTTTCATAACAAAAAGAGGTGGAGGGGGGGAAAGAATCAGCTGCAAGACTGCTCAGCATCAGCCTTCCATTACTCCAGGGTTTGACCATTCACTTTCTGTTCTACTGCCACAATTACAACCTGCGTGGTGTGGAAGAGATGATAGAAGACAGTAGCTAAATTCCAGTAGTTCAGTAATCTAGCACACTTCAGAAGGCATCCAAGAGCACAGTAAACAACAAAAGTTAAAATAAACTCAAGACTATATAGCTCAAATGCAGACAGGTATGATGTGGGCAGCCTCCTCTACAAACTACATGAAGGATTATCCCAAGCAAGAGATTACATTTCATTGGGTTATGGAACAAAGTTCTGTTTAATCAGAAAGTTACCCAAAGTTAACATTTTTCATTAGGTGTAACAAACTATTTAAGCTTTTCTTAGCTAGAAAAAGCTTAAAAGAAAGCAAATCTGAACGGCATTCTGCAACAAACTTTACAATTTGCTCTTCTCCTTAAACCATGCAAGTAAGCAAGCTTATTCAATACCTTGCTACATCAAAAGCTTAAGCTCAAGTTTACAGGTGAATTATTTCCTTTTACTTGTATTTACTGAGCCCATTCCTCCTTTTGACTAATACTTTTTTGATGAACTCACTTCCCAGGACCCTAGTAACTGAAAGTGTCGACACTGCTAAGCATGCCTGCACGTACCAGCCAGTGCAGATCAGCCTCACAGGATGCACAGAGTGTATCAAGATCAGTGTGTCAGATGGACAATGAGATTTGCACACTGGCATTTTCCAGCAGAGTTATTAAACACAGCTGTGACAAGAATAAACTAACTGCTGGAAGGACACTATGGAGTTTAGGACAGCCAGGGAAAGGCAGCCTTTGTGGAAAACTGTGCTTCATTGTGTCTGTGCTGCCAAGATTAAAGGTCTCTTCAGAAAGGGTCTTCCTACACACAAAAAAAATTCTGATGTGTACTGACAAAAGAGAACACAATTTTAGTCACAAAGGAAACAGCCATGGTTAAGTATGGAAAGGAATCTTAAATATTCATGTTTCCCCTAGTGAAGTAGTGGTTTGGGGCACAGGGAGGGGAAGGGCATGGCACACAGGGAAAAATACATCTGGCAAGTTTCAAACAGTCTATAACTGCCACTAGGCAGTTCTAGTATTGAGGAGAATGACTGGCAGAACTGTTTTGGTGATTTGGGCATTTACTATAAGCATTTACAAGTTTGCTATATCCACCAAAACCACTTCAGCTGGGGGACTTCTATCACACCAAGCTCAATGCTGTCACCATGGGAGCACACATATCAAGAGTACGCTACCACACTTAAGAAGTCACCAGCATTCACCACCACATCAGAAATTTGGGCAAGTGAGCACATCTTTAACAGCTTTCCCTATACCACAGGTACTGCAAATTTACCTCTCCCAGTCTGCCCTCTTGTTAGAACAGACACGCTCCATCTTCGTGCTGTATAAATCGCTTTATTCCAAGAATCATTCCCAAGAGCAAGATGTCAAAAAAACTAAGGGGGAGGGGCAGGAGAGGGAGAAGAGGGTAAGACACTGGATGCCCAAGGCTATAAATGGGTATCTTAACATAAAACTGTTATGCTCTGTTACAGGTCAATTTAACAAAAACAAATCCTCACAGTTAGACTTCTCCTTTACATCAAAATTTCTACAAAAGAGGAGAGAATACAATGCAATACACAAGTCCATAAATGCAAGGTACAGTACAATTCACACTAATTTACAAATGGTTATTTACACTGTTGTATATACACACACAGTCAGATCTGGTTAATGCAGATTTGGTAAGTCCTTTTAAACTGTGACTCGAGAAGTCGAAATGAAGGAATTGAGCAGTATGTGAGAGTCTAGTGACCTAAGAAATCATACGTGGATTAGCCAGATCTGGCTGCAGAAATGAGAAGAAAAAAATTCACACTATTCTGCTTTACAAAAGCAACCAGGCCACTATGGTCTATTGACTTGATGCTATTTATGCAAGAATGCCATCACTAATAATCCTGTTGATATTTACAATTTGGGTTTAACTACAGGAAGAATTATTAATTTTGGCATTCGTGCCCTTAGCGTAACATAAAGGCAACAGAGTAACTTCTTGGCAAGTCACAGTCAAAACTACTACAGGATGTTTCTAGAGCTCAGTCAGGTTTTTTTTGTCCTCCTTCAAATACCTTTAATGTTGCTATTAAAGAGACTGAGACAAATTAATTGCAATAAGTACATGTTCTCTAGTACCTAACTTACATTCAGAACGTCCTGTATTCACAGTTTCAAGCTACGTGATAATCTGCAATGCCTTTGCAAACTACTGCTTCAAACTTGACACATCTGCAGATATTCCTTAGCAAGTGAGAGTGTATCCGAGTGCTACCAGCTCACACGGATGGGGAAGGAGACTCAAGGTCCCTGGCATTTCATTCTGAACAATGTATTTCCTCAGAGATCGTTTTAATCTGCACTTGTCTTGAAAGCTGATGCAAAGCAGCATTTAAGTGTGTAAAATGAATTTCAACATGCAAAATGAAAGCCTCTACCAGTACTGCAAAGTCAACCACCGTGACCTGTGATAATCATTGTGCTTCTTCGAAGTGGCTCAGGAAAAGCTTGCAGTATTTACTATCTACTTCAAAGTGCTTTTATGGGATTCAGTGGAACTGCACAGAAATGAGATTGAGCTGCACTCATGAAGAGCTTTGGTTCTGCAGAAGCAAGCTTCCACTCCTACAGTTATTGCTACTTGAGCTATACAAACAAAAATAGTGCTAAAAAAAACCCCAAACATTTACACTAACTCCAAACATAAATAGTACTGGTACCTGAAAAGGGAACGTGTTTTGCCAACTGTTGGGGAAGTCAGGGGCTGTCAAGTGTTGGATTTCCCAAGACGGAGTGAACTTCAAGGCCTTTTTCAAACGTTTCACGAACGGAAAGCAGCACTGCCAGAAATAAATCCACCACTTCAAGACAATAGTAGTAAGAGTTCAACACAAAAAAAAAATCTCTATCCATCTTACTTCAAAGTAGATCTTGGTGAACTTCAAGGGACTACCATGGGTATTGTTCAACATCTGTCAATAATGTCAACAGGGAGAAAGTACGGAACATTAAAGTCTTCAGTACTTTCATGAGCTCTAGCAACATCCTTGGTAACTTCTTGTGTTTATTTAACTACTAAAAAAGAAAAAAATAGAAATAAACCTGTCCAGTAAAGGAGCCTCCAGCTAACAAAAAACATCATTATTTATCTGAAGTGAAAAAAGAAAAAAAAAAAAAAAATTAAAATAAAAATCCCAGTTCTTCTATTTGCATTAAGGTTTTGACTGAAGGAAACCAAAAAGCCAGAAACCTCCAGAGATGAATATAAAAGAGAAAAGAAAAGGAATTGCAAACCTTGCTTTTGTAAAAGAACAGAATGCCATTCAAAATGGTCTTTACAGGTGACATTTTTTTCATTCACATAAATTGTCTTTGTCCTGAATTGATCCAAGCTATTGTAGTAAAGCACACACACATCTCTGTGCATGGTGTACCATAAAGCAATTCTGAATAAATATCTTTGCTGGAGTCTGTACAACAGACTCCCCCTAATATTTACTCTTCAGCTAAGTTTGTGTTTGCCGTGTATATGCACACACACAGACTTTGTACATGTGGGCACTTATGTGACCAAAGTGCAAAGTTTCTCAGAGTTTAATCAGAGTTGGATATATGCTTAACCAACCCCACACTGGTTTGTTTTTCTTTCTGTTGTGGATTTCTTCCCCTCCCACCCCCCGCCACCCCCTTTCAAATGTAAAGCCTCTTTTCCATGCAAACTTATACATTGTTTTAAGTAAACATTTCCTTTTCAAATTCACATTTTGTTACTCCAGACCATTCTTGGTATAATAGCTTTAAGAAATAAGAAAATGGGTGTGATGATCAAAGCCCCATCGTTCAAGTCAGGTACATTTCCATATCATCCTTCGAACTAGAGACTTTGAAAAGTCATTTGCTGCAACAGGAAAAAAAAAGGTAAGACAATTTTCAGCTACAGGACCAAGCATTAAAGACCAGAACCCAAGGTTAGAAGATGACAAAGCAGAGAGATGTCAACGATAGATGAACTGTAAACCTAAGCGTCTTGCTCCCCAGTGCAACAGGACCTGTTCACTCCTCTTCAGTTCAATAGTCCACTCTGCTAGATACTGCTGAAGCACATCAAATAGACACCAGAAAAGTGTTTGAATTTAGAATCAGTCTTCAAAAAAAAGACTAGAATTTGGAATAATGGGGGTTTTTGCCTTACAAGTACACTTAATGAACAAGCAGCTTTCCCACAGGAATTAAGAGATTGTGTGTTGTCCATCTAACACCAGGATAGTTCATATCCTCAGAGAATCTGATGGTCACAGAACCTTTAAGTTTCTACAGTTTTAACACATCAAGAAGGAAAAACTCAAAATATTATTTATCATTTCAGAAAGCCAGTTGACTGTTACAAAAGAAAAAATGCCATCAGACAGAAAGCTACCATTTTCTTGTTGAAAACAAAAAGAAAGATGGTCCTAACCTTTCTCCCTAGTTACACCACACTGGTGATCTGACGAGTCTCTCATCACTTCTTTTTGCTTGTGTACATCTAACAGGTTAATATTCTCTGACCATGTTTTCTTTAATTTAAGTTAATGCAACTTCAATAAAATAAGCTGTTCAACAAATCCTTTGGAACTGCACCAAACTTTTACAGAAACTGATGGAAGCAGCAATGGAATCATGTTACCATGTTAAACTTAGAATAAATAATTCACATACAGCATATGTTAAATTACAAAGAAGGATTAAATTGCCTTTTCTACAACTTCTCATAGATTTAGCAAGTTTCTAATCCATCTGATATCAACAGCAGTACGTATGTTCTTCATATTAAATTTAACATTGAAGGACTGTTTAGAGGCATTATTTATAAAGCAAGAACCACCAAGTGAGCATTACAGAACTTCAGCAAATGTTTAGGTTTTTTTTTTTCCAGTATCTGTTCTCAGAAAAGATTCAGGATTCAGGGGTTGTCTATCCACTTGGTAAGTTTCTTCCTCCTCATTACTCAGGAAGAGTCAATGTCATGACCTCCAGCTTCATTTTGAAATACTGGTTAAACCGAACAATTGCATACCTGTTCAAAGGGAAAGAGAGACTGGATGTTAAGAGCAGGTAGCTCCTCACATGCAAAGAGGGGCTCTGAGCAAGCTGACAGAGTGTGAGGTGCCCCTGCCCATAGCAGGGGGATTGGATCCTTGAGATGTCTTCCAGCCCTGACAATGATTCTATGAAACAGCCGTGACGCTAGGCAGGGCTAGGCAAAAGTCCACCTACCACAGTATCCATTTCCATCAATGACCCGTAGCAGCAGCCAAAGGAAAAATGAACAACCAAGCAACCCTGTTGTGGTTGTCACTACCCCTCCAATCCCAGCTTACTACAGTTTCTAAAAGAGATGCTGTTCTGAGAGCATCAAAGGTGCTGGCTTTGTGTTTAACCATATAATGTTAGTGGTTGGAAGGGACCTCGACAGACTGAGTCCGAGCCCCCTGCCAAAGCAGAATCACCTAGGGCACACAGGAATTCATCCAAGGGGGTTTGAAAGCCTCCTGAGAAGGAGACTTGACAACCTCTCTGGGCAGCCTGCTCCAGCACTCCATCACACCCACAGTAAAGAAGATTCTCCTCATGTTGAGATGGAACCTCCTCTGCTCCAGCTTGCACCCCTTCCTCTTCCTGGGCACCACCGAAAAGAGACCAGCACCTTCACCCTGACACCCAGCCCTCATATTTATAGACATTAATAGTTCTTAATAGATTGTGCAACAACTGACAAATACAGGTGCAGAGAAACTTGATCTTGATCATTGCAAGAATGAGATTTTATTGAAAACTGACAAGTTTTAGTCCTACCACCTGTGCTTTAACTTTTTTAGTTTGCCATCTAGTGGTCACTACCAGCACTTCGACTTGAGAATACTCAAGTGACAAAATTCACATTTGTCTCCTTTACAAAACAGTTTACACAACTAAGCCCAGATCAACTTAATGCAAAAAAATCTCTAAAGTGGCATCTTTTGCCATGCAAAATTAATTTTATCACCTGGCCCAGTCACAGAATCACAGAATGTTAGGGGTTAGAAGGGACCTCCAACGATCAAGTCCAGCTCCCCTACCAAAGCAGTAACAACTAGAGTAGGTTACACAGGAACACATCCAGGCAGATTTGAAATATCTCCAGAGAAGGTGACTCCACAGCCTTTCTGGGTAGCCTGCTCCAGGGTTCTGGCACCCTCACAGTGAAAAATTGTTTTTCTTATGTTCACATGGAACCTCCTCTGTTCCAGCTTGCACCCACTGCCCCTTGTCCTGTCACTGGACATCCCTGAGCAGAGCCTGGCTCCATCCTCCTAACACTGCCCTTCACATCTTTATAAACATGAATGAGGTCACCCCTCAGGCTCCTCTGCTCCAAGTGAAAGAGCCCCAGCTCCCTCAAGCCTTTTCTCAGCAGAGAGATGTTCCACTGCCTTCAGCATCATTGCAGCTCTGTGCTGGACTCTTTCAAGCAGTTCCCTGAGGTTCTTATTGAACCAAGGTGCCCAGAACTGGGCACAATATTCCAGACATGGCCTCATTAGGGCAGGGTGGAGGAGAAGGAGAACCTCCCTCAACCTACTCTCCACACCCTTTCCAATACATCCCAGGATGCCCTGGGCACATTATGGCCAATGGAGAGATTAAATCCTCTGCCTCTTGCCATCAAAAAACAAATGTCGGAGACATACATCTCTCTGAAAGAACATCACAGGCCAGCATCTCAGGCAACAGAACTTAACATTCATTGTCATCACAAAATCTCTTTAAAGAAGACTGTATCAAGCACACTTACCCTAGAAAATCGAAGTCAATGGTGGAATATTTGGCTTGAATTAGAGCCCACAATCCCCAAAAGAAGTGGGAAGCCTGAAAAGGGGGGAAAAAAAATAGTGAAAGATTAACATTATAAATCCAACCTGTAAACAGAATTCTCACATTGAGACAAGAAGCTGCCTAGAAGAGAACTCCCAAAACTCAAGCTTTTTGTAAAGTCGTTTGATATCTCTTTACCAAAGAGTGGTAAACAAATATGATAGAATTAATTGCTGGCAATCAGAGTAAATCCATTGGACTCCCAACTCTCCACACATTTTCAAGAAAAATAATGCTGCATTTATGAAATAGGTCATCTTTTGCATCGACTGTTGTACGTGAAACAACACATTGCTACCGCTGCTAAATACATCTGTATTATTCTACATGTATTCAACTCTAGAAAAAAATATGAAATTCCTACAATTTAAACCAAGATAACCACATCCAAATCTGAAAGCAACTCCCTGCTTGCCAAGAGACTGCAAGGAAAGGGCTACAGCAGTACTGAAAGCCTCTAGAATAATCTCATCATCTCTTCTCTAATAATTGTAGAACAATAATAATAAGCATTGTAATGTAAGAAAACATTATCCTTTTATCTTACTATAAGGCTTCTAAAGTCAGAATATTCTACTGAGATCTTAAACACACAACATACCAGAAAAGATTCCACAGAACAGGCTATGTAAGGTGGGTTTGGGGTTTCTGTTTGTTTGGGTTTTCCAGTTTTGCTATGTTTGTTTGTGGTTGTTGGTTGGTTTGGTTGCATTTTTAAGTGTCTTACCAGTGCAAACTGATTGACTTGGACATACAGTACTTCAACTTCTTTTTCACTGACTTCTGTGCCAAATCCTTTGTATTCTTTGTAGGCCTCAAGGTAAGATCTCAGCCATTGTTCCTGTAATTTTCTGTTAGGGTAAAGGCTGTAGTCTACCTCATTTACTCCTACAAAAAAAGAAAAAGTACTTATTAGAACCTTTTCATGTTTTAAAAGACCATAAGAATCACAATACCAGACTACTTCCCTTCTCCCCGCCCACCCACAAAAATCCGTGTGTACAAACATTGGTGTTTTTTATTTTGACCTGACTTGTTAGCATGTAACATCAGTTACAAACATTGGTGTTTTTTATTTTGACCTGACTTGTTAGCATGTAACATCAGTTACGTGTTGACAAGGATTTCTCACACACAGAGCATTCAACAAAGCACTAAGTTGCCACCATGGAACACATGCTACTTGTTGAATCTCAAAATACAAGTCTGGCTTTGAGAGAAGCCTCAAGAGGAAGTACCTGCATTGTGAAACAAAAATTCTCCCAAACATATGAAATAAGTGCTTCATAATTTGTAACAAAAAGTCCTTGTATGCAACAATATCCAAAGCTGACTCCGGGTGCATGTACCCTGTCACCACCCAAGCTCAAATTTGAGAGAAAAATCCGAAGTCTACCTCTTTCCCCCACAGGGTATTGGCAGAATTGGGAGTCTTACATCCACAGCTACTCTTTTTGTCCTGTTTTTCTTGCTATACTGGAGCTGCTTAGTGATAGGATGCAAGGAATCTGCCAGAAATCCCAAACCTGGATCACAGCTCATTCTGACTAGCTACCAGTTCCCAAAGGATTTAGGAATTCTCATTAAGTCTTTTATGAGCATCCCTTAGCACCTCCTCTTTTCTGTGTCAGATCCACTCAAATTTATCTTAGAAAAATAATATTAAATAGGTATCAAATAGCAGAGGTGGGAAAAAATTGTTCTCCTAAGAAAAAACATTAGGTAGTAATTGTGCATTTAACATTACTGAGCTTAGGTCCTTAAAAGTGTAGTCATACCATGAGAAATTCCAGATTAAAAAGATGATAATAATCAAAGATCTCCAACATATCTTGTAAATAAATATTTGTGATTTCCAAATGCTTAAATCACCAAGTTTACAACTTAAATTACTAAATATACACCTGGAATGTAATAAAGTTATCTGAACTTGCTTCAGTGTGAAGCCATCTTCTAATCTCATAACAAGCTGTACTCTTTCTGTACTAATCACTATGTGAATTTTTCCTGTTGCCCCAGCTTCTGAAATTATACAATATACACTCAAGCTTATTGCTCTACTATGGAGTAAATGGAATTGGCATCCACTGAAAGGAAACTGAACTGGTTAATGCAAGTTCTGCATTTATCTCTAGTAAAACTTAGGACCTCATAACCCCATTTCTGGGTTAAGATGAGACAGATACATATATATAGCTGCTAATCTGATTAAAATGTATCTAAATACACAGACAGAAAAAGAATGTGCAAGAATAAGAGGTTTTTATAAAGCCACTGCCTCTTTACCTCCAAAATCCAGTATTTACCTGCAAACTCATTGAAGTGATTTCCAATGTCATAAGCCAAGTAGTTGTATCCAGAGTATTCATAGTCTATGAACTGCACATCACCTACGTGAGACAACAGCAGCAACATCAGAGTCCATATCAAATGAGATCACATCCCTAATCCTTTGATGTCCTTTGAAGTTTTGGGGAAATCACAAAACAAAACCATACACCTGTCTGGCTTGTGCTCAGCTGAGTCCACTCAAACATTCCAGGGCACGGCTGTGATTTTTATTACATGAAATTCCCTTGAATATTAATGCAAGAAAGCTCTTAAATAATTACTTAGAGCTTACAATTGTTTAAACCCTGAATGGCAGAGCTTCAATTTTCAGTTCCACCACATGAGGGCATCCCTTACCTTCAAAGTAAGAAATACAGTAGAAGATGCTTTATTGAAGCTTTACATAGACATACCAGACCAGTTTCTTCCCCGACTCAAAATAGAACAGTCCTGTTTATTCTCACAAGTGTATAATCACAGTGGACTAAGACATTCCAACATGTAGGTATTTCCTTGAACATCTTGATGTTTCCTGCCTCCTCTAGCCACACTTACAAAGCAAGACTATTATTTATTGTTGCCTTTTATTTTAGCTGGCTTAAACTATTGCCAAGAAACAGATTGTTTTGAAGTCTTGAAAACTATGAGACTATGTACTGTTACAAAAACAAGGACTGATAAAGCAGCAAATAGCCCCAAGTGCTTCAAATTATAGTAACCAACAGGGAAGCTGGGAAAAATGCTCCACTCAAGGTAACACAGAGAGAAGCTGCTCAAGAATGTCTATAGCCCATCAGCCAAAACATTAACAAGATGGACTAGATGCAACCAGCTCTTCTGCTTCAAGGAAAACCAACAAGATTAACAAAAATAAAAATCAGAAAATAAAGCAATGGGTTCACTTAAAAGCTTTTGAACTACAACATTAAAATGCAAAACTGCTATGCTGAAATGGGCAACTACAATAGTTGCATCCTTCTCCCTTTCTATACCCATTCTTTAATGGTTGGCTGTATACTTATATTAGAATACAATGAACAATCTTCTTAGCATGACTTAAAACATCTTATACATACTAATGCTAACTATCAGAACTTGGTGTTAATTAAAAGAAAAACAAATCAATAATCATGTTAAAGTTAAGTATGCTACATGTTTCCTAGACTAAGGATTCAGAGAGTCTAACATACAGTCTCCTTAATATTTGTGGATACATCATGCATCAAAAGAAGCATGGCCAATAGATCAAGAGAAGTGAACTGACTGATAATTTTACTGTGCTCTGGCGAGACCTCACCTGGAGTACAGAGTCCTGCTCTGGAGCCCTCAACATAGAAGGAACATGAATCTGATAGAGCAGGTCCAGAGGAAGGTGATGAAGACATCAGTGGGCTGAAGCACCTCTGCTACGAGGACAGGCTGAGGGAGCTGAGGTTGTTCAGCCTGGAGGAGAAGGCTCTGGGGAGACTATTCTAATAGAGGCCTTCCAGAACCTGAAGGGGGCTACAAGAAGGCTGCAGAGGGACTGTTTGCAAAGGCCTGCAGTAGTAAGAGCAGGGACAATGGTTTGGGATAGGAAAAGATATTTAGATTGGATGCCAGGAATAAGTTCTGCACCATGAGGGTGGCTACCCAGGGAGGTAGTTGCCCCATCCCTGGAGATACTCAAGGTCAGGCTTGACAAGGCTCTGAGCAAGCTGATCCAGCGGAAGATGTCCCTGCTCACTGCAGAGAGGGTTAGATTCGCTGACCTTTGAAGGCCCCTTACAGCCCAAACCATTCTGTGATTACCAAATAAGAGTTTTGCTAGATAAGTATCCTGGCCAAGTTATCACAGCACTTTGTTAGACATGTTCCTTCCCATGCAGATCATCTTCATTGAAGTTGAACTTCTAAAACATTAAATGTTTTTCAAACATATAAATCTTGTCTAAGTACTTACAAGCAAAGTTAAATTCCACAACCCAGAAGTCACTAAGTGACAATCCTCCAAGGCAGAGTTTGCCCTTATTTTCACAAAAAGAGAGGATTAATTACCAAGGTTGTAAGATTAAATCTTTTAGAATCTAACAAACCAAAAATGAAAATGGCCTGCAAAGTGGCCAGCTCCTCCAAGGGAAATCTTGCTGGCAATGGAAAATTTGACATTCTGTAGAATCCTAAGGGGACAAGAAATTTTAGAGTATCTGCAACTAAAATCTTTTACTATTGTCACACATTACCTCTGTTACTGCTTGATTGGAAAACTGGCAGTGCTTGAATTTTCCACTGTCTCATTAGTACTAGGCACTCTCATGGTTAAATGCATGAGAATAAGTGATGGCACAAACCTCCTGTCATTGCACAAGAAGCATGGTGCATGGCACCACAAGGCAGCATCATTAGCATATCTCATCTGCAGCAGATGAAGAAAATTTGACAAACTCAAATTTGTTAAGGCAAAAGTTAAGTGAAAAAGTCCTGCATTTTCACTGAGCTCTTTCAGGCTCAGGCTACTGTAGAACTCAATTTCTGCATGAGGGCTCAAAGTAAAGACGCACAGTTCTGTGAAATAAAGCTAAAACTTTGTTTTTCCACTTTATAATTGCATAATGTAAACATGTCCTTTTAGAAGAAGCAGAAGAAATTTTGTATCAATTGTTTAAATAACACTATAATTAGAAGTTACTTTTAACACCATTCCTACAGGAAGTCCAATTCCAAAAGCTATGGCTTACATTAATAAACAGCTGGCTTTGTTTTGAAGTTTCTGGAAGTACAAAGAATTTGTCCCTCTGATTATCAGTGGCTATAAGCAGATGAACAAGAGACACTAGTCTAAGTACATTTCTATTTTACTGAAGTGAGGTATGATTTAAAACTAAGCTACATCATCCCTCTGGAGAAGCTACTGTTATCAACAGGAATACAAACATCAAGAGGATTGAGTGTTTCAAGTCAAAACTTTGCATTATTTGTGGGGTCTCCTAGTAATCTCACAGGCAAGGTAATCCATGAAAACCACATGAAGGCACAAAATATGTGCTGTGTTCCACATATCAGAAATTAGTTTTTTTAACAGATCACATAGCAGTCAGAGCATCTGCTAGTTCTCAGGGAAAGATAGGAGGGTGATGACACCTCCTCTTCCAGCTGCTCTTCATTTCTAATGATTTAATAAGTTAAGCCCTTTCAATGTGCAATCCTAGTTGTAGTTACTACAGCACAATGATGATCCTGTGCTCCATCCCATCCTACTCATCAGGTGAGCCATTGAGGCCATAGATGACAGCTTCATTAAAAATAATGATCTATGCTACTAATATACTTGAAAATTCACAAAGGGGTCATAAACCCAAAGAACAAATGTCGCTATAAATTTATTCAATGTAGCCCTGCAAAACAAAAAGGTTTTCAGATCAAAACCAGAAGCCTTAAACATACCTCAGTCTTCAGAAGCACTGAGCACCCACAGACTCCTACCAAAGATCATAGAAAACATTGGGTAGGCAGAGGGAATAAACAGAACAAAACTAGCCATCTAACCACACACTCAACCTCCCGGCAGGTGATTTTAATACATTCAAAGAGAGCATATACACAAACAAAAGAATACTGATACTTGGTCTTACTGAATAGCATTGAGTACTCTTAAAACACCAAGAATTTTTTTAAAACTTCCAGGTCATGCTGGGGGAAAAACAAAAACAAAACAAGACCCCACAACTAAAAATACCCCAAACAAACAAAACCAAAGGCAAAACAAAAAACCCCAAACAAACACACACACAAACCCCCACAAAACAAACAAACGAACAAGGCAAACCAACCACAAGAACTCCAAACAAATAAAAACCAACCAATACCCCCCACCAAAACCAAAAAACCCCAAGACTTTTAAGAGCATCAGAATACAAGGTCTATAAAGAAGCAATACTAAGCTTCAATGATATTTTAACTATCTTGATGTCCAAATTGTAATTAAAAGCAACATGGAAGCTCTGAATGATATCCTTTAAAGAACAGATGACTCTGATAATTAAGAGTTACGTAAAGTAACACTTGCAAATTTTCATATCCTGAGTGACTGCAAACGGACATTAGCAAAACAGCAAGAGGCACAGTTCTCTCAGCCACAGCATGAGCAAATTCACTTTGGATGAGTGAAACTCCATTAAATGAAGCTAGCACTCAACATGCTATTCCAGTCTCAAATTAAGAACCACCAAATCCTGTGGCCTTAAAAAGTAGTCCGTGGCACAACTATGATTTTTCTTTCAAATCTGAACATTTCAGATTGCTTTAATGCAGACAAGTCTAAAGCAAAGCACTGGGACAAGCCATAACCATTGTAACAGCATTGGACAAGAGTCCTAGAAACTATGTAACTTAAATGTATGCCCACAGCGCCTCCCAAAATTAAGCATTCACAAATACCACAAATACAGTGTTGCTAAAACAGTTTGAGCCAACTTCTGACAAGTCAGATAAACATTAATAGATTTGCATAAACTTTAACTATTTGTTCCCTTTCTTTCAGTAATCTAGAAAATAAATTCTCTCCTAATTCTAGTTACCAAGGACTTAGACACACAGAAGTGTTTCTAGATGGAAAAGCATACACAGTAAAAGCACAAAGCTGTTAACTGCCTTCACACAGTTCAATGCCATTGCTATTAAAGCACATCTTTGAAGATTCTATTTTGTGCTCTTGAAAAATCATTTGTATCCCAATAAAAGCTTTTGCTCTGCTAAACAGAGTTCCAGCAATACATGTTTAGAGCTGAACCCCCACTTCTAAAAAAATCATTCTTCATCTTAAAAGTTGTACTCAGATTAATACATTTTGTACAAATGTAGAAAGTACACTATGAGAACAGCTTTCAAACTACAAATACCCCTTCTACAGATGGCATTGAGGTATGGTTACCACGAACAGTGCCTGCTGTACCCAAACTGCAGAGGTTTCAAAATACAGTACAAGTGCAACATCCAAATGTAAGCTTAATAAATACATTTTTCATAGAATACATAGAATAAACCAGGTTGGAAGAGACCCTCAAGATCATCGTGTCCAACCCATCAACCAATCCAACACCACCCAAACAACTAACCCACGGCACCAAGCACCCCATCAAGTCTTCTGAAAACCTCCAGTGATGGCGACTCCACCACCTCCCCAGGCAGCCCATTCCAATGGGCAATCACTCTTTCTGTATAGAACTTTTTCCTAACATCCAGCCTGAACCTCCCCTGGTGCAGCCTGAGACTGTGTCCTCCAAGTCTTCTTTTTCCCCCAGCTGTTTACATCTACCTTGAAGCCAATGTACTTGACATACCTCTCCCTCTTCCCCACCTTGCCCCCAAACACTAAGCACTCACACATTCGTTATGGTAGGATTGCTCTTAAGTGATGCACTGCTGGCATTGTTTATTCCCCCATTCTGTTTACAAAGACAAAAGCATATGGCATTTGTTTTAAAAGTAGGAACTTCAAACCTATTGACTGTGAGAGTGAACCTTCTAAAGGAATGCCTCAAATGTTTGGGTTTGGGGTTTTTTTGCAGCACGGTTCTACTATGAAAAGTGACTATAAAAATTACTTTTATCTCATTGGGTCTGTTCTGGAATGCTAAAACTCGAGGTAGTTTCAGCATTGGGGAAAAAAACACACCCATAAAAACATGTTTTCTGGTATACACATTGGAGTTGTGATATTGTATAAGAGCACAATCTGAGTTTTTTGGTTTGGGGTTTTTTTGTTTGGTTTGGTTTGTGTTTTTTTATACCTTCCATGCCTTACTCCCCCCTGCATTTTAAGTGAAACCAGAACACATCAGTGAAACTAAATAAAACCACTTCAGCTACTGAATTCTTAAAGTGCATTTACATTAAAATTTAAACTGTACTAACAAATGTATTAACAGGATTGTACAGGTATATAAACATATATATACAAACACTTCTGTAACTAGAATTGGGAGCAATTCCATTCCAAAGTGCTATTAACTCAGAGGGAAACCTGCATACAAACCAAAAGACTTTATTTTCTCAATTCACATGCATTCAGTGAATTTATGTTTACATACACACAGACAGCTTTCATATTAGAACCAACTGCAGCATGTTTGTTTTTATTTAGAGCTTACGGGACCAAAGACCAGTGATGGCTGATGGAGAAGACTGCCATTCCATTCACAATTTACTTCACATTTTGATGTACATGCCAATCTTATAAACTTCCCACAACTACTAGAATGTGTGGCATCCTCCCTTCAAAAGAAAATCCTCACCTAATATGATAAATTTATTGCACTCGGCTAAACTCAGATATTCAAAGTGGGAGGAAAGCTGTGCATTTTTACTGCACAATGACCCTTTTAGTGTCACTACTTTGCCTTTTGTTTGATTTGTTTAGTAACCAAACCTCAAACAACTAAAAATCAAGCCACAGAAGGAACTGCAAGTTTACGCAGAAACTCTAAAGACTTCTAAAAGTCATTCCTTTTTAACATGAGTATTATAACAAAACCAAAAAAGGTTAAGATGTGTACTGCCTACAACTGTTTGACTGTATTTGTATTTACAGTATGTATTTACAAAAGAAATCTTTTGAGTTGTCTATGTACCTCACACAGTAAACATTGAGTCACTGATCACAGTATTAACTGGAACTAAGGTGTTTCATTATCAAAGTGTCTTCCCACAATCACAAATCAGAATATACACACATTATAGCGACTAGTATCTCCAAGCTATTTTCTGTGCTTAGCTTTTGTTAGGCTTTTTGTCACCCTAAAAGGTTTATATGACTGGAACAGAATTAACATGAACAATTATATACTTTGAAATGTAGTCACACAAGAAGTCTAGGAATTAACAAATTCATTAATTCATTAAAAAAAAGGGAAAGAGCACCAATGTTGTTGTTCTGTACAGTAACATACAGATGAGAATTACCTAATGAAGGAACTCACTTGCACAGATATTGCTGCCATTACTTGAGGTCTTAAAAAGCTGAGGTCAGTTAACAAGTCAGTAAAATGCAGCAAATGAGGCAGCAAATGCAATTACAACACAAACAGCCACTCACTACTTACTGCTTAGTTCAATACCTACCTCGTTTCTTGTTGTAAATAATATTCTTACACAACAGGTCATTGTGACAGAGTACCACTGGTGATCCTAAATTTGACAGTCTCTCCTTCATCCAAGTCATCTCTTCCTGAAGAACTTGAGGACTTGGAATGTCACTTAAAAACCTTTTCAGGTATAAGAAGTTTAAGAGTTAAATTTTTAGTACTGTGAGTTCCATACCAGCATTTGAAATTAAGTAGCTTATTTTTTCCCCTCTACATTCTTTCTGCAAACAGACCTTCTTGCAAACCCTGTCCCCTGGTACAACAGCAAATTATGACAATTTGCCTCCTTCCTCCCCCAAAAAAACACCAACTCTATGAAGAATCTGTGCAGTAGTCCAAAGGTCAGGATATTGATTTCTGAATCAAATACAATCCTGCATATTTTTAAAGGAATAGAAATTAAAAGGGTTGTGGCATAAATTTAATTCACTTTTTGCTCACATGACTTCCTTCAGGAAGAATGCACAACAGTAAGTACTAAGTACTGTATGTATCTGCATACAGGGAACTTTCATTTTCAGTCTCAGTCCCAGTAAATATGCCTAGGTAGCCATTTTTTCCACCCACTTTGTTAACTACTCACATTTTTGTAAGAATGTTATGTTGCACGAGAAAAACAATTCAAACAACTTTGTTAGAGCATTCTTTAGTTACAATGCAACAAGGGCAGTTGGCACCAGTGATATCAAGAAAGTTCCACTAATGTTTTTAAGACGCAATCTGCTTTGAGTGGTATCAGGTTTGATGATATTTTTGCAAGCAATTCCAAATTACAGTTTCATCTTCAAAGGCCCTGCTCCCCAAGAAACATTGTGTTCAACACAAGTTTTAGATTATAATACAGAAATTATATTTAGGTTAAATACTGCGTCTAGTTTTGCTGCACCTCTCGTCCTAATCTTCCAGTTACTGATGCTAAAAGCCTTTGGGTATTTTGTTAGATGCTATGAAAACACACCCCAGTTTGATTTGCACATCAAAAGGTAGCTGGGATGCTGAAAACAAATTGTAATTAAATCCTTGAACCTAGGCGAGACCATTATTCATACTCCATGATAGCACAGGTCTAGAATGACTAGTCAGAAACAACCTCCTCTGAAGAGGAAGCCACCCTTGGGAGTTCACCCCATCACCCAGAACAGAGCCTATCATTAATTTTACTTTCACATCACACAATTTTGGACACATTTATCAAGTGAACAAGACAGCTAGGAAGTGCAGGTTAGAACGAACACCAAGCAGCAGTCTTGGAAGCCTGGGAAACGTGTTTTCAGTATTTCACCCCAGAATACAGATCTCAGTTTGACACAGACAGCTCTCAAAAACTATTGAGACAACTATGTGAAGACTTGTCCACAGTTCTTTTTAAAGATTAAAGAAAACTACCCTTGTTTAAACATCCAGTCAAACCAAGAGCTGTATGTGTCTATACACACACATCATGCTGGATGAATTACTCCATCACATTTAACATACATGCAGCTACTCCAGTATACACAAGCAAGACAAAACTCAAGCTTTTTCCAACTTAACAGTATGTGGTAACAAACTATTTTTTAAAACACTCTTCTACTCTTCAACCAGAAAGAATGGGAAGTCAGGAAAGCACGTACTGAAATACCTACCTTTTATTTACTTCCTCATCTGCAAATTCTGTGGGAATGAGAGAGAAGTATTTCCCCATCTTCAGCCACAGGTTAGATTTAGGAATCCACCCATTGTGTGCATGAATAGTATGGATTTTAGCAAGCTGTCTGGCAATGAGTCTAAAACAAAACAACACACACACATTAATGTTGTATTTAAATGTCTGACAGCATACTATTTTTCTAGTAACAAAAGAAGACAACAGCAACGTATTTTTTAAAAAAATGCAGCAGAGGATCCCAAAGAAGGCTTAAACATGAGCTACACAGCTATAAGGCGGCATCTTTTAAGACTGAAAAGGTTATTAGCATTGCTACTTTAAGGAAGGTAGGCAGAGACAATGGAGTTCAGTTGCAGCGTGTAAATACTTATACTTGCAGTCTACCATTCAACCTACTTATCTTTAGAAGATCTGACTCAAATTAGCTGCCAACTCCACCACATTAATTATCTGCCTAAAGGTAGTGTGCAAATGTTCAATATTCACAATATGCACAACTTCTAAAGTACAAGCTGAGTGAGCTGGGATTACACAGCCTGGAGAAGAGAAGACTCCAGGACACTTCACAGTGGCCTTTTAATACCTAAAGGGAGCCTACAAGAAAGCTGCAGAGAGACTGTTTACAAAGGCCTGTAGGGATAGGAAGAGGGGCAACGGTTTGAAATGAGAGAAGAGCAGATTTTGATTGTATGTTAGGAACATGTTCCACACCATGAAGGTGGTGGAACACTGCAACAGGTTGCCCAGGGAGGTAGTTGAGGCCTCCATCCCTGAAGATATTGAAGGTCAGGCTGGACAAGGCTCTGAGTAACCTGATCTAGTGGAGGCTGTCCCTGCTCACTAGATGACCTTTGGAGGGCTCTTCACCCCAAAACATTCTTCTGGGGAGGCAGCAAGGGTCATTTGCTCAGCACTGAAGGGCCATGACAACTAAGAGGACAGCACACTGTCAAGAATGTGAACACTGGCTTAGTGTGGGCTTAAATACTTTTCTACCTGCTCTACTCTGCTTGAGATCCTCTGGGCATGATAAAACACTATAAATTAATGAAATCATTGAAAAAAATCTTACCTGAAAATATCTGGATTGCATACATGCTCTGGATCCAGTGCCTCTCCTTGCATGAACTCATAGCACAGGCCATTATTGAAAGTACAGTATAGTTGAGGTGCACAGCCATGGGCCTGCAACACACGGAAACTCTTCACTTCCTCATCTCGATCTACTAGGAGCTCTGTCTTATTTCCATAGATCCTAACTAGAACAACGTCGTCTGTTATCTCACCCACATAGCAGCCAATTAATTTATTGGTGATTCCATCTGTGAACAGCTGAAAAGTAAAGAAAGATTTAAAAGGCATTTTTGATATGCTGGAGGAGAACAGAGTTATTCCTTAGTTCACAAAGCACAGATGTTTACTAAATTGAGCATTAGGGAAAAAAACTGGTAAGATACAGAAAACTACAAAGAAAGTTTTAAGGACTTTTTTTGCCACTAATACATAAAAAGAGAAGAGGATAACATGCTGTAGTGAACCACACAAAAACTATATGCAAAAGACTAACTTCCAATTCAATACTGTATAATGAGTTTCCATGTAACTACTCTGAAGCTGACAAGTGGCTGAAATCAAAGCCCCAACAAGGCAGCAATCCTAAAGCAATACAAAGTCAGGAGTACAGGCAGCACAAAACCAGCAGCAATTCTGATGCACTTCAGAATTTTAGTGTTTGCTGATCAGCACAGAAATAGTAAAAGTTACTCCTAGAGTTCAAAGAGCTACCTTTTAAAAGCAAATTTCAGGTCAGAAACAATTCCAAGTTCAACGGTTATCTTCCCCCAGCTTTAGTCTAAATTTTACTGATTGATAACAATCCCTAAAGTCACTTTGGCCCCCTCCAGATTTGAGACAGTACTTAAAATTCAAGACCCTAGCCTTTAACTTCAAGTACCATACCTTTTTTTTTTTTTTTTTTTTTAAACTTTCTAACTGGTATATGCCATTTTAAAAGACTCTTAAAAGCATTTTAAGTCCTTATCATTAAGATAAATGCATTCTTTTTTTTAGGCCCTGCAATCTACTGGACTTTGTGTCCAGCCTAGTCACTCATGTGATGCTTACACATACTGAAAATGAAGGAAGTGACTTTCTAAAATAGTAAGAGCATTATCTCAGCATTATGTTTACATCTAATGACAATCAAATAATGATGGATGTATAGATGCTACAAGTTCCGAGCTGGGCAGGGGAGGGAGAGGAAACGCAGAACAAAAAACACAAAACCAAAACACCAAGCCAAACACACCCAAATCTCTCTCCTTACCTGATGCTTCTCCTTTCACATTTGGTGACAAGGCCTGAATTAGTTATTACACAGGCTGAACTCCTGCAGATGCTACCTGACAAGCCAACTAGATTCTGAGCTACTGGGCTGTGTGTACCCAGTCACATGTAGCTATGCATTTGAAATCCCACTCCACGCCTGCAAGAGTAACTCATCAGTTCTCAGTCTCCTACAATCCAGGACAGTTTTAACAGCTCAGAAAACAGATGCTTGACACTCTCAAAGTATTTGCACTTTGCCAATTTGGATTGAATATTTAAACTACACATATTAAGTCAATCTGTTACTAAGTGACTAAAGGACAAGCCATTAACATTCTCAGGTGACAAGCAACACCACAAACAAGAACAAATATATTTTCTTAAGTACTCAACAAACTCCTGCAGTCTTAAACATAAGCAAACAATTTCAAGTCAAGGTTCTCACAGTAACTGTAATTTATATTTGAGTATAATTTTTTTTAGTCTTTACAGTCATGCCTCTTCTCCCACACTGCTGCCTCCAAAATCCTAATTAAAACACAGCAAACAAAAACAAAAACAAAAGGCTCCAAGCAGCTTTTATTTAAAGGCAAGCTGAAGACCCTGAATACACCTTTTAATTCCCAGTTGCAACAGAAGTCAGGTCTAGAACAAAAATACTGATAAATGGAGCAGTCTGTTGCACTTCAAATCTTATACCAAACCCTACTATTTAATGAACACATTTTTATTAATAACACATGTCAGCAACAGGCAACTCTGCTTCAGGAATCATCAGTGAGGGTAGTGACACACTGGAACAAGCCGCACAAGGAGGTCATGAATGTCCCCTCCCTGGAGGTGTACAAGGCCAGGTTAAATGAGGCCTTATGCAACCTGGTCCAGTGGAAAGTGTCCCTAGCAAGGGGGTTGGAACTAGATCTTTAAAGTCCCTCCCAACCTAAACCATTTTATGAATCATTCCTTAGAACCTTGGACAGTTCAGGTGGCATTTTGTTTTGTTGAAGGTTTAGGGGTTGTTTTGTATTTGTTGGGGCAGGGGGCAGTTGGAGTCTTTTTAAGCAAAACAAGTGAAAAAGCCACACTTTTTCCCCTCCTCTCTTTAAAGGTAAAATAGCATCATTCAAACAAGTGTGAAGGCTTATTTTCATGTCTCGGAGGCTTTGAGAAATCAAGCATTAGGAACTAAAAGAGTTGTTGCTGAAGAAAAAAATTCTTAAGTTTCCCATAGAGGAAAAGACAAGACTCTCACAGTGCAAGATGCTGTGTTTTAGCTATTATGGCTTTCTCTCCTCAGCATCCACATATGATGAATAAATGCAGGAAAGGACCAGCAAACCTTCAGTTGTTACCACAAGTAACAATTAGCTCAGGTTCCTGAGGAAAGATGCAGAATAGCAGAGGATACAAAGGTAGTTGGTTTTCTTACAATTACAAACACTCAAAATTGCAGCAGGTGGTTCAGGAAGGAATATATTTTTCATCCAAATGAGGTAATCATCAATTCAAACAAACCTTCTTACAGAGCCTCCCTGACTAACTCAAAATTAAGACTTTACAAATATGGCCACATTTTATTACTAGCTATTATTTTAATAACCCAGAATCTTGTCTGTGTAGCAAGCAAACATTACAACATCAGTAAGCAACTAAAAAAACTATACCATTTAGCACCACAGATCCTGTTTTTCAAGCAAAAAAGAATACAGTTGTGCTCTAAAACTATTCAGTTCTTTTGACTGACACGTGTTACCAAATTTCAACAGGCAGTAAATGTTTCAAATATGGCTTGCAAACCACAAATTACACCTTTACATTATAATGTGTCAATTCATTACCTTCTCCCTTTTAAGTGTACTGTTACAACTATTTAGATCAGAGGGAACCTCCTGTGATCATCTAGTTCACAGAATCACAGAACATTAGGGGTTGGAAAAGAACTCTAAAAATCATCCAGTCCAATTCTCCTGCCAGGGCAGGATCACCTAGAGCAGGTCACACAGGAACGCATCCAGATGTCTCCAGAGAAGGAGACTCCACAACCTCTCTGGACTGCTGGCTCCATGACTCTGGCACCCTCACAGTGAATGTATTCTTCCTGACGTTCACACAAATCCTCCTCTGTTGCAGCTTGCATGCACTGCCCCCTATCCTATCACTGGACATCACTGAGCAGAGCCTGGCTCTGTCCTCCCAACACTCACCCTTTACATCTTTACAAACATGAATGAGGTCACCTCTCAGTCTCCTCCAAGCTAGAGAGACCCAGCTTCCTCAGCAAGGAGATGTTCCACTGCCTTCGTCATCTTTGTGGCTCTGTGCCGGACTAGTTCAAGCAAGGCTGACTAGAGACCATCGACTAGGACTGCATCCCATGGAATCTCCAGTAATCAACTTGACTGGGCAACATGTCCCAGTGATTGACCACTCTCATAGTTTTTAAAAAAAAAAGTGTCACCTTGTGTTTTGGTTTTTGCCCACTGCCTTGCCTGCCACTGACCACTGAGAATACTCTAGCTCCTTCTTCATTCTCTCCCATTAGGTATTGTTAAGATCCATACAAGTCATCTTTTTTCTGACCCAAGCAGCCCCAGTTTCTCATCATATGAAAGATGCTCCAGTCCCTCAGTCATCCAACAGAGAGCTAAGAGGATGACTGCAGAAGTTGAACATCCTATGAAGAAAGGCTGTGACACCTGGGGCTGTTTAGTCTTGAGAAGGCTAAGAGTTGATCACATTAATGTCTGTAAATGTGAGTGGTGGGTACCAAGATGAAGGGGCCAGGCTCTTTTTGGTGGTGTCCAGTGATAGGGCAGGGAACAACAGGTACAAGCTGGAACACGGGAAGTTACACCTCAACATGAGGAGACAATTCTTTAAAGTAAGGGTTACAGAGCACTGGAACAGGCTGCCCAGAGGCTGTCAAGTCTCCTTCTCTGGACACTTTCAAAACCCACCTGGTTATGTTTCTGTGCAGCCTGCCTTAGGTGATCTTGCTTTGGCGGGGGGGTGGGGGTGGACTCGATATCTGGAGGTCCCATCCAACCTGTAACATTCTATGATTCTCTGATGCAAAGCAGCAGTCAGAATTTGACTCATGCTGTTAAACTCCTGGCCACTGTACAGCTTTTGCAATGCTGCACAGGTCTATTATCCCCATAAAACAAATCTCATTAGTGTTAACAAGAAGAAATCTACAACAAGGAAATTGGACTCCTTCAACTGATAATTTAGGAACTCTACTTATTATTAACATCTATTTGTAACATGCTGCTACAAGCAATTATTTACACCCAGGAGCATTTTTAGTTATTGCTTGTTAAAAAGGCAAGGAGTCTGCTTACTTTTCTAATAAAATTATTATGAGTAGACACTTTCCATATTCCACTGTGAGAAAATCTCTCATGTTTTCTACCAGTAAGAGAACTCAATACTCAACTATTTTATTCAGAACACCTTTACTGGAGCATTTGAAGAATCGTCTTAGAATGCCTTGCCCGAAACCACCTGAAATTCAGCAGAGCAAAGCAAGAGCTCTATAACAAAAGCATCAGTCAAATAGCATAGACAGAGAATGGACTCCAATGACATGGGCAAGATGATCAGTAAACTCTTTAGGCCATTTGGAAGAAGCCGGAAGAATCTACTGAATGTTATGAATAGCAGTTAGAAAATCCTGGAAACAAAAATAAATTTAGGAAAAGAAAAAAAAAGAAAGAAAAAACCTCACCACAACACACACAACCACCACAATGCCGCAACACCACAGTGAGCAAATACGAGTCAAGAACGTGATGCAATGCATTGGGGAGGGGGAAGAAGCAAGATTCTAGTACTCCTATAATCTGCAAAAATTTCATTACTGTGATATGTACTTACAACATTGTAATAAGTTTTGCATCACGTCACCTGAAAGTATTAAAACTAAATTCTGTAAACATTCCTGGCAATGGCATTTATATCAGCCCACAACCCAGTCAAGACTTTCTAGCTGTTGGGAACAAATAGAAACCATTTACCGAAACACAGAGTGAAGGTGAGAAAGCTACAAATAAGCTTTATTCTCACAAATGCAGTCTCAGAAAGCTGCACATGGCAGAAAAAAGACAGGCCAAGTGAGTCCAGGAATAGAAGTGAAAAACAAAACCATGACATGAAGCATCTTTGAGACAGTTTATCTCAAAAAACACTTGTAACAGCAAGGATCAGGTGATTAGATTCCTGAAAAGGGCATGTGACGTAGATATTCCCATCTCATAGACAGGTGGTACCAATGAGCCTGTATGTGATCCTATTGTTCTACGTGTTCAGAGCAAGAATGAGAACAAATTTATGATCACATGTAACAAGAAGGAACAGGCAGGCACATAGCATCACAAAGCCAAGTAGAAAGCACTTCACACTTATAGAAGAGATGTAAAACCAAATAGACCTTTTTCCTCCAGACTGTTACTACATTCATAGAAAAAGAAATATACAAAGCATTACCCTACTGCTATAGAAACAGTGATACAAAGTTTCATCATGAACAGAGATTCTCCTGAAAGGAATAGACTTTCAATATACACTTCCTCAATTCTCACAGAATTTCAAGTTTGTATTGCAAGACAACTTCATTTATTTTCTGGGAAAGTATCATCCATACAATTACATTTGCAAGCATACATCTCTCAAGAGTTTAATTTCTTGCAAAAGGACTAGGTTTTTCTCCATCTCTTCTATCTGTAGGAGAACTACTGGAAGATGTAGACCTTAGGTCAATACTCATAGATTCAGCATAGTTTACATCGACATCACTTAAAGGTCCCAAACGTTCTGGAGGTCTATCCTCTAGATCATTACATTCAGCAGGTGAAAGCCATTGTCTGTGTGGTGGTCAGCTGACAAACAAGATCATTTGGTGTTAAAAATACCAAGGCTAGTAGGAAATTGGTAAAGTTAATAGCACCATTCTATGGCAAGTTTGGCCATTGGCTGCGCTGAACTATCAGTTTTCTGCTGAACCCTTGGGGTGCTCTCCCGTAACAAGAGCACAGAGAGAAACACCATCACTACCTACACTATATAGCATAGTTCAAGCATCTTTTTGGCTAGCAAACTATTAACTGCAGCTTCAAGGAATAGCTGATGGGTTCTTTCATGGTCTGAGTTTCACACCCTTCATATTCTCACTATAAATACCATCTAAATATAAATACCATCTAAAATTACATTTCATACTATGGAGTGCTGAAAATACTATAAATGCTACAAATGTCACTCCTTGCAAGAACTCATTCCAATATAAACACTTCAGAAGAGAAACCTTTTTTGCTTATGTCAGAAGAAAATTCCATGGGGAAATTACACATTTTTCTTCCTGTTTTTGAAGAATATTTTCCTACTTCAAAACAGACAGAATCAGGCATCTAGTTAAGACTTCTGAAGTGGTGAGTTGTTGTAGATATTCCTACAGATTTTGCAATATGATGAAAACATGTATTAAAAGGGGAGGAAAAAAAACACAACACACCACTAAGCTAATGGAAAGACAATCTAAGATTTTATTCTAACTCAAACAACTCATTTGCTGCTCCTTCCGCTGGAAGAATTTGACATTAAATGGTCATGATAACAATGGAGAGGAAACCCAGGAACCATCTTAGATAGCTAACTTCCTTTCCAATGTTAAGGGACTCTAGCATAAGTAATATTCCATTACATAGCCAGATCGAAGCTGTGCCTAAGCAAACATCCATCTGTACTTAGGACCAGTCACCAATACAAGCACACCCATATCATCCACGACTAGATGACATCATGCACTGTGATGTGGCACATCACTGACCTCCAACATCACTGTATGCACAATTGCTGCCTCACCTACTGATACCACAAAAAAAGCCTCTTTACAAGGAGTATCAAACTTCATCACAAGTTTCAGAAACATGGAGAAACCAACCCACCCTCAAATGACATCTAATACTGCCTACATGTCCTACTTAGTGTGACATTGTGTTCAAGGCACATCTCAGATTACAGCTCTTCCATCACACAGCAGCATTACCGCCCATTCTGCACCTCCAATTCCTCTTACACTTTCCCCTCACTCACAACTGCTCCATTTAGAGAGATCAGCACTTCAGAATGTTAACCTGTGACCCCAGTCCTTCCTGTCCAAATGACAGTGTAAATTAAAAGTATCAATATTTTTTTCACCAACAAAACCAAGCAGCCTTTATTCTCAGTGATAAACATTATTTCAGAATGGGGAAAATACAGTTTTTCCTGCACCATAGTATTACACTGCAGAGACAAAATTACATATTAACCTGCCAAATTCTTCACTATTAGCACAAGACCTAGAATAGGTCATGGGACAAAAGAACTCAGAATTTGCTCTTACCTTCCCCTGCTTACCAAACACTGATCCTCAAATACAGAGAAATCACAGAAAGTTAGGGGTTGGAAAGGACCTGCAAAGATCATCCAGTCCAACCTCCCTGCCAGAGAAGGCTCACCTTGAGTAGGTCACACAGGAACACATCCAGGCAGGTTTGGGATGTCTTCAAAGAAGGCAACTCCAGGCTCCTCTCTAAGCAGCCTGCTCCAGGGCTCTGGCACCCATGCAGGAACCTCCTATGCTCCAGCTTGCACTCATTGCTCCCATGTCCCATCACTGGACATTAGTGAGCAGAGCCTGGCTCCATTCTCCTAACATTCACCCTTCAGACCTTTATAAACATTAATGAGGTCACCCTTAGTCTCCTCCAAGCTAAGAAGACCCAGTTCCCTCAGCCTTTCCATTCCCTTAATCATTTTTGTTGTCTTTTGTAGACATTCATTTCATAGAATCAACAAGGTTGGAAAACACTGCAAAGATCATCAAGTCCAACCTGTCACCCAAGACCTCATGACTACTAAACCATAGCACCAAGTGCCATGTCCAATCCCCTCTTGAACACCTCCAGGGATGGAGACTCCACCACCTCCCTGGGCAGCACATTCCAATGGGCAATCACTCTCTCTCTGTAGAATTCCTTCCTAATAGTCAGCCTAAACCTTCCCTGGCACAGCCTGAGACTGTGTCCTCTTGTTCTGGTGCTGGCTGCCTGGGAGAAGAGACCAACCACCTCCTAGCTACAACCTCCCTTCAGGTAGTTGTAGAGAGCAATAAGATCTCCCCTGAGCCTCCTCTTCTCCAGGCTAAACAATCCCAGCTTCCTCAGCCTCTCCTCACAGGGCTTGTGCTTGAGGCCTCCTTCAAATACTAACAAATTAATCTCCATAAAAGAGGAAAATAACATTTTAAGGTGGGTAGTAGATTCAAAACTGTTATTTTAATTAAGAAGGACAATACAACATCTTTTTAGGCAGTAAAAGAGCTTTTATATTTCATTACCAAAGAACCATCCAGAATATAGAATTTGGGATGTCCACTATTGCAACTCAAAACAGAGTTTGGCTGAATTACAAGGCACTTTTCTTTTTATTATTAAATTAAAAAAAAAAAAAGAAACCACAACTGTTTCTCCTATTCACCAAGGCCAATTTCTGAACTTAGCAGGGAAGGAGCTTTTCAAGTTAGAAGAGAGGTCTCCAGAGATTCCTTCCAACCTGAACAACTCTACAATTTTATTACTAAAGTCAACTACTGATTTAGTTTTGATCCAGTTACTGAGTCAAAAATGACTTCTGGAAAAAAGCCACAAATATTTGTTTTAATGATATTGCTTTGTATTACTGTAAAGCAAATCAATAATTTAAGAGTTAGAAAACACAACACCGACTTCTACACTGTTTCGAGTACATCCTCTGATGACAACTGCACAAAGCATGGACATGAAGATCAGTGTTCAGAATGGAAACAGTGTAAAAGAACTTAAATATCTGTGCTATTATGTAGTGATAATATTCACATACAGCTTGAGATACAGGAAATATATTCCAGTAGAGCTGGTTGCAATGTTGCAAATAATTGGTAATGCTTTAGGACTCTATAGACTTTCTGATAAAATAATGTAATAAAAGACTAATTAAAGTACTGAAGATACAACTTATTTTCATCCTGTGCCCTACACTTACATTCTATGAAATGTTGCAGAAAATTTTAAAAATGTGTGTGTATTTTAGACAACTTTAAAGTCTTACAGAAAGGATTATGCATTACAATTTTTAACTACACTGTTTCAGTATCATTTAGCTAACTAAACAACTTGAGACACAACAGGAAATTTTTGCAAGAGAAGTTAATTAACTTTATGTCAAACTCCAGACTCTTCAAGTCTTTCCTAAATGTTACCACCCATGAAGCACCAAGAGCAAAGGCAGCTAACAGCACAGTTGAATAGAGGAAGCAGTGGTTTTTCCACTCATCAATATTCCCTGACTGCTTTCCTATGATGCTGCTGTTTCAGATTAGCCAAGCATGTTTCCCATGTAACACAATTCTCACTTTCACTTCTCTCCTAAGTATTTGCCACTCTAACGAGATGACTCCATGGTAGACATTCTGTTCAACCCATCCTCTTGACAAGAGGAGTCATCTTTCCTTTCTTTCTTACTGTATGTGATGCACATATAACAGACTGCAGCAGCAATGATGCTAATACAGCTAGTTTCAAGCCATGTGCATTCTTAATAGCTCCTCACCTATGCACAGCAGTTTAAACAGACTAGACAGTTAAAAGCAACAAGGCTACTGAAGACCTTCCTGACTAGGATGTTCCTCTGCTGTTCAAAGGAGCAAAAGAAAAAACAGCCAGTTGAAACGCTTTGGTGTTAACTTGTTGAAACAAAACTCAGACAATGTAAGACAGAAACTTCTAACCACAGACAGTAGCCTATTGCTTTAATATTGCATGACCAGTCAAATGAGTCCCTTTTCCACAACAGTGTGGTTTTATCCTGTTAATTGCTTCTTCCAAAGAGTGTGACAGAGAAAAGCAGCAGCAGCATTTATTTCCTTGAACATACTAGAATTTTCCCAAAAGGTTAGAGTCATCCCTCTTTAATATGAAAATATTTAATTTATTAGCACTCCTGTATGAATGAAAGAAATATATTCTGTTGAGAAGAATCCTCATCAGAGAGCTACAAGAACAAAACCATGTTTAAGCAGTCCTGCAAGAAGCTGGGTTTGACAGGATGATCCTCGTGGGTCCCTTCCAACTAGAGACATTCTACAATTCTGTGAACTCTAACAATGCTGTTTACAACCAACACACTGTAACGCTATTTCCATTGCACCTCAAGACGCTGGGACTGTGCTTAACTTCCGGCTACAACTCTCAAAGAAATTACTTATCAAAAACCACACTAGCTTTGTTTGCATACTAACTGAACTGACATATGTCAATTTTCTTTTCCTATCAAGAAACTGCAATATATTTCAGTCAATTTTCTGTTCCCCTCAATGTGCTCTTTTTTTACCCACCCCTCCCCCCCCAAATTAGTTCCAGCAGCTCTCTTCAGAGGAACTTCCCTAAAGATACTTCTGCAGTTTAACAGCTGATAATTAAATGCTCAACTAAACACAAAGGCTGCAACTGAACTGCTTTTTTAGCCAGGTAAATCGACTGAAGACTTGCATGGGGCCAGATTAAGTATATTCTAGAAGCACAAAAGCAGCCAATCCTCAAGCAGATGACTCGTCATAAATATGAACGATTGCTCATCTAGAGGACACCACAGACGAAGCGGCGACACTTCGGCATACGGTCAAGACCAAGAGATGTAAGCAAGGACGACACTTATCGAGATAGCGTCAGCCTAAAAAGCAATCCTGTAGGGACCCCAAGACATGTATTTATGTTTATTTATGACATACAGCGGCGTGGGAAGAGCCCGCCAACGGCTCCGTCGCCGATGGCGCTCAGGGAGCGCCCCAGCGCCCGTTACCTCGGGGGCCGCCTTCCCCCCCCCACCCCACCCCAGCAACTGCAGCGCGGCGGCAGCCACCCAACCACCCCCTCCACCTCCTCCTCCCTCTGCCTTTCCCCTCCTTCACCCGGGGAGGAGGGACGTGCCTCACCGCTTTACGAACACGCCCTGCTCGGCACGGATCCGGCAAGGGTGAAGCTCACAGGGCCCTCCCCTTCCCCTCCCTCAGCGCAGCCCACGGCCCCCCGGGCAGACACCGGGCGTCGTGTGTGCGGTAGGGACGCCACCCGAGAGCGGGTAGCAGAGCTCTCCTCTCCGCAAACGGGAAGAGCCAAGTTCCAGCGGGGATCGCACGAAAGAAGGAACAGGAAAACGAGCGATAAGGAAGGAAGGGGGCAGGGGATGCTGCCGTGCTGACACGCCCCGCCGCCAGGCTGCCTAGCAAATGGGGCTCAGCGCAGGGGGCTGCGTTTGGAGAGCTAAGAAGGAGGGGGAGGGGAGGAAGCGAGGCGGCGGCAGCTCCCCCGCACAATGGCCGCCCACCCTCCCCCCTTCCTTTCCTCCCTTCCCAAGCTCGGGCTGCTGCATCCCCCGCCAGGGACCGGGAGCAGGCCTCGCCACGCGCCCGGCCTTCTCGTACCTGCAGCGTCACCTCCTCGGGTCTCCAGTGGGGCCGCAGGCGGCGCAGGAGCTGCAGGGCGCCCTGGCGGTAGCCGGGCCCCTCCCGCTCGCTGACGGTGATGTCCAGCTTGGGCACCTCTGGGGAACCGGGCGGGACGTGGATGTAGTTGGCCATGACGACAGTCGGTCAGACGGGACAGAGCACGAAGTGACAAGGACGAGTGACTTCTCCCTAGTGTCTCCTCCGCGGCGGAGCCGGCAACTGAGGGGGAAATTTCCAGTCAGGCTCTCGATAAAGCGGCTCCACCTCCCCCAGCTGCGGCGCGAAGCAGCCTGGGAGAGCGGGCGGGGTCTGGAGGCGCCCTGCCCGCTGCCGCCCCTGCGCCACTCACCTGCCCTGCCGAGCGCCAGCGCCCGCGGCTGTGAGGCAGCCGAGCGGCGGTTAATAAAAGCTGCTCGCGACGGTGGAGCGGGAGCTGTGAAGGTGGCCGTGTGAGAGAGCTCTCGCCTCCCGCTCCGCGGGTGAGCGGGACCGCCCAGGCAGTCACCGGCCAAATGACTGATTTTAATCAGCCTTTGAGTTATCTGCTGCGGTTAATTTTTGCCTTTCATTTCTGTGCCAGCCTTCGTAACACGCCCTCCGTTCCGCTGCAGGGTGTATACCTTCTAATCACCTTGCTCCGCTTCCCAGTTCCAGCTAGTTGTAGTTAGATGCAATTTGCGGTCCTCGGGGCACTTGAGGAGTATCACGCTACGTATTGGCCTTCTTAATTAAGATTTAAATATCTTCATAAAAGTCATCCTCTTCATGAGCAGTACAGGACAGACAAAACCAAAAACGCGGGCGGGGGGGGAAGTTATGACTGGACACGGGATAAACGACCCTGTCTTGTTCAGGAATAGAATATTAGAAGTTGAAAGGGATCTCTAGAGATCATCGAGTCTAACCCCCTTGCCAAAGCAGGATCACCTGAGGTAGTCTGCACAAGAATGCATCCAAGCGAGTTGTGAAAGTCTCCAGAGGAGACTCCACGACCTGTCTGGGTAGCCTGTTCCAGTGCTCCATCACCCTCACTGTAAAGAAGTTTCTCTTCATGTTGGGGTGAAATCTTCTATGTTTAAGCTTGTATCCATTGTTCCTTGTTTTATTACTGCACCCCACCAAAAAGAGATGGGCCCCCTCCACTTGACAGCCACCCCTCAGATATTTATAGACATTGGTCAGATCCCCTCTCAGTCTTCTCCAGACTGAACAGCCCTAGGTCTCTCCGTCTCTCTTCATAGGGGAGATGCTCAAGTCTAACCCTAATATTCCTACAAGTACCTGCTTCCTGTCATGTAATCTGATCTGCCCAAGTAGGAAACACCAAAAAGACCAGAAGTTTCTCTGCTATAAAGCAGGTTTATTAGGTTAGCCTAAAACACCAGAACTATACAAACAAGATAACAGTCTTCCCTGAAGAGTTATTACTCTAAGGACACTCAGGTTAGGGGAACGGGGCATAATTTACACTCAAAATTAACAATGCCATGAGGGAAGCAACTAGTTCTGTAGGTTTAGTTCTTATTAATTTCATATGGACTCCTCTCCAACAGTGCAGTGCATTAGTAACCCGTCCACTGTGTTATTCACAACTGTCTAGTTATGAATATGTTTTCTCTTTTATCAAGAACTGCTGTTGTCACTGATGAGTTTTGCATTACTTCACTTATGGAAGTGCACCACCACTTCCATTCCTATTATTTCTGAACACCTCACCTTATCCCAATATTTCTTCAGTCCTCTGTATGCCTTTCCCCTCAGACAGGATCAGACAATTGGAATAGTCTGTCAACAATTTTTCAAGTAATTTTCTTCTTAAATATCTTTTCATGCATTCCTCATGATCTTAGCATTCTCTTCCATCTAAACTTTGGTTCAGACCAAGTGTTAAAAAACTTCCTGAGCCAGGAATCTATCTTTGCGATGCTTCAAGGACCAAAATTTCCTTCTGTTGTATTATAACAAAAAATTTAATGGGTTTATGGGTAGATGTTATGAGTGTATAGACCTATGAAGAGAGGCTGAGGAAGCTGGGGTTGCTTAGCCTGGAGAAGAGGAGGCTCAGGGGAAACCTTATTGCTCTCTACAACTACCTGAAGGGAGATTGTAGACAGGCAGGGGCTGGTCTCTTCTCCCAGGCAACCAGCACCAGAACAAGAGGACACAGTCTCATGCTGCACCAGGGGAGGTTCAGACTGGATGTTAGGAAGAAATTCTACACAGAGAGAGTGATTGCCCATTGGAATGGGTTGCCCAGGGAGTCACCATCATTGGAGGTGTTTAGGAGGAGACTTGATAGGGTGCTTGGTTGCATGGTTTAGTTGATTAGGTGGTGTTGGATGATGGGTTGGACGTGATGATCTTGACGGTCTCTTCCAACCTGTTCTATTCTATTCTATTCTATTCTATTCTATTCTATTCTATTCTATTCTATTCTATATATGCTATTCTCTATTAACAGCCTTGCTTTATCAGAGATTAAAAGAGTAAGAACACAGGGGCCTGAATCATTCAAATGTCATAAAATTTCCAGATCTAAATTTCATACCTTGAATATGTTTCTAGTGGAATATGCTTTTGATTTCCCTTTATTCCCTAAAAAAAAAAAAAAAAAAAAAAAAAGTTTCAAGTTTTATAAGCATTTTTGCATCCTTTATATACACTGACTCACCACTTTCTTAAAATCTTTTCTCCATCTGAACTGATTGTACCCACTTCTTCCATTAGCCTTCGGCACTTTTTGTTCTTTAAAAGTGAGGACATTTGAAAGTTAAAGTTTTAAAAGTTCTTTAAATTATTTGGGAAAAAAAAAGAAGTTCTTTAAACACACTCACCTTTATACATTGCTCAGTCCTATAAGTTAGTTATTACTGTAGTAGCATGATATCACTCTATCTGATCAAGTATGTGATACATGGTGCCCTCTGCTTCTGCTAAGGTAATTTGGTAGATGGTAAACTAAGGCATTTATGGATAAAGGGCAAAGTGACATTTTTGCTGAAATAAAAGATCAAAGGTTGAATGCTCCAGCTTGTGTATGTTAATTTTAAAAAGAACTGGTCTAAACAGATTCCATCTTGCTACTGCTGACCATAATATGTGTACCAAAAGCTCTCAGTTGTTAAATCTGAGACGACTTGCTAACTTACCCAAACCTGGCTAAATTTCCAGAGGTTGGCTGTAAGTAAATTTTAAACATAAAGTGGGGAAGTTGGAGCAGTCATCGTGTCTAGATTGTTTGGGAATTGAGGGAAATAACTTCTGCCATCAAATAGGTGAAAAACAAGAACACTTAGGCAGAAGTACCATGGTATGAAGACACATCCTTCTTGCTTGTCCTCAGGGTGCATGGGGAATTCTTAATTCCTGCATTAAAACAGTTAAATAAAAATCATGGCTAGCTACTTTACCATGTTTCCTCTTCACCTTTCATCTCCTGCAAATATTTTCTGTGTCCAAGTGAAATCCCAGGAAATATCTTCAGAACTCTTTTTCAGTAATAGTTTTGGGTTGGGCTTGGTTGGTTGGTTGGTTGTTTTTTTCTTTTTGAAAAAAATTTATTTCCACTTTCTTTTCCCTGTTCTCGATACCTGTATCCTACAAACTGTGAAACTCATTAATAAGAACTTTAGTGGGTTTCTCAAAGGCTACAAAGCATTCAGGACTTGTTCTTAGAAATAGAACTCAGGAAGAAAGAGAACGTGTTTTCTCTTGATGACTGATATCATCATAGGTTCACTATAATAAATTTAAGTCATTCTAAGGCTGACCATAGATGTACACAACATGGAACTGAAGGAAATAGTTCTCTCACAGGCCTGTTGCCTTACCAAGTGGTCTGGGTGCTGACTACATACAACCTGTATGACCTGCTTATTCTTGCCCTTCCACCATTTTCTTTTCCTCTTTCTGCTAATCAGAAACCAGGTTGTGCCATTTCATTTATTCCTATATTTTTCATAGAATCATAGAATGGTTTGGGTTTGAAGGGACCTCCAAAGGTCATCCAGTCTAACCCCCCTGAGTCAGCAGGGACAGCCTCCACTAGAGCAGCTTGCTCAGAGCCTTGTCCAGCCTGACCTTGAATATCTCTAGCCATGGGGCCTCAACTACCACCCTGGGCAACCTGTTGCAGTGTTTCACCACCCTCATGATAAAGAACTTGTTCCTAACATCCAGTCGAAATCTCCTCTCATTTCAAACCATTGCCCCTCTTCCTATTACTACAGTCTCTCTGCAGCCTTCTTGTAGCCCACTTCAGATACTGGAAGTTTGCTATTAGGTCACCTGGGGCCTTCTGTTCTCTAGGATGAACAACCCCAGCTCCTTCAGTCTGTGCTTGTAGCAGAGGTGTTCTAGCCCCTTGATTGATCACGTTCTAGCAGCCTGATAATCTTTTCGCCTTGCTTTTAGGTCAGTGATGGATGCATTATAAGCTCTTTTAAAAAACCCGACAAACAAAGCTCCCACACCCCCAAAACCACCCACCCAAACAAACAAAAAACCCAACAAAACCCTCAGACTCAAAGGAAAGAGCATTATCAGGCTCAGAAACAGATTTCACTTCCCAGGTGCAGTTCTCTTGGCTGCTTTCCAAACCCAGTAATCATTTCAAAAGAACTCAGTGCACAAATGTGACTATAAATGTACCTCCTTCTAGCCACAACTACTGTTAATAACATTTTGCATAGCAGAGAGTCTCAACATACTTTCTATAGCCCTAATCTCACAAATACAAAAACTGAGTCATCAGAAGGTTAAACCTGCCATCAGACCAGTTGGTCAGCAAGGCCTGGGGGTAATTTTTCACTTCCCGTCCAGTCCTTTGGTCACAGGATTTCTTCAGTGTTTTAAAGAATGTCATCTCTGTTAACTCTCCAGCACGTATTATTTGTGTCAAGATGAATTACATTGCTGCTCACACAGTGGTAAACTGTAATTCAACTAATTTTGTTCTTTTTAAAATGTATTTAGTAGATCAATTTCTGAAGTGCCCAGTGCCCTAGCATCAAACCCAACTCTCAACACTCAAATGTGACAGTTCTGTCATATGTTTATTGTACTCTATAAACAGACTTCATCCTAATCTTGCTGAAGACTAGCTTGAAATAGATTATTTTATTAAAATCTTGACAGCTTACAGATCTCTCTAAGAAGGATACTACTTGGCATGTTGTTGAAATGGTAAAAACCCTTCTCTTGTGCAAGTTGCTTGACAGAATAGGTTACAGCTTTTTCAAGTATATTTTGAAAGCTACATATGATAGCAGAATAGAAGCCTTAAAGCTCACTGCGGTTTTATGGCTTAACATTTTAGTAGGCTACCAATTAGTGACACTCATTTGACACATTCCATATGATAACCTTATTCCTGACTATCTAACCCCTATTTTTTCCAACTTGGGAGTGGTGTGGTGCATAATGTACTGTGATAACAGACCACAGATGTCACTGGATGTGAAACAGCTTAGTAGTTTTCAGCTCTTTCAGCTTTTCAGGGTTTCATCTGGTAACCTCAGATATTTCTAGAGGAAATATGGACACCAGTCTGTGTTCAGTTTTGGGTATCTCAACACAAGAAAGATATTGAGGTGCTGGAGTGCAAAGAGCAATGAAGCTGGTGAAGGGCCTAGAGAATGAGTCTGATGAAGAGCAGCTGAGGGAACTGGGACTGTATAGTCTGAGGAGGCTGAGGAGAGACCTTATTGCCCTCTACAACTACCTGAAAGAATAATAGAGAGAGGAAGGTGCTGGTCTCTTCTCACAGGTAATTAATGACAGAACAAGAGGGAACAGCCTCAAGATGCAACAGGGTAGGTTTAGGAGGGACATGAGGAAAAAAATTTTCACTGAAAGAGTGGACAAGCATTGGAACAGACTGCCAAGGGGGTTGGTTAAGTCACCATCCCTGAAGGTGTTTAAAGGTCATTTAGATATGGTGCTTAGCAGTAAGGTTTAGTGATGAGCTTGGTAGAGTAGGGTTAATGGTTGGACCGGATGATTTCAAGGGTCTTTTCAACCTGAATGATTCAGCGATTTTATGATTCTATGATCTGTGCCAATAGACTTGATTACCTCCAAGGCACCATCAGATGAATGCATAGTGGATGGATGAATGCTATCCCTGCCTCAAAGTCCACTGAACTGCAGGCTGAACTGCCATGAGTAGTTACCCAGTTACACATCCTGCAGGAAACCTAGGCAAACCAAGTAAAATGCTTAAATATGCATGTTAATTAAGCTCAGCACAGTGAGAGACAAAACCTGACAAAATCTGCTTAAGTCAGTAGGATCAAATACAGGCTTACACTTAAGCAGGTGCTAACTCAAAATTAGTAGCTTAGCAAGGAATTCTGCAATTTCTACATGCTGGTGGGGCAAAACTGTGCATTTGTTTAGGGCTATTAATAAAGCACTGGGTATAAAGAAAGAAGAGAAAACCCTTGTACTAATTACACTACTCAAAAATACAGGTTAAGTAAGTAACACAATCATAATGAAGGCCAATGTCTGCATTCATTTTAATAGATATATCTGTATTTTAAAATATGAAGAGTAATTACAAGTTCACTGATCCTTGGTCAAACTTGAACTGTATTTGTGTCCAAGGATTTACCATACCCTGGTGTTTTTCTCCAGGGCAACAAATATGCATACTGTGTAAGTACTGAAAGAGTCTACTTAGGCAGATTTGGGATGCCTGGCATGCAAAGATAAATTCACCTGCAGCAGCATAAGGGGAGGAGTTGAATGGCTTTTGTATCTTCTAGAAATTTAAGCTTTTCTGACATTTTATTGACTAATCAATTGTCCCTCCATGAAGAAAAGTTAGAAACCTCAGCAATTTGAAACACTCTCTGTGAACAAAGACAATATCAAATGTGCATTTAAATTTTATGCAAGCTTGTAGAAGAAGCCTAGAATAGATTTTCCTATATCGAGGTATTATCAGAATGCCATTCTATATTCTCTAGTGAAATCTCTAATCTACTTCATAGCATAAAAAGTGTGTGGGGAGTTAGCTGAACTAAATTAAAACAATTAAAAAATTCATAGAGATTTATCTTGAGAGACTGACAGTATGGTTATCACATAGAAATGACTCCAAATTCACACTCCACCTGAATCAATAACAAAGAAGAAAGAAAGGCAACATGGGGGGCAAAGAGAGGAGATGAGAGGGAGAAGGGAAAGGGGAAAGATCAGGAAATTGTTGTGATTCTGTGTCAGTGAGGGTAGACAAAAAACAAATGTTTGACATTGTCCCACATGAAATCCTGGTCACCGAAACAGAAAAGCATGGACTTGAGAGGTGGACCACCCACTGGATGAGGAATTACCTGGATGGTCGCATTCAGAGACTTGTGGTCAGCAGCTCAGTGTCATCACCTAGATGATCTTTGAGGTCATTTCCAACCTAAACCATCCTATGAATCTATGAAATCACCAAATCGGCTTAAGCAACTTTCTTAACAGTTTCAAGAAGTCAAGGGCTGGGAAAACCATGAAAATCATGCAGAAATTATGTTTCTTTCTCGTGCTTATATCCATTTTCTTTACATCACATTTACACATAACCAGGAGGGCTCTGGGGCAACACCACTTCATCCTTTTCCTAAGGATTTGAGATTGTGAGCTGAGGCCTGTTGTGCCCAGTAGGCTCCAGAGCTGGATGCTCTTTTGGGGCTCCTGTGTTCATCTTTTCTTTAAGCCTTACTTCCATCCCTGTTTATGGTTTATGCCCTACAGAATTCAGGTTAATGTGACCTGACTTTGTGGTCTGTTCTCCTTTAATAACTTCGGGAGAGACTTCAGAATTTCACTGAGATTTTAAATCCTGAAGATAGTTTTAAGTCCTGTAACTGGGAATTCCTGAGCAGGTGGAAAGATTTGCTGTTATTTCTCACTGAAAGGATCATCAAGCTAAGCTTTTCTCTATTCTCTTGCTGCTGCTGAATTAATTTGCTTGGCTTTCGTCTCTATATTTGCCAGTTTTAAGCTGTGTAGAGCAGAGAGGTCCCTTCAGTTTTGAAAGGTGTTTAATCCTACTTTATCTGGATTAAAACTGACTAGTATAATCTAGTTTAATATCCCATGCTCAGACTGCCTCTTTTTCATTTCTTTTGATCCCTCTGCCTTGTTTTTCATGTAGTATTCACAGATTAAGAATCATAGAATGGTTTAGGTTGGAAGGCACCTAAAAGATCATCCAGTTCCCACCCCCCTGCCATGGCCAGGGACACCTTCCACTAGACCAAGTTGCTCAAGGCCTCATCCAACCTGGCCTTGAACACTCACAGGGAGGGTCATCCATGACCTCCCTGAGCAACCTGTTCCAGTGTCTCACAACCCTCACTGTCAAGAATTTCTTCCTAATCTCCAGTGTCAATCTGCTCTCCTAAAGCGTCAATCTATTCCCTCTCATCCTATCACTACAAGACCCTGCAAAAAACCTCTTCCTGGCTTTCTTGTAGGCCCCCTTCAGGTACTGGAAGGCCACTATAAAGTCTCCCTGGAACGTTCTTCTCCTCCAGGCTGTGCAGCCCCAGCTCTCACAGCCTGTCCCATTTGAGGAGGTGCTCCAGCCCTCTGACCATCTTTGTGGCCCTTCTCTGGACCAGCTCCAGAAGCTTCACGTCCCTTTCACGCTGGAGGCACCAGAACTGGACACAATACTGCGGGTGGGGTCTCACCTCCTTCATCCTGCTGGTTCTCCTTCTTTGGTCTTATTCTGGTAGAGTATGTAACTCCTAAGTATGTAGCTCCTTAATGAAGGACTTACAGTGCATCCAAGGAACAAGCAATGGTACCCCAAATTAGTCCACTGCTCTGCAGTAATTTTCCTTCTCCAGAGCTCTTCTTTTTGTTCCATAATAGACATGAATCTTTTAGCATTGTTTTTGGTTGGTTGTTGGGTTTTGGTATTTTGCTTTGTTTTGGTGGGTTTTGTCTGGTTTGGTTTTAGCTGATTCATGTGTCCTTGTTAGCTTGTTTTGTGGTGTACCAGCCTGGTTAATATCAGTTATGCCAGGGGAGCAGACCTTTGAGCAGCCTGTTCAGTTTCCATTGCCATCACCAAGTGACTTCATTAGGAACCGAATGAAATGAAACAGGCTCTGTGTGAGCTTGGATTAAAGTTCAGAGCAGAGCCCTGCTCCCTTGCTGTCATCACCCCGCACCCAGTGATGCTGTGAATTCCACCTGTGTCATGGGGTACAGCACCCAGCAGTGCCCTGGGGGCTGTGAGTTATGAGGGCTTCCCCTGAGGGGGCAGGGCTTATCCCAGCATCCCAGCCAAGGAGCTGGGTAAAAAGGATTGAAACGATGTCCTGGGGAGGCTGGGCAGAGCCATTCAAGCCCATGAGTGTCCCGGGGTCTGGCAGCTCCCGGCTCTGGTTCCACTCGGAGCAAAACAACCCGAGGTCAAGAGGGGCAGGGGAGAAGGAAATCTGACTTTCAGAGGGGCAGTCTCATTTTTCCACTCGGAATCTGCAAGCAGTAGGTCACCATCTCAGGCTGCTTTTTCAAGTCCTACATATTTTATTGTTCTCAGTGTTGTTTATTTCATTATTTATCCTACAGATATTATTTACTCCTGAGGCACTGAATTTTAGGGTGCTTGCCAAAGAAGTACAGTGGGCACAAGAGAAAACCGACTCAGAACAGCCTGATATTTAATCATAGGCTGTAAATATCTTTTACAGACTTCTCTGTTTGCAACTGTTGCTAAGCATAGGAAATTACTGAATTAGTCAGCTTCATTTGCATTTTTGTTAAGGGAGAGCTTGGAACAGTAATTAAATTACAGTTCAAGTTTAGGGATAATAAAGCTGTATATTCCTACTGGAAAAGTAAAGTGATAATACAATTTAGAAAAAAATACAATGTAATAAAGTGACAGCAAATATACCAAGGATAAAGGACTAAACTTGAGTTTCTGTCTTTCCTTCCATAACAACCACTGAAGCACAGAAGACTTTGGGGAAGGAGAATCGCTTCCCCAGCTCCTGCCAGCTTGGATAACAGGCAGTAAGCAAACAGGAGGGTAATCAAGGAGAAAGGTAGCAAGAGTTGCTACTACAAGAACATAGTGTCTTACTATGCTTGCTCCCAAGTGCAAGTGGAATTCAGAGTTCAAGTTTCATCAAAACACTTTGAAAGAGAACTGGAAGCCTCACCGCGGTGTGAGCAAACACATATTCTTAATCATTACCAGCTTTCCTAAATTCTGTTTCTTTATTCTCTTAAAAGAATTTTGATTTGTGCAGCAGAGTCAGCTCTGCAGCCTTTAGTTTGGAGATGCCACAGGGTTTCTAGTTTTGTTTGAATATGCAAAGCTTTTAACATGTGAAAAAGAAAGAACATTCAATCCGGCTTCATTCCCTTCTCTCCAAAGCACCAGAGTAATGCCTCTGGTTCTTTCTCAACCGCTGGAATTTTGCATTTCTATGTCAGCTGGGCCTCCCTACCAGCAATCTGAGGTTCTCCCAGGGTACAGGGGAAAAACCTTTTGCAAGCAGGCTGTAACTGCGACATTTTGTTTCACAGCGAGCTGTGTATCACCTGCCTCAATGTTATTCTGAGAGGTACGATTTTATCTTAAGTTTCTAAGTAAGCAGCATTTTTTATTTAGAAGATACAGTTTTCTCTGGTATTCATTACAATTGGCTGCACTTCGAGTATGTCAGGAGCTTAGTCAGCTGTTAGTGCAGCCGAGACTTGTTTTTCTTCTTTTTATCCCTTTCATCCAGTGGAAAAAGTTTCCTGCTGTTCCCTCTACTGATACTTGATACCCCGGCTCCAACTGGTGTACATTTTTTACTTTTAAAGGACAGCATGTTAACTAGCTCTGTTAATTAGCACAGAATCACAGAATTGTCAGGGCTGGAAGGGACCCCAAGGACTATCTAGTTCCAACCCCCCTGCCATGGGCAGAGACACCCTCCACTACATCCAGTGGCCCAGAGCCACATCTAGCCTGGACTGAAAAACATTGTTATCAATCATCTGGGGGGTTTTGGAGCATGTGTGTGTATTTTGGAGTCTGTTTCTTTGTTTGTTCATCTGGGGGTTTGGTTGGTTTGGTTTTGGGGTTGTTTTTGGTTTTGTTTTGGGTTTTGGGGGGGGGGGTTTGTATTGCAAGATTATTTTGGAGGAGTTACTTCCCAAAGCAAAGACTATTTCTGCTCTAACTCCCTCTTCTGAAACAATAGTTGGAAAAATCATGGTTTGTGACAACATAAAGGAATGCTTAAAGCAAAGCAGCCAGTCAGCAGCTTTTCTCAATGTCTGTTACAAAGAATGTTGTCATGGGGGAAAAAAATAAAAGAAGTTGTAGGGAACCTGAGAGATTTTTTTAAGTTTCTTTTGAAGTGGTTTATATTCTAATAGGTTTTCCTGGTAATCAAATTTCATCCTCTTTTTAACCAGAAATAACCTTTCTGGCACCACCAGCAAATATGTACAGAGGAGGGCCACAAAAATGATCAGGGGACTGGAACACCTCTCCTGTGAGGACAGGCTGGGGCAGCTGGGGTTGCTGAGTGTGATGAAAAGAAAGCTCTTGGGAGATCTTAATAGCCTTCCAGTATCTGAAGGGGGCCTACAAGAAAGCTGCAGAGGGACTGTTTACAAAGGTCTGCAGTGATAGGAAAAGGGGCAATGGTTTGAAATGAAAGGAGGTTTACACTGAATAGGTTTGAAATGAAAGGAGGTTTACACTGAATATTAGGAACAAGTTCTTTACTGCAACAGGTTGCCTGGAGAGGTAGTTGAGACCCCATCCCTGGAGATATTCAAGGTCAGGCTGGACAAGGCTCTGAGCAAGTTGACCTAGTGGAGGATGTCCCTGCTGACTGCAGGGGGGTTGGACTAGATGACCTTTGGATGTCCCTTCTAACCCAAACCATTACTATGCAATTGTTGATCATGTAATCAAATGCACTGCTAAGAGCCATGATGAAAGCTGGCCACTGGACTTTTTATAGTGAGTAAAAGACAAAAACATTTCCAAAACCTTGTTACTTGACCATTGAACTACCTACTTATCTTTACAAGTATTTGTGTCTCAGCCTCTTTGGCAAGCTTTAAGTGGTAGAAAAAAACCCAAGTACACAAAAGCAGAAATACTGAAGGAATGTTTGAAACCTAGATTGACCAATCCTACAGTGCATGGATGATTTCCCAACAATTATGCATTTATAAAAGCATCTGTGATACCATTCATAGATTCTTAGTGGTAGACAAGTGGAACTCATGAGATAGAATAGAATAGAATAAACCAGGTTGGAAGAGACCTTCAAGATCATCGTGTCCAACCTATCATCCAATACCACCCAACCAACTAAACCATGCAACCAAGCACCCTATCAAGTCTCCTCCTGAACACCTCCAGTGATGGTGACTCCACTGCCTCCCCGGGCAGCCCATTCCAATGGGCAATCACTCTCTCTGTATAGAACTTCTTCCTAACCTCCAACCTAAACCTCCCCTGGTGCAGCCTGAGACTGTGTCCTCTTGTTCTGGTACTGGTTGCCTGGGAGAAGAGACCAACCCTCACCTGGCTACAACCTCCCTTCAGGTAGTTGTAGAGAGCAATAAGGTCTCCCCTGAGCCTCCTCGTCTCCAGGCTAAACAATCCCAGCTCCCTCAGCCTCAATCCCAGCTCCCTCAGCCTCAAATATACCCCAATGCCTCAACCTTCTGAACCCTCTAAAATAAAGTCAAGCAAATATATAATTTTACAGTTCCCTTTCCACCAAAAAAAGTTCTCCTTAACCATGTAAATACATGAAAGTTGATGCCAGAAACCAAATCATTAGCAGAAAATATTTCATCCTACAACATCATCTCCCTTGCTTACTCTTTTATAAAGCATTTGCTTATGGAAATATTCTGGGTTTCTGCTCTTCTCTGGTGTACTTCAGCTTCCCTTGTTTTAGTTTTTGTGGGGCTTTTCAGCATTCTTGCTTCAGCTAGCTGTTCAGATTTGATCCTCACAAATCACTAGATACTTTAATTTTAAAAGTGAGGCTTCTCTTAGAAAGAAAATACCACAAATAAGAGGTTTTACCTGGGCAAAAGAGTCTGGCAAAATCTGAATTTTACATGGGATAGATGACAGGGCAGAACACATGCGAGAACAAAGCACACTTTTGATGCAGTTGATGAATGTGTAAACAAAATCAGAAAGAGGTTAGAAAATGAAATGTATCTAGTACAGGATGTGATTTTTTGAATATTGCATCAGGAAATCTTAATTTTAGGGGAATTAAAAGAAATAGGAAAAGTGCATGGTAGAGTAGGCTCAGCTTGGAGTTCAAAAAGCAGCTGAAACAGACACAGAAGTAGCTGTGGAGATGCACTTCTTATGCCTTTGCAAAACCCCAAAGTTAATTCCAGTTTTATGTGAGCAAAAGATGCTTCCATGTGGACACTAAGTAAGTGAAAGCAGTACAGGTATTTAAATAACAAGATAAGCTATTTCCATAGACATAGCCTATGGTAACCTTTTCCAACAATTAATCACTACTTTTATGTCCCTTATCAGCAAAACATGGAATTCACTACAATAAAATTTATTTCCAATGAACTCAGAATAGATTAAAGAAAAGCATTTTTAACTGAGATAGGTGCATGGAAAGCAGTGCTTTGGGCAGTTTAGGTAAATTCTGTGGCTGAATAATTTTATGGCTGATAATAATACCTGCTGTTACTGCACATACCAAGCTAAGGATAATTAAGATAAGGGTCATTAAATCTTATTCTTGTGAGGTATGAACTAAGTTGGCAAAAGTCAGGAAGAGTGTTTTTTTTTTCCTTCCAAACTTTATTTATTACTGCACTCTGAATATTTTAAGGGAATATCAGAATATGTTCACCTATTTTTGGAAGCCTCTGGTTCTTGGATACTGCTGATATTAAAAGAATGGATTGCTGATATCATCTGGCACCAGCTTATTTTTGGTGTTCTCAAAAATAATCCACAAGGGCTGCAAATACACAAGCAGAAATTCATAGCCAGAACAATGCACTGTATTGTGTATATATTCAAAAGTATATTAAAACATGCATGCAGCCATCTGTGGCACATTTCTCAGCTTGGTGCTCCATAACAATTAGAACCTCTTTCTGCGTTGAGTATTCAGAACACATGCTGCTGCATGTCAGCGTGGAGATCTGAGAGAGAGAGGGAGTTCTGCCACTGAGCCTTTCTGCTCCTTAATGAGCTCCCCAGCCCTTCACAGACTGCTGAGGAAATCCAGGTCCTCAGAGGGCTCTGCACAACTCTTATTTTTTCATATAAAAGCCCAGCTGCATATTGACTGGTGCTGCACGTGTAGCACATACATAGATTAGCTTTTTGGTTTTATACCTCCGTGTTTGTAACTGTGCCCTAATAGGGCATTACTCTGGTTTCATGAACTTGCCTGTCACATAAAAATGATATGCTTACCAAAACAATGTAGAAGGAAATCTAGGATGTATCAGGCAAGATAGTCCCAGCAGATCCTACCTACAAATACAGAACTACATGAGACACAGAAGTAAGAGGATTATAGTGCAAAGCACTCTTGAGGCCTCATCTGAAGCACTATCACATATTCACAGATTCAGAGATTGCAGTGGGTCGGAAGGGATCCTCAAAGGTCATCTTGTCCAATCCCCCTGTAGTCAGCAGAGACACCTCCAACTAGGTCAGGCTGCTCAGGGCCACACTGAGTCTGATCTTGAATGTCTCCAGGGACAGGGCAACCCATCCCTGGGCAGCCTGTTCCAGTATTTCACCACCCTCATGGTAAAGACCTTCTTCCTGATGTCCAGCCTAAATCTACCCTGCTCCAGTTTCAAACCATTGCTGTTTCCGTATGTTAAAAAAATGAAACAAGTAAGGATAAAGAATGTTAACGTGATTAGGTAAATGGAAGCCTTCATCCTCTTGTAAGAGAAGTGTGGAGCTCAGCTAGTTCCATCCAGTACAAGAAAAGCTGCATGGATATCCACCACAGAAGTTCCTGGACAGATATATCTTAAAGGGAAAAAGATCCATTTAGCCCAAGACCCAGCACTGGTGTGCACAAAATGGGCATTAACTGATAGTGCAGTTCTAGTTTGAAATTTGTAATCATGCATGAAGGTTGGGAAACAGCTTTCAAATATAAGTAATGGGGACAGGTAATGTATTTTAATTAAGAAAATCCCAAATCAAGAAGCATAGTTAAATCACAGGAAACTCAGTAATTCTGTCCTCTTGGATATTGAGCCCAAAGTAATGGGCTTCTGAAAGCTGGGCAGTGTATTATTTCTAAGACATACCCATGTGTTCATTCACATCAGAGAGGGAAGAATTATTCTTTCTCCAGATTAGTTTTCAGATGCATCAACTTCAACTACCTGATTTTGTTCACCAGAATTTGGGGATTATCAGTTAACAAAGCTGAGTGTACTTCTTGGTAACTGTGTGGAAAAAATGCACACAGCCATCAAGAACAGAAAACAAAACCATTACACAGATCTGGTTTATGAGCTGAAGGTTCTGTTTCCTCTGGGAGCGATTCAATATCACAAATAGATTAGAAATACAGCTTCTGTAACAGTGTGCTCTGATAACAAAGCCTCAGCCTGAGACTGAAAACGATCACCACTGCAAAGGCTGCATCTGAAAGACCAAGCTGTTACTTCTTTGCTGCATGCAGATAACAAAAGTGTCCATGGTCACAGTTTTGTCTGCTTATCTAACAACCACTGATGAGCAAAACCACTGTGAACTACAAAGGACAGGCAAATACTAAAAATTACAGGAGGAGTCATCATCCTTTCTACACTTTTCTCTTGGTTCTCCTAGCCTTGGTAGCAGCACTCCTGAAGAGATTTTGCCTCACCCTTTTAGTTCCCACTCATGCTTTGGTCTGTCTAAGGCATCAAGCTAAGAATTCCTGGTCCAGAGGCATATCAGACACAGAAACAGGTCATACCTGTGCACCTCAAACACTCAATGTGCATTACAGTTACTGCCCCTGGAGAATATGCGGTGCATTTCTAGCAGAGCTTCCCCATAGACCACTGCCTCTGGTTTTGGAATGCGAGTAGCCTACCACTCCCCTCATCAGGGTCTATAGATTAATTGGAATAGGAGATCTGCAGAGTATCATAGAATCACAAAGTGGCTTAGGTTGGAAGAGACCTTTGAGATCATCTGCTTCAAGCCTCCTGCCATCGACAGGGATGCCTCTCAACCTGACTTGATTGCCCAAGGCCTCATCCAGTCTGGCCTTAAACACCTCCAGGGAGGGGGCATCTACAACCACTCGGGGCAACCTATTCCAGAGTCTCACTACCTCATACTGAAGAATTTCTTCCTAAGATACACTCTAAACCTACTCTCCCTCAGCTTAAAACCATTTCCCCTTGTCCTGTTGAAAAGTCCCTCTCCAGCTTTCCTGTGGGGTCCCTTCAGGTACTGGAAGGCAGCTATAAGGTGTCCCAGTCTTCTCCAGGCTGAACAACCCCAACTCCCTCAGCCTATCCTCACAGCAGAGGTATTCCAGCCCTTCCATCATCCTTGTGGCCCTCCTCTGGACTCACTCCAACAGTTCTATGTCCTTCTTATGATGGGGATGCCAGAACTGGATGCAGTATTTGAGGCAAGGTCTCACAAGAGCAAAGGGGAAGAATCATCTCCCATAACCTGCTAGCCACACTCTTGATGCAGCCCAGGACAGAGTTACCTTCTAAGATGCATGACTACGCTGCCAGCTCATGTTGAGCTTCTCATCAGTCAACACTCCTAAGACTTTTTCTTCAACCCACTCCACACCTATCCTGGATTTGTGCCTGGAGTTTGCCCACCCTAGATGCAGGACCTTGCACTTTGATTTGTTGAACCTCATGCAGTTTGCACTGGCCCACTTCTGAAGCCTGTCAAGATCCTTTGGGGTGCTATCCCTTCCCTCAAGTGAGTCCAGTGCACCACACAGCTTGGTGTTATCAGCAAACTTGCTGAGGGTGCACCCAATGCCACTGTCCAAGTCACTGACAAAGATATTAAATAGCACTGGACCCAGGACAGTCCCCTGAGGAACTCCACTTACTCCATTGAGTAACTCATCTGTTGTGGTAAGTCAGGTGTTTTCTTGTCTGAGTGACACCTAAAAATCCAACCCAAATGCTACATGCATGGTTTTATAATGCAAGATCTTACATGGCTGGTATCACAGGAAAAATGTTTAAAATGTGATCTGAGACAGCCTGTGCTTTTTGGGACTTGAAGATCAATGTGATCAGGCTGTCTCCAACACATGCAAACAACAACAAGGTTAAAACAATATTAGGTCCGTCCTCATTTCAAAACAATCCTCCAAGATGAGATGAAGGCTGATGAGTGATTAATCTGTTTTCTTAAAGTACTGAAGTGCATTGAGATAATCTCTGGCACAAATGGAAAATCACTGGAAAGGAAGGCCATGGATAAAATATGATACTGCAGGTGCTGGCAGTTAACTCTTTGCATTCAGAAGCTGTGTGAGAACTAGTCCTTCAAAAATTCAAGGGTTTGGCTTCACACAGATGGATCACAGCTATGCTTTGCAACAAACTCTTGAATTGGTTGACCTTTGCAAAAATTCCCTGGAGGCTCGTTCTTGCCTATTTCTTGTTCTTGATGATTTCAATTGCTTGTTCTTGATTATTTCAATCTTACTTGTCTGTCTTTGGTGCAGTGTTTGGGAGTCACAGCAATAAAATCAGGAAAGCCTGCAGGTTTCCATACTATTGAAAGTCATTTGTGAAGCATCTCAAGAATGTGGGGGTAAAATGACAACACAAAATTAGTGAACAGGTCTATAAATAAGGATGGGTGTACTGGAATATTCATATTTCTCCTTGCCTCTTTCAGACTGTTAAAATTAGCCAAAGGAGGCCTATTCTTAACCCTTATATTTGGTAATGTCAAGACAACAGAGATCCTTCTTGCTCTTATTATACAGCTCTTACGGGATTATACAGCTCTTCCTGTACTCTTTCCTCTTCTGGGTTGCTGTAGAGAGGAATTCTTTGTTGTTCCTTAAACTCACAGTAGTGTGCCTGCTTATTTTCTTTTAAATATGAATTTATTTTTAATTTTCATAGTTTTTTCCCCCCCTCCAGCTGCTAGATGCTTTGGTGCTAGCTAGCAGCCTACTTGCTTTAACTTCTGACTTTAACAGTGTTGCTTCCTCGGAGCACTAAACACACCAACACTGTTAGACCAAGTCCAATTGCTCTCAACAACCTGTACCCTCCTTTCTCTATAATTCTCCTTTGCATTCCATTCTACCTCTCTCCTCAGCCTTTAGCTGTCAGTGTTCAAGATGAACACAGCTTTTGTGGAAACAGGTAAATGGGGGAAAAATTCTCCTCAGTGGCCTCAGCAGCTTCTGCCCCTACCCCAGGCAAGGAGCTGGGTATAGAATCATAGAATTGTTTTGGTTGGAAAAGCCCTCTAAGATCATCGAGTCCAACCATTGATCTAACACCACCATGGCTATTAAATCATGTCCTGAAGTGTCATGCCCACACATTTCTTAAACACCTCCAGGGACCCTAACTCCACCACCTCCCTGGGCAACTTATTCCAAGGCCTAATCATTCTTTCCATAAAGAGATTTTTCCTAATATCCAATCTAATCCTCTCCTGGCACAATTTCAGGTCATTTCCTATAGGCTCAAGTCCCTGCCCTTGCACTTTCCTTAGTGCTCACCTGCAAGTTCTGATGGGCTGGCTGCACTCAGCCTTTCAGAGCACAGGCCTCACCTTGCTGCCTTGTCTTGACTTTTACCCTGCCTCTTTACTATGGACCCTATTGCTACTTACTGGTCTGTTAACTGGACTCTTACCATCACCGCACTCCCTCACCTCTTGTTTGGGTGCTGTGGGATGGCATCCTGGTGGGTGATGTCATTGCCCCTACCTTGCCTAATGAAGGTCTGTATTTAACTTTCATGCACTGGAAGATGCTTAGTCATTTTACAGAATTATTGTGTATAATTAAGCAATGTAATTAGCATGTATTTCTCAAGTTGTGCTGTTCAGAATAATACTTGCTAATAAAATCAAAGCACTACCTCCCTCAGCTGCTATCAAGGCAGTCCAAGGTGATGATCATAATTCTCCTGTACAGAAAAGCAGAGAGAGGCAGAACAAGCCTGATGAATGAGAATTTTTGTACTTTGAAGGCAGTTTGAAGCGAGTGTCCTCATATTTCAAAAGCCCTATAAATTGCCACTAACAGGGTCAAATGCAGCACTGAACACAACCTTGTCAGGAATGAATTAAGATACTACTCAAAGAACAAGCACAGATGACAGGATTCCACTTTAGTTAACCAGGTTTTACTCTACAAGAGTTTTTACTTAAGATTTAAGGTGCTAAGTAGCGAATATAAAGAGTTTGTTCCAATGGTTAGTAATCAAAGAGAGTCAACTGAATTAATTCCAGTTGGATTGCAAAGAACAGGTCAGTACCAAGACCATCCACCTTCTCTCTTTTACACTGTACAGAATTCAGTTACATGAATCCATGGCTATATATAAATTAGTATTATTTTAATTTTTTTAGAAGTGTGCTTTGTGGAGCTTCAGTGATCTTGCAGGTCTTGAACTTTTGTGCTTTCCCTGTGAATGGATACTTCCTTCTGGCATCAAGAATGCATTCAGGAATCATGACAGGGCTAAAACCAAATAATATTTCCTCTGTTAGAAGTAGCCATTTTGATTGCTGCAATAACTCATCAGCCATGGATAAGGCTCTTTTTCACTCTAGTCTTCTGTGTGGCTTCTTACCCAGCAGAAGATAATATTACTAAAACTCCTTGCTACAGAGCCTCAAATCCTGCAGCAGCAGCAGCAGCACCCTTCTCTTGCTGTACCAGACAATGCACATTCTCAGCAGAAAACACAAAAGGAACTTTGGACTTCTGCTTGGGGCTCCCAGCCCAGGCCTTCTTCCCCTGAGAGCTCTGCATGAGAGGGCAGATTCTTCTGTTTGTTCACCTCTTCTCCCATCACTCTGTGCCTGGAGGGAGTTTTTCTGATTCAGCTTGAGAAGGGCTTCATCTCATAGCAACCACAGTTCCCCCTACTTTATTCACATGACCATGACCATGACCACTTCACTACATGAGCTTGACTGACATTTTCTGCAGCAGTAGAACATACTTTTCACAACAAGTAGAATTTTAAAGATATTACATCTGCAATATCATGCCCAGCTTTGGGCCCCTCAGGTCAAGGATCTCAGGGCACTTCAGAGAGTCCAGCACAGAGCCACAAAGATGCTGAAGGCAGTGGAACATCTCCCTGGTGAGGAAAGGCTGAGGGAGCGGGGGCTCTTTAGCTTGGAGTAGAGGAGAGATAAAGATGTGAAGGACAGTGTCAGGAGGATGGAGCCAGGCTCTGCTCAGTGATGTTCAGTGATAGGACACGGTGCAATAGGTGCAAGCTGGAGCAGAAGGGGTTTCATGTGAACAGAAGGAAAATCTTTTTGACTGTGAGTGTGCCAGAGCCCTGGAGCAGGCTGCCCAGAGAGGTTGTGGAGTGTCCTTCTCTGGAGACATGCCAAACCCACCTAGATGTGTTCATGTGTGACCTACTCTAGGTGATGCTGCTCTGGCAGGGGGGTTGGACTGGATGACCTTTGAAGGTCCCTTCCATCCCCCAACATTCTGTGATTCTGTGATACGCTTGGTTTATTGTTTAAGTTTCTATTTTTACCAGCCTGAGTAGCAGCCTAGTTCTTCTGCTGCCTATATACTTAGGAAGGAGACAGAATTCAGAGTATGAGGCTCTACTGTCTCCTTAGGCTTGGTGTGAGAGTTAAACTCTTAAAATAAACAATGTGAATGCCCCTGTATCAGATGCTTGGACAACAAATGAGGATCACAGTGTAGACAGAAGCATGCACTTCACTTTTGATAGAAGCTTAATATAAGGCATTAGATGCTGCTGAAAAGCAAAACTCATTTTTTTAATTAATGTTTTTATTGTTTACACATTAAAAACGTTGATGTTTAATAACTCACAGCACATCCATTCTGAATGTAACATGTGAAGCAAAAGCCTCACACAGTTAATAAGACTGCATTCACTCCATGTTTTAGAATACAAAGATTTATTATATTTATTGCAATCCAGTTTAATTTCTTTAATGCACCAGGAGGTAACTGGCATACCCTGTGAAGGATCTTGAAGACTGCTCTATAGATAGTTTATGCAGTGTTACTGTACTCAAAACAGAGACACAGACTGACCTGCCGTGCAGCATGTATGTACTTTGCTGCCTGTGCCATAGCTGTTGACAAGATACATGCAAGCACCATAGCTTCAGGATCATAATTCTTGATCCTAACAGCAGTTTCAATATACAAATATACACATTGATTAACACTTTCACGTTTTGGGATAGGACCTGAATAAATGAGCTACTATTATATTTACACATGAAGAAGGAAGATAAACTAGCAGTGATGATAAGCAGATTAAAAAAACCCTACCAAATATAACCATTTCAGTAGCTGTGTAGAGTCTGATACATAATAAAATCACATTTAAATGTTTGTCTCAACCCTTTCAAACAGACAGGGCAGAAATGTTGCATCACAGAAGGACTAATTGGCTTCTAATGTTATAAATCCTGCCACTGACAATTACATTTAATTAAATTATTTACCAGGTGTTGACTAATTAACTAGGGCTTTGTAAGGGTAAAGCACTCTGAATAGCTATTATTATTGTATTTAGCTATTATTATTGTATTTATTGTATTATTGTACTGCTTGTAAACTAAATATTTTTGCTAGAGCCTGTGCACACAGGATTCTGATCCAATATCTGTGAACTGATATCAGAGAATCATAGAATGGTTGGGTTGGAAGGGACTTCCAAAGGTCAAACCCTCCTGCAGTCAGCAGGGACATCCTCCACTAGATCAGCTCGCTCGGAGCCTTGTCCAGCCTGACCTTGAGTATCTTCAGAAATGGGGCCTCAACTACCTCCCTGGGCAACCTGTTGCAGTGTTCCAACACCCTCATGGTAAAGAACCTGTTCCTAACATCCAATCTAAATCTGCTTTTCTCTCATTTCAAACCATTGTCCCTAGTCCTATCACTGCAGGCCTTTGCAAACAGCTCCTCTGCAGCCCTCTTGCAGCCCCCTTCAGGTACAAGAAGGATGCTATTAGGTCTCTTTGGAGCCTTCTCTTTTCCAGGTTGAACAACCCCAGCTCCCTCAGCCTGTCCTCATAGGAGAGATGCTCCACCCCCCCAGTCACCTTCATGGCCTTCCTCCAGACCTGCTCTCTCAGGTCCATGTCCTTCCTGTGTTGAGGGCTGCAGAGCTGGACACAGCAGTCCAGGTGAGGTCTCACTAGAGTAAAGTGGCAGAATCACCTCTCTCAACCTGCTGGCCACACTGCTTTTCATGCAGCCTAGGATGCCATTGGCCTTCCGGGCTGCAGGTGCACACCGTGGGGTCATGTCCAGCTTCTCATCCACCAGAAGTGCCAAGCCCTTTTCTCTGCTTGCTTTCTTTCCAGTTACACCATTGCCAATCATTGCTCATAAAACCCACAAAGTCACACACAGTGTTATTTCCCTTACAGAGCTGTAGAAAAGACAAATGGAGGCTTTCAAGGCCACAAGGCCTTGAACAGTCTAGTGGAAGGTGTCCCTGCCCACAGCAGGGAAGTTGGAACTAGATGATCTTTATGGTCCCTTCCAATCTAAACCATTCTAACAATCTATGAATCTTAATGAGACACAATTTCACTCCATATCCTCTAATCTAATGAGAGAGTTTTGAGGTTGTAATGCCACCACAAATATATACAGGCAATAAAAAAATAGCTATCAAGATTTTGCCCCTGTCTAAATCCTTGGAGTGGGCACACAGCATAGCACACATAGTTAGGGCTTTGGGGCTTTTTTGTGGGGGATGCAGGGATCCTTTACTAAGGACATATATATCACTCTGGATATAGGACCTTTCTGAGCATCATTAGAAATATTTTTAGCTTTGTGTCCTTTAGATTGCAGCCAGATAGCTTTGAGAGGTGTAGTTTTACAAAGAATCACTAGGATTTTTCTGGAAACCAAAAACTGGCACTGCAGAGTTTTCATTGTTGATAGGAGTTGACAAAGACTCCTGTTTCAAAGAGCACTTATCACAGTAACTGCAGCAGAAATGGAGCAGGTATGTATGTTCTGTGAACGCTAACAAGCAGAAGCAGATAGAAAGCCTCTCTGGTGTGTTTCAACGCTCTAAAAAAGAGTCCAAACCAAGCAAAACCCAATCCACTTTAAAATTCAATTTTGTCTACATCAGTTCAATGTCACATAATCAAAAAGCTTTTCCTCCCATGCTTAAGACACAACCCATCACGTCTTTGGTCCTGCACCCAGGTTGGGATAATCCTCAATATCAATACAAGCTGAGGAATGATGAAATTGAGAGCAGCCCTGCAGAAAAGGACTTGGGGTGCTGGTGGATGAGAAGCTGGACATGAGCCAACAATATGCACTTGCAGCCCATAAGGCCAATGGTATCCTGAGCTGCATCAAAAGGAGTGTGGCCAGCAGATGGGACAGAACACACCTGGAGGACTGGATCCAGCCCTGGAGCCCTCAACACAGGAAGAACATGGTAAAAAATATCCATTAAAAACGTTGCAGGAGTAAAGGGAACAATTCTTCCTCCTTTCTTGTAAGACACAGGAGTACACAAGTAAAATCAGTTTATAACTTAATAAAAAGCAGATATCTTTTCCCCAAGCAGGTAATTAACCTGTGGATTCTGTCGGCCCAGATGCTATAAATTAAACAACAACAACAAAATCACCTAAAGTAATATGTACCAGTTATTACAAGTCTAATCCAGTAAACCTTCTATCTCTTTCTGAAAGAGTAATTTGTTCTCTAGGTTGAGTGGATAAGACAAGAGCTCATATGTGTTTCACCACAAAAAGGAAAACCTCACCCTTTTAACTCTAGAAAAATCTTTTTGAAAAGTTTGAGAATAAATATTGAGGAGCATTGCCTGGGAAAATTAGACAGGTTTTTAAGAGTGCTGTTGGTTTACAAGAACCTGCCTGTAAGAGCTTACCATACTAGATGTCTTAAACGTTTCCCTTTCAGCAAGCATCTGGCAGAACAATGCTTGAGCTGTTTAAGGATTGTCCCAAACTGTTGCTATTGTAGTGCATTTAGCCAGGTATTGGCTGAACTAACTAGCCCTTACTCAGGGCTAGTTTTTACTTCTGTAAAAAATAAAGAACTCCAGATTTTTGTTTGGTGTGTTCAGAGAATACAGAGGGGTTTAGGAAGACCTTGGCATCATAAACATGTTTGGTAGAGCGACTTTTTCATCTTTAAAGAAAAAGAACTAAACTACACTTGTGCCCTTTTGCTTATAGTGTACCAGGCAGTTTCAATCTCTTGTTCAATGGGCTGGAAATTCCTCTTCCACATTGAAGAATTTATTTTCCAAGGATTCATGTCCATAGAAACAAAGAATTTCCTACACATCACAAGCCCTGCTGTAAAATCGCAGGAACCACAGAGTGTTCCCCAGCTGTGGCATTCATCAGTAAGTTTGCAGATGACACCAAGCTGGGGGGCAGGTGTTGATCTGTTACAGGATAGGAGAGCTCTGCAGAGTGACCTTGACAGGCTGGACAGATGGGCAGAGTCCAAAGGCATTAGATTTAACACATCTAAGCGTTCTACACACTGGCCACAACAACCCCATGCAGTGCTACAGGCTGGGGTCAGAGTAGCTGGAGAGTAGCCAGGCAGAAAGGGACTTGGGAGTACTAGTTGATAGTAGGATGAACATGAGCCAGCAGTGTGCCCAGATGGACAAAAACGTCAATGGTATCCTGGCCTGCATCAGGAACAGTGTTGCCAGCAGAAGCAGAGAGGTCATTCTGCCCCTGTACTCAGCACTGCTTAGGCCATACCTTGAGTACTGTGTCCAGTTCTGGGCCCCTCAGTTTAGGAAGGAGGTTGAGTTGCTGGAATGTGTCCAGAGAAGGGCAACAAAACTGGGGAGGGGTTTGGAGCACAAGCCCTATGAGTGAGAGGCTGAGGGAGCTGGGGTTGCTTAGCCTGGAGAAGGCTCAGGCGAGACCTTATTGCTGTATACACCTACCTGAAGGGAGGTTGTAGACAGGAGGGGGTTGGTCTCTTCTCCCAGGCAACCAGCACCAGAACAAGAGGACACAGTCTCAAGCTGCACCAGGGGAGGTTTAGGCTGGATGTTAGGAAGAAGTTCTTCCCAGAAAGAGTGATTGGCCATTGGAACGGGCTGTTCAGGGAGGTGGTGGAGTTGCCATCACTGGAGGTGTTTAAGAAGAGACTGGATGGGGCGCTTGGTGCCATGGTTTAGTTGATTATATAGTGTTGGATGATAGGTTGGACTTGATCTCAAAGGTCTTTTTCAACCTGGTTAATTCTAATTTGTTCAGAAAACTTGCATTGCTAGAGGTTAATGTTCACAAAGGAGACAGAGGAGTCCTGTAAAACTTTATTCACATCAAGGGAGAGTCCACAGGGCATGTACCATCTATGCGGGGGGCTTCAGTGATACGGGTGCCAAGACTCTTTGCTAGTTACAGGCAGCGAGGGTGAGGTCAAATTGCTGAGATGGCACAAGCTGCCCCAGCCAATCAAAATTTGGAAACATTTTCTGACAAACCCCCCCCCCCCTTTTGTGCTCCTGATTCCTAGTTCTCTTTTTGTTATTTCAGACAGCATATTCTACTATCTTTATTTGAAAAGGCACGTCTCTCCATCCAATCACAACTTACCTAGCAAAAGAAGCAAAGGCACATGTGTTTTTTGATAGAAAAATAATACAAAGTTTGCTTTAACATTGTTTTTACTTATTTGTGGTCAAGAACATAATCTTAACACTCCCTAAAACTTGGGCTATAAAGCAGTACACCATAAATTAACAAAAGGCAAACAATGCTCTGTCTAGCATGGGCAACAAAGAATGTGGGTTTTTTTTGTAGTCCCATCTTCTGCTGGGTAGCTTTATACTAATAGGAAAATTAAGACACAGGAATGGCTATGTTAATAAGTAATATAATGGGTCAATGGCCCATCTTTAAGGTGAAACAGTGCTGAGGACCTGGCACTCACACCATATGCAGTTCAAAGGATTTAATTTCATACAAGTTTTAGCTAGATGCCATAGCCATATAGATGGTGTGTTGCTAGTTCAGTCTTCTCCAAGTGAAATGGCTTTGTAGCTCCTTGATTATGTGAGCCAAAACAACATTTAATCGAGTGAGATCCTATTTCATTCAAAAAGCACGTTTCTGGTCAAAACTAGAACTCTCACATTAGCAGTGTGATTTCTGATTTTGATTCCTTTACTAGCTCTTTGCTCTACAGCTATACTGCCTGAGAAGCAGGATACAGTTCAGTACTCCACTCAACACAAATGAATGAGGAAGAAACACCTAGACTGTTTATATTTTACTGATCATGCATACTAGCAACAGCATGAATTATTTCAAAGATAACTTCAGAACAAGCAAATGAGATCAAGACCTATGCTAGCAAGGGTAAATGCAGCCAGCTGGAGGACAGATAGCCAAAGCTCTTCTTAACATTAAATTGTTGTCCCCCACACTACTGTATTTCATTCATATGGTTTGTGTTTGCAGTATCACATTCCAGCCCCTAACATTATTTAGTCTTTTTGTAAGATTAGAAAGAAGGGAAAATAATCCAACCAGATCTACTATTTGGCTCAACACCTGGGGACTGCTTAATCAAAACAAGGGTTCCTTTATATTTCCCTTCACAACCATGCCAGCAGTACAACCCGTGACTCCCAAATTCTCATCCAGCCTGGTTTCATATTCCCAGACTCGCACCTGTAGGCACACACCTGATGTAACCCCTGGCCAGCCTCACTCCTCTGGTTTGTCCCAAGCTTCTACAGCGTTATTACCTAAACAAACCGCTTTTCAGGCATCAAAAAGTCAAAACCTGGCTACAAGAACCATATCGGATCCCATTTCTGATAACTAAATTCCATTTAATCTATTCATAATCCTTCAAATACTCCAAATATTTGTCTTTAAGGGGAAAAAAATCCTCCAAAACCATGAGATTTAGTTTAAGTCCCTTAAAGGACTCTCACCGAGAGGCTGCAGATGCACACGTTCCACACCTCCCCTTTAAAGGGTCCTTAAGCTTGAGACTGTATCGGCTTCGTCCTCGAGTAATGCTGGCGGCACAGCAGGCGCACAGGAGCCGCTAGCAGGGCTCGGGCAGCGCATCGTGCCGGCCAGGAGGCAGCTCCCGAGGCGCAGCCTCCACGGCGCCTAGCGTGACACCCGGCTCCGCGTGCCGCAGAGCCGCAAGCTGGATAGGGGGAAAAGGCACGGAGCTGTCCCTGTCTGACTGCAAGCGGGCTGGTGACAGCCCCAGCCCAGCGCCGCAGCCCTGGGCATCGATGACTCAGCGCTCAGGCACCCTGACTTCACTTGGAAGCGTCGCTGCAGCGCTAGCACAGAACCCATCAAGGTGCCGGCGTTCAACTCCAAGCTGGCTCTCCGCGCCCACTGTACCATCTTAGCGTAGGAGTGGGACGCTACCAGCGGAAACAAGCTGCACAGCACGGGGCCCTATCGCTGGCGGGGACGGCAGGGACGGAGAATCGCCTAGGCGCTCGCAAACCCGTTCCTTCGCCGGCCGCTTGCAGCGGTGACCCAGTAAGCGGCGCATGCGTCCCGCTGCCGTCCCCTCCCCGCTGGGTTGCGTCACAGCGCGCGTGCCCGGCGGCCGTTGCGGCGCCGGGTCCGTGCAGCGGCGCCGGGTATGGGCAGGCAGCCGCAGACCGTTGCCTGCCGTGGCGCATGCGCGCCCGCTCCCCCGCCAGCTCGCCGCTGCTGCTGCATGGGACACGCGCTGTTTTCTCCCTGCAGCCGGGGGGAGGCGGAGGAAGATGCCGGGAAAGCTGAAGGTCAAAATCGTGGCAGGGCGCCATTTGCCAGTGATGGACCGCGCCAGTGACCTGACCGACGCCTTTGTAGAGGTTTGCGGGAGGGAGGGGAGGAGCGCTGTGCCACGGGGGCGGGGGTGGAGGAGGAAGAGGAAGGCGGCCCCTCTGGCTCCTGTCTTGGGCCCGCGGGGCTGAGGCACCTGCCCGGCCTCGCCGAGGCGACCCTGGGAGCGGGGACTCTGTCCTGTCCGCCGTGCGTTGACAGCTGCAGCTGCGGTCACGTACCACGTACCGCGGAGCGCTGCCTGAACGCTGCCGGCTGCGGCTCCCCTCGGCGGTCTCTCCCTGGGGCGCGTTTGGTGCCTCCAGGCTCGGCCGGAGAGCGGTTCTGTTGGCTGGTTCATGTTCCCTCTGCGCGGGGAGGGCAGGCCAGCCCTGGCTGGGGCCAGGCGGGCGAGCGTGGCCCGCAGAGGGACTGCGAAAACAACAAGGAGCACCCTAAGTCTGCGGGGATGTTTCTTAATCGGTTTATTGTTTACTCCTGAGTCTGATTCTTTTATCTGACAGCCATGCAGAATTTCAGTGGTGCTTTAAAATTACCCAGCTCTCTTGCAGCCTGTTCTGGCTGAAGGCTGTTGGTGAATGGCTCTTGTTGATAGGACAGCACGATGGAATCCATTGGAATCCATTTCAGCAATTCGTTAGATGTGTACAAGGAGGATGGAGAAATAGGAAAAAGAACACTTAAAAGTAATTTGTTTCTCTGACTATAGGAAGGGCAGAGCGGTTGTAGAGGTGTTACTTTTAAGGCCAATATTAATCTTTCTGTTTAATGTGCACAAAATACTGAAATATTTTCCAGAGATATTTTTTTTGGACAAGTGCTAAATATTGTTTATGTATTTAAATCGTGGCATTACACCAGAGGTATCTAACCTCAGCCGTCCTTACAATCATGCAGTTTAAGAGGCAATAGATAGGGCGTTTCTTAGGAAGGGATTGTAAAATAAGCTGACATGATCCTTCTGCTTTATGATTCATTATTTCCAATGGGAGTAACTGCAAAACGTTTCAGTAACATTCCATAGATTCAGAAATGCTTTCAGAAAAAGCAAGGAGCTCTTTAACAGTGGGATGCAATATGAATGCATGCTTGTACCACAAATAGTGATTGAGGTTGGCGTGATACTGGTATTCAGGTTGGAAGACAACAAGTGGACAACACATTAACCATGAGCCAGCAGTGTGCCCTTGTGGCCAGGAAGGCCAATGGTATCCTGGAGTGCTTTAAGAGGAATATGGCCAGCATGGCAAGTGAGGTTCACCCACTTTGCTTTGACTTAGTAAGGCCACATCTGGAGTCCTCTCTCTACTTCTGTGCTTCTCAGTTCAAGAAGGACAAGGAACTACTGGAGAGAACACAGTGAAGGGCTATGAAGATGATGAAGGGACTGGAGCATCTATTCTACAAGGAAAGGCTGAGAGACCTGGGTCTTTTTAGCCTGGAGAAGACTGAGAGGGGATCTTGTCAGTGCTTATCAATATCTAGGGGGCAGGTGTTAAGAGGATGGGGCCAGACTCTTCAGTGGTGCCAAGGCACAAGGCAAAGGGCAGTGGGCTCAAACTGGAACACAGGAAGTTCTGTCTGAACATAAGGAAAATCTTCCCTGTGAGTTGCCAGATCACTGGAACAGGCTGCTCAGAGGTTGGGGAGTTTGCTCTGGAGGCTTTCAAAACCCACCTGTGTGTGGTCCTGGACAACCTGTGCTAGGTGACCCTGCTTTACCAGGTGGTTTAGACTAGGTGATCCCCAGAACCTCTGTGCTTCTGTGAAGACAGAATGTCTTTTAAGAACTGTGTAGTTTGAAAAGTCTGACAATGTAAAAATAAAGTTTGGGTATGTAAGTCCTGATTTGCTTTGGTGCTTAAAACTTTGATTGACTTCAGACAGTAATTACACTGCTTAGTGGGACAGTGAATTGCTAATAAAGTGAAAATGTATTTCTCATGTGCTTTTTAATGGAGCTAAAATAGTACACAGTTCTATTACATGAACGACAGTCATTTAAACCATATTTCAGTGTTTGGTTTCAGGTGTTTCATCAGTGAGTTTTTACTGTATAAGCATTTCTCTTGTCATTTTAAAATCTGGTTAATTGGCAGCCTGTGGCAACTTAATGTGTGCTATTAGAAGACAGGGAAAACAGGAATAGGAAATAATGTTCTCTGGTGAGTTTCATTTGGATTGTTTTTAAGCTGCCTTAAGGAGAGACAGCTCTCCTCTACTATTGCTTGCTTGGGGCCAACTCTGCTCCATCTGAGCCAAAACAGATTTGAAAATTAATCTGGTTAAAAAGTAGCTTAGCAAAAAAAAGGAAAATAAAATTTTTCAGAAAGATCAATTTGCTTATCTGGATTAAGGTGCAGTTTCATGAATGCCTTGGCACAAATAAGGCTAAAGAAATATGTAGATGGAGCCTTGCTTTTAGGACTGTTCCTTAGAAAGGTGGGGAACTGCCCTTACCAAGTATGGAGTAGGCAAGACATCAGGTGAGAGTTACGGTAAAATAAATTAAGATGGAAGTATTGTTTTATTTTTGAGTGTAAGGTTGCTGAAAACCTTTTCACTTAAACTAAAAGCTGAAGTAATGTCTGGTGGTGAGAAGTTCAATTCTCCCCCCCCACCCCACAGCTAACTCAGTCAGAGAAGCAAAATGGGAAAGGGCTGTATTTACAAGCAGAATGAAATGCAATGAATATATACACAATATACAGTATTTACCAGTTGATTACTAGCCTTTAATTTCCTTGTTAAATTTTCTAATGTAAATCTAGAATTAGAAAAGAAGATGAGAAAATACTTCAGAGATCTTGCTTGGCTCAGGTTGTGCATAACTTGAACTTTGCCAGCATTTATGATCTGGAGGAAATTAGCATCATTTCTTCCATAATTCTGCTTCTAAATTTGTACAGCAGACAGCAGTGTAGTGCTTGATTATCTCTCCTGGCTTTAATGAACTAGCTTGACTTCATGGAAAAGTTCAGGTAGAGCTGCCTGGGACTCCAAGGGAGCTAATTTGCTCCCTAGATAACATGTGAAAATAGGTTGGGTGGAGCTCTGGGCTTTTGTGTCTTGGCTCTAGTATATAAGGTGGCTCAGTTTAAAACTTGTGTCAGTATCACTTTTACTGCTTTGTGTGATGAGTAAACATCCTGCATGGTGGTGCTGTTATTTTTTTTAATGCACAAAGACTGCCTCCACCCCTCTCCCTTTTGATTAGCTGGGTGATTTATATCTGATTTACACCAAGGTTGCTTAGTCCTGTGTTTTCATGCCACTCTGGCTTTTAACTTTAGAGCTTACTTTGAAGTAACCTCTTTTTGAAAAGCATTACTGTTTGTTGAATCTAATTAGGGTGAGGGGGGCTTAATTACTATTTTTTGTTTGTTTGTTTCTTTGGTCACAAATGTTGTACAGAGCTCTGTTGACTGAGGTATGTATGGTTATAGGTATAGAGCTCAGTGTGAACTCATAGTCCTGCAGTGCTTTAGATTTACTGGATTGACGGGGTGTACTTAGGCAATTGTAGGCTTCTTAGAGTTGAGGTATGCAGCTATACAAAATAATCACCATGTCACTGAAAGGTGTAAAGCCTTTATTTAATACTCTCCTGAGCAAAAGTGTTTAAAAAAATTGCTATACAGTTTTCCAAAGTGAAGCCTTCGTTTGGTCTCCTAAATCCCATTAAGATTAGTAATTTAAAAAAAACCCAGAAAACCCAAAACAAACAAACCAACCCCCCAAAACCAATGACAACAAAAACCCTGCCCAAAACTACCCAAAACAAACAAGCAAACAAAAAAACCCAAACAAACCCAAACCCAGAAAAACAACAAAAAAACCCAAACCCAAGACTGAAAATTCTAGAATCATGGAAAGGTTGGGTTGGAAGGGATGTCCAAAGGTCACATAGTCCAACCACCCTGCAGTCAGCTGGGACATCCTCCACTAGATCAGCTTGCTCAGAATCTTGTTTAATCTGACCTTGAATATTTCCAGAAATGGGGCCTCAGCTACTTTCCTGGGCAACCTGTTGCGGTATTCCACCACCCTCGCAGCACTTGTTCCTAACATCCAATCTAAATCTCATTTCAAACCATAGCCCCTCATCCTATCACTACAGACCTTTGCAAACAGTCTCACTGCAGCCTTCTTGTAGGCCCCTTGGGCTACTGGAAGGCTGCTATTAGGTCTCCTTGGAGTCTTCTCTTCTCCAGGCTGCACAACCCCAGCTCCCTCAGACTGTCCTCATAGGTGAGGTGTTCCAGCCCCTTGATCATCTCTGTGGCCTTCTGGACCTTTTCCGTCAGGTCTATGTCCTTCCTGTATTGAGGGCTGCAGAGCTGGACACAGCAGTCCAGGTGAAGTCTCACTACAGCAGAGGGGTAGAATCACCTTGACCTTCTGGTCACACTGCCTTTGGATGCTATTGGCCTGGGCTGCGAAAGTGCACACTATTGGCTCCTGTGTAGGTTCTTGTGTACCAGAACACCCATGTCCTTTTCTGCAGGGCTCCTGTCTTTAACTGCAGTATTTCTTTTATATAAACATACTAATTTTCTTAAATATCTTGAATTAATTCAGTACCATAACTGTGTATTTGTAAGTAGTGCTTATTATTTGGAGAACAGGTGTTCATAAATCGTTTGGAATGAAAGCTGCAGCAAAATAAAGGCTTTTGCAGGGAGCATCACAGACACTCAGTTTTGCTTCCTTCTTTTTTTAAAACAAAACAACCAAACGGGGTCATCCTGAAATAGACTTCTCTGGAGAGTCCTGAAATAGGCTCCCATATGGTTGAAGGTGCATTAATCAGTATAGAGAATATTCAGTCTTCAGTCACTGGAGGTTGCATGGATATGTAGAGAGGAATGTGTATAGATATGTAGTCCCTCTATGCTTTTTGCCTACATGCTTTCTAGAATTTTCTGTATTTTAAGAAAGGAATAGAAACTGATGAGGTGCTGTGTCCAGTTCTGGGCCCCTCAATTTAGGAAAGATGTTGAATTGCTGGAATGGGTCCAGAGAAGGGCAACAAAGCTGGTGAGGGGATTAGAGCACAAGCCCTATGAGGAGTGGCTGAGGGAGCTGGGGTTGCTTAGACTGGAGAAGAGGAGGCTCAGGGGAGACCTTATTGCTCTCTACAACTATCTGAAGGGAGGTTACAGCCAGGTGGGGATTAGTCTTTTCTCCCAGGCAACCTGTGACAGAACAAGGGGACACAGTCTCAAGCTGCACTGGGGAGGTTTAGGCTGGATGTTAGGAAGAAGTTCTTCGCCAACCTATATTTTCTATTCTATTTTCTATTCTATTCTATAGTAGATTTAGACTGGAGATAAGGAAGAAATTTGAGTTTTACTTCTGTGCTCGAGAGTGTCAAGTTAGTCAGGTTAAAGGTCCAATTGGACACCAAACAGGAGTTAAGCTCTGCTGCCCCCAGCCACTCTGATATATGAGGACCAACTGGAACACAAGGGAGTTAACCTCTGCCAAATTGCCCACCGTTGGACTGTGACAATATGTAATGTGATGAGTTTCCAAATGTATTAACATTGATTATTAACAGTGCATCTCTTGTGTTTCTAGGTAAAATTTGGAAATACAACATTTAAGACAGATGTGTATCCCAAATCACTTAATCCTCAGTGGAATTCTGAGTGGTTCAAATTTGAAGTAAGTATTTTTTTAAGAGTTTGCCTGTATCTGTAGAGACACTCTGGATTAGGGGCCCTTAATGCAGTCATTTCATTTCAGGTAGACAATGGGGTTTGAGGAGTGACATGTATTTCTGCTATCTGCAAAGCCTATCTACCTACAGTAACACCTTGCAAGACTACATGTTCTATTTCTGCAAACACTTACATGAGCCATCCTATTGCATTTAGCAAACCTGATTCCTGGTTTGTGACTTTCACACAAAACTCATGTCCTGCAACACAGTTGAAGTACCTGCAGATGGATTATTGCATTTGTGTAGGAAAGTGCATGTGTGAAGTTACTGAATTTTTACAGCAGGTTGTATAAAATGTCTTACAAATTATTTTAAGCCACTGACCAGTTTAGAAAGACCAATAATCATAACTTCAGAGTATAGTAGTCCTTTAAGATGCTTTTTCTTAATTGTGTGTAGTCACTGTCATCTTGCTTTTCTGTTGTTCTTCCAGTGATAACTCTGGTTCCAGGATCTTGCCAGTCAGTGAAGGGTAAAATCGAAATAAGTGACTGCATTATTGGGGGACAGGAAATTGAAATTACAGATTTGTCTCTGTAACTCTCCTCTTTATTACATTGGTTTTTTTTAGTAGTGTTTCTCCACATTTAAAAGAAAAATGCTCCAATTCCATGTAAATCTTTGTTTCTAGGTAGATGATGAAGAGCTACAAGATGAGCCTCTCCAGATCACAGTTCTCGATCACGATACCTACAGTGCTAATGATGCCATTGGCAAAGTGTACATAGATATTGATCCTTTGCTCTACAGTGAAGCAGCTACAGTTATTTCAGGATGGTTTCCCATTTATGATACCATTCATGGTAAGATTTGCGAATTTGAAAGTGAAACAATGTTGTTTGAAATGTAATCTGATTTTTGGTCTTCATTTCTGTAAGCTGTTTTCAGAACTTTGTAATACTTTTAGCCTTGGGAGATGGAAAGCTGTTTTTCTGGCATTGTTTGCCTTATTTCTGGCAGGAGAGAATTTCTGGCATGGTAAATCAGACTAGTGCTTGGCAGAACACCTTCCACAGAACTTGTGGTATTTGAAATAGTTACTGCAAAATTCAGATTAAACAAAAAGTCCCAAACACACCTCTCCAATTGCCACATGTTTACTAAAAGAATATGCTTGTGCTGAAGTCACTTGGGCTGTGCCTTCCTGGGATGCTGGATAAACTTTACTTGAGATGAAAGGACAGGATGTGACACGTCTTCAACATAAAGTACAGGATGAAATTCCTTTTCCCTGCAGAAAGTACTCTCAGTGCTAGACAGATTTCATCAGAATGTCTTGAAGGTCTGAGGTGAAGTTAATGGTATTTTTGCCTTTGCTTTTAGTGAAAGAGAAGTTTTGTCCCAGAAAATCAAGGTTGACTTACAGCAAGTAGCTTGCTGCTTGGATGCCGTATTGCAGAACAATGTGTATCATTGCCACCCTGGTTTATTATCTATTCATATTTAAAACTATTGTATTGAAGAGTTTTTGGAGAAATACTGTGTGGATTTTTCTTACCTGTTTATTCATATTTTCCCATGATACTTTTTTTTTTGGAAGTAAAATAAGGTGAACACTTGCCTTGGGATATGTACGACTTGTATGTCAGAGAGAATTAGATTTCTCTGTATTTTTTCTAGATCCCTTAGTATTTCACAGTTTGGGTTTTTCAAATCTAATTTAAGTAAAATTAGAATTAGTGAACTTTTCTGCAGTAGTTTCTAATTATCCTGATTCTTGGCAAACACTATATTGATTTTATTTTTTTTTAAGGAAGCATCTACTGTTCATCTTTGTAGATAATCATTCTGAGGTGCAATTTTTTTCTCCTCACTACTTGTAAAATTAATTAAACCTGAAGCACTTCCTCCTGTAGTGACTGAAGTCTTCTTTCTGTTGGCATTTTGGAAGATAAATTAGGTGATTCTATTCCCAAATTCAGTCTCCAACTCGAATGCTTTTGTCTGAGTGTCATATACTTCTGTGATACAGGCTTCTGAAGACACTAGAGATCAGACTCCTCAAGAGTTTTAGTCCTCAATATGTCAGAACCTGTAATATGCAAAATGGATTTGTTACTGGGTGGGGAAAAAAAAAGTGGTGGAAAAAAGAAGCAGCTCAGAACAGGAAAGTAGAAAAATCTAGAAGGAATGGCTCTATGTTGAGGAAATACTCCATTATTAAGGTTTAATTGGGGACAAAAATGAAGCTTTATATAGAGAGTCTGTAATCCCATATTTTTATACTTTCCTTCTCATAGTCAGGGTATTTTAGAAACATTTACTGTGCCATTTTGTAGTTCTAGAAAGAGCCATAAATCTTCTGACTGAGTCGAACCTTCAGTGCAGCTTTACTGTCATTTTTAAAACCATTTCAGGGAGACCATGTAAAAGCCCTTTGGTGTTGGTCAGAGGTTTTTGAGGTGGACACGACTCCAGCACATAGTACTTCCAGCCTCTTGTGCTAAGGGTATCGTGAGACACAGTCCTTAAATAGTGATTTTTATACCCTTCCCACATTGATGGTGCAGGGCAAAGGAGCAGAGAAACACTTGCACACTTCAGTATCAGGAGGCTGATGGCTTCTCTTTTTTAACAGTGCCATGTTTCTTCTAAAGTCCTGTTTGGTGCAGCAGGTATCTGAGGACTGTTACTTGCATAACTTCAGCCTCAAAGGCTTGGCAGAAGTAGAAACTTCCTATAGGACAGCAAGGAGGTGACAAGGAAACGTCTTCTTGCTGCTCTGGCCCAGGCTCAAACTGGCATGGGAAGTGCCAGTTGAACAGAACAATTCTAGCAGAGTTACAGTACATTCTTTGCAGAAACTGTTACTAGAAAGTGTGTTAATTGCTAAAAATAGGGCATAATTAATAGGACTGCTTTTGTAATTATTTTTTCCTGATGCATCTCTTCTCATTTTTCATGTTTTTTATTCGTAGGTATACGTGGGGAGATCAATGTGGTGGTGAAAGTGGATCTCTTCAATGATTTAAACAGATTTAGGCAGTCGTCCTGTGGAGTCAAATTTTTTTGCAGTAAGTACAGGAGAAAAGTTTATTTCAGCAGAAAACTTCCTCCCTCTCCACTTCTTTCCTACACATGCTGTCAGTTTCCTTTCTTTCACCAGCTCATCGCATAAGCCCAGTAGAAACTATATTGAAGGCAGTAACAAGTGCAGAGAAATGTTGTTTGCTCTTCTTTTTTAAGGTTTTTACTGTTCATATTTCAAAACATAGGAAAAAATTATTCCCCCCCTCCCCCCCCTTTCTTAAGTTGCATTTCAGTACACGTCCGCACACAAGTTGTGTTATTTTGTGCACAGGTCCTTGTAAAGAGGCACAAAGTAAAAAGGTTTTACAATGGTACATGTTCTAACTGATACACTGGGTTACTTTCTGGAATCTCTTTTGTGTGTGTGTGTGTACAATTCTTGGCTTATAGATTCATGCCTTGCATATTCGGCGTGATTGATTTTGATTTTTGTTTATGTTTTCAAACAGCTACATCTATTCCTAAGTGTTACAGAGCAGTGATAATTCATGGATTTGTGGAAGAACTTGTAGTTAATGAAGACCCAGAATACCAGTGGATAGACCGAATTCGTACACCAAGGGCATCAAATGAGGCTAGACAAAGGCTTATTTCACTCATGTCAGGTATTAAACACATAGGCTGTAATGATTATTGCTGCTTTAAAAAAACCTCAATGTTAAAACAAGTGACTCACTTAAGATTGTGTATGATTTCTGATATTAATTATGCCTATTTTTTTTTCAGTTCACAGTGTCTTCTGTTTTAAAAGGTTCTAATGTCAAAACTGATAGCTGGTATGACTGATTTCCTCCTTGCCTAGGCCATGCTGCTAGCTAATTTGTTGGTTGTTTACAGCAAGGTCACAGAAACCTGTGAAACTTCTGTTGAAGATGTTCTTAATCTATATGAGGAGTATTACTAGAATTTTGACTCAAGTTGCAGAACTACTCCATTCTCTTTGAACTACTTTGAAGTATAATCACATCTTGGGCTTCATCAAAAGAAGTGTGGCCAGCAGGTTGAGGGAGGTGATTCTGCCTCGCTACTCTGCTCCTGTGAGACCTTACCTGAAGTACTGTGTTCAGCTCTGGGGCCTCAAGCGTATGAGGAACATGGAGCTGCTGTGAGGGGGATTTGAGGAGGACCACAAAGATGATCAGAGGATTAGAAAACCTCCCCTACGGGGACAGGCTGAGAGAATTGGGGCTGTTCAGCCTGGAGAAGTGAAGGTTCCAAGGAGAACTTAGAGCAGTCCTCCAGTATCTGAAGGGGGCCTATAGGAAAACCAGGAAAGGACTTTTTACAAGGTCAAGACCTTGTAGTGATAGGACAAGAGGGAATGGATTGAAGTTTGAGGAGTGCATATTTAGACTGGAGATTAGGAAGACATTCTTTCCAGCGAGAGTGATGAGACACTGGAACAGGTTGCCCAGGGAGGCTGTGAATGCCACCTGCCTGGAGGTGTTCAAGGCCAGACTGATGAGGCTTGGAGCAGCCTTTTCTAGTGGAAGGTGTTCTTGCCCATGGCAGGTGGGTTGGAACTAGATGATCTTTGACATCCCTTCCAACCTAACCATTCTATGAATTTCCACTTGATTTCTTAAAGTAACTGATATTGGGACTGTGAGGTTATTCTGTGACAGGCTTTTTCAGCTTATTAACAGAGGATTTTGGAAATCTTTCATTTTCATCAGAAGAGAGATGGTATTTTCCACCTGGTGTTACTAAGGCTGTCTAGCTATATATATATGTATCTTTTCTTTTTTTAATTTTTATTTTTTATTTGCTAAGAAAGCATCTATGGCAGACCATGGTCTCATAGCTACAGTCTTTCCATCTTTTTGTGCAGCTAACAGAGAAGTAGCACTTCTATCTGCAGTGTGAGTGGCATATTTGGTGTCTCATTTTGTTTATTTGGTGCAACAGGTTGCCCAGGGAGGTAGCTGAGGCTTCATCCCTGGACATACTCAAAGTCAGGCTTGACAAAACAACCTGATCTAGTGGAGGATGTCCCTGCTGACTACAAGGGGGTTAGTCTAGATCATAGTATCAGTCAGGGTTGGAAGGGACCACAGGGATCAGCTAGTTCCAACCCCCCTGCCATGGGCAGGGACACCCCACACTAGATCAGGCTGGCCAGAGCCTCATCCAGCCTGGGCTTAAACACCTGCAGGGACGGGGCCTCAACCACCTCCCTGGACAACCCATTTCAGGGCTTCACCACTCTCATGGTGAAGAACTTCCTCCTCACGTCCAGCCCGAATCTCCCCGCTTCCAGCTTCATTCCATTCCCCCTAGTCCTATCACTACCTGATATCCTGAGAAGTCCCTCCCCAGACTTCCTGTAGGCCCCCTTCAGATGCTGGAAGGCCACAATTAGGTCACCTCAGAGCCTTCTCTTCTCCAGACTGAACAGCCCCAACTCTTTCAGTCTGTCCTCATAGGAGAGGTGCTCCAGCCCTCTGATCATCCCCGTGGCCCTTCTCTGGACACCTTCCAGCACGTCCATATCCCTCTTGTAATAGGGGCTCCAGAACTGGATGTAGTACTCCAGGTGGGGTCTCACCAGAGCTGAGTAGAGGACCTTTGGAAGTTCCTTCCAACCCAAACCATTCTAGGATTCTATGAATTTCAAAGATGCTGCATTCTGAACTGGATGAAGTATTTAGAAGGTTAGGTGTGTTCTTGCACACATCTTGACCATCTTTTCCTCTCTAAATAAAAGAAAAACCTAATGAAAATAAAGAGATAACATTCTTGAAATAACAAGTTGTTTTGGCAATTAAATTTAGAGGAAAAAAAGGAAGAAATGCTGTGCAAGTCATCAGTATCACACTTGTTACTGGAGACAGATTGTAACCAGCTGCTTGGCATAATTGTGTAAGGTTGGAGCTATTACCTGTTTTACTGACTTTGTTGACAATTCCAAAAGCAGAGGCCAGAGGTCATAAAAGAGAATAGGTAAAGTTCATGGCAATTATGAGCTCTTTACATGTTTGGTGTTTTTTTTTCTAGGTGAATTGCAAAGGAAGATTGGCTTGAAGGTGCTTGAAATGAGAGGAAACGCTGTTGTTGGTTATTTGCAGTGTTTTGATTTGGAGGGAGAGTCTGGACTAGTAGTGCGAGCCATAGGAACAGCCTGCACGTTGGATAAATTAAGTAGCACATCAG